>NC_053495.1:42158915-42773915 GCF_905171775.1 Rana temporaria
CGACAAGCTATAAAAATCTTCCTAAACGCCAGATGTCTCATTTACCTCAAATGTTGGGAGTCACTGACTCTGGGCGTAGGGGATTTAAGCTTCGAAGGCCGGAGAATATATTTGCCGGTAGAAGAGAATGTATGTGTTGAGCAGACTAGATGTAACACTCTAATAATTGAACATTCCCCTTACAAACACATTAGATTTATTAACCACTTCCGTACCGTAGGATGTCATATGACGTCCTGGACTTCAGTGGGGATATCTGAATGATGGGTGCAGCTACTGCTGCTGTAGTGAAGGTACTAAAACAATTGCAGAAGACAGAGGGCTAGATTCAGGTAGCCCTGCGTAACATTGTGCGGGCGTAACGTATCTCCGATACGTTACGCCGCCGTAAATTAGGGCGCAAGTTCCGTATTCATAAAGAACTTGCGCCCTAAGTTACGGCGGCGTAATGTATGTGGGCCGGCGTAAGCCCGCCTAATTCAAATGGAGATGATGGGGGGTGTTTTATTTAAAATTATTGTTGAACCCCGCGTATTTTACGCATGCGCCGTTCGTGAAAGAATCCCAGTGCGCATGCTCGAAATTCCGCCGCAAATCGTCATTGCTTTTGACGTGAGCGTAAATTCCGTCCAGTCCTATTCGCGAATGACTTACGCAAACAACGTAAAAAATGCAAAATTCGACACGGGAACGACGTCCATACTTAACATTGCGTACGCCTAATAGAAGCAGGAGCAACGTTACGCCGGAAAAGCCTTACGCAAACGACGTAAAAAATTCCGCTGGGCGCACGTACGTTTGTGAATCGGCGTATCTAGGTCATTTGCATATTCTACGACGGAAGCGCCACCTAGCGGCCAGCGTAAATATGCACCCTAAGATACGACGGTGTAAGAGACTTACGCCAGTCGGATCTTAGGCTAATTTCGGTGTATCTTGCTTTCTGAATACAGAAAGAAGATACGCCGGCGCAGCTTTGAATTTACGCTGCGTATCTATAGCTACGCCGGCGTAAATTCTTGCTGAATCTAGCCCTAAATTAGTACTAAAACTAAAATGCTATTTTAGTCCTAAGACTTATGCCGCGTACACACGGTCGTTTTTCGGCATGAAAAAAAAATTAATTTTCCAGCATGTCCAAAAAACGAAGTTTTTCCAACTTCATCAATAAAAACGATGTTGCCCACACACCATCGTTTTTGAAAAATGATGAACAAAGTGCGGTGACGCACAACACGTACAACGGCACTCTAAAAGGGAAGTTCTATTCGCCTTTAGGCTGCTTTTAGCTGATTCCGTGTTAGTAAAAGACGGTTCGCGCTTTTCTGTCTGTTACAGCGTGATGAATGTGCTTACTCCATTATGAATGGTAGTTTTACCAGAACGAGCGCTCCCATCTCATAACTTGCTTCTGGGCATGCGCGGGTATAAAACGTAGTTTTTGCCCACACACGATCATTTTTTACAACACGAATAACGACATTTTTCAGAAGCCGAAAAAACGATGTGAAGCCCACACAAGATCATTTTAACCTCCCTGGCGGTATCCCCGAGCGTGACTTGGGGTGTTTTTTTTATGCTGCGATCGGTATCCCCGAGTCACGCTCGGGGTAGATGTGCAGAGTGTGCAGCGGCGCGGCTTACCTGCTCGCAGCATCCACAGACAAGTTACTTACCTTGTCCCTGGATCCTGCGATGCCGCCACGCTGTGTGAGCGAGCAGGTTCTCGCTCGATTCACTCGATTCACACAGTGCCCCTGTGTGCCGCCGATCTCCGTTCCCTGTGACGTTACGGTTCTTTCTGCCTGAAAACTGTAGATTGTCCAAAAGTGTCCCTTTATGTCAAAAATGGTTTTAGAGCAGCTAGAAAACAGCGATAATAAATTATAATCACTTGCAGAATTGTGCGATAGCGATTTGTGGGGAAATGTGTCATAAAAAAATAAAAGTAATGACAGCGACAATTCTGCAACTGAGCAAATTTCAGTGTTTTTAAGTTGATTACATTATTGAATAATTTTTATTATAATTATATTATTATTTGTTATAATTACTTATAATTATTTATTATATTATAATTTATAATTTTGTTTTTAAAAAAAAATCATACCCGGGATGCCTACTAGACTCTTGTTTGGTCAGATTTAAGTGAATTATTCCTAAGAATTACAGGCCTACAGTATAAAACGCCAAATTTCCTTGCAAAATAATTGTACCGCTTTTGGTACGTAATTCCAGACAGAATCATACCGCCAGGGAGGTTAAATGCCGTTTTAAAAAATGTCGTTTTTTTTCATGCCGAAAAATGACCGTGTATACGTGGCATAAGACTAAAACTAAAGCGAAATTTGCTGTCAATATTAACTCTGACTCCCACTACATAATGGTAACTGTAAAGACAATTGTACTTTTCAGATTTCTGTGTGTGTGGGAAGATTAACCATTAGTAACCAATCACGTTCCATTTCTTACTCTCTAAGCTGCATGGAGGATGATTGTCTGGGATCTGGATAGTCAGTATAGGAAAAACAGTCCTCTCTTCCTTTCTACTATTTTTTATAATTCAATGTTCTTTCTGCTGTTGGTGTAAGCTGTAAAAAAAAAAAAGTTAAAGTAAATCTAGCAATGAATATAATCAGACTTTGTTATGAAGGGTCCTTCAAACCCGACTTTTATTACTCAAGATTGCTGCA
Organism: Rana temporaria; assembly: GCF_905171775.1. NCBI lineage: Eukaryota > Metazoa > Chordata > Amphibia > Anura > Ranidae > Rana > Rana temporaria. The sequence goes on from NC_053495.1 coordinate 42,161,609, forward strand.
GGCACAGACTCACAAATGTCTCACATATCTTAGCAGTGAGCATTAAGGACCCTTTCACACTGGGGCGCTTTTCAGGCATTTTAGCGCTAAAAATAGTGCCTGAAATCTGCCTCTCATGCCTCCCCAGTGTGAAAGCTGCAAGTGCTTTCTCACTGGGGCGGTGCGCTTGCAGGATGGGAAAAAAAGTTGGTGTATACACCGCTCCCAAAACACCCTGAACATTGAAATGAATGGGCAGCGCTGCCAAAGCCCTTCGGCAGAGCCACAACACGGGCCCTATTAACCCTTTTTTCTGCCGCTAGCAAGGGTTAAAAGCACCCGCTAGTGGCCGAACTCGCCGCTATAACTATCGGTGCTTTACCGCTAACTCCCGCACCGCCCCAGTGTGAAAGGGGTCTAATTGTATACCAGGGGTGCCCAACCATGTGGCCCACGGGGGCCCTCTGATGTGGCCCAGGGTCTCCTGCTCTGGGATAGAATAGAATACTGTTATTAAAGGTCAATTTATTACTAAAAATCACAGTGTATATACTGTATGGGCATATCTGTTCTGCAGTGGTTACTGGACTGCTTTCAAACTGATCCGCAGGTGCAGAGCATCTGCGTGTTACCTGCACTGAGCCAAAGGCCCCTTTGACTTGGTCAGTCCGACCCAATTGGACCCTTCAATCACCTCTAAGGAGTAGCAGATGTAAATGGACTTGTGTCCGTTTACAAACGCCTACCTCCAATCCCATCCGCAAAAAAAAAAAAGTAGAGTGGGCTCTATAGAGTAGAGTGGGCTGCCATCCACCCGCTCTGCTCATTGTGGCCCGCGACCCGTTACCAAGTCGCATATACATTCAGTATATGAAATATTGCTCCTGCCCACCGGAGAGAAGATCGAATGTTAACACATGAGCCACAATGTTGTGTAGAACAGTGGTTCTCAACCACCATGCCATGGCTTATTCCTGGGCTATGGCTCCCCTCCTTCTGGGCCTCCAGCCAACTGCAGATCCCCCAATCTCCAGCAGTGCCTCCCAGCCCCCATAGTGCCTCCAGGCTCCCTGAGAGATTTAAAGTGGAGGTTCACCCAAAAACTCAATTTTTAACATTAGATTGAGGCTCATTTTGGGAAGCAGAATTGGGTGTTTTTTTTTAAATGGAAGCAGTACTTACCATTTTAGAGATATATCTTCTCCGCCGCTTCCGGGTATGGGCTGCGGGACTGGGCGTTCCTATTTGATTGACAGGCATCCGACAGGCTTCCGACGGTCGCATACAGCGCGTCACGATTTTCTGAAAGTAGCCGAATGTCGGCGCGCAGGCACCGTATAGAGCCGCACCGTCTTTCGGCTACTCGTGACGCGATGTATGCGACCGTCGGAAGCCTGTCAATCAAATAGGAACGCCCAGTCCCGAAGACCATACCCGGAAGCGGCGGAGAAGATCTATCTCTAAAACGGTAAGTACTGCTTCGATTTTAAAAAAACACCCGATTCTACTTCCCAAAATGAGCCTCAATCTAATGTTAAAAATTGTTTTTCGGGTGAACTCCCGCTTTAAGCCCCCAACGGTTCCTCCCAGGCTCTCACAGCGCCCTGCCTTTTTTGTGTCTCTCAGTCCAGTGCAGTGCCAGCCTGCCATAGAGTCTGGCATTGGTTGCCCCTCATATAGCAGGGGCAACTTTACGCCGCGCAAATCTAACGTAAACGTCGTAACTTCACTGCGTCGACCGCGCGTACGTTCGGGAATTCGCGTATTTTGCTAATTTGCATACACGACAGGGAAAACGACGGAGGCGACACCTAGCGGCGAAAAAAAAAATTGCATTTAAGATCCGACAGCGTAAGAGCCTTACTTACGCCTGTCGGATCTAATTGATATCTATGCGTAACTGATTCTAAGAATCAGTCGCATAGATACGACGGCCCAGATTAGGACTTACGACGGCGTACATTGCGTTGCGCCGTCGTAGGCCCTTTGAGAATCTGGGCCATAGTGCCCCCTCGCTCTCCTGTCAAGCCCTGCTCTGAGCCACATTCCTGTCTGAAAAATTTGTGCCCGGGTTTCAGGTGGACTGAAACCGGGACACATCATTACAAACCCGAACTATCTTGGTGAATCCCGGACAGGTGGAAACCCTACCTTGGTCCCTGTCTGCATGTGTCATTAAGGCCTTAATGCCACAATTTGTATGGCATTACGAAAGTTCTACAGCATGTTTTTTTTTTTTTTCCATGAAGAGGAAGCGATCGTAATTCAAAATCATTTGTCTATACCAGGTACACGTTGGAACTATGAGGGAAACCAGCGTGGGGAATCTGAAACTTAGCAGTACTGACCCACGAGATCATCCCATTATCAATCCAAACTACCTTTCTACTGGTGAGTATAAAATACATCAATCCGAATTTATATACTCAAAATAAAATGTGAACTTGACATTCCCAACATTAAAAATTTCCGTTCAATTTTAGAATGTTTCCTGAATACCACTTTTCACCCCAAAACACAATTCAGAATGTTTTATTTAATATATAATTGGCAGCTTCCAAAGAAATAATTTATATTTATTTCCATGTTCTAATACAGTTTTTTAGTAGGCAAGGTATGATCCAGAGTAGAAGACAGTCCTGGACTGATGGTCTGGATCATCTGGCATTTGCCAGAGGGGCTGAAGTTGGCAGTTATGCTTTAAAGCTGATCTTCACTTTTTACTGTCCCTTTTAAATAGTTTATTTGGGCCTGGCTAGCCCAAGCAAACTATTTACTGCACTAACAGGCGCGCTTGCTGGGCACTGTTCTAATTGTATATAGACTCAGCTACATAGGGTATACAGCGCTGTGTTCTGGAAGTGGAGTGGGGACTTCTCATCCCACTCCTGGAACAAAATCGAGTTGGAGGCAGCTTTGTATTCTATTATATTCTATGCAGTGCCGATCCTGACCCCCAGGGCTGATCCGCCCTATAGGCTCACTATGCAAGCCGCTTAGGCCCCCATAAAGCTGTGGAGGGCCCCCAAAATTACTAGAGGCCCCGCCTGGTGAGAAGTAATTTTCGGCCCCTCACCTCGCTGGCTGCATGGGAAAAGAGGTAAGAAGTCAGCACCCCCACTTCTCACTTTAATGTAAGATGTAATTTCCGACAGCAGAAGAACTTTAATCTTTAACGTGACATGTCATTTTCGGCAGCCCCCCCCCCCCCCCCTGCTTCTCAACTTTAATGTGAAATGTCATTTTGCTTAGGGCCCCAGGGAGGTCAGGATCGGCCCTAAGCAAAATGACATGTCACATTAAAATTGAGAAGCGGGGGGGTGGGCGCTGCCGACAGTGACATGTAACATTAAAGTTGAGAAGCGGGGGGAGGGGATGTTCTGCTGTCGGAAATGACATCTTACATTAAAGTGAGAAGCAGGGGGTGCTGACTTATTACCTCTTCTCCCATGCAGCCAGCAAGTTGAGAAGCGGGGTGAGGGGCAAAAAATTACTTCTCACCAGGCAAGGCCTCTAGTATTTTGGGGGCCCTCTGCAGCTTTGCGGGGCCCTAAGCGACTTGCATAGTGAGCCTATAGGGCGGATCGGCCCTGATTCTATGAATAAACATAAATCTTCCTCTGATTGGCCAAGTCGGTTATCATAATGTCATCTCTCCACCTCCGCTTCCCCTGAATGGCTGATCGGCGCCCAGTCCAACTCTATTTTGTTCTGGGAGTGACACAGAAAGTCACAGCTCTGTATCCTGTATGTGACTGTGGCTACATATAGTTCCTACAGGACTAAAGGTATGGCAGAGTGAGGCATTTTGATGGCAGAGTGAGGCATTTTGATGGCAGAGTGAGGCATTTTGATGGCAGAGTGAGGCATTTTGATGGCAGAGTGAGTAATGGGGTTGCCGGGTTAGGCATTGGGTTGCCGGGTTAGGCATTGGGTTGCCGGGTTAGGCATTGGGTTGCCGGGTTAGGCATGTTGATGGCCCAGTGAGGCATGTTGATGGCCCAGTGAGGCATGTTGATGGCCCAGTGAGGCATGTTGATGGCCCAGTGAGGCATGTTGATGGCCCAGTGAGGCATGTTGATGGCCCAGTGAGGCATGTAATGGCACAGTGAGGCATGTGAGGTATGTAATGGCACAGTGAGGCATGTTGATGGCACAGTGAGATTTGAAAAAGCTGTATAAAGCCCGTTCCTGTCGGCGTTTTTTCCTGTCAGCGGTTGTTCTGGCTACCCCTCAGCTTCCAGACAGACTAGTAGGAAGGGGGTCGTCTTATACGTCGAGTATATCCCAAAACCAAAATTTTAGGTGGAAAATTAGGGGGTCGTCTTATATGCCGGCAAATACGGTAGTTATTTATAAAGGTCAATAGTGTAGAGTAGTGCATCAAGCTATGCTTTTTATATATATGTGTGTGTATATGTATATGTATGTGTGTGTGTGTGTGTGTGTGTGTGTAATTTGTGCACTCTCTTTTCCATGGTCTGTTATCTTTGTAATTATCCTTCAAATTGTCCAAAATGTAGTAAAACTATCTTCCTGTGCATATCATTTCACAGAAAAGGACATTGCAGATTTCCGGGAGTGCGTGAAGTTGTCCAGAGAGATCTTTGCTCAGAAAGCGTTTGATGAATTCCGGGGCGCCGAAGTCCTGCCTGGCTCCAGTGTCCAGACAAATGAAGAGATTGACGCTTTCATTAGACAGAAGGCCGACACCGCCTATCACCCATCCTGCACCTGTAAAATGGGGCAGCCAACTGACACAAGTGCGGTTGTTGACCCAGAGACAAAGGTAATAGGTGTGGAAAATTTACGAGTGGTGGATGCCTCTATCATGCCCAGTATTGTAAGTGGGAATTTAAACGCGCCAACAATTATGTTGGCAGAAAAGGCAGCTGATATCATTCAGAGGATACCGCCTCTTGTGGAGAGAGATGTACGCGTGTACAGACCTCAAACCCTGGAGACTCAGCGATAGGTAAAAGTCGTCTTCATAATTGAATTACATTTAGATTGCTATATATAGCATTGTGTATCAAACAATTGTATTTTTTTTTAATTGTAGAAAATGCTTTTTTTAATACTTTGTTGCCGATTTCATGCACCCCAGTAATGACTGCGTGCCGTTTCTTGGGTCTGCTTTACTGATTGTGACAATAGCGGACAATGTCTAAAGCCTAGTACACACAGGCTGAATGTTGGGTGGCATTGGTCAGTTCAGTAGAATTCGGCTGACATTCGGTTAGTCCGGCACTTACCCCATCGTGGCCGGTGGCAGGCAGCATGGTGAAGTGGCTCGGCTCCTCCTAGGCATCCAAAGGGATCGCCTGTCCTTTTAGCCAATTGGGTGACCGGTGTCAAAACCTGCTTCCTGGTTGGCTGGGAAGAGGGTCAGTGTTACAACAGCACATATTCATTCACTATTGTAACACACCTGGGTGGGATCGGAGCACACTCTCTGCAACCCAACCCCACCATATATTAAAGCCTATTAGAGACTCTGGCTCTAATCGGTGCTTCAAAAAAAAATAGCAGCCCCCCCCGCATTGGAATCTTTGCGCCGGTATCCTGAAAGGGGTCGGACGCATGGATAGGAGTAGGGGTGATGCCCATGCACCCTTAATGGACAGGCCACCCCTGATGGATACCCAAAACTAAAATCTAATCGGGAGCAGATACAGTATTGAAACCTGACAGATGTTCTAACTCTTCTCAGTTCTATCCTTTGGGGCTTGTTCACAGCAGGTGCAGTGGGATTGTTCTGTGCAACCTCCCCCAAGACAATGCCACAGCAGACAGCAAAATGTCTTGTCTTCAATCAGGCCAGCGGTGGCGTACACTGAAAAGAAAAACATAATTCAGTACTTCTTTCAGTGCAATGGGGCGCAACACAATCCACTGTATCACACTGCCCTGCGGCCAATAGAACTTTTTGAAATGTCAAAAGGAAACGGCACAATGCCTGGGGATCAGTGCATCAACACTGCTTTCGTCCTACCGTGTACCAGCAGCTAACGTATGTTCTAGCGCAGCTTTGGCTTGATGAAAATTAAGGACTGGCTGGCCAATGCAAACGATTTACTGCACTAAGGCCCCTTTCACATTGGAGCGGGAGCCACGGTGGTGGTATAGCGGACGCTAAAAATAGCAGCGCTATACCGCCGGGATTGCCGCGGGAATCGGCCACTGGCGGCGCGATATTAACCCCCGCTAGCGGCCGATAAATGGATAATACTGCCCGCAATGCGCCTCTGCAGAGGCGCATTGCGGGCGGTTTTGCCGCGGTTTCCCATTGTTTTAAATGGGAAGGAGCGGTATACATGCCGCTCCTCTCACCGCTCCAAAGATCCTGCTGACAGGAGATTTTTTTCTCTCCCGCCAGCGCATCACGTCAGTGTGAAAGCCCTCAGGCTTTCACATTGAGTAGGCAGTGAAGGAGTTTTTCAGGCGGTATAGCAGCGCTATTTTTTGCGCTGTACCGCCTGAAAAACTCCTCAGTGTGTAAGGGGTCTAACAGGTGCGCTTCCCGGGCACGGTTTTAATTGTATGTAGCCTCAGCTACATACAGTATACATCGCATTGTTCCTGGCTGTGGCATGAGGACTTCCCATCCCACTCCTGGAACAAAATTAAAAAGAAAGTAGCTGGATAGCCGCACTCCGAATATTCACCTTTATTCATAGTTTAAAATCAAGGCATCAAGGGAAAGTACAGACTAACTGCACTGCCGCTGACATGTTTCACACCAGGCACTGTGCTTAGTCTGACTAAGCACGATGTCTGGTGTGAAATCTATCAGCGGCAGTGCAGTTGGTCTGTACTTTCCCTTGATGCCTTGATTTAAAATTATGAATAAATGTGAATATTCGGAGTGTGGCTATCCAGCTACTTTCTTTTCATTATCTTTGCAAACAGAGCCAGCACCCCACTTGATTGTGAAGACAGCTGACCTCAGGAGAGGTAATCATCCTGGAGCGGTGTATTCCCACATTAGAACAAAATTGAGTTGGACGTAGCTTTGTATTCTATGAATGAATATAAACTCTACTCTGATTGGTCGAGTCGTTTATTATAATGTCATCTGCCTACCTCTCCACCTCATCTTCCCGTGAATGGCCGATCGGCGCTCAGCCCAGCTCTATTTTGTTCTGGGAGTGAGACAGGAAGTCACAGCTCTGTATACTTGTATGTGACTGTGGCTACAATATCGTTCCTACAGCGGGTTCAGCAAGTGCAGTAAATATTTAGTTTGGGACAAACTATTTAAAGGTGCATTAAACGTGCAAATAGTTTTAAAGGTATCAAGTCAAAAAGTTGAATGAGGCATTTTTAACCACTTCAGCCCCGGAGGATTTTTGCGATGCGGCACTGTGTCAATTTAACCGACAATTGCGCGGTCGTGCTACGTGGCTCCCAAACAAAATTGACGTCCTTTTTTTCCCACAAATAGAGATTTATTTTGGTGGTATTTGATCACCTCTGTGGTTTTTATCTTTTGCGCTATAAACAAAAATAGAGCGACAATTTTGAAAAAAAAAGCAATATTTTTTGCTTTTTGCTATAATATACCCCAAAAATATATCTTCTACATATTTTTGGTAAAACAATTTCAATAAGCGTTCATTGATTGGTTTGCACAAAAGTTATAGTATCTACAAAATAGGGGATAGTTTTATGTGCCCACACGGCGGGTAATTTAACGGGACGTACCTGTACGCCCATTTGCCTGTCCGTGTCATTCTGCTGATGTAAAAGTTCTTGCGCGGGTCGGCAAGTGGTTAAATAGAAAATTTCTTAATAAATGTCAAATATTAAATGAAAATAGTATCAAAAAATGACACACATATATACTGTATTTGCTGGTGTATAAGACTACCTTTTACACTTAAAAAAAATGGCCAAAAAGCAGGGGTCGTCTTATACGCCGGGTCAGCTGCTGGGATGCCTACTGTATGTAGCTTCGGCTACATACAGTATTTACCGCTTAGCCAATCCCAGTGAGCGATGTATTCAAATTAATACAGAGCCTGCTCGGATTGGAGTAACAACCTCTGCCAATCCGAGCAGGCTACATACAGTAGCCTGCTCGGATTGGCTTTGAGAGTCAGAGAGGCGTGGGCTGATGATGTTACAGCCTCTGCCAATCCAAGCAGGCTTTGTAGTCATTAATAGAATACATGGCTCGCTGTGATTGGCTCCAACTCCAGCAAGAAGGAAGAAGAATATGGCTCCAGCTCCAGCAAGAATGAAGTACAATATGGCTCCAGAAGGAAGAAATATGAAGCCTCGGAAGGGTCGTCTTATATGGTGAGTAGTACAGGCAAAAAATCTTAAAAAAACTTAAAATTAGGGGGTCGTCTTTTACGCCCGGTCGCCTTATACACTGGCAAATCCGATAATACCCTTTTTCCGCCAATAGGAAGAGGATGTTGTATTTTATATCGGTGGAAGAAGAGTATTTATATATGTGCGTGATTATTTATTTTTCTATATACTATTTTCATTCAATATTTGACTTTTATAACTATATCTTGAATTTACTTAATTAAACTTTAGTTGTTTTTGATGCGCCATAGGGGCAGATTTACTAAAACTGGAAAGTGCAGCTTTACCTAGAAACCAATCAGCTTCCAGGTTTTATTGTTGAAGCTCAATTGAACAAGCTGACGTTAGAAGCTGATTGGCTCCCATGCAAGGGCGGACTTCTATTGCCCCCGGGCAATAGAAGACTATGGGGCCCCTGGGCTTACAGATGGCCACCACGCCAGGAGGCAATGTAGAGGCGAGGCAGCTAAAATCTCGGGATTTCCACATCAGATTGGTTTCAGACATATCAGGGACAGATGTAAAAAAAAAACATAGATTTTTACATACTGTCCCTGGTTTTACTGAGCCTGGCAACCCTGATGGGGCCCCCTAGTGGCATGGGGCCCTCGGGCAGTGAACGAGTGACTCAATGGTCAGTCCGCCCCTGCTCCCATGCACAGCTGCCCCCCCATGTGTGTCCTGTGAAAGCAGCTTCCCTTTGACTGATATTCCAGTCACCTTTTTTCTTTTGTATCAATATATATGGTGCAGGAACTGCACTGAATGACGATATGGCATATTTCTACGATTTAAACCATTTTACCAATTTATTACCAATATAAATTGACGGGTTCTAATTATATTCCACTTTATCCATCCCACTGGATATCTCATGAGATAAAATAAAGAATGGTTTCAATACATAAATTACACATATTTTGGATAAATACGGCATGCAGTATTTTAGTAGCGCTTTTTATCGAATTCCCAAGAATTTGGGGAAAAACACTATGCAGTATTTTATCACATTTCTTGAAGCGGTACATACTGCTTTGTGAATGGAGCCCTATGTTTGTTATTTTAGATTACAGTATGATTTTCGCTTTAACATTTTTTAAAATTTTGTTCAAAACTTTTAACTTCACATTAGCTAAAAAATGTAATACATTTCTTGTGTAGCATTTATAAATGTTGTTGTAATTTAATGTTGTTCAAATTAAAATGTAGATTTCTATTTCAATCTGCTTCTTCTTTTATTTTTTTAAACTGTCAAAACTTTTTCTCGGGGCACTGTTTCATCTTAGCTATGGCATTCGGCTGGCAGAATCAAAACCAGTCAATTATTACTCCTCAGAGAGCCTGGAGGTGTCTCAAGATGTCATATACACTAGATTGCCAAAAGTATTGGGACGCCTGCTTTTACACGCATGTGAACTTTAATGGCATCCCAGTCTCAATATTGCGTTGGCCAACCCTTTGCAGCTATAGCAGCTTCAACTCTTCTGGGAAGGCTGTCCACAAGGTTTAGGAGTGTGTCTATGGGAATGTTTGAACATTCTTCCAGAAGTGCATTTGTGAGGTTGGACGAGAAGGCCTGGCTCACAGTCTCCACTCAAATTCATCCTAAAGGTGTTCTATCGGGTTGAGGTGCAGGCCAGTCAAGTTTCTTCACCCCAAACTCCCTCATCCATGTTTTTATGGACATTGTTTTGTGCACTGGTCCAAATCATTTGGTGGAAGGGGGATTATGGTGTGTTTTTTTTTTTTTTTTTCTTCATGGGTTGGGCTTGGTCCCTTAGTTCCAGTGAAGTTTACACTTAAGGTTTCAGCATACCAAGACATTTTGGACAATTTCATACTCCCAACTTTGTGGGAACAGTTTGGGGATGGCCTCTTCCTATTCCAACACGACTGCGCACCAGTGCACAAACCAAGGTCCAAAGACATGGATGAGTGAGTTTGGGGTGGAGGAACTTGGCTGTCCTGCACAGAGTCCTGACCTCAACCGATAGAACACCTTTTGGGATGAATTGGAGCGTAGACTGCGAGCCAGGCCTTCTTGTCCAACATTAGTGCCTGACCTCACAAGTGCGCTTGTGAATGAATGGTCAAACATTCCCATAGACACACTCCTAAACCTTGTGGACAGCTTTCCCAGAAGAGTTAAAGGTGGCATAGATGCAAAGGGTGGGCTAACTCGATATTGAACCCTACAGACTAAGACTGGGATTCCATTAAAGTTCATGAAAAGGCAGGTGTCCCAATACTTTTGATAATATAGTGTAGACTTCATATAAGTCTGCACTTGTTTCTTCACCTGACCTTAATGTCTAATGTCCCCTTAGCCTCCTTACAGAGACGCTTTACTTAGTTACTGTTACTTTGTCAATTCAGGGCAGCGGGCAGCCTGGCACTACATTTTTACTGGTCAGGCTGCAGATACTGCAGGAGGCCACTGAAGGTAGGTACAGACCCGTGGAGGGGCAGACATGCCTGATTGTACTGTGGCCGTAAAATATGTTCGCTGGGGAAATTTTGCATTAACCTGAATTTGGACTTTGAATTCTAATTTTTAATATTTATTAAAGCTGAAATAACTTCCCAAGTAACTTGTGCCAAAGTGACTCTGCCAAAGAAGCCAGGCCTGTGCATGCAGCTTCCATTGTATTCTAGTCTTGTAAGCTCTTGACTCATGATTACCAAGCCACAAGCTGCCTATTCATTGAACTTGCAAGTCAATTGAGGCCATGTCCATGTACTAAAAGACCATTGTGAGGCTGAGAAGTTTCTAATTGATTTGTTAGTTTATAAACCTCTTTAAAGCAGCTTGCCTTCAAATGCAGTGCCTGTTCCTCAGAGACACGTTTCTATACACACATTTCAAATTGGTCACATTTGTTGTATATAGTCTAGTACACACGATGAGATTATTGAATGAATGACTGTCCGTTTTGTTTTTTTATGCTAGTCTCCATATCAAAAATTAAAGGGGTTGTAAAGGATTATTTTTTTCCCCTAAATAGCTTCCTTTACCTTAGTGCAGTCCTCCTTCACTTATCTCATCCTTCCATTTTGCTTTTAAATGTCCTTATTTCTTCTGAGAAATCCTCACTTCCTGTTCTTCTGTCTGTAACTACACACCGTAATGCGAGACTTTCTTCCTGGCGTGGAAAAAGCCTCTTGAGGGGGCGAGAAGGAGAGTCAGGACACTCTACTTTGCAGATAGAGAAAGGAGCTGTGGGTTAGTGGGCATCCTGACACTCCTGCTCGCCCCCTCCCCCTCAAGAGGCTTTCTCCACACCAGGAAGAAAGTCTCGCATTACGGTGTGTAGTTACAGACAGAAGAACAGGAAGTGAGGATTTCTCAGAAGAAATAAGGACATTTAAAAGCAAAATCGAAGGATGAGGTAAGTGAAGGAGGACTTCACTAAAGTAAAGGAAGCTATTTAGGGAAAACATGTTTTCCTTTACAACCCCTTTAAGAGGTTACTAAAGTACAAAAATTCTCGTACGACAGAATAGTGTTTTTTTTTTTAATTGTATTTTTGGACAAAAACTGTACTGTTTTAATAAAAATTGTACAATCTGGTATCATACGAGAACATTTTTTGTGTTTTATCCCTTCGGATAATTTTGGACAAAAGCTGTTCAGATTCTCGTACGATCGATTTGAAAGCGGTATTTTTTGTACGATATTCTGATCGTGTGTGTACTAGGCTTAGATGTTTTAAAAGCCCTAACTGAATAAAGTGAGGGACATGTATCAGGCAAATTAGTGACAAAATTAGATCTTCAACAAACTGCCTTGAAAGAAGAAGTCTTACTTGAATTTTTATTGATATAGTCCGTTCCCTAGTGGACAAATTACAATTAGTACTTTGTCTTAACTTCCTCTGTGCTGTCTAATGGCCATATAAACTAGACAAAAAATTGTTTTAAAAAACTGTAATTTGAGATTAGTTTTTCATCCAGTTAATGGGCACAAATAGAAAATAGTTTTTGACTTTTCAAAGCCAAAAAAATCAAAGGAACAGGTTGGAAAACTTCTGCTGAACAAATGACAATTGAAAGGTTAATGTGTTTCTCGACCGTTAAAAAATTGTTTCCTCTGCTCATATGTGACAAAAAGGACAAAAACATAATTTATTTATGTCCATTAAACAATTATTATACAATTAACATCTATTTTTCGAAATTCGGTCATTATACAGTACCTTGAAAAAGTAATCATACCCCTTACAATTTTCTACATTTTGGCATGTTACAACTAAAAACATAAATGTATTTTATGTGATAGACCAGCACAAAGTGGCACATAATTGTGCAGTGGCAGGAAAATGAAAAATAGTTTTCATTTTTTTACAAATATCTGAAAAGTGTGGCGTGCATTTTTATTCAGCCCCCTTTAGTGGCAAGAAGGAAGCCATTGTTGAAAGAAAGCCATAAGAAGTCCCGTTTGCAGTTTGCGAAAAGCCCTGTGGGGGACACAGCAAACATGTGGAAAAATTTGCTTCGGTCAGATGAGACCAAAATTTAACTTTTTGGCCTAAAAGCTAAATGCTATGTGTGGTGTACAACTAACACTGCACATCACCCTGAACACACCATCCCCACCTTAAAACATGGTGGTGGCAGCATCATGTTGTGGGGATGCTTTTCTTCAGCAGAGACAGGGAATCTGGTCAGAGTAGATGGGAAGATAGTTGAAGACAAATACAGGACAATCTTAGAAGAAAACCTGTTAAGAGTCTGCAAAAGACTTGAGACTGGGGCGAAGGTTCGCCTTCCAGCAGGACAATGACCCTAAACATACAGCCAGAGCTAAAATGGAATGGTTTAGATCAAAACATGTGTGTAAGAATGGCCCGGTCAAGGTCCAGACTCAAATCCAATAAAGAATCTGTGGCAAGACTTGAAAATTGCTGTTCACAGACGCTGACAGAACTTGAGTTATGTTGCTTAGATGGATCGGCAAAAATGTGCAAAGCTGGTAGAGACATACCCAAAAAGTCTTGCAGCTGTAATTGCAGCGAAAGGTGGTTCTACAGTATTAACTCGGGGCTGAATACAAATGCATGCCACACTTTTCAGATATTTATTTGTAAAAAAAAATTATAATTATATATTTATAATTCTATATATTTCCTTCCACTTCACAAGTAATTGCCACGTTGTGTTTGTCTATCACCTAAAATTCCAATAAAATACATTTACACTTTTGGCTGTAAGATAGCAAATTGTGGACAATTTCAAGGGGTACGAATACTTTTTCAAGGCACTGTATGTTGGCACTCTCCTTTTGCTCTCACGACCAAGTGTTTATTATTCGAAAATGAGTTTTAATGATTTTTCACATAGTTTATGGCTAGCATAAGGCTACCTGTGAGATCAGACAGGGCGCCCTTCCTCCCTCAACAGCTGCCGGACAATGCAGCAAAGAAACTGTAGTTTTCTTTGCTTCCAAACACTTACCTGAGACAAGTGTATCATGAGTAATGTAGGGGGAGGGGCTTGTCTGCTAAAATGTTTCAGGCAAGCATGACAGTGCTCAGAGATGTAAAAAATGCTATGTGTCAAAGGAGCTATCTCCTAGTTTGGTGTGTGGTTGGATGGCCATGGTGGGAGGAAGGGTGCCCTCCTCTTTCTCATTGCTAGCCTTAGACAGGACATACCTTCACTTATATAACTGTACTTATAACATCAAAATTAGGTTCTGGTACAAAGCATGAAATTTTAATTTCAAATCTAAATTGTTATTGGTATCCAAATATTTTTTTTTCTTTTGAATATTACAGGAAATTGTTAAAAGTTCTGTTTTTTGTTTTTTATGTCTGTGTCCGATTGAGATTCCCTTTCCCAAAGACACAACAGAACAGGAAGTATATAAATGCATCGCTCTAGGTAAATACCCAACGGCCAATATGTAAACTCAAGACCAGTTGCAGGCCCAGCTGGCAACCGACGAACACTGTAGAACAAATGGGATGGCCCACACACCAGGATCGGAAATCCCAAGTAGAAGTCTCTATTGCTGTTAAATCCACCAAACACAGTCACAGTAGCAAGGAACAAAATTTAACGTGTATCACGCTGATCTGCACTTAATTGTAACATGACTTCTACTTGGATTCCGATCCCGGTGTACGGCAATCCCATTTTTTCTACAACAGAACAGGAAGTAACTTATAGGACAGTTGCTATTTAACCTCTTGACCACCGCCCCATGTCAAAAAGACGTCCTGTTTTTAAAGTTGAATATCTCGATAACGGCAGCAGCTGCTGCCACAACCGAGATATTCATCTTTTCAGGGGGCGGTGGTGTACACGATAACGGCGGTCTCCGCGGCGGATTCGCCGCGAGATCGCCGTTATCGGTGGCGGGAGAGGGCCCCCCCCCCCTCCCGCCGCTCTCCCGCGCCCTCAGCCGCTTACCGGAGCCGTCGGTAGCGGCGGAGGGGATCGGATGTGTCCGGCAGCTGAGCGGGGACGGGACTGAAGGAGAAATCTCCTTCACCCGTCCTCATAGCTCTGCTGGGCGGAAGTGACGTCAAAACGTCAGTCCCGCCCAGCCTCTTAAAGAAACATTTTTTTTTTTGTCATTTGAAAAAATGACTTTTTTTTTTTTTTTTTTCATTTAAGTCTAATTATGAGATCTGAGGTCTTTTTGACCCCAGATCTCATATTTAAGAGGACCTGTCATGTTTTTTTCTATTACAAGGGATGTTTACATTCCTTGTAATAGGAATAAAAGTGATCAATTTTTTTTTTTTTTTTTTTTTTCAGTGTAAAAAATTATAAAACTAAATAAAAATAAATAATAAAACCAAAAAATTTTTTTTTAAAGCGCCCCGTCCCGACGAGCTCGCGCGCAGAAGCAAACGCATACGCGAGTAGCGCCCGCATATGAAAACGGTATTCAAACCACACAAGTGAGGTATCGCCGCGATCGTTAGAGTGAGAGCAATAATTCTAGCCCTAGACCTACTCTGCAACTCAAAAAATGCAACCTGTAGAATTTTTTAAACATCGCCTATCGAGATTTTTAAGGGTAAAAGTTTGACGCCATGCCACGAGCGGGCGCAATTTTTAAGCGTGACATGTTGGGTATCATTTTACTCGGCGTAACATTATCTTTCACAATATATAAAAAAATTGGGCAAAATGTATTGTTGTCTTATTTTTTAATTCAAAAAAGTGATTTTTATCCAAAAAAAGTGCGCTTGTAAGACCGCTGCGCAAATACGGTGTGACAAAAAGTATTGCAATGACTGCCATTTTATTCCCTAGGATGTCTGCTAAAAAAAATATATAATGTTTGGGGGTTCTGATTAATTTTCTAGCAAAAAAATTGTGATTTTCACATGAAGGAGAGAAGTGCCAGAATTCACCTGGTGGGCAAGTGGTTAAGCAGGCGTTTCTATTGGAAGATTTCCTTTCGCTGTCTGTTTTGATGACAACTTTAATATTTTGGACTTTCTGTCACGAGGACAGTGGTCAGAAAGACAGAAAAGTGATACAGAATTCCCCCAAAAGCAATAAAAGTGAAAGGCATTTAAATGTTGTAAAATAATACACCAATAAAATATGTGGAATAGAATGAAAGGCTGGCATATAGCTGCTCACACTAGCCCCTTTCTGAATGCACTCAATAATACTTTCTCAAATACACAAAATAACACACCGAACAAAAAGAAAAAAGAGGTTTATTGATTTTAGGCATAATGTGTCCTCTCTCTGAAATGATGCCTCCTGTATGTGCACACAAAACCATGATAAGATATACATTTTACCAAATTCCATAGCTTCTCTGCAATATTACTGCTTGTAAAAGCCCTCGGATCAGCATGTTTTTTCACTCAGTGAACATATATTAGACCATGTCATATATTAAAGTGTGCTCCATCATCAATTGCAAGAGTTTCCACCACTGGCAACTTAACGAAACAAACCAAACAATCTCAGCACCAGTGCATATCCTTTGCCAGGAGTCGGTCACTTCTCAGCAGCTGTCGGGGCTGGATTCAGCACTGAGCAACACAGACATGTGCCCAAGGTCAAATGAGTGTGGGTTGATGATGGAAAACGTTTCCTAAAAGTGTTCTGAGAATAACCAAGACCACTCCACTGTGACCTTAGCTTTAAGCCAGCTTTTCCTAAGAAAAGTAGAATTTATGGGTAAAATAATTGGTTTGGTCAGATTAAGTTACATTTCTTCTTATTTTTATAAATATATCTTCTACTTCCTTTTTAATTTCTTGCATTTTTCCACTATGACACTCTGTTTGAGAAGCATGCCCACTTCCTAATAAGAAAATCCAGCTCTAGCTGCTCACGCTGGGGACAGAGAATACCAGCTGCTAGTTGAAAGTGGTAAGTATAAAAAATTTGAGTACATTTCATTATTTCACTATACACTCCCCTTTTAAGCTTGGCTTTGTTTCAGCATGCTTTGTTTTATTCATTGGTTTAAAAAAGTCAAACGAAGTAAAATCCAGGGTAAAACATTGATTGGCGCTGATAAATTTCCCTTTATTCATTAAAAATCTGTCACAGGGACGAATCCTATATTTCTTAGCTATTTTTGTTGCTTAGCAAATTCGTACCCACCCTTAAGAGTGATTATTGTATTCCATATGGCAGCTAGAAAAGACATCCCAGATTTCTGGAAATCAGTTGGGATGCCTAAAGAATCCGATTGGTTTTCTTTCAACTGAAGGGTTGTTCCATTATGGAGGAAGTTTAAAACAACCTAAAGTATGCAATCTTTATGGCTTTCCAGATTCTAATGTCAAACATATTTAGAACAAGGAGGAGACGTAGGGTATGTTAGATGGAAAATACTGAGAATAGGAAGACTAAAAGATGTCTGTGTGTGGCTTTATTATTCTATGCTGTGTCTTGTATGAATGTTTTTTCCCACCATTTTCTTCAATTTAGTTGCTTAAATTTTTATTGTTTAAAAAAAATACAAAAATGTAGGCCAAGTATTAAAACATTCCAAAAAGGGTGCGACTAGAGAATTGGCTTGATGTGTCCCACTGGGGAGATTTCCTGTCCTGGAGAGACAACTGGAAATCACCTTGAAGTGAAGGAATTCTCCTCTTACTTAGTTGTCACTGAAACAGCTGTCTGCCCCCTACCCCTAGTGTAAGGGTCAACCCTAACATTTTGGAGTTCCTCATGCAGACAAGGCCCATCCAGACAAATAGGGATTCTCCCCAATTGGGAAAAGTCAGCATTAAAACCTTGATAGCAAGTCTAACCCTTCCGCAATCTAAAACTAAAGTTTTGCCTTTAAATACATTTTAAAGAAATATTTGCTGAAAAACCCTTGGCGGCTGCCATTGCTAACTTCCCATTCTTCAATTGCTTGGCTTCAATAGTCACTGGGGTTGATTTTCTAAAGACAACTAGGCTGTTAACTTTGCAAGTGAATTTTCCTGTCATTCAAACCTATGCAAGTAAAACATATAAAAGTAAAAAAAAAAGTATAGTAAAATATCTTGCAAAGTGAACACCCTTTTTGCCTTTAGTAAATGAGGTTTTAGGGTCTTTCTATAATTTTGGCTTATGCCTGGGGTGGAGCTACTGCCAACGTGTACAAAAAATATTATTTCGCAACAACAGCACAGATCTAAATGGGACCAAGTGATCCGTGCTCCAAGTCCCCTGGGGTGTTCAAAAATGATTTAAAATTTTTAGTGATATATTTTTTTTAAATAGTATCATGGCATGGGAGCAGGGTGGATAGTCAGGTGTCAAGAAATCCAACCCTGGCAGCTGTTATTTTCATCCAATTAACATCTTCACAATTGGTAATAGTAATGACCTGGTAACCCCCGGGGTTCTGGCTATCGGGCTTTTGTATTGTGTCTGCATTAACATCAGAGTATACAAATGTGATAGGCAGGATACACCCTTATGTTATCAAAGTATATCCAGGCAGTAGAGACAACATGTGGGTTATTTACGAAGGGAAATCCACTTTGCATTACAAGTGCAAACTACAAGGGCAAAGTGCACTTGAAATTGCACTGAAAGTGCGCTTGGAAGTGCAGTCGCTGTAAATCTGAGGGGAAGATCTGAATTGAGGGGAAGCTCTGTTGGTTTTATTATCCAATCATGTGCAAGCTAAAATGCTGTTTTTTATTTTCCTTGCATGTCCCCCTCCGATCTACAGCGACTGCACTTCCAAGTGCAATTTCAAGTGCACTTTGCACTTGTAGTGCAAAGTGGATTTGCCTTTCGTAAATAGCCCCCCCATGTGAAGAATCTGTCTCCATAGGAAGCTTGTATTACAAAGAATCCTATTGTATATGAATATCCATCAAATCTTAATAATGCCACCTTTGGGAATACTCATTCTGACATTGGAATGTTATACACCATTAGACTGTATTACTTTTCTTGGGAAAATACATAAA
Organism: Rana temporaria; assembly: GCF_905171775.1. Classification (NCBI taxonomy): domain Eukaryota; kingdom Metazoa; phylum Chordata; class Amphibia; order Anura; family Ranidae; genus Rana; species Rana temporaria. The sequence goes on from NC_053495.1 coordinate 42,180,316, forward strand.
AAAACGTAATGTAGAACAAATCCAACGCTAGGTGCTCTTTAAAACACCTGATTTAATTCAGTTCTCTCTTTTAGGATTCCCAACATTACAAAATGTTTGCTTGGAAAAAAATGATGTAACATTTTTATAGGATTAAAAAGATTGGTAGCCCACTGTTACGTGAAAAACACCCGAAAATAATGGAACAGCTTTTTTCTGTAATAATTGCATATCTTTTTAAGATAGATTCAATTTGACATAAAATATTTATTTTAAAAATTCAGATTTCTTCATAGATTTTTTATTTAAAAACATTTAGTCTTTCTTGTTTTAATAGATTGTTCTAGATATCTATGGATTTGCAGAAAAAAAAATATTTTTATAATCTTTGCGGAGATAAGTGAACTCAGAAACCTTTAGCTATTGCTGCAGTTCAATTTGCCATAAATGATTACAAAATATAGAACATCTCTTTACAAATACAAATTAGCATATATTACAGATAATTTACATAAAATCTAAATTGTCATTTTTTTTTAATAAGCAATAAGCTTTTTATCTGGGTGTCAGTGCATTGATTGCAGCGATTCCAGTGTCATTTGCCCTTAATGTGATAGTCAAAAAAAAGTTGACTATGAGAAATGATATTTTCACCATGTAAACTACATTTACATCATCAGCAGGATTCCTGGGCCTATTGTAATGCAATGTGCGGACCAGCACTTTAGAAGAGGGTGCGACTGAAGAAGCTTGATGGTGGCCAACTCTGGCGCCCATCCAGTTGGCCAAGATTTAAGATGCAGTAAAAAACGACCAGACCTAATAAACGAGTAAGAAGCTGATATGGTGGGTATGGCTGTGGGGTAATGACCAGGGCATTTTGATTGTCATCACCAAAAAAAAAAGTCACATAATTGCAGCACTGATTCAGGTGCAACATGCGGCCTACTGTTCACATAGAACACAATATGGTTTGACCATCCTTCCTTGACCACCTAGAACTCCGGTACTGAAGACTTTGCATAAGAACACGTATTATCCACCAGAGCCAGGAAAAAATGGGAGTTGTTGTCCTGCAACAGCAGATGTCCCGGTGAGTTGCACCTGCAACATGTATCCATGGCATGTACTTACGTGTGACCACACAAAGCTGGTTTAATCTTTTTCCCTTTCTAGTGCCATGCTTCATTAACTGAGAGGCACTTCTTTTTTTTTTATATAGAATCCTAAGTGTCTTTTTTACAGCTTCATTAAATACTATAAAGTTGTTATACAAATCATTTCATCAGCTAGATCTTCTTCGTATTTATTTGGCTCCGGTTCCGGCTCCTCATCGCTGTACCCAGGGCCAAAGTCTTGAAGATCATAGTCACTCTTGCTTAGGATAGGGAACACATCGCCCCCTGCTGTCCCATTCCGAATGCTGCCATTGAGAAGATTGCTTGCCGCACTTTCCATCTCATCTATAGTCATGTCACAGGCATCCGCAATCTCGTGTTTTGTGGCAGAAACGAATTTGGGGTCCCTAGCATATCTCCCCAATCCCTCAGAGATTAGGACCTGAAATACACAGAAAAAGGTTTAAATTAGGATGGACAGAGTACCACATGGACTGAACACAGATGATACCTATACCAAGAATAAAAAGATCACATTATGGTTACTTACACACTAAACTGGTAGAAGATATTCTGATGGTTGCAGTGAGTCAAGGTACCTTATGCTCAACCTTGCATTAAACAAATATATTTATCTGCCCACCTCAAGTTCATGTAAACCCCAACTGAACGACATTTAGATTTCATAAAGCACTGTGTATCAAATTGACATGTTTTTGTTTTTAATAAAAATCCATCCTTTGTTGCAGCCACTTCCTGTCTACATGCATGCACTCCCTTAAAGTTGTAAATGTTCAGTTTTATTTTTTTTAAATAACAAACATGTCATACTTGCCTCCACTGTGCAGTTCATTTTGCACAGCATGGCCCCGAACATCCTCTTCTGGGGTCCCTCGGCAGCTCTCTCGGCTCCTCCCCGCAATAGCTAAACCCCTCTGGGAAGCTCTCTCCCGAGGGGGGGGGGTTACCTTGCGGGCGCGCTCCCATGTTGTACACTCGGCGTACATAGCCGCCGAATGTATGACTTGGTCCCACCAATGGCTGCACTGCTATCAATCCATCCGTTGAAGAGCCGAGAAGCCAGGGCAAAGATCGAGCGTGTTCGTGACGCGGGACTTTCCAGGGCTCAGGTAAGTAAAACGGGGGGCCGGTAATCGACAGATATTTTTTCACCTTAATGCATAGGATGCATTAAGGTGAAAAAACATGAACCTTTACAACCCCTTTAAAGCGGAAGTAAACCCATCCATAAAACAAATTCATTTACGGCACGTGCCGGAAATGTAACACTCCCATTGGTTGTGCTCTCAACCAAAGGGAGAGACACAATGGAGGAACCATACAGTTGTCTGCCCACTCTTGTGTACCGCCAACCTAAAGGGCAGTGGACCTTCGCCCACCCCTAGTATAAAACTTCTGGGCCAAGCACTTGTCTCTGATAGGTCCATAGGCTGGCAAGAGAGAGTGTGAATTAGTGCATTGGGGAAGGAGGGTGTATTGTGGCCATTTCTTCTCCATTGGAGACACAGACAAACTCGCATACCTGTCTGTGACACGGGGGCACTCTACGTCTAGAGGAAAAGAGATTTCATCTCCAAATACGGAAAGGTTTCTTCACAGTAAGAGCTGTGAAAATGTGGAATAGACTCCCTCCAGAGGCAGTTCTGTCCAGCTCAGTAGATTGCTTTAAGAAAGGCCTGGATTCTTTCCTAAATGTACATAATATAACTGGGTACTAACATTTAGACCCCTTTCACACTGAGGAGTTTTTCAGGCGGTACAGCGCTAAAAATAGCGCCTAAATACCGCCTGAAAAACTCCTGCCCAGCCTTCTCAATGTGAAAGCCCGAGGGCTTTCACACTGAGGCGATGCGCTGGCAGGAGAGAAAAAAAATCTCCTGCAAGCAGCATCTTTGGAGCGGTATGTATACCGCTCCTTCCCATTTAAAACAATGGGAAACCGCGGTAATACCGCCCGCAATGCGCCTCTGCAGAGGCGAATTGCGGGCGGTATTAACCCTTTATCGGCCACTAGCGGGGGTTAATACCGCACCGATAGCGGCCGAATCCTGTGGCAATTCCGATGGTATAGCGCCGCTATTTTTAGGGCCTTATAGATAAAGTTGATCCAGGGAAAATTAGATTGCGTCTCGCGGGATCAGGAAGGATTTTTTTTTTCCTGCTGTAGCAAATTGGATCATGCTCTGCTGTTTTTTTTTTGCCTTCCTCTGGATCAACTGTGGGTATAGAATTAGGTATATGGGATTGCACGATATGTTTTTTTTATGGTTGAACTAGATGGACTAGTGTCTTTTTTCAACTGACTAAATATGTCGGTGATATGATCATTATTGGGTGCAAGAACCAACACGTTTAATGCTGCACCTTGAAGGAATTTGAAAGGGTGATTATGACACCCTTTATGAATTCCCCTGCATATCTTCTGAACATCCTTTCTCCAGTGGGCTGGTCTATGACATCTATCGGCTCTTAAGCAGGATCATTGATGTGTACCCCACCCTATACACATACTGCCCTGGGACATCCAAGACCATGGCTAAACCAGTTTAAACTAATATGCATTTTTCTAATTCATAGTGCTGAGAAGGCTTGGACCAAACGTTGGGTTCTTCTTTCTTCGTCTAGTGATTAAGACCTAAAAGGACTTAGGACTGTCAAAGCTTATAAATCCGGGACACGTTTCCGCTTACCAGCAGCCCATCCATGTATGATGAAAAACTAGGTAGCCTATAATGTGTCGCTGTTGTAGTTAGTAGTAGCTAGTCACATTCATCTGGCCTTTTTCTGTAGTGTTGAAGAGGTTCTGCTGCGCATCCAAGCAGCTTCTTCAGTTCTAATGAGTGTCAGGAACATACCTAATTGTGTGTCACTGTTGTAGGCTTTTCACTGTGGTCCATGAACAGCTATTTAAAGAATCGTGGCTTCAGCGCCGATGACCACTGGGCTTTGCCTGTTATTACATAAGCCCATACAAGCCACACTAAAGTCCCACAATTGGTATAATACAGTCACATATTTCTGAAGGGCTGTGAAGTTGGCAATATCAGCCAAGGCTACTTACGGCTTCCACTAGGCTGTCTGCACTCCTCTGCTTGTCACTGTGTTTGTTCCTGAAGTCATTAGGTACAGTCAGGTTGGATTGGTTAAATGTCCTGTATGAAATGTCTGTGTCATCTGTGTACCATGAGCTTCTTTGTAAGGACGGGAGACTTCCATTCATCTTCTCCTTAGACGCAGCATGGTCCACCCGGATGAGGGGCGTGTAGAACGGGGTGCGGTCCCTGTTGTTGGGAGTAGCTGGAGGAGTGGCCCAGGATCTCGTGGAGCGACAGGGAGAATGTTTCTGAGCTTTGCTAGAGTCCAAGCCAGCCACAGCCATTATCTGAAAATGAATGAGAATTAGTAATACACTGTTAGTAAGGCGGCAAGATGCCAGACTTGGTGACACTATTTTAGAAGACTTACAATTTTTAAAAGAATGTCTTAACATGGAACTCCAGGCAAATCGCTAAATGCACAGATGAAATAAAAATACTTTGAAAGGTAGCTCCTCTATATGTATCTGTTCATCCAGTTCTAAGACGTACACAGCCCTATCAGATGACACAGTCAGATGACAACATGTTCTTTGTTACAGTTAAGCTGGGTGCATGCTATGAGAAAAAGAAACATTTCGTACAGGGCACGATCGTATACCATGTACACAACTTTTCGACAACAAATTGAGGCCTCGTACACATGACCGTTTTCCTCGACAGAATCCATCAAGAAACTTGGTGGCAGAGCTTTTTTGCCGAGGAAAACGGTCGTGTGTATGTTTTTCATCGAGAAAACTGTCGAGGAACTCAACGAGAGAAAAAGAGAACAAGTTCTCATACACAGGCCCTTGCACCATGTAGTGCAAGGGCCTGCCTGATTGCATACAAATTGAAACTTCTTAAGGTTTGATCTCCTATTATATGGTTTTGGTAAATCTGAAGGCAAAAATCTGCAGAAAATCTAATAGTGTGTATGGGGGCCTAAGACTGTAGATCAGGGGTCTCAAACTGGTGGCCCTCCAGCTGTTGCAAAACTAAAAGTCCGATCATGCCTCTGCCTGTGGGAGTCATGCTTGTATCTGTCAGCCTTGCAAAGCCTCATTGGACTTGTATATTCACAACAGCTGGAGGGCCGCCAGTTTGAGACCCCTGCTGTAGACTGTTCCCAAGCCTGCCCCTCTCTCTTCCAGTCTGATGCTGCTTCATAGGAGATTGGAAGAGGCTGATACCAAACATTTATTGACATATTGATGGGCTTTATTATTGCATCTTCTATATCTGCCTGAAGTGTACCTTTAAATGTATACACCAAATAACCCAAAGCTCAGTGAGCCTCATGTATCAGAATTATCTCAGTCTGTGCCGCTCAAACAGCATCCATGCAATCAATCTCCTTTGGCAATACAGAAGAAGACAAATGTAATCGTTTGCTACCCTCTTTCCTCAGACATTTTAATAAATATGTTTAATCAAGGTGTAAGTAGAGGTGAGAAAATCAATTCACCTGCATGTTCTCAAAAATGCCCTGATCTACCAGTCAGACCCACTCGCACCCCCTCCCAATCCCGGCCCCCTCCCGGAAGAGAAACAGCTTGAAAAATGGTGAATTATACAGCAGTATAGAGTCTGATAATGCACAAGCCCCGGTCCGGGATATGAATCTCATTAGGCTATCACACTGTGGGGTGACTGGGATCTATCACAGGAAAAACAAGTAATTGTACATGATCGTGGGAGCAAAGATCAGACAATTACAGGACATTATTAGGATATACAGAGACTAATCACTGTCATAGGGACAATTACTTGTGCCAGAAAGCACCACTCAGGACTTCTAATGCTCTGCACAGTGTCGTATTTACTGCCTAGCAGACATCACATTAAACAAGGATGTTACATCAGGCTATGGAAGGAATTGGAAAGTCAAAAGTAGTTTTATGCTCTAAGGAAATACTGTTTGCCTTCTCTATGAGAATGGCTGCACTGAGAGAATAAAGGTGGTCCAACTCAGGGGTCAAGTCCTGGGGAAAAAAGTGTGGGAACTCCCACCCAAGATCCACTCCCCCACCAAAAAAAAATGATACACTCATATGCTTAATTACTAAACCGCAAGTTCTTTCTAAATCCCGCGATAACTCGCGGCAGACCTCCGCAATGTCTCCTGGGAACAATGCCAAAAACTCCCAGGAGACATTGTGGCATCGAGGAAGTGACGGAATACCCGCACACTACCTGATGAATCCATATACAGGAAGCGGCCAGTAACATAAAGGATTACTAAGGTTCGCCTGCCCCTGACAGTGACTGGAGCTGGGCATCGCCGCTTAGTGAAGGATTGGCTCGGGCGGCTCAGCTGCTCTAGTCCTGGAAAGGGAACCGAGTTCCTGCTGTGAAAAAAGTGCAGGAACTCCGTTCCCACGCGTTCCTGCAGGACTTGAGCCCTGGTCCATCTGGTCAGTTATGGGCACTTGGTAAATAAAACCAAGGGTGATCGGCGCTTTGTCTGAATGAAAAAAGTACATGTCTTGCTCATAGCAGCCAATAAGATTCTCACAGGTATTTTCCAATGCAAATAAAAAATAAAAGCCAACAAATGACTGCTATGGGAGCACACATATAATTGGCCTAATAATAAAACTAGAAGAACTAAAATAGTGATAACCAGGGAGTGAGAGAAAGAAGACTGGCTCTTGCTGGATCAGTATGGGCCTTTTACACTGCGCCATCGAAAACGTGTTAAAAATGCATATGTGTTTTTCTATAGAAATCAATGGGAGGTGCATTTTTTATGTGTTTTTTCAACAGGGCACCAAAGATGTAGCATGCAGGACTTTTCAAAAGAGCTCCATAGGATTTAAAGGAAAATATTTTTATTTTAGGGTTGTTGGGTCTAATCCGAAAACCACGACACTATCAGCCTGGAGTTTGCACTGTCACCCTGTGCCTGTGTGGGTTTCCTCCAGGTAATCCTGTTTCCTCCCATACTTCAAAAACATGCTGGTAGGTTAACGTCTTAAGGACTGCCTAATGTCGATATACGTCGGAAGAATGGCACGGCTGGCCACAGGCATGTACCTGTACGTCACCTTTAAGAGCCCAGCCGTGGGTCGCGAGCGACCTGGTCCGGAGCTCCGTGGACCCGATCGCCGCCGGTGTCCCGCGATCGGGTCACAGGAGCTGAAGAACGGGGAGAGGTGAGTGTAAACACACCTTCCCCGTTCTTCACTGTGGCAGTGTCACTGATTGTCTGTTCCTTGTTATAGGGAACGACGATCCGTGACATCACACCTACACCCATGCCCCCCCCAAAAGTAAGAATCACTCCCTTAGGGCACACTTAACCCCTTAGTGCCCCCTAGTGGTAAACCCCTTCACTGTCATTTTCACAGTAATCAGTGCATTTTTATTTTTTGCACTTTTCACTGTGAAAATGACAATGGTCCCAAAAATGTGTCAAAAGTGTCCGATGTGTCCGCCATAATGTCGCAGTCACGAAAAAAATCGCTGATCGCCGCCATTACTAGTAAAAAAAAAAATTATTAATAAAAATGCCATAAAACTATCCCCTATTTTGTAAACGCTATAACTTTTGTGCAAACCAATCAATGAACGCTTATTGCGTTTTTTTTCTTTTTACCAACAATAAGTAGAAGAATACGTATTGGCCTAAACTGAGGAAAAAAATGTTTTTTATATATATATATATATATATATATATATATATATATATATATTTTGGGGATATTTATTACAGCAAAAAGTAAAAAATATTTTTTTTTCAAAATTGTTGCTCTATTTTTGTTTATAGCACAACAAATAAAAACGTGCAGAGGTGATCAAATACCACCAAAAGAAAGCTCTATTTGTGGAAAAAAAAGGAAGCCAATTTTGTTTGGGAGCCACGTCACACGACTGCGCAATTGTCAGTTAAAGCGACGCAGTGCGTAATCGCAAAAAGGGGCAAGGTCCTTAACCTGCGTAATGGTTCAGGTCTTAAGTGGTTAATTGGTTCCTGTCTAAATTGGTCCTAGTATGTGTATTGGTAGGAATGTGAACTATAGAACTTAGATTGTAAGCTCCTTGAGGGCAGGGACTGATGTAAATGTACAATATATATGTAAAATGCTGTGTGAATTGACAGTGCTATACAAGTACCTGTAATAAATAAATACAACATTTTTCTTGTGAAGGCCCTAAATATTGCACTCTTTTAGACACCCCCCTCCTTAGACAAAACAAGCAATTTATGCTGGAGGGACACCCAAATATTCTTAGCCAACCAGAGTTCTGCTTTAACAGTCACATCAGAAACGATTTACATCTATTCAATTTCTATGTTCCAGTAAGAAATAACAGCATATTATGGAGATTTTGGCTGGTCATACACTGAGTAGATTATGACCAGATGTAAATGGATAAATCTCCCGCTGTAGCTTTTGTATCCTGACAGCCAGCACCATCACTGTAGATCTACAAAAGGCAATCCATGTCCACAAAAGTTTTATCAGCCCACAACAGGGAAATAAATAAGAGCTGAGTGCAGTGGCGTACAAAGTGGGGGGCGGGCCGCCCTGGTACCACACACTGGGGGGGGTGTGTCAGGCGTGGTGACAGCGCACAGGCAGGTAAGAGCAGGGAGAGGCGAGTTATAGTGGCTTGATGTGGCGAGGCGATGGGGGGGAGGGGCGTTTAAGTGCATTTCTGGCAGATCAATGGGTATTTTTCTATACTTGCATTCTATAAAGCATATAATACAGAAGAATGTGCATATATTGCAGAGATGTACTGCATATGTTTTATATTTCATTTTGCCTTGGCATACACTTTAAATTGCATGCCCAACTATTTTTTTTTTTGGACTAAGTGCAGAAGAGTTAGAACCCCTGCTATCGAACTCTGGGGCTTTTTTTTTAGAAGAGATTTGCCATCCTTTTTATTGCCTGTGACAGTGGTTTTTACTATCTAACAGAAATGAGGGATAATCTGAGAGGGGTTCTAGCCTTCATCTACTCTGTTACTGTTAGAGATTTACCCTCACTTGTCGTTTGCTATACGAAGTGAGGCGAGTTATCTTTTTGTTATAGTATTTGCCCAAACTGGAAAGATTAAGCATTTTTTTCCATCCCAACAAGAACATCATGGGATCCCAGGCACAAGTAAAATATGACAGAGGTTCGATCTCTAACCCACTCTGTCCAAAACTAAAAGAAAATATTTTGGCTGGAGTTGGGTCACTCTTAGAACCAATGCCTGAACACCACCATCCTCTTATGCAGTAGGCCCGACCTGTTCCAGCAGCTTCACCCCAACCCCAACCCTTGAGCTGTTCTACACACAATTCACACCATACCACAGCCACAGCTTTGGAACATGAAGTTTTCCACCCTAAGGGACTATACATCTACATCATTCTCTATAAAAACTATCCCAGGCAGTAAGGTGAAACTTGCACCTACTTGCTGCTGCATTAAATGCAGGGGTAATGCTGTACGGTGATGAAATGTTGGCGTTAGAGGTATGTCATCCTGGCTGCTCTGTCTGCGAAGGCATTCAAAATTGAATGAAGATCTTCTGTTGGCTGCAATAGCAGAGAATATAGCAGTGAACAAGCATTATCGTCAAATCCTATCAGACATTTGACATTTAGCTGCAAATTATGCCACCGGAACCCCTGTTTTTATTCAATGTTAAAGTTAGGGCTACTGAGCTGTGTAGCTGCAGGTACTGTAGAGCAGTTTATTCTTAAAGTTCACAGATTTATGTTGAAGGCAGCTTGTTGGGCAGTTGTGTGATCCCCAAAAGCTGGGTCTGGAAGCTTGTACTAAGCTGAACGGCTGAGTGTACATGCCACAGTTGACAGTCATGCTTGCCACAACCCATAGAAATATGTTGCTTCTGGAGAAGTACAAAACACAGACAGACGTAATGCATGTTCAGTTTTATCACGTCCTTTTGCCGCTAGGAGCTAAAGAACTGAAGTTACCAATTGATGTGTCCAGCCCCCTAGCGCCCTTCCCTGGGATTCAGGGAAGTAAAGAATTCCAAAGTCTGACCTCCATGCAAAACTCAAAAACAGAGTTGTTTTTTCTGCCAACTTTGGCATTTGCCAAAAGGACTGATAAACCTGGTTCTACCACTCAGTCCACTCAGTCCACTGCACACTATTGGATATCTCCTGTCCATCCATCCAGGTGGAGAGTTGTTGCTGTGTTGCTATTCTCACGTGTTTTTAAAAAGGTTTTCTTGGACTTTTATGGATTTTTATGGATCTTTAGTCACTGCTGTGAAATTTTGAAAGCATTTCTATGGACTTTTTTGGTCATTGCTGTGATGCTTGAAAGTATTTGAAAGTGTTTTTCATTAAATTTTTACTTTTTTTACACTATGAGGAGTTTTTTTCCTTTTCTCCTTTTATTTCTATTCCGGGATTGATTGAATGGTACTATTGCGGTGTATATTTATACATTGGGAAACCCGGAACACCTGGCTACAAGCACATTCGGTGCACAGAGGAACGTCTACCTCATCTAAGGACAAAGATCCTGATGGCACCATCTTGACGGTGACCAGTTAGGGCGATCGGCCCACACAAGCTTGCAAGATACTCCCACCGTACGGTGTGCTGAGGGTCCACGACATCTGGTAAGAGTACCTTATTTAATTATCTTCAAGTGATGTTGGAAACACTCCTTGAACAGTACACCTGATTCAAAGTCTACCAGAAATAAGGGAAAACATATTCATATCATCATCATGGTGTATGGACTTATGACACATCTTTCACCTTGATTGGGACTTTTGGATATAGCAATTCATAGCCAGAGTTGCTTATCTTGCACTCTTAGGGCCAAATCCACAAAGATCGTGCCTAACTTAATTTTTTCCATTTAAGTTACACTGCCTTAAAATTTCTACCTAAGTGCCCGATCCACAAAGCACTTACCTAGAAATTTTGGGCTGTGTAACTTAAATTCCGCCGTCGCAAGGCGTTCCTATTCAAATGGGGGCGATTCCCATTTAAATTAGGCGCGCTCCCGCGCCGGCCGTACTGCGCATGCTTGTGACGTCATTTTCCCGACGTGCATAGCGCGAAATTACGTTACGCCGAGCTTTGTGGATTGCGACGGGTCAATAAAGTTGCGGCGGGAAAAAAAAAATCAAAATTTAAAAAAAATCGCGTCGCTGGACAGAAAGGTCTGCTTTTACATGGTGTACTAACTTTACACCATGTAAAAGCAGCCCTAATTTTGCGTATGCAAACTAAAACTTATGGAGAAAAAACTAAGCTGAAAAGCTTCGTGGATCTCCGTAAGTGTTAATTTGCATACCCGAGGTGGCATTTCGACACAAAATGCCCCCAGCGGCGGATGCGGTACTGCATCCTAAGATCCGGCAGTGTAAGTCCCTTACACATGCCGGATCTTCTTCCTAACTATGGAAAACTGATTCTGTGGATCAGCTCCATAGTTAGGAACGGGGATACGACGGCGTTACAGCAATTACGCCGTCGTATCCCTTTTGTGGATTTGGCCCTTAGTGTGTACAGGGTATATTCACTATATAGGATTGCTCACACCAGTCCTGGGTATTTTGAGTATCTCTTATGACCACTTACTGGTTAACCTACTTGATATTTCAGCTTATGTGCCATAGTATCTCTTCAATGCCTAAGGAATTCTTTGATTATTGGGAGAGTTATTCACTGATTATCACCCATATTTTTTTATAAGTATATTTCACTGGTCAGCATCACCATTGGGATTTCACGTTTACTTGTAACATATACAAGTCATTGTATTCACCCTGCGTTCATTCACAGTGTGTATGGTCTAGCAGACCCTTGTTGTCACAGTAGACCCACCACCCAGGTGGATCTTTTATTTGGCGCTACACTTTTATTTCTATTTCTGATAAACCTGAATGTATTTGTGAGATGTTTGAGCCTCTGAAAGCTGCTCAGTCTTGAAGCCTGCCGCATTATACACCACTGCTGTAGTCTTGTCCCATTCCAGGAACATTTGATGTCATGTATAAAACTATCTAAAGCCTCGTACACATGATCCAACTTTATGGCCATAATTGTCTGACGGACATGTTTGGTCAGATAATTCGACTGTGTATATGCTCCATCAGAAAATTACTGGCTGAATTAACGACAACAAAAGTTGACTCTTCATGCTCACCAATTGTTGGGCAATAAATCTATCATGTTTGTAGAAAAGGTTCTATTGAGGCTACTCACATGGAGGTGTCGGCGGCAGGAGTCTCCGTCTTGGCGATTTCCTTGATTCGTAACATTGCTGTGGGTCCTCCTCTTCAAAGAAGCTGTGCGGATGATGGTAGCCTCTGGGTCGCTCATAGTCCAGGTCATTGGCTGGGTACAATGTGGGCTCATCATACATTGGCCTGGTTTAAGGGAGATTTTGGTTAGATGGACTGGTAGGAAAAATTTGGTTCTATATATACGGTTAGCTGCAGTTTCTAAAGCTAGCAAAATATTAAAAGAGGTATAGACATCATTTTGCCCCTGCACAAATCATTAGTAAGACCTCATCTGGAATATGCATTTCAGTTTTGAGCGCCAGTTCTTGAAAAGGATATCTGGGAACTGGAGAAAGTGCAGAGAAGGGCAACCAAACTGTTAAGAAGCATGGAGGAGCTCAGCTATGAGGAAAAATTGGAGGAACCAAATTTATTCTCTCTTGAGAAGAGGCATTTACATCTGGGGGAAAGCGATTTACCCTTCACATATGGAAAGGCTTCTTCACAGTAAGTGAAAATGTGGAATAGACTCCCTCAAGAGCTGGTTCTGGACAGCTCAGTAGATTATTTTAAAAAAGAGCTAGATGTATTCCTAAAAGCACACAATATATCTGCATACTAACTTTCAGAGGTAATAATGTGAGGCCTAGTTGATCTAGGGAATTTCCAATTGCCTCCTAAAGAATCAGGAAGGATTTTTTTCTCCCACTGGTGCAAATTGGATCATGCTTTACTGGAACTTTTTTTTGCCTTCCTCTGGATAAACTATGGGTATAGGATAGTGTTTTTCTTGTTTTTTATTTTATTTATTGAACTAGAAAGACTAGTGTCTTTTTTTTCAACCTGAAATTGTAACTATAACCCTAGAGGAAATCAAAGTTTGGATGTTCCCTATAAACTCCAATTCAATTATAGCCATCATTTTGCTGAGCTGGTATGGACAACACTTTCATTATTCCTCCAGTTTTATTGAAGAGCCTGGTTATGGTACTCTAATCATTTACCTGTTCCCAGACAGAATACTGTCCTCTTCATACTCCTCCCCACTGTAATACTCTGGCTCCCCCAGGTATGGATCCTCATAGTCCATAAAGTCAGGATCTTCACGGAAGATGACAGGCATGTTCCTCTCTCCAGACTCTGATCTGTGATAGTAACACAAATATGTCAAAAGGACTAACAATGTATTTATTAAGCCTACTGCATCCCACCAATGCAGAGAGGCATAGAAAAAAATGAGACTGTACTCCACTGTACTACCTTTAATAGCAATTTAAAAGGGCCAATAAGTGCAACTCAATGTTCCAATACCAAAAAAAAAAAAGCCATTAAAAATCACAAATACATCTATAGGGGCATTTAAAGCCCAGTTAATGTTTCAGTTGAAAAGTTTTTCTTTATTTAACACAACCATTAAACAGTCACAGTGCCAGAGGAAAAAGTAAGTGAACACATAGACTTATTACTTTAATGAAAGCTAATTGAGTCAGTAGTTTGCACAGCTGGAGTCCAAATAATGAAATACGTTTGGGGGTGTAGTTTAGAGCTACACTTTGCTTGATAAAGGACACGGGTGTGTGTTATACGCCTTGGAAGGGAAGGAGGGGGACGAACTCAACCGTCATCTCCTGTTCGGCTCTCACTCAGCTCTCACATCACACACATAGTCCTGCCTCCGCCAATGGCATTGGACCAGGGTTCTGTCTATCACAGGAGCTGGTCCAATGCCGATGGCGGAGGCAGGACTGCGTGTGTGTGACTGCCGAGTGAGAGCCAAACAGCCGGAATTCACGAGCCATCATCTTGTGTCCAGCTCTCACTTCACACACACATGCCTCTGCCAATGGCATTGGACCAGTGTTCTGTCTATCACAGGAGCAGGTCAGATGGCGGAGGTGGGACTGTGGGTGGGAACAGGAGATGATGGCTCTGTGATTTCCTGCACTGTCCAGGCTGCATTGATGGTATGGTTGCAGATGAACATTGAGGCTAAAAAGGGGCATTGATAAGGCTGCATTGATGACATGGGCATTGAAGGCTGCATTGATCAGGCTGCATTGGTTTAGGCCCATAACAGGCCTAAACGTCCTCTCCTGCAACAACTTGGACACCCCCACCCATTTTGGGCCAAATCATCACCCCTAGCACCAAAGTCAAAAGTCTTGGGGTCATCTTCCACACCTACATGACAATGGATGCACAAATAGGGTCAGTAGTGAGCGGATCGCACAATCTGCTGCGCCTACTACACAGACTTATTCCATTTATTCATAAAGAAGACATAGCAGTCGTGGTGGGAACAATTGTGAACTCCAGACTGGACTATGCTAATGCCCTTTACCTTGGACTCCCAAAGTAACAAATCGCTTGTCTGCAAGCCGTACAAAATACGGCCGCCAGACTGGTGACCGGGATAAAACCCTGGGAATCAATCTGAGCTTCGCTAAGAACCCTCCATTGGTTGCCAGTGAAAGGCAGAATTGCTTTTAAAGCACTCTGTCTGACGCATAAGTGCATCCATGGGAAGGCCCCCCAATATCTATGCAAAAAATAAAAACTTACAACCCCAATCGCGTTCTGCGATCCACCGACCAAAATCTGTTCCAGATACCCAAAGCCAGATACAAATCCAAAGGGGAAAGAAGATTTGCGTTCCAAGGCCCCAGGCTATGGAACGCTTTACCAACCAGCATTCGGTTGGAGGAGAACCACTTGGCCTTCAGAAGAAAGATCAAAACTCATCTCTTTTGATCTCAAAGGAGAAAGGAACAACGAGCGCCCAGAGGCGATTTAGTTTGCATGTTCTGCGCTATATAAGTTTTTCACTCACTCAGATGTGCTGCAGATGGGCATTGATCAGGCTGCATTGAGGCTGCAGCTGGGCACTTAACAGGCTGCATTGATGGGCACCGACCCTTATTTAAATTCAAAGTTGTTTATTTAAAAAAAAAAAAATTCCCCTGAAACTTCCCTCTTAAAATGTAGGTGCGTGTTATACGTCGATAAATAGGGTACTTGCCATCATCGAGGGGAAATTTTATTCAGATGTTTACCAAAATATCATACAAGATAATTTCAGGGTGGCTGCCCGCTAGCTGAAGATTAGTAGAAGTTGGGTGATGTAGCAGACAATGACCCTAAGCATGAAAGTAAACCACCATGGACTGGCTCTCCTACTCTGATGTAAAAAAGAATGTAAAAAAGACTAATGCTGCGCTGCTAGTATAGTGTGTGTGTGTAAATCATTACCAACATTAAATGGCAAACATTGTACAAACCACAAGAAAAAAAGTGCTTATGTGCTAAAATTACAAAGTGAAATAGTGCACAGAAATATATCTAGTCCATATAGCTGTGGTCAGCTCAAAAATGGTTAAACGTAACAAATCTTCATATAAGCACCGAGTTGTGTTGGAAAGAAAATCCACAATGAGTGTAAGACAGCTGATTGAAGCACCTCCACCTCAAGTAAATATTCTGCTTACCGAACACCAAATAATAAATCTCATGTAGCACTGAATCTGAAAGCCTCCGTTCCCCAGCTAGGTTCTTCCACACCAGATGGAAAAATGGATAATCCTTAGCCTGAACGCACTCGTGCGTTGAACCCAGGAGTGAAGACAAGAAGGGCAAACATAGGGTAGTACTGCTAACAAAGCGATTTATTGATAAAATAAAGTTTATGCACTCACATGTCCAAAGTAGTACATAGGCGTGTATTTAAAATGTAAAAGCCGGCCGGCTTGAATAATCCGCTCGTTCCTTCCGGATAGTTCCGTTCCTCCCTACGCCGTTTCGTCAGTAGAATGACATCTTCCAGGGGCACGAGCGGCGTGCTGACTCGCCACTACTTATGTGCATTCAGTGTCGATAGGACCGCCCAGACTTGACTTCCGGGGATCGTGGACACAGATCCGCCATTTTTGATGAGGGATCCTAGCCCAAATAGTGTGTATCTCTACAGCAATTGAATGTTGGTACTGGCAATAATTCCCAATAATAGATAAAATTATATAGCAGCTGAACACTTAGGCTAAAAGTATATAAAAAAAATTATAAAAAAGGTAATGCATTGCGGTCATTCAAACTGATCGGATTAATCCGAATCAGATCGTATGCCGCAAACATTTCAACGTTAAAACACACCTGGATTGATGGGTGTGACCTAGTTAAAAAGACACATTCAACCTGAGCAGAATATAGGTACAAGCACTTAATAAAGTGCCAATCCCAATTCAGTTATTGGCTGACAATGTGACATCATGGATATAAAATCAAATCAAAGATAGGATTCATGTCATTAAATCCACTCGTGATCCGATTGTATGACATTCTAAAATGCTCGATCATATATGGCAGAAAATGATCGGAACAACAAAGACAAGAATCAATAAAAAAGGATTTTTTTTAAAAATAGCAACATATCAAATTGAGCCGTTACAGCACACATAAGGTGTAATGCTAGGAACAGAAAATTTGTAAAAAATAGAAAAAGTGAAAAAGAAAAAACAATTTTATAAGGAGGTCCTGATACCCCGGATGTCAAGTCAGGTTCACAACATGTATTTCAGAGATGCTGTTAAGCTTTCCTAATGTGAGATGACCTAACTATTATCAATGAAAGCGTTGACATCAACGTCTATATTTTATCCGTATGGGGTGTATGTACGGACACGGTGTATCCAGGCCATTTCTAGCCTGGATAGTTCTCTTACTAGAGAACCACCTCTCCAATGGGCATCATACTTGTCTATGCCCAGGAATAAAGTTCCCTCAGGATTCCTGTTGTGACACAAATCGTAATGGTGTGATACTGAGTGATTTGGGAACCCTGATCGTATGTTGGTTACATGTTCCCCCAATCTAATCTGCATGGACCTCTTGGTTCGGCCTATGTATTGCAACCCACAAGGGCACTGTAGCAAATAGACTATACCCGTTGAGCTGCAGGTAATAAATGGTTCGATGGAATGCTCTCTCAAGGTGCTAGTTGACATAAACTTCAGAGTTTTTTTAGATGCAACTTTGTTTAGTGTACAAATTTGACATCTGCGACATTGATGGTATCCAGAGATACCCCTCTGAAAAAAAGAAACCTTTTTGGTTGGTGGGTCGACAACATTTGGTGCTATTTTGTCCCTTAATGAAGGGACACCTCTGAATATGATCTGAGGGTTAGCAGGAAGAAAAGTGCTAATTAACCTGTCATTACCCAGCAGATGCCAGTGCTTTTTGATAATCTTCTTGATAAGATAATGCTGGGTAGAGTAACTAGTAACAAATGGTACAATGGGGCCCTCCCTACGCGACCTAGTGGTGGAATCTAGAAGTTTTGAGCGGTCAATATCAGCAACTTCTTTCCTGACACTATCCAAGTCACTAGGTTCATAGCCCTTCTCAACTAGTCTAATTTTAAGGACTTCAGATTGAGATTGGTAATCTTCAAGAGACGTGCAGTTCCTCCTCATTCTGATGAATTGGCTCTTGGGTACAGAATTGAGCCAGTTTCTATGGTGGCAACTCCCCACCGGAATGAAGGAGTTCCTATCCGTCTTTTTAAAGTATGTTAGTGTTTGAAAGTTACCTCCCTTCTTATTGATGGTAAGGTCAAGGAAGTTAATTGTTTCCTTATCCATCTCATGGACGAGATGGATCCCCCTGTTGTTGTTATTAAGGGAACCTATAAATTCATCAAGTTGGAGTCTAGTGCCATTCCATAGGAGGAGGATGTCGTCGATGTACCTTGCCCACAACAGAATGTGTGGGTTCCGGTCCTTGTAGACGACATCCTCCTCCCATTTAGCCATGAAAAGATTGGCAAGACTCGGCGCATATTTTGCGCCCATGGCGACACCTCTAATTTGCTGGTAGAAATTTTGATTGAACCAGAAATAATTATGTCCAGCGGCATATTCCAAAAGTTCAATCACATAATCTCTCTATACTTGAGGTAAATCAGAGAGAGCATCTAAATAGTATTTGACAGCTAATTAGCACTTTTCTTCCTGCTAACCCTCAGATCATATTCAGAGGTGTCCCTTCATTAAGGGACAAAATAGCACCAAATGTTGTCGACCCACCAACCAAAAAGGTTTCTTTTTTTCAGAGGGGTATCTCTGGATACCATCAATGTCGCAGATGTCAAATTTGTACACTAAACAAAGTTGCATCTAAAAAAACTCTGAAGTTTATGTCAACTAGCACCTTGAGAGAGCATTCCATCGAACCATTCATTACCTGCAGCTCAACGGGTATAGTCTATTTGCTACAGTGCCCTTGTGGGTTGCAATACATAGGCCGAACCAAGAGGTCCATGCAGATTAGATTGGGGGAACATGTAACCAACATACGATCAGGGTTCCCAAATCACTCAGTATCACACCATTACGATTTGTGTCACAACAGGAATCCTGAGGGAACTTTATTCCTGGGCATAGACAAGTATGATGCCCATTGGAGAGGTGGTTCTCTAGTAAGAGAACTATCCAGGCTAGAAATGGCCTGGATACACCGTGTCCGTACATACACCCCATACGGATTAAATATAGACGTTGATGTCAACGCTTTCATTGATAATAGTTAGGTCATCTCACATTAGGAAAGCTTAACAGCATCTCTGAAATACATGTTGTGAACCTGACTTGACATCCGGGGTATCAGGACCTCCTTATAAAATTGTTTTTTCTTTTTCACTTTTTCTATTTTTTACAAATTTTCTGTTCCTAGCATTACACCTTATGTGTGCCGTAACGGCTCAATTTGATATGTTGCTATTTTTAAAAAAAATCCTTTTTTATTGATTCTTGTCTTTGTTGTTCCGATCATTTTCTGCCATATATGATCGAGCATTTTAGAATGTCATACAATCGGATCACGAGTGGATTTTGATTTTATATCCATGATGTCACATTGTCAGCCAATAACTGAATTGGGATTGGCACTTTATTAAGTGCTTGTACCTATATTCTGCTCAGGTTGAATGTGTCTTTTTAACTAGGTCACACCCATCAATCCAGGTGTGTTTTAACGTTGAAATGTTTGCGGCATACGATCTGATTCGGATTAATCCGATCAGTTTGAATGACCGCAATGCATTACCTTTTTTATAATTTTTTTTATATACTTTTAGCCTAAGTGTTCAGCTGCTATATAATTTTATCTATTATTGGGAATTATTGCCAGTACCAACATTCAATTGCTGTAGAGATACACACTATTTGGGCTAGGATCCCTCATCAAAAATGGCGGATCTGTGTCCACGATCCCCGGAAGTCAAGTCTGGGCGGTCCTATCGACACTGAATGCACATAAGTAGTGGCGAGTCAGCACGCCGCTCGTGCCCCTGGAAGATGTCATTCTACTGACGAAACGGCGTAGGGAGGAACGGCGTGCTGACGTCATCACTGTTTGCCCGCGACTATCCGGAAGGAACGAGCGGATTATTCAAGCCGGCCGGCTTTTACATTTTAAATACACGCCTATGTACTACTTTGGACATGTGAGTGCATAAACTTTATTTTATCAATAAATCGCTTTGTTAGCAGTACTACCCTATGTTTGCCCTTCTTGTCTTCACTCCTGGGTTCAACGCACGAGTGCGTTCAGGCTAAGGATTATCCATTTTTCCATCTGGTGTGGAAGAACCTAGCTGGGGAACGGAGGCTTTCAGATTCAGTGCTACATGAGATTTATTATTTGGTGTTCGGTAAGCAGAATATTTACTTGAGGTGGAGGTGCTTCAATCAGCTGTCTTACACTCATTGTGGATTTTCTTTCCAACACAACTCGGTGCTTATATGAAGATTTGTTACGTTTAACCATTTTTGAGCTGACCACAGCTATATGGACTAGATATATTTCTGTGCACTATTTCACTTTGTAATTTTAGCACATAAGCACTTTTTTTCTTGTGGTTTGTACAATGTTTGCCATTTAATGTTGGTAATGATTTACACACACACACTATACTAGCAGCGCAGCATTAGTCTTTTTTACATTCTATATCATTTGTTCATCTAACATTTTTTTTGCTGCAGCAGCCACACACATAATTTATTTTGACATCACGTCATTATTAATTATATTCATAGACCTGCGCTGTATTCCTCACATATATCTCCTACTCTGATGTACGGGCAACAGCTGGAGGAGCTGAGCTCTCACTCTGATGTCATCCCGGGAGGTCACCAGACCACTGTGCTGGTCACACAGCCCCTCTGTAGCCCTTAGATGGGAGGGGGGGCCGGGCCGTGCGGTGCAGCACGGCCAGATGTCATGTGATCGGCCTGAAGATCTCTGAAAAATTGTATTTAGGGACTTAATTTTCCACAAATATTTAGACAGCGTGTTATGGCTACATAAAAAAGGGGGCTGGCAAGTGACAGTTTTTTAAGATTTATTTTATTCAGTTTACAGGGGGGGGGGGGCAGAACCGGACAGGATCAGCCAGGTAATTCAGGTGATACAAGCAGCCAAATTACACAGCACAAGCATTGTGCTGTATAACATGCTTTAAAGCAGTGGTTCTCAACTCCTCAGGACCCACTAACAGGCCAGGTTTGTAAGATAACTGAAATAAATCACAGGTGATATAATTTGCTGCTCACTGATTGCAGTATTCTAGGCTGCATCTCACCCGAAAAATCTGGCCTGTTAGTGGGTCCTGAGGACAGGAGTTGAGAACCACTGCTTTAAAGAAACAGGATCCATTTTTTTTTTGTGTTACAAACACTTTAAACCCATAGAGATGCTGTGGAATGACCTCATGAGAGTCGTTCACACCAGATCCCTTACAAATGTGTCTGAGCTAAAGTAGTTTTGTAAATAGGAATGGTCAAAAATTCCTCCCAAACGTTGTGCAGGTCTCATCCAGAGCTACCGAAGTCATTGCTGCTAAAGGAGGTTTGACCAGCTATTAATTCCAGTGGTTCACTTACTTTTTCCCCCAGCACTATGAATGTTTAAAGGGTGCGTTCACAAGAAATTTTAATTGTTTGTGTGTTATCAGCTTAAGCACATTGTTTTTGTTTATTATTGTGAGGATCACATCATATTTTATGGCAAATTACTGCAGAATACCAGTCAAGGGGTTCACATATTTTTTCTTCCACTATACATATTCCTTGATTCCTTTAATGACTTGGAGATGAGGTCCATCCATTCAATAGTCCATTACTGTGAGCTTCAGATGCCAGCAAAGGCTCTCAGTTTGTGAATGTTGAACGGAACAAAAGTACTTAATGTTACAACGAGGTGTCGATATTTTGGGAGTATAGTCAGAAACCTAATGTCATGACAGGTGAGCTTTAAGGAATGAATCAAAAATGTACAGATGCAGAGCTATATAATATTCAAACTGAAAATTTGAAAAATGGAAAACAACAAGAAATACCGGTATTTAAAAAATTATATATTAAAAACTCCAAAATATATATGCGAGTCCCAAAATTGCTAGTGTAAAACAGTCCAAGATAAAAAAAAATAGGTATCCACCATGTGTTCAAGCTTCCATCCAGTGTTTAAAATCTGCTCAATTATGCTCTCACCAAAGACATGCAAATGACAGCCCTCCCAGCTGTAAACACACAAATCCCTCTGCTGTCAGAGGAAAGGAGACAGATTGTGGGTTTTTACAAAGTAGAAACAACGCTCTGTCATCTCTCCTAGTTAGTCCCCTCCCCACACAGTTGGAACACAGCGAGAGAACACAAACTTAAAGGGGTTGTAAAGGTAAAAAAATGTTTTCCTAAATAGCTTCCTTTATCTTAGTGCAATCCTCCTTCACTTACCTCATCCTTCGATTTTGATTTTAAATGTCCTTATTTCTTCTGAGAAATCCTCACTTCCTGTTCTTCTGTCTAACTCCACACAGTAATGCAAGGCTTTCTCCCTGGTGTGTGGAGTGTGGTGCTCGCCCCCTCCCTTGAGGGGGGAGGGGGCAAGCAGGAGAGTCAGGACACTCTCTACATTGCAGATAGAGAAAAGAGCTACGTGTTAGTGGGCGTCCTGACTCTTGCTCGCCAGTGACATCTACACAGTAATCAGTGCATATTTATAGCACTGATTGTCTATAAATGTCAGTGGTCCCAAAAATGTGTCAAAAGTGTCTGATCTGTCTGCCGCAATGTTGCAATACCGCTAAAAATCGCAGATCACCGCCATTACTAGTAAAACAAGTAATAATAATAAAAACACCATAAAAATGCCATAAATCTTTCCCATAGTTTGTAGACGCTATAACTTTTGCATAAACCAATCAATATACGATTATTGCGTTTTTTTAACCAAAAATATGTAGAAGAATACATATTAGCATAAACTGATGAAGAAATTTGTTTTTTAAAAACATGTTTGGGGATATTTATTATAGCAAAAAGTAAAAAAACAAAACAAATAAAGTTCAGCTATTCTAGTAGCTCTTTCCTGGCATTTTCTTAGTTTCATCCTACAGCAAAAGCAATGGTCTGCAGAGAGCTTCCAAAGCATCAGAGGGATTTCATTGTTAAAAGGTAACAGTTAGATGAAGGCAGTCATCATCAAGTGTAGAAAATATGGCACAATGACATTACCAAGAACTGGGCGTCCTTCCCAAAATTTATGAAAATACGATAATAATACTGGTCAGGGAAGCTGCCAAGAGGCCTACAGCAACATTAAAGGAGCTGCAGAAATATCTGGCTGTGTGGTACATGTGACAACAATCCCATATTCTTCATATATCTGGGCTATGGGGTAGAGTGGCAAGACAGAAGCCTTTTCTTATGAAGAAAAACTTACAAGCCTAGCTAAATTTTGCAAAAACAAATCTGAAGTATCTTAAAAGCATATGGGAAAACGTGTTATGGTCTGATGAAACCAAGGTTGAATTTTTTGGCCATAATTCCAAAAGATATGTTTGGCGCAAAAACAACACTGCACATCATAAAAAGAACACCATACACATTGTGAAGCATGGTGGTGGCAGCATCATGCCTTTGGGCTGTTTTTTTTTCCAACTGAAACAGGGGCCTTAGTCAAGGTAGCGGAAATTATGCACAGTTCCATATACCAGTCAATATTGGCACAAAACCTTCAGGCTTCTGCTAGAAAGCTGAACATGACGAGGAACTTCATTATCAGCATGACAAAAACCCAAAGAATACATCCAAAGGGTTGCACACTTATGCAACCATATTATTATTATTATTATTAGTTTTTTGTTCAACTGAGTTGTACATTTTACAGCAAAGGAAAAAAATATTTGATTGCCTGCTGATTTTGTACATTTGCCCACTGACAAAGAAATGATCAGTCTATAATTAAATGGTAGGTTTATTTTAACAGTGAAAGACAGAATAACAACAAAAATATCCAGAAAAACACATTTCAAAAAAGTTATAAATTGATTTGCACTTTATTGATTGAAATAAGTATTTGACCTCTTCGCCAAACATGACTTAGTGCTTGGTGGAGAAACCCTTGTTGGCAATCACAGAGGTCAGACTTGTAGTGGTTTCTTGTAGTTGGCCACCAGGTTTGCACACATCTCAGGAGGGATTCTGTCCCACTCCTCTTTGCAGATCCTCTCCAAGTCATTAAGCTTTCGAGGCTGATGTCAGGCATTTCTCCCCTGACAGGACCGGGAGCTGTGTGTTCACACATATAGCTCCCGGTTCTCGCTCTGTAACGAGCGATCGCGTGTGCCCGGCGGCGATCGGGCACACGAGCGAGAGTCAGGGGCGAGCGGGGGGCGAGCGTGCGCGCCTTCCGGCGGGGCGCACATGCCCCTATTGGCTGCTCAGCGAGATGACTTATAGCTACGTGATCGCGCCCAGCAGAGCCGACCTTCCGCCGTATAACGGCAGCTGGTCGGCAAGCAGTTAAGGTCTGGAGACTGGTTTCTTCTTGAGCTACTCCTTTGTTGCCATGGCCGTGTGGTTTTGGTCATTGTTTTGCTGGAATACCCATCCATGACCCATTTTCAATGCCCTGGTTGAGGGAATGAACTTGGCAAAAAAACACCCCCAAAGCATAATGTTTCCCCCTCCATGTCTGACGGTAGAGATTGTGTTCTTGGGGTCATAGGCAGCATTCCTCCTCCTCCTCCAAACACAAGTTGAGTTGATGCCAAAGAGCTTGATTTTTCACATGTTCATTAGCAAACTTCAGACGAGCCTGTACATGTGCTTTCTTGAGCATGGGGGCCTTGCGGGCGCTGCAGGATTTCAGTCCTTTGTGGTGTAGTGTGTTACCAATTGTTTTCTTGGTGACTATGGTCCCAGCTGTCTTGAGATCATTCACAAGATTCTCCCGTGTAGTTCTAGGCCAATTCCTCACCGTTCTCATGATCATAGAAACTCCACAAGGTGAAATCTTGCATGGAGCCCCAGACTAAGGGAGATTGACAGTTATTTTGTGTTTCTTCCATGTGCGAATAATTGCACCAACTGTTGTCCCCCTCTCACCAAGCTGCTTGGTGATGGTCTTGTAGCCCATTCCAGCCTTGTGTAGGTCTACAATCTTGTCCCTATCATCCTTGGACAGCTCTTGGACAGCTCTTTGTTCTTGGCCATGGTGGAGAGAGTGGAATCTGATTGATTGATTGCTTCTGTGGACGGTTGTCCTTTATACAGGTAACAAGCTGAGATTAGGAGCACTTCCTTTGAGGGCCAGTTCACACCACATGCAGTCCAGTGCAGTTTTTTTCTGCATCAAAAAATGCATGTAAAGTAGGTTGTATGGGTTTCAATAGCATAGTTCACACCAGTGATTGCAGTTCCAGTGCTTCCAGTAAAAAAAGAAAAACATACTGCATTTTTCCTGCACTGGACTGTACTGGGACGATGTAAAATGCACTGGAAACACACCAAAAATGCACTGGAGCACACCAGAACGCACATGTCCTTTTTTTAATGTTAAAAGAAAAGATAGGTGAAAACGCACCAAAAATGTGCCATAAACGCACCAAAAACGCACATGCTGAAAAACTTCTGGAACGCAACTGGACTGCGTTTCTATGGTGTGAACTGGCCTTAATGCTGGCCATACACTATCCGAAAAATCGCCAGAAATTCAGTAATTTAGACAGTTTTTCGGCCAGTTAATGGGCACAAATTGGTAATCGGTTTTAATTTTTAGGCCAGTTAATGGGCACAAATTGGTAATCGATTAAGACGTTTTTTGAGCCGAAAAACAAAGGACAAGTATGGAAATTTTCTGCCGAACGATAAATTGAAAGTTTAATGTGTTTCCTGTCCAAACTGTTTGCGCTAGGTATATGTGAAAAAAATGAAAAAAAAGAATGGATTCATTTATGTCCATTGAATGATTTATCGGTCCTTACATGATGGCACCATCGTTTGCTCTCTCACGGCCGAATGTTCGTTTTTTCGAAAATGGGTTTGAACAATTTTTCGTATAGTGTATGGCCAGCATAGGAGAGTGCTCCTAATCTCAGCTCAGGAAAAAGTTCTGAAATTATTTATATTTGTCTTTTTTTTACATCACAGAAACCTGACATTTTAGCAGGAGTGTGCAGACTTTTTATATTTTGTAATTTTTTATATTTATATTCTTGTTGTTTTCCTTTTTTCAAATTTTCAGTTTGTATATTATATAGCACTTCACCTGTACAGTTTTGCTTTATATATAAGGGTTGTATGATCACCTTTTGTGCCAGCAGCTTTTCACTTATTTAGAGTGCTCACTACATATTTTTCACTTTTATTTAAAGAATGATATCTGATTCCTAGGGGGAGGGGTCGTCTATAAAAGTAGGGACAAACAAAGTAACTAGCCTTAGCTGTTTATTCCAGTCTGTATGCCAGTTGAAGGTTTCCCTTCTTTTCCTGACCGGTTACAATATTGTCAGTGATATACAAAGAGAAGGGCAATCTCCCTTATGCTGCGTACACACGATCTGGCTTTTGCCACAGGGCTTTAAATTGCCAAAGACCACAAAAAAAGAAAAAATGTATAGAGGTGCTAACCCTTTCTGACTGTAATGAAGAGTTTTGGCTGGAATTGCACTTTAATAACTGGCTACAAAACATGGGGGAGGGAGGTTACATAAAGTACATGAACACAAATTCCTCCATTTTATTAAAGGAAATGCAAGTTCCTACCCTTACCCCACTGCAACTCTCATGCAAAAGAGATGTGGCTCAGCAAAGAGGGAGTGGGTCTATGTAACATCACATAATTTCTATGAAATATTACCTGGGCCAGACAACATTTCCAACACAATTGTGTAAGTCATCTATGAATTTTTTTATCTACCATAGATGTATATATAGAGCTATGTTCCAATGTATGTACCGTATTTATCGGCATATAACACACAATTTTTTCCTTTGAAAACAGAGGATAAACGGTGCCTGCGTGTTATACGCCTATATCATGTTTTACCAATAGGGGTCTGCCTCCCATGGCCCTGGAACAGCGCTCCCTGCATAGTCTAAAGTTGAGAAAAAAAGTCACTTGCCAGCCCCTTCTACACCGCTCCTCCTGTGCCAGTGTCATTGTAAAACGAAGCTTGTAAATATCTCTATGGCTCAGTTTTTTCTGGCTGCTCTCCTCCTCCTCTGAGTGTAGCTTTGATTGGAGGAGGAGAGCGGTCACATGACCATCTGTGTAACATCAGAGGAGAGCAGTCATGTGACCAGGTCAGTGAAAAAAAACGGAGCCATTGAGGTATATAGAAGCTTCGTTTTGCAATGGGAGTGACACAGGAGGAGCAGTGTGGAAGGGGCTGACAGTGATTTTTTTTTTTTTTTTACTTAACTGTAGAGAATGCTGGCAGCACTGTCCCAGGAGACTAGTGGTCTTCTGGGAGGGGGGGGCTGTGTACTGGATAGGAGGGATGTATAATGGATGGGGGGGATGGGGGGGATGTATAATGAATGGGGATATATAATGCATGGGGGCTGTATAATGGATGGGGGGCTGTGTACTGGATGGGGGGATTTATAATGGATGGGGGGCTGAGTACTGGATAGGGGGATGTGTACTGCATGAGGGAATGTATAATGTACGGGAGCTGTATACTGGGGAGGGGGGCTGTATAATAGATGGGGGGTGTGTACTGGATGGGGGGGGCGTATAATGAATGGGGGGGGCTGTGTACTGGGAAGATGCGCTGTGTACTGTAAAGAGGGCTGTGATTTTTTTTTCCTTAAACTCCCCTCTTAAAATTGGGGTGCATGTTATACGCCGATAAATACGGTACATTTTTATTTTTAGGTTCGAATAGAGAAGGTGTTAGAGTATATGTCAAGTTTTGTTACTGTCTGTGTCCCTGCTAAGCAGATTATCTCCCTTCGGAAGCCATGGATACCATTCCTAGCAGAAGAAATAGGAGGGGAAACCAAAAATGTTATAGTTGTCACCAGAACAGGTAAGGGAAAAACTTACAATGTGATAGCTGTCTAAAGCCTCATAAACACGATCGGACTTCCATCAGACTTTTTTATGGATTTTTGTTCGAAGGGCGTTGTCCATGAACTTGGTATGCATACACACAACAAACACGAATGTAGTGACGTAATAGACGTACTACGTGGTTTTTCTGCTCTTTACCACCACCCTTTGGGCATTTTATGCTATTGTTGTCTGATCTTTAGCATTGGTCTGGAGCATGCATGTTTGTACTTTGGACTTTAGTCCGATGGACTTGTGTACACACAATCGGATTAGCCGACGTAGGACATTTGTTGCCGGAAATTTTGTCTGTTCTCACAGCGAACATTTGTCCGATGGAGCGTACACACGGTTGGATTGTCCGCTAAACCAGCTAAAGTCGGACAACTGTTGTCAAAAAATCAGATCGTGTGTACGGCCTTTAGAGTTGTATTTCCATTGCTTTTTGCAATGGGAATACCTCTCACTTCCTTTTGCGTTTTCAGGACGGGAAGTGAAGAGAAATCTTCTAAACAGGACACAGACAGAAAAATATTCACTGAGAAACTCTTCCCTACTCTATTCGAAACTAAAAAGAAAATGTTTTAGGCATACATACACTTTCCAGCACAGTTATTAGTACTGCAAGTTCTAGTGATAGCAAAAGTTGCGATTTTCTACAAGCTGTTGGCCATCACCATATCCTTAGACAAAGAATTCTACATTTTGACCACCTTGAAGTCACAAATCCACAGTTTATAGTCATTAGGACACACCTGACTGCCATACTGATACTCGGATGAACCATGTTAGTTGTCAGCCAAAATAAAGCATTGTAGACCATTTCTGACATAGAGAGTGAACATCAGACACTACACATAGATCATGCAGAGACATGGACACTGAAGCAGAGCATGTAATAACCATGGGCTTCGCATATATTGTATGGCGCAAGCAGTTAGCGACAGACACAGAGGAACATACCTAATATAAGTCTCATAATAGCGGGTCCTATCCGGAAAAGCCATACAAATATGGGAAGATATTTATTAGACATAAAATAAATATCAGTTATTACATATGTAGACAGCACAATGAAAGGCAGACAGAGTGAAACAATATTGCCACCAACCTGCAGAGGGTCTAAGAAGAAGAAAAAGATTAATGTTTCATGCAAAAAGTACAGCACGCTGGGTTAAAAGATTAAGATATATGGATTTATGTGTCAGCTGAATAACATTTATTGTGCCACTGAGACATTTTACTTCTCAGCTACAAAACTTGTACCATTTTAATTTATTTTCTTAAAAATGGGTTATATTTTACAGTGTTGGATAATGGAATTTTGGTAAATGTACTGGTGACTGAATTACTGCAAAGAGATTTGTCCAATATGTGGCCTTTGTTGTCTCAATTCAAAGGCTTGAAAGAGGGTTTTCGCCCCTGTTCTCCCATCATAATAAATTATAACTGGACTATATTAAATAGTAAATTCATTAATAAGGCAATTTCTGTTTGGATTCATGCTTTTAGAAAGAATATAAAGCAAAAAGTGTTCAAGACAGAGCAGTGTGAGCAGCTAAGAGTTGAGAAGAACATCAAACTGTGTTAGACATGTGGCTTCCAAGCCACTAGCTGGGGCTTCACTGCTATATTCAAAAATAAAAACAATAGTAATAATATATATATTTTTTAAACAGCTAGGTAAGGCAGCTTAGATATAAATGGTTAATTCTCATATCTAACCTGTCAAAAAAATCAATATTTAATACAAGCAGGCAATCAGAATTTGTGCAACATTTTAAGGAGCTCCATGCTAATCAGAAAATATTACCAAAAAGCAGTTATAATTTACGTTTTTTGCCTTGCTGATGGGAGGAATACTATCCAAATTCGAAGCTATCTCAGTTCCTATCCTTAGCCAAAATATCTGTCCATAATAAATTTGTATCCCAAAAATCAGAGAGTGTGTATGCAAGAATGCTTTGTTAGACCCCATACTCACTATACAACTTTTGCGGTCTGGATTCCTTTAGATTTACCAAAACCATGGGCCTGCCTGATTGCATACAAATGTTAACTCTAGCACGATCGGAATTTCTGACAACAAATGTTCGTTGTGAGCGTTTGGTCGGATATTTCGACCATGTGTATGCTCCATTGGACATTTGCTGTCAGAATTTCCGACAACAAATGTTTGAGAGCTGGTTCTCAATTTTTCCGACAACAAAAGTTCTTGTCGGAAATTCCGATCATCTGTATGCAATTCCAACGCACAGAAATCCTACGCATGCTCGGAATCATTTAACTTAATTGTTCTCGGCTTGTCGTAGTGTTGTACGTGACCGCGTTCTTGACGTTCAGAATTTTCGACAACATTTGTGTGACCGTGTGTATGCAACACAAGTTTAAGCCAATATTCCGTCTGCAAAAAAATCCACGGTTTTGTTGTCAGAATGTCCGATCGTGTGTACGCGGCATTAAGGTTTGACCTCATATTATATGGTTTTGGTAAATCTGAAGGAAAAAATCTACAGGAAATTGTATAGTGTGTATTCAGCATTAATCAGAACAGAAAAGCTTTTTGCGCACACCAATAAAGTAATTTTTTTGTTCTCTAATAGAAAGCCACTATGGCCAAATTGTATTTGTTTTACAAAACATTTTGCTGTCAGGTTTACCTTTTAATACTGGATTTTCTTGGTTTCTCGTAGTCATTCCTTGAGTAGGTATAGTAGCCGTTTTCAGACATGTGATTATGAGCGGCGAGGCTAGAATGTTTCCCATTAGCGGGTTTGAACACGTTGGCGTTGTTTAGGTTGGCGTTAGTGGAGTTTGGTACATGTTTCCCAGAGTATTCATGGTTATGATGGTTGTGATGCACAGAGTTGCCCGAGTGGGAATACACAGATTTGTCAGTATCGCTCGCAGAGCGGATGGATGGACGTTGCACGTGCAGAGGGCGCCGTGTGGTGTTCGTCTGCTGATAGGGATTATGCCTGTCATTCCTGTCATTCCCCACATGGTTGACATGGTTTCCAAATAGATTACCATTTCTCTGCAAGGGAAGTGATTTTCATTAATAGTTCTGTAACTAGTTATTTTTAGTGTAATTCTTTGATTTCTACAGTGCAACCAATGTTATGCAAATTAATGATGTATATGAACATTTCTTAGTACAAACAGCCTTTTAAACATTTTACCAAATGCTTTCTTTCCATTGCAATTATATTCTCATTTTCAAACATATTTATAAAAGTGACAGAATCTAAGTGCCTTGTATGTGCATCAATTCTCCCAAATGACACACCCAAACAGGATCATTATGAGCCTGGTTAGACCTAACTCATTAAAGTGGAATGACAACTAATGATCTTTATTTTTTAAAGGGCATTACTGGTAAAAACACCAAATACAAGCTTTATAATTTCTCAGTGCTTCCCAGCTGGCTCACATAGTGCATCATCAATAATATTCACTTTTCAGATCTAAAGCCCCTGCCACCTACTAGTCATCAGGGCCGCCATCAGGGGGGTACAGGCATTACACCTGTAAGGGGCCCGGAGGTCCCCAGGGGCCCGGATGGCAACCCCCTTTTTAGGGGCCAATTTTTTTTTTTTAGAGGTCCGGAGGTCCCCATATATATATATAATATTATTATTATTATTATTATTAAAGGGCCCAGAGGTCCCCAGGGCCCCGGGTGGCAACCCCCTTTTTTATAAAAAAAATTATATATTTTTATATATATATATATATATATATATATATATATATATATATATATATATATATATATATATATATATTTTTTTTTTTTGTCTTTATATATTTTTTTATAGGGCCCCGGATGGCAACCCCCCTTTTTTAATAAAAAAATTATATTTTTTTATATATATATTTTTTTGTCTTATATATATATATATATATATATATATATATATATATATATATATATATATATATATATATATATATTATTAAAGGGCTCAGAGGTCCCCAGGGCCCCATGTGTGGCAAATCCCCCCTTTTTTTTTTATAAATGTTTATTTTTTTATTTATATATATATATATATATATATTTTTATTTTTTTTATTAAAGGGCCCTGAGGTCCCCAGATGGCAACCCCCCTTTTTTTCATAAATGTTTATTTTAATATATATATAGGGCCCAGAGGTTTCTTTTTTTCATTTTTATTAAAGGGCCCAGAGGTCCCGGATGGCAACCCCCCTTTTTTGTAATTTCTTTATATATATATATATATATATATATATATATATATATACACACATACACACACACACAAACATTTATATATATTATTAAAGGGCCCAGAGGTCCCCAGATGGCAACCCCCTTTTTAAAAAAAATATATATTTTTTTTATATATCTTTTTTATTTTTATTAAAGGGCCCAGAGGTCCCCAGATGGCTATCCCCTTTTTTTATACATTTATACATTTTCTTTATTTCTTCTTTTTTGTGTAAAGGGCCCCCCCGCTTCTCAATCCGCGGCAGCCCCCACCCCCCGCTTCTCAATTTCAGGCGGCAGCACCCCCCCCCCCCCGGTTCTCTGCTCCAGGGGGCCCATGCCTGAAGCTGTGTAAGGGGCCCCATAATTCCTGATGGCGGCCCTGCTAGTCATCATGCATGTTCATTGTGCTAGTAAAGAAAAAAGTGCCAGAAGCACAGCATAACATAAAGTTCTTCTGATGCCAACAGAGTGACCACCTGAATCTTTACACAGAACTCTTCATCCCGATTTCTCATTGGTGCTGGTTATAAGGACAATGATGTGCATGCACAATACAATGGGTGCATTACAGAAGACAAGACACAGATCCCTTTTATGATTAAAACAAAGCAAATCTGTAGGTGGAAGTATAAAACAGAGATTTGAACAGCAAGGTAGTTACTTGGTAAAGTTCTGCTTTAGCTGACCAGTGTATGCAGAACAAACTTCCCCAAGTGACTGTCCTCCAGATGTTGATTCAACACCATGGACAAGCCAGTCGTGCAATTACCTCTTTAGCCTGTGTATGTAGTTGTTGTTTAACCACTTAAGCCCCGGACCATTATGCTGGCTAAAGACCCAAGGGGTTTTTACAGTTCGGGACTGCGTCGCTTTAACAGACAATTGCGCGGTCGTGCGACGTGGCTCCCAAACAAAATTGGCGTCCTTTTTTCCCCCACAAATAGAGCTTTCTTTTGGTGGTATTTGATCACCTCTGCGGTTTTTATTTTTTGCGCTATAAACAAAAATAGAGCGACAATTTTGAAAAAAATGCAATATTTTTTACTTTTTGCTGTAATAAATATCCCCCAAAAACATATATAATTTTTTTTTTTCCTCAGTTTAGGCCGATACGTATTCTTCTACCTATTTTTGGTAAAAAAAAATCGCAATAATCGTTTATCGGTTGGTTTGCGCAAAATTTATAGCGTTTACAAAATAGGGGATAGTTTTTTTGCATTTTTATTTTTTTTATTTTTTTTACTAGTAATGGCGGCGATCAGCGATTTTTTTCGTGACTGCGACATTATGGCGGACACTTCGGACAATTTTGACACATTTTTGGGACCATTGTCATTTTCACAGCAAAAAATGCATTTAAATTGCATTGTTTATTGTGAAAATGACAGTTGCAGTTTGGGAGTTAAACACAGGGGGCGCTGTAACATTTAGGGATCACTGTGTATGTGTTTACTAGTGTAGGGGGGTGTGGCTGTAGGACTGACATCATCGATCGAGTCTCCCTAATAAAAGGGATCACTCGATCGATGCGCCGCCACAGTGAAGCACGGGGAAGCCGTGTTTACACACGGCTCTCCCCGTTCTTCAGCTCCGGGGAGCAATCGCGACGGAGCGGCTATAAACAAATAGCCGTGCCGTCGTCCCGGATCGCTTCCCGAGCGGACCCGACCTCCGCATGTACGGGGGGGGTCCCGATCGGACCCCCCACCCACGTCTAGGCAGGCACGTACAGGTACGTGATTGTGCCTGTCCGTGCTATTCTGCCGACGTAAATGTACATGAGGAGGTCGGGAAGTGGTTAACTTTACTTTGTCCCCAACAAGATCCAATATTCAAGGTAGGTGCCAACAAGAGTTGGCCACGTACATGCAAGGTCAAATATTTATAATATTCGGCTCTGTAGTGTGAATTTGAGTGGGATTCCATACTATATGGCCAATAAGATAATGAATGACACCTTTTAGGCCCCATACACACGATAGAATCCATCCGCTGAAAAATCCCAGCGAATGGGTTTCAGCGGATAGATCCTATGGTGTGTACACTCCAGCGGATCTGTTTCCGCGGATATTTATCCCCTGGGATGGATTTCCAGCGGATAAATATTTGATGACATGCTATCAAATCTATCCACTGGAATCCATCCCAACGGATGGATCCGCTGGTCTGTACAGACTCACCGGATCCATCCGTCCGAAGGGATCCCCCGCATGCGTCGTAATGATTCGACGCATCCGTGGAATTCCTTATATGACAGCGTCGCGCACGTCGCCGCGTCATAATCGCAGGCGACGGCGCGACACGTCATCGCCAGAGGATTTCGGCGCGGATTTCGATTCGATGGTGAGTACACTCCATCGCATGGAAATCCACGCAAATCCTCGAGAGGATTTATCCGCGGATACGGTCCGCTGGACCGTATCCGCGGATAAATCCTCTCATGTGTATAGGGCCTTAGAGTGTCTGTTTGTCCGAAACTTCAGCCATGGACAAACATGGGTGAGCTGAATTTCTCACTGGCTTCTTACATCTCTTGTAATCTTCAGAGGTGAGACCTTCCTGATTAATGTTCTCAGATCTGCCTTTATGCCACCAATTATCCTTCTGTATTCTCTATGATACAATGCAAGGAAAATAGCCCTGAAATAGCTGTGTAAGGAACTGGAAATTAATGTAACATGCAGATCCCACTAATGGAACCACTATTATCAGATATATGAAGTTCATGGGACATTTAACGCAGTAATAGATAAAATTGCAGTGGTCCATGCAAGCAGTTTGGGTTTTGCTTTAAACCCATCTATTTATGTGCATTCCCTCCTGTCATGGCCACATGGCCCTATCCATTAGGAATACAGGGCCTGATTCCCAAAAACCTGTGTAAATTTAGGATTATCTAACTTATGTCATTTAAGTTACGGCGCCCTAAGTTGGTGTCGTAAGTACCGTATTCTCAGCGCATTTGCGGTCAAAATTGCGCCATCCTTAACCTAAGTTCCAATGCGTAAGGCGTGGTTATGGCAAGTGGGAATGAAGTGGGCGTGCTTCATTGTAATGAGCCGTGACCCCATGCAAATGAAGTGCCGGCCGTACTGCGCATGCGTGCACGAATCTGGACCTCATTGCGCATGTGCAGAACTTTGGTCAGCGCAATCAGTGAGATAGGTAAAAGGCCAAGCGTACTTAGTTTGAAGATCGCCCTGTGTCTAAATAGCCCCAGTCAAACACACTTCTATTGCAAAAGTATTTCCCTGTGTTCCCTTCCTAAAGCAAGTTGCTTCTGCTTTGAACGTTTGTCAGTGTTTGTTGGTAAGATTTGTTTGTGAGAAAAGTGTTTGTGGAGTTGGAGGGTATAGTTGGTGTTTGTTTTTGCTAATTTGTTCTTTGTTTTGATTGTTTGCCTGTTTGTTTTTGATAAGTGTTTCTTTTTTGGTGTGTGATTGTTTTTTGTTTCCCTTTTTTGCCTGTTTGTTGTTGAATTTATAGTAGCTGTCTGTATTTTTTTTTTGCTTGTTTTTATTTTCTTTGTTGTGTGTGTGTATTGTTGTTTGTTTTTTGGGTGAGTTCCCTGTTGCTGGGTGTTGTCTGTCATGGCTCCCAAGCGCAGGAAGCTTAATTTTACACTGGCAGAGAAGCATATACTTGCTCAGGGCGTCATTAAATATGGGCGATTTCTCCATGGCCCTGAGAGACACAACACCACCCCGGCCAGGAGGAAGGAGATCCTTAAAAATATTACCGATCGGATCAATGCGGCAGGGGAGACCAGGACCATCGCTGGAGTTCAAAAAAAAAAAAATGACTTGAGGAGCGTGTCCCGGAACAAGCTGGCAACGCTGCATGCCCATACCAGGGGCACTGGAGGAGGGGGACCCTGCCCAGTCAGGATGAGTAATGGGCAGTGGCCCAGTGTTTCCACCCACAGCAGGTGGTGGGCCTGCCTGGCTTTGACAATGATCCTCTTATGAGGACAGGTAATTTTTTGGAATTTCTATCTGGTGATTAGCATGTGTGGGTGGGGGAAGGGAAGATGTGCCAAGTGTGTGGATCCAACAACCTGTGATTGTTTTGTGTCCTCCCCAGATGGCCTGGAGGTTGCAGCCCCATCAGCCCAGGAGTTTGCTGGGTCATCAGCCCAGGAGGTGGCAGCCCCATCAGCCCAGGAGGTGGCAGCCCCATCAGGTCAGGAGGTGGCAGCCCCATCAGGTCAGGAGGTGGCAGCCCCATCAGGTCAGGAGGTGGCAGCCCCATCAGGGCAGGAGGTGGCAGCCCCATCAGGGCAGGAGGTGGCAGCCCCATCAGGTCAGGAGGTTGCTGGCCCATCAGGGCAGGCTGCTGCACCACCCCCAAGACAGGCTGATGCAGAGTCCCAAGAAGGGCAGGATTCGCCATGGGAGGGGAGTGCCCACAACTCCCCTAATTTGGATGTTGAGTGGGAGGAGGATGAGGGGGAGGAAGATGACAATATTGAGATTGGGCAGCAAATCATGATGGGCCAAGATATGACCTTTGAGTCATCCCCTGAGGGAACCCCACATGCGCCCAGCAGTCAGGCCACCATCATGGGTCGCCCCTTCCAACCCTCCTCCAACATGCAGCAGCACCCATGGCTCACTCCAACTCCTCCTCCAAGGCCACAAGCCTTAGGGGCAAGTAGGAGGCCGACCCCGGAAAACAGGGGGGGGGTTGGTGCGTCTGCCGGTCAGTCTGTTGAGGGACAATGTCCGGCAGACCCGCAGTCTGTCTGCAATCAAAAAAACTATGACCAACGTGGAGCACAGCCTGGGTGCAATGAGGGAGTCACTGGGTGAGGTGGCCACCAACTCAGTGGGGGTCATTACGTGTTTGTGGGACCTGAAAAACGCAACAACAGGCGTGGCCCAGGAGGTGACTGCCCTCACCCAGGCTGTGCAGGCCAATACCCGGGCTGTGCAGGCCAATACCCGGGCTGGCCAGGCTAATACGGCTGACATTACTTCCTGTCTGACAAGGATAGCCGTTGCCTTGGAGGGAAGGCCAGCAGGAGGACAGACACCAGGGGAGGCTCCTTCTTCCCCTGCACAGACCCCCCCCCATGAAAATACTCCCTCCCCTGCACAGACCCCCCCCCCCCCCCGTGAAGATCCCCCAGTCGGCCGTGGCCGTCCCCGTGCCTGTGTCCGTGGCCGTGGGCAGCCCAGAAGGAGCACTCGGCAACATCCTTAAGTTGCAGGGGTACTTTTGATTTTTTTTTTTTTTTTTTTGCTACTGTACTTATGATTTGGTTTATGTGTGTGAATGATGTGTGAATGTGGGGGGGTGGCATTCCTGAAAACATAAGGGTGTCACCCTCAGTTTTGGTGGAGTATGGATCCCCAGGACCAGGGAGAAGTCATCCTAGGTTCCTGAATGGTGTATGAATGCACAGTGACATAATTGGAGCCGTGGCGGGGCGTTACTGCTCCCAAGTACCAAAGGGGGGGGGGTACTTGGATCTAATCCAATTCGATGTGCATGTGATGTGTCTGTGCTAGGGACCACAGTGACGTGCATTCATGCATTCTCATTGTGAGATAATTAATGTGCGTTTTGTACCAAAAAAAAAACATTCTCATTGTCATATAAGTAATGTGCATTTTATGTGCAAAGAAAATGTTTAAAGGTCACATAATCTCTGTGATTTATTCTGGGCAAAGCAAAAAAAAAAAGATAATTAGGGTCCATTTACTGGGCAAAGATGCCTTCAGCCAGTTGTCTCCTTATTACCTGGCCCTCAGCAGTCCGGGTAGAGGGGTTTGGGGGGGGGATTGCCTGGGTGGGGGGTTAGGTCAGGACATATCTCAACATGCAGGCCCCTTCTCACAGCATAATTATGGAGGATGCAACATGCCCCAATAATTTGGCAGACAAAGTCTGGGGAATACAAGAGTGTACCCCCAGTCTTGTCAAGGCATCTGAATCTGGACTTGAGAAGGCCAAATGTCCGCTCTACTATTGCCCGGGTCTGGATGTGCACCTCGTTGAATTTGCGTTCTCTGGGTGTTTGGGGGTTCCTAAAGGGGGTCATCAGGTGGGGTCCCAACGCATATCCAGAGTCACCTGTAAGGGAAAAGACAGGAGGATATTAGTCATGCATGTGCCCCTTGTGATGTCTGCATCACGGGGGGGGGGGGGCATACCTGACACCAATGTCACTCACCAATCAGCCAGCTGTCTCCATACACATTCTGCTCCAAGTCTTGGTAGATCTTGGTCTGCCGTAGGATGTAACTGTCGTGGCATGACCCTGGAAACTTGGCACAAACGTGCCAGATGAGGCCATGGGCATCTACGATCACCTGGACATTGATCGAATGCCAGCCTTTCCTGTTTCTGAACAGGTGTTCAGTTTCATGGGGGGGCTGTAGTGCCACATGGGTGCAGTCTATCGCCCCGATGGTCCTTGGGAAGCCAGCAATGCTGTAGAAGTCTGTCATGGCTTGCAGACGCTGCTCCTCCTGGGTGGGCATCACAAACTGGTTGGTCATGCGCCGCAGTATGGCAGGGACCACCTGATGGACACATTTGCTCATTGTCGACTGCACCATCCCAGCCAGACCTCCAGATGCACGCTGGAATGAGCCACTGGATAAAAAATGGAGGGTTGCCATCACTTTATGAAGAGGTGTCAGGGCATGGGAGCGTCTGGTTGGGGTGATAAGATCCTCATGAAGTAGTTGGGTGATCTCCAGGATGGCCTCCCTATCAAACCTGTAGTTGCCATACACCTCATAATCTGGCATTTGCAAAAGATCACGCCGTGGACGATAAACTCTCGCCTGTGCCCTCATCCTCCTCCTCTGTGCCCTCCTCCTCCTTTGTGCCTGTAAGGCAGCAAGTGCCGTCAGAATCATAGCTGGCCCTGGCATTTTTACACAAAGATCCTTCTCAACTATAGCTCTAAGCTCTAGTCACTACCTACAGCAAACCCTTCCACAGCATGTGTAAAATTAGGGCTGGTTTTATAATGTGGAAATTTAGTCAGAAAAACTAACAGGTGCGCACAGGGCGGAAAATACGGCGCACACACTTAATTTTGAGAATCGCCCTAACTCCCTCATTTGCATCTTTGCCTATCAAAAACAGCGGCGAGCCTAGCGTAATTTGCGCCCGGGGATGCGCAGGTGTAACTAATTTAAGTACGGCTGAAAATACGTAAATCTTTGCTTAACTCGTTTTGAAGATCGTGCGCAAATATACGCGCCGTGTAAATTTAGAAAACTTGAGTTAAGTCTGCGTATCTCTTTTGGGAATCAGGCCCACACAGTCTGCCTTCAGCATGTTATGCCTTCAAACAGCTGATCAGTAGCCTCTGTTGTTTGCTTTATCTGACCATGGTGGACTCTGTATCTGACCACTTACTAGTTTGTGTTGTCACTAACCCAACAGCACTGATATTCTGTGAAGCACAGTAAAACGTATTCCATGCCAAAGCACTTAAACAGTTAACCGAAAACTATCAGCCATTTCAAACTGTAAAAACAAAAGTGCCTCCTGCTTCTTTTATGAGGCAGTATAGTATATTCATAGCTATTCAAATCTGTTTAACTTCCCTAAATTTTAAAGTAGTTAGCTAAGCATGCTCATTGAATCAATGGGGGCCGGTCTGAACACATGTTCACTTCTGTGGTTAACCCTGCACCCTCTCACGAAGACTTTTAGGCCCCTGTGAAGCAGCATTAATATGCAAAATATAATAGACACTCATCACTTAATGACTGCGTTCCATTCGTATGACTAGTATCGTTAAATGATACAAAAAGAAAAAAACAAAGATGAACATGGACTTTAATGTACGTAGAAAAAGGATCTGGATGGCCGCACTCCAAAGAAATTCCTTTATTGAAAACTTAGTCTATACAAATTCAGGATAAAATGGAAACACTTGACGCGTTTCCCACCACTCTCACTGGTGCTTAATCTCACAGCACCCTCATTTGGCAGGGGAGGTGATATTTTGGAACAGACACCTGGAGCGGGTTTTCTTGTTTATCTAATATGGACTTTAAATTGGTAGCCACTAGTAGACCCAAATGGAAAAGAGAGTACTAAATTTATTATAACATCATATTAAAACCATTTTGTAGAATCAAAATAGAAAACATGTATTTATATATATACAGGATATTGTCCCAAATAGGTGTAACCTAAAGATGACTGATGCAAGGAAATTTTCCAAATTACAAAACCTACTGTACTAAATTCAAAAAAAGATCCATCTAGTACTCTTAATCTACTGTGAGTTGTTTACCCTGTATACATCATCTTCTTCCTCTTCATGGTTATTTTCCTCTGGCTCATCATCCTGCAGGTCACATGATATGGCTCGTCGAATTTCAGGACCAATGTCATGAAGAGTTCTCAGCCCCGCCTGGATAATGATAAACATAGAATTAGGAATGTTTCACAGAGAAATACTATAGGTCAGGGGTGCCCAAACTTTTTTCAAAGAGGACCAGATTTGATGAAGTGAACATGCGTGAGGTCCAACCATTTTGTCTGACATTCTTTGAACCAATAAAATTCAGTCTAAGTTTGTTTGTCCGAGCACTAATAAACGGCCCAACAAGCATTCTCTTGCCTTTGTGGCGGTGTGTGTGGTGAAGAGATGAGCATGGGCTTGTTATTTGGAGATATATATATATCTTTTGTGGCCCCAAACAAATCCCAGTGCCTTAAATCTTAGTGCCGCTTAGGACTAAGGGTTAGCTCGGGCGTGTTATTGGATATATCATATTTATCTGTGTATAACACGCACCTTCACTTTAAGAGGGAAGTTTCAGGAAAAAACTTAAATTTTAAATAAAGAACTGTGAAGGAACATGAGAGTCAGTGCCCATCAATGCAGCCTAAACAGTGCCCATCTACAGCCTCACCATTGCCATGAATGCAGCCCCACATGTACCATGAATGTAGCCTCACCATTGCCATGAATGCAGCCTTACCATTGATATTTTTAACAGTAGGGTAATGCAACATTAGTATTTGTGGAATAGGCTGCTTTGGTGGTTGAATCACACATTGGGCTGCATTCACAGAACAATATCACATGCAGTATTTGGATGCCATCCTGAACATGTGAACCCACTATTGCTTTATTCAGTATTTACCGCCTAAAAAAAAAACCTCTGTAAATACAGCAAAAAAACAGAAGTGAAAGTCAATTAAGGAAGAGAGAGAGAGAGAGAGAGAGAGAGAGAGGAGCAGCGCCACTCTGTTAAAAGTCAATATTTAATAAAAGTAATATCAACTCACATTTAAGTGAAATAAAATATACATAGCTTTAGTAACTTAGACTTATGCCATGCATATTTTATTTCACTTAAATGTGAGTTGATATTACTTTTATTAAATATTGAATTTTAACTGATATACTGCACTCAGAGTGGCGCCGCTCTTCTCTCTCTCTCATCCATATCCACAGTTGCTTCTGCTCTCTAGAACTGGCTGCCCACACTGATGCAGACCTGAACATCTAAACCCCTGTCTGGTCTCAGCAGTTATTGAACTCTGCCTACTGGCACAACTGGACCTTGGAACTATTTCCATATCGTACTAGCTGCGTTTCTAGCACTCCATTTTTTTAATTTTGATATTTAAGAAACCGCCAACCGCCGGCATCCTTAACAACCAGTGTCCTTAACAGCTGATGAGACAATAGAAAATGAAGGAAAAAAATGGCGGCTATGATTTTTACAATTTACTTGTTTGTCATGCCATAGATTAGATATGTCCACTTAGCTTAGTGAAAATCTGCTAGCTGAGCTTTGTACAAACAGGCCGATATGTATTTTTCGACATATTTTTGTGTAAAAAAACCCCAAAAAAACGCAATAAGCGTATATTGATTGGTTTGCGCAAAAGTTATAGCGTCTACAAAATAGGGAATAGATTTATGTAATTTTTATTATTATTTTTTTTTACTAGTAATGGCGGCGATCAGCGATTTTTATTGTGACTGACATTGCGGCAGACAGATCGGACACTTTTGACACTATTTTGGGACCACTGACATTTATACAGCGATCAGAGCTTAAAATAGCAATTAATTACTGTATAAATGCCACTGGCAGGGAAGGGGTTACCACTAGGGGTGAACAAGGGGTTAACTGTGTTCCCTAAGTGTGTTCTAACTGTAGGGGGATGAGACTGACTGGGGAAGAGAGAGATCAGTGTTCATACTTAGTATGAACACACAATCTTTCTCCTCTCCCCTGAGAAATTCGGGACAGATCCCAGTTCTCGCTGTGTCACGAGCTATCGTGGGTGCCCAGCGGTCATCGCGCCGCAGGGCACGCGCATTGGCTCTGTGGACAATGCAGCGGGTGTGTGCGCACGCCTGCTGTGACGTCTTAAAGGAGCAACGTACAGCTACTGCGATTTGCGCCGCCGAGCCAACCTGCCGCAGTATAACTGCGGCGGCTGGTCGGCTAATTGTTAAGATTGCGATTTATAAGAAACATCAGCTGATGTGAACCATGCCTTGCAAAAAGGAACTCTGAAGACATACCATCAAGAGTAGTTGATCTGCATAAGGCTGGAAAGGGATACAAAGGAGTCTCTCTAGGCATCCATTATTTGACAGACAAGTCGTCTTTAAATGGAGACAGTTTCGTACTGTCTTCCTAGAAGTGGTTGCCCAGCCAAGGTAACTCCCAAGGCACAACACAGAAGCTTAAATGAGGTAAAAAAGAATCCATGAGTAACAGCTAAAGGCTTGAAGACATCACTGAAACTGTTTTTGGACAGGTAGGGTGTCCATGAAGGAGCACTACGGAAGAAGCTGCTGCTCTCCAAAAAAAAACATTGCTGCATGCCTGAAGTCTGCCAGAGAGGACCTTGGCAAACTGCATAACTACTGGGAAAATGTTTGTAGGCTGATGAAACCCAAGTGGAATTGTTCAGGAAAAATGCTCAGCACTATGCATGGCGCAAAAAGGGCACAGCTTACCAATATCAAAACATCATCCCAATGGTGAAGTATGGAAGGATGAAGGGTTCATTGCCTCAGGGCCTGAACCACTTGCCATCATCGAGTGAAAAATGAATTCCCAAGTTTCCCAAAATATCCTAAAGGATAGCGTCAGGGTGAAGCTTAGTAGAAGTCGGTGATGCAGCAGGACCCTAAGCATTAAAGTAAATCCACCATGGACTGGCTTCAGAAAAATAAAATGTGCCTTTAAGGCCCCGTACACACGAGGGGACATGTCCGATAAAAACGGTCCGCGGACCGTTTTCATCAGACATGTCCGCTCGGAGATTTCTGTCTGATGGTCGTACACACCATCAAACAGAAATCCGCGCGTACACGATACGCAGTGACGTGCGCGGCCCTGGAAGGTCAATGCTTCCACGCATGCGTCGTATCACTTCGACGCCTGCGAGGGCTTTTGGCCGAGCGGACATGTCCAGTGAGTCTGTACAGACGACCGAACATGTCCGACGGACAGGCTTCCAGCTTACATGTTTCTTAGCATGCTAAGAAACATTTGTCCGCTGGAAACCTGTCCGATCCGCCGGAAAATTGTCCGGTCGGACGTACAGATGACCGAACATGTCCGCTGAAACTGGTCTGCGGACCAGTTTCAGCAGACATGTTCGGTCGTGTGTACGGGGCCTAAGAGTGGCC
This sequence comes from Rana temporaria, assembly GCF_905171775.1. Classification (NCBI taxonomy): domain Eukaryota; kingdom Metazoa; phylum Chordata; class Amphibia; order Anura; family Ranidae; genus Rana; species Rana temporaria. The sequence goes on from NC_053495.1 coordinate 42,224,011, forward strand.
CAGTCAGAGCTTAGACACTAACCCCATAGAGATGCTGTGTAATGACCTTATGAGAGCCATTCACACCAGACATACTACAAATGTGTCTGAGCTTAAGCAGTTTTGTAAAGAGGAATGGTCACAAATTCCTCCTGAATGTTGTGCAGGTCGGATCCAGAGCTACCGAAAGGGCTTGCTTGAAGTCATTACTGTCAAATGAGGTTCGACCACCTATTAACTCAAAGAGTTCACATACTTTTCCATATATATGGATATACTACTACAATATATATATTGTGGTAGTGTGGTACCCCACCAGTGTACGAATACAGTATTCTCGACCAGGCAGGTTGAGGGGCTCAAGTGTATTTGCTTGTTTGGGAAGAAACTAGCTTTTCAGTTTCCTCGTTACTTACTAAAGTCCACTTTGGGACCTGGAGCCTGGGTATTTCTTAGAGATCCGGGTGGAATGAAATCCCCAGCCCTGGATCCGGGTTTTGAGACTCAACTCCACACTGATTGTTCAGGTGTGTGTCAGCCTGATAGTAGAGTCAAGACCAGGGTTCTGGGCTCCAACCTCCCGACGAGTGCAGGTGTGCACTGGGGAAGCCAGAAACCCAAGTCTGAGGATCAGATCAGTGAGGGGCTGCTATCTAAATGGACGGTGTTGGCAATGAATAGTCTGTAGGAGACAGACGAGAGCCTGAAGTGGAAGGCCTAAGCATCATTGCTGTATGTATAAGCCAGGAGGCTGAATTTACCATAATTTTGTATGGACGGTGAAAATCCCCCGGCCTTTTGTTTTGTTTTGAATTTTTCTTTTAATAAAAATGGGCAAACAAAGCCCTTAAAAAGAAGAACCAGTGAGTGGCGGTGTCCTTCAAGCTCTACAATTGATGCTAGTCCTTCACAATATATATATATATATATATATATATATATATATATATATATATATATATATATATATATATATATATATATATATATATATATATATATATAATACATGGTAGTGCATTCAGAAGCAGTTGGCTTTATTTTGTTACAATGCATTCAGAACTACACCTGCTGGCTATTGCCATCTGTATACTTGTCTAGTGTTATTAGTGACTAATCACAAGCCTATAGCTGGAAAAAGAACACTAAATACCAGCATAAAGTTCCTGCTCGGAGGTGGAATATTGAAATATGTAATTATGCAAGCTCTATACTACCAGTGTTGCCAACCTACTAGATTGAAATTTACTGGCACGACACCTAAAATTTACTGGCGCAGCAAGTGAGAGACATACCCCAAGCGACTTACAGCTGTAATCGCAGCAAAAGGTGGCGCTACAAAGTATTAACTTAAGGGGGCTGAATAATTTTGCACGCCCAATTTTTCAGTTTTTTATTTGTTAAAAAAGTTTGAAATATCCAATAAATTTTGATCCACTTCCTGATTGTGTCCCACTTGTTGATTCTTCAAAAAAAATTACAGTTTTATATCTTTATGTTTGAAGCCTGAAATGTGGCAAAAGGTTGCAAAGTTCAAGGGGGCCGAATACTTTCGCAAGGCACTGTATATATATTTTGTGGACTATCTCAGCCCTTCTACATCAATATACCTCATATATTTAAATTATCCTGTTATTGTAATCATACTACCTAAGGCAAGTACCACCCAAACAACAAAAAAAGGGGGGGGGACTCTATATATCTATTATTTAACTGAAAGTGAATGTGTTCTAGGGCACTAAACTTTTTATTCAATCTCTAAATTATTGTATTTGTTATTTTTTTAAAAGCCAATTCAAAGTTAAAGCGGTGGTTCACCCTTATTAACATCTTTTTAGCATAAAATTTGGCATAGTAGCGCGAGCTACAGTATGCCTGTCTTTATTTTTTTATCCCCGTACTCACTGTGCACTCGTAGATAGAAGATTACGACTCCCCGCGGGGAATGGGCGTTCCTATGGAGAGGGAAGGTGATTGACGGCCGGCTCTGGCACGTCACGCTCCCCGAAGACAGCCGGAACAGGCCTCGGCTCTTCACGGCGCTATACGGCTCCTGCGCACAGACTATGCGCCGTGAAGCGCCAAGTCCTATTTCGGCTATTTCCGGAGAAGCGTGACGTGCCAGAGCCGGCCGTCAATCACCTTCTCTCTCCATAGAAACGCCCATTCCCCGCTGGGAGTCGTAATCTTTTATCTACGAGTGCACAGTGAGTACGGGGATAAAAAAATAAAGACAGGCATACTGTAGCTCGCGCTACTATGCCAAATTTTATGCTAGAGGGAAATTTTTTTCTTTTTTTTTATCAATAGGGTGAACCCCCGCTTTAAAGTAGTAGTGAGTTTAACAAATATTGTTTTTATATAAATTCATGGTCTGTGTAACTGGAGGAGTTTGTGCAAAAGGTGTTCCTCTTTCTCATCTCAGAAAGTTGGAAGGCATGATTTCCATCAATTAAAACACAAACATAGAGGGTTCCACCTTGGCTGCAAACCACTTAACAAATCAGAAGTACCGGACTTTTACATCCTTTTGATAAGCAAACTTGGAAAAAAAAAAAAAGATATCATGTGTGGGTTTTTAGAGGACTCTGATTCAGTGGTCACCTCTAGCCTAGTAAAATGCTTGGAAACTGAGACTTGCTTATAGCAACCAATATGATTCCAATTTTTTTTCCCAGTGTGTGACCATGAATACAGATTCAGACTTGGTTCTGGTATTGCAGAGAGTTTGTCCTTCACCTAGAGCATGGGTGCTCAACCTGTGGCCCTCCATCTGTTGAGAAACTTCAAGTCCCATCATGCCTCTGCCTTTGGCAGTCATGCTTGTAACTGTCAGCCTTGCAATGCCTCATGGGACTTGTAGTTCCGCAACAGCTGGAGAGCCACAGGTTGAGCACCCATGACCTAGAGTATCACACCAATGGCTTTGTTTGGGTTACATTAGGCATGACCCTGGTTCTCCATGGCCAAAGCACTTTATCTGGGAATGTTGCCAAATTCAAGGTTTACAATGGGATGATACAAACAATAAATAATGCCGCGTACACACGACTGGTCAAACCGATGAGAAAGGTCTGATGGACCGTTTTCATCGCACCAAACCGATCGTGTGTAGGCCCCATCGGTTATTTATCCATAGGTTAAAAAAAAGCAATCTTGTTTTAAATTTAACCGATCGTTTGTAGGCACATCCATCGCTTTAAATTCCATGCATGCTCAGAATCAAGTCGACGCATGCTTGGAAGCATTGAACTTTGTTTTTTTTCAGCACGTTGTGTTTTACGTCACCGCGTTCTGACACAATCGTTTTTTTAACTGATGGTGTGTAGGCGCGACGGACCATCAGTCAGCTTCATCGGTTAACCGATGAAAGCGGTCCATCAGAGGCGATTCAGTTCGCATGTGTTGCGCTTTACAAGTTTCTCACTCACTCATCGGTTTGACCGATCGTGGGTACACGGCATAAGTGTATTAATTATGATTATTTTTATTTCGATTTCTTTCTGTGAATAAAGATACTGATGGCTTCTAAAGAAGTGGACAATGTCCAAGAAATGCATTGGGCCATAGAAAATCAGCTTTGAAAAGAACGCACTGCAATGTTAAATTCAAACTGCAATAATGTGTTTTATTGTTATCATTAAATTTTGTAAGAATGTGGAATTCTTGTATATGTTTGAATTGTAATAAAAATTTGTATTTTATGTAAAATGTTGTACCTCAAAAGTCCCACCTTACGTAGTTACATAGTAGGTGAGGTTGAAAAAAGACCATCAAGTTCAACCTATGTGTGTGATTATATGTCAGTATTACCTTGTATATCCCTGTATGTTGTGGTCGTTCAGGTGCTTATCTAATAGTTTCTTGAAACCATTGATGCCCCCCACTGAGACCACCAACTGTGGACAGGAATTCCACATCCTTGCCGCTTACGAGTTTCTAGGCCTACCATGGCTTTATATGCTTGATTAATGCCCACATATAGTAGCCTTATGCCGCGTACACACGATCAGGCTTTTGCCCGGCCAAATCACATCGGAATTCCATTGGAAAAATATAGAACATGTTCTATATATTCATACCCGTCACCATATATATGGTGACGGGTATGATATATGTACTATGCAGCTTCAATGTTCTCCTGTTTTGTATAGAAACAATTTATGCAATATTTTGAAACCTGTTAATTTATGTTATATACAGTGTGACCCACACGGACACTGGCCCCTGATGAAGGGACAAGGTCTCGAAACGCCTATGGCCTGAATGAACCCCTGTGGACAAGTCAGACACCTATCCATGAACCTTGTTTTTAAACATTTATATTTTTGTATTTATTGTATAATAAACTTTTATTACTATTACTACGCTTTTAATTTAATGAGCTGTTACCATTAAAGCCCCACCCTGGGGGATTCCTCTCTTTCCTATTCTATATAGGGGTGTTGGTAACACACACAGGTTTCCTTTTTCTCTCTACATGTTCTATATATAAAGTCCAATGGAATTAATCGGAATTTCCGATGGGGCTACACGCGATCGGAAAGTCCGATGGAAAAAGTCCATCTAACTTTTTCCATCGGAAATTCGGATCGTGTGTACGGGGGCATTACAGTCAGACTTAACAGGATAAGTTGATAAAAGCACTATAAACGATATTGTTTTGCTGAGGACAATCATACATGTTAGGAAATACCAAAATACCTCATGGCTATAAAAAAAATCTAAGAAATACTATTTATATACAAAAGGCAAGAAAAGATAAAGACATTAGCACTCCATGATCATAAGAAGAAAAAAAGAACAAAGATGAAGAGGGGTGTAACGGCTACCCAATTAGTGAGAGGGTATCAGCCGTTGGAGACGTCCTGATATCTCAAAACATCCTGCAAACATGAATTATTATAGATGTCCAGGCAGAATACATAGTTCCGTTACAAGGGGATTATATCTAAAGTTTTTTCCAGCAATAGGTGGATGCCAGCAAACTCCGTAACCTCCTAGATTCCTTTACTGTCAAAGCCAACACAAGGTCTTAATTTGCATGCTAAATACTATATTTTATAAAAAAAAATCCAAAAGAAATTCAACAAGTAGGGCGAGACTCACAAGAGAAAAGTCCCTGAGAGACACACAGTGCTAATAAGTGATATCCGTATCCTTCCAAATCTAAAATATACATTTTGGTGGACTAGCCCTTTAACACAAATATTCATCCACTACAAACATAGCAGTATTAGATATATGCTTAAAACATAATCCACCAAAACATCAAGCTACACTATAGCACACACGAAACATCTTAAAATGGCTTTAAACCTGTCATACAAAATGCACAAGTCAACATGCTTATAAAATATTAATCTGCCTTCCCAATGATTGATAATGCAATACTGAACTGGCAAGGGGCACAGAGCGACAGACAGACACCATGAAGAGGAGACCTACACTGTAGCAGTGGACATAGGATACAAAGTAGTCAAGCCTTGGCGTCTCCCCATGCTTCTGATCCATCGATGTAGCTTCACTCTCTGCTTCCTGGTAAATGTCAGCCCTGCACTGTTACAACAAGCAGACCTCTCCTCTAAGGCTCGTCATGTATACATAAAAGGCTCATTATGCGCCAGCTGAGTGACAAATTACCTCAGGCAGCTTTCACCAGCTGACTGCATAAGCTTCCAAAAACTGTATAGCTGTAGCTTTTTAAAGTGTAAGTACTTTATGAGTTTTGTGATGTATTACACAAGAGAGGACATACATTTCCTGAACAGTAGAGCGCCTTGTGCTAACTGGGAAAACCATTAAAGGGAATATAGCATAAAACAGAAGTGGGCTTACTAACAGCCAATAAATTAGGCACATGGGATCACTTCTCAATGTTTCATGATTCATCCAATGTCTTTCTTTCAAGAAAATGTGGAAATTAGAACAATGACACAGATCTACTGTTCATGTCAGGGAATACAGGCTTAACCACTTAAGGACTGGACCAATATGCTGCTAAATGACCCAAGGGGTTTTTACAATTCAGCACTACGTCGCTTTAACAGACAATTGCGCGGTCATGCTACGTTGCTCCCAAACAAAATTGGCGTCCTTTTTTCCCCACAAATAGAGCTTTCTTTTGGTGGTATTTGATCACCTCTGCGGTTTTTATTTTTTGCGCTATAAACAAAAATAGAGCGACAATTTAGAAAAAAATGCTATATTTTTTACTTTTTGCTATAATAAATATCCCCCAAAAACATATATAAAAATTTATTTTTCCTCAGTTTAGGCCGATACGTATTCTTCTACCTATTTTTGGTAAAAAAAATCGCAATAAGCGTTTATCGATTGGTTTGCGCAAAATTTATAGCGTTTACAAAATAGGGGATAGTTTTGTTTTTTTAATTTTTTTTACTACTAATGGCGGCGATCAGCGATTTTTTTCGTGACTGCGACATTATGGCGGACACTTCGGACAATTTTGACACATTTTTGGGACCATTGTCATTTTCACAGCAAAAAATGCATTTGAATTGCATTCTTTATTGTGAAAATGACAGTTGCAGTTTGGGAGTTAACCACAGGAGGCACTGTAAGAGTTAGGGTTCACCTAGTGTGTGTTTACAACTGTAGGGGGGTGTGGCTGTAGGTCTGACGTCATCGATCGAGTCTCCCTATAAAAGGGATCACTCGATCGATGCAGCCACCACAGTGAAGCACGGGGAAGCCGTGTTTACATACGGCTCTCCCCGTTCTTTAGCTCCGGGGAATGATCGCGAGGGGGCGGCTAGAAACGAATAGCCACGCCCTCGTCCCGGATCGCTCCTGAAGCCACGGGAACCGCCGCATGTACGGGGGGGTCCCGATCGGATCCCCGACCCACGTCTAGGCAGGGACGTACAGGTACGCCAATGTGCCTGTCCGTGTCCATTCTGCCGACGTAAATGTACATGCGGCGGTCCGCAAGTGGTTAAAGAATGTCTATACTAAAAAGAAAAAGAACTATAGGTGCTGGGGGGTTGCAGGTCCCATGAGTCAACCTCCCATGTATGCCAACAGAACCCTCAAATACTCCTCATTTCCAAGTATGATAATGGGCACTTATTGGCTGCCAAATGACCGGGCCACTTTTTGCGATTCGGCACTGTGTCGCTTTAACTGACAATTGCGCGGTCGTGCGACGTGGCTCCCAAACAAAATTGACGTCCTTTTTCTCCCACAAAAAGAGCTTTCTTTTGGTGATATTTGATCACCTCTGCGTTTTTTTTTTCTGCGTTATGAACAAAAATAGAGCAACAATTTTGAAAAAACAAACAAACAAAAAACAATATTTTGTACTTTTTGCTATAATAAATATCCACAATAAAAATAAAAAAAAAAGCTATTTTTTTCTCAGTTTAGGCCGATACGTATTCTTCTACATATTTTTGGTAAAAAAAATAAAAGCCGCAGTAAGCGTATATTGATTGGTTTGCGCAAAAGTTAGTGTCTACAAAAAAGGGTAGTTTTATGGCATTATTATTAGTTTTTTTACTTGTTATGGCGGTGATCTGCAATTTTTATCGTCACTGCGTCATTATGGCGGACACATCGGACACTTTTGGCGCTATTTTGGGACCATTCACATTTATACAGCGATCAGTGCTAAAAAAAATGCACTGATTACTTTGTAAATGTGACTGGCAGTGAAGGGGTTAACCAGTAGGGGGCACTGAAAGAGTTAAGTGTGTCCTAGGGAGTGATTCTAACTGTTAGGGGGCGTGGCTTACTGTGATACGTCATGGATCGCTGCTCTCGATCAGTGCTGTGTCACTAGGCAGAATAGGGAGATGTCTTGTTTACAAAGACATCCCCCCATTCTGACGTTTCGTGACCCGATCGCAGGACACCGGCGGACATCGAGTTTGCAGGTCCCACGGGCATGATCACAGAGACCTCGGCAGGCGCGCACGCTAGGAGGCAGGTTTAAAGCAACGTATATATACATTGGTTTGCTTGCCCGTGCCATTCTGCCAGCATATATCTACGTGAGGCGGTCGGCAAGCGGTTGTAAACCCCATTCAATTTGACCTAGGCCCATATATCTGTAGTGTTTACTTATCTTGTTTCAAAGCTCTACAGTGCATCCGGAAAGTCTTCACAGTGCTTCACTTTTTTCACATTTCAAAATGGATTAAACTCATTGGCCCGGATTCAGAAAGGAGATACGACAGCGTATCTCCGGATATGCCGTCGTAACTCTGAGTGTGCGGGGTCGTAACTATGCGACTGATTCATAGAATCAGTTACGCATAGATTTCCCTAAGATCCGACCGGCGTAAGTGTCTTACACTGTCGTATCTTAGGCTGCATATTTACGCTGGCCGCTAGGTGGCGCTTCCGTATATTTACGCAAGGAATATGCTAATTGGGTAGATACGCCGATTCAGAAACGTACGTCTGCCCGGCGCATTTTTTTACGCCGTTTGCGTTCAGATTTTTCTGGCGTAAAGTTACCCCTGCTATATGAGGGGTATCCTATGTTAAGTATTGACGTCGTTCCCACGTCATTTGCGTAAGTTGTTCGCGAATAGGGCTGTACGTAAGTTACGTTCACGTCTAAAGCATTGATGATTTGCGGCGTAATTTCGAGCATGCGCACTGGGATTTTTTCACGCCGTTCTGAAAAAACGTCAAATACGCGGGGTCACATGTAATTTAAATAAAACACGCCCACATCATCCACATTTGAATTAGGCGGGCTTACGCCGACACACATACGTTACGCCGCCGTAACATAGGGCGCAAGTTCTTTCTGAATACGGAACTTGCGCCCTAATTTACTAGGGCATAACGTATCTGTCACTATCAGAAAATTGTTTTTGTAATCTGGTGTTTGCATGTGTTTCCTCTTTGCATTTCATTGTTTGCCACTAGAAGGCTATCGTCTCAATTGATTAGTTCCCAAACCATTTATTCATAGGTCCTTGAGTTTATAGTACTGTACTGCCTAAAAAAAAGAGACCTTTCCCTAATCCTCTGTCCTTGTCTGTAGATAGTCACTGTTGCTGTATGCACTTCTTGAAAGCATCACATGGGTCATGCAAATGAAATTTAGACAAAATCTTTGTTAACATATACCAATAAGATCAATACATAGTATATTATAAAAAAAAAACAATCACCTGTAAAGCCACTGTGGAGTTCTTCGCAGGGTATTTCCCCACCAGTCCTTGTTCTTTTCGCTTCTTGAATTTCCTAAAGTAGTCCTGTATCAGGAAGGTGGCATAGAACTTCCCCACGGTTACCTCATCATCTAAATGAACAGACAAATCTTTCCCAAGTCAGCAACATTCACGATCACTCTGAACTCTAGCATCTGAAAAGAAATGTGATGGATGCAGCGGATACTAAGCTGTGCAGACAAAACTAGCATAGGACACCAGCAAGCAAGCAAGATGAAGATGGAGGGTCCGAAAGGAAAGATGATAAGATCTAGCTAAGAGTGCATTTACTACATGCAAAGTAATTAGTGTGCAAAAAAAGTGCAATGTATAATCTTGGGGGCCTTGAATATTTTATTTACCTGAATTTCACTATCTTTTTAAAATGTATAAGTTGAAAAGTAGGTAATTGAACATTGAAGTTGATTTACGAAAGGTAAATATACTGTGCACCTCTAGTACACTGCAAGTGCAGTTGTGCTAGATCTGAGGGAAGCTCTGAAAAAATAGGATTTGTATAACAGCTTACCCGTAAAATCCTTTTCTTGGAGTACATCACGGGACACAGAGGTCCCTCCCCTCTTATTGGGGTCATTGTCTGCTTTACTATGCTACAAAAACTGAGGTACTTCCTGTATGGGAGGGGTTATATAGAGAGGACTTCCTGTCTTTGGGTGTGCCACTGTCTGTTCACCTATAGGTGGCGTATAACTCACATAGTAATAACTATGGCTGCTCTGTATCCCGCGATGTACGATAAAGAAAGATGAAAAGTTGTTGCCGCTATAAAAATCCTGTATAATAATAATCATAATGGAAAGTTCTGCTGATTTCTATCATCCAATTGTGTGCAAGCAAAAATTCATTTTTTTTCCTTGCATCTTCCCCTCAGATCTACAGCGACTGCAATTTTAGGACACTTAGGGCCAGATTCACGTAGATCTGCGGCGGCGTAACGTATCGCATTTACGTTACGCCGCCGCAAGTTTTACGGGCAAGTGCTTGATTCACAAAGCACTTGCCTGTAAAGTTGTGGCGGCGTAGCGTAAATTCCCCGGCGCAAGCCCGCCTAATTCAAATGATCCGGGTAGGGGGCGTGGATCATTAAAATTAGGTGCGTTTCCGTGCCGAACGTACTGCACATGCGCGTCCCGACGTGCATTGCGCTAAATGACGTCGCAAGGACGTCATTGGTTTCAACCTGAACGTAATTGACGTCCAGCCCTATTCACGGACGAGTTACGCAAACGACGTTAAATTTCAAAATTTCGCCGCGGGAACGACAGCCATACTTAACATAGGATACGCCACCTAGGGGGCATGTTTATCTTTACGCCGCGTATCTCTTACGAAACAGTGTAAATTTACTGCGACGGGCAAGCGTACGTTCGTGAATCGGCGTAACTACTCATTTGCATATTCTACGCCGACCGCAATGGAAGCGCCACCTAGCGGCCAGCGTAAATATTGCACCCTAAGATACGACGGCGCAGGCCGTCGTATCTTAGGCATGTTTAAGTGTATCTCAGTTTGAGCATACACTTAAACATACGACGGGCTTAGATTCAGAGTTATCTACTGATACGCCGGCGTAACTCTTTGTGAATCTGGCCCAGTAAGTGCACTTGCAGTGCTCAGACTATTTGCCTTTAGTAAATCAACCCCATTGTGTAAGTAAATTTTTCTGCACGCTAGGGACCAAATTTTGGCGGCCCATTAATTTACAGCTGCTATAGCCTAAATAAGCAGATAGTGCTGCAGGCTTAAAAAAGCTGTTTTTAAATTGCACTTTTGCAAGTGAAGGCAGTTATGCTACCAATTACTCTAGGAACCTTGCCAATTAAATGTTGGAAGTAGATGAGGTCTTCTAGTTGGAAACAAAAGATATTGTGGGTCTAGTAAGAGCTACAGGTAATTCCCATTTTCCTAATAGGAGAAGTAGCAGTGCTGCTCTTATCACCAGCCCTGGCACACCTATGGCAGAGGGTTGGTGCTCATTGTGAAGTGCTTGCATTCCAACGAGAACAGAACTCACATTGGATGACATGTCCAATGTACTAGAGGGTCTTTTTCTCCTACAGCAGCCAGAGGGGGTTGGATGGAAATGAAAAGTGGCGCTTGCATGCTTTAAAGTGTCATGTAACAAGAGGAGCTCCTTGTAGATAAAAGTTGAAAAACCTGTCACTTTCATACATGGAAGGCCAAAAGATTGTGGACATTTTTCTGCACTAAAATGCTTCGCTTGGCATATCTCCTAACTTTCTCTACTTTGAATTTAGACCCGATTCCCCTGTTGGCACTTCATATAAATAGATATGATGTTAAATAAATATAGTTTGTGGGCAGACACAGACCCAGCATTTGTTATTTTTTTTTTTCCATTAATATTACAGGCATATTTATAAAGTAGTAAATGTGATAGTCACCAAACCTTCAATGGTGGTAAATCATGCAATATATAATTAAGCATAAGGAAGCAAAAGGAAGATTCACCTTCAGTGAATGTTTGTTGAATTTAAAAAATGCCCAGTTATTAATAAATGTGGCCCCAGAAATATTGTCATCACATGCACAGAGCAATTTGTCAAAACGGAACTACCCACAATTACATCATACATCCAAAAGTCAACAAAGTCAACACATATTGCACCTGTTCAAGAGGGGTTCTCAGTAGCCCATGCAATGACCACTGGAAGCCCAGCACAGTAATACTGTGGAAAATCTCCCAAATCCCCATTCTATGCCAGTGATAGGAAAACTATTCTGGCCTATTCCAGTTTTCTTCAACCCTAGTTCTGGTTTAATCCTTTGTGAACCTTGTAATTCCACCAATAATCATGCAGTAGTGTGTGTACATTTGGTATTACCTAGTTATTGGCGCTGTTGGCCATTAAGCTATTCACATTTAAAAACATTTCAAATTTCCGACATAGTTTTTTTTAACTTTTTTTCGGTTTTGTATAGAGTAACAACGAGTTACAACCTTTGTCAGGTTTTCATTGCCGTCTGTGTCCCAACTGAAGCTTTATTTCCTCACTTCCTGTGTAGGTAACTACTGACACTATATAGAAAATGAGGGGAATCTCCCCTGTGAGAAGACTGAAAGCAATAAAAGCTCAGCACAGGTTTGGATCATTGTCTGCTTTACTAAACACAGTGGGCCAGATTCTTGTAGAATCTGCGGCGGCGTAGCGTAAGCCATTTACACTACGCCGCCGCAACTTACTGGAGCAAGTGCCGTATTCTCCAAGCACTTGCTCCGTAATTTGCGTCAGCGTAGTGTAATTGGCCAGGCGTAAGGCCGCATAATTCAAAGGGGGCGGCTAGTATTTAAATTAAGCGCACCCCCGCGCCGATCGAACTGCGCATGCGCCGGGCGGAAAAATCGCTCAGTGCGCATGCCCCAGTTCACGACGGAAAACGTCAATGACGCCGACGTGAGCGTCATTGACGTAAAGTCGTATTCGCGGACGACTTATGAAAACGACGGAAAAAGCCGACGCTGACCCGACGCCATACTTAACATGGCATACGACGGACCTACGTAAACTTGCCCCTCATATTAGCAGGGGCAAGTTTACGCTTACGTAAACGTCGTAAATTCTCTGTGTCGTCCGCGCGTACGTTCGGGAATCGTTGTAAATTGCTAATTTACATAAGCGACTGGGAAAACGACGAGGCGACACCTAGCGGCGGGAAAAAAAATTGCATTTAAGATCAGACAGCGTAAGAGCCTTACGCTTGTCAGATCTAAGGGATATATATGCGTAACTGATTCTAAGAATCAGTCGCATAGATAGGCTGGGCCAGATTAGGACTTAAGACGGCGCAAATGGCTTTGCGCCGTCGTAACGCCTTTGAGAATCTGGCCCAGTGTTTTATAGCTGTCTGTGTCCCTTTTGCAGAAACCACCATTGCTTTTTTTTCGTCTTGGTGATTACCAACACTGGGCCAATAAACAAGGAAGTTCCTCCCCAGAGGAACAAAGACAGCAACAAAAGACAACTGTCAGAAAATCGAATCTTTCCCCACTCTATCCAAAACATAAAAAAGTCTGTCTGGAATTACAGTAGTAAGCATCACCAACAGTACACATATTTCTGCATGATTTCCCATCTCTGAGGTTTTCATCCAGGGGTTGTTGTGTGGGTATACCAAGGATAACATACTTACCGCCACCAACTTTTTCCCCAAAGCTATAATTACAACTGACTCTTGGGACATTGAGGACAATGTATGAAGGTTGAATCATATGACACTACAGGACCCATACATGCAGGCAACATCTACCAAAGATTCTGTATTCTGAAGCATGCATCTGTATCGATATTAACAAATGTAGGGGAATACAGCTGGCAAGAGGCAACACTAGTTCCATGCCACCACCCTAAAACAGAATTGCTTCAGAATATTCTGAGAGGATAGTTGAAAGGAAAAGAGAAGGCTGCAGAGAAAGCTCAAGCACAGTAGTTACAACAAGTACAAAGCAGTTCCGTAAGACCATGCAAGCAGTAGAGGTATACGACTAAAAAGACTGCAGTTAAGACAAAAACATGGTTTTAAATGTGCAGTATCAAGGTTTTTTTTCCCTGTAGTTTAATTGTTCTCAGATCTTCTTGAGTTGGGATATCAACGCTCTGTTGCTGTCACCGGCCGCCACAGTCCTGTAAGAAAGTGGCTGCGCTAGCCTAACGCCATAGCTAATGCTGCTCCTTGTATCATGCTGAAGAGCAGAGTGGCCAGCATGCTCTGCCTAAGAGACTGAGAATGTCACCTTCACAACGCTCAGCCTCCATCACCACTGGCACTGGGGGTCCTCAAGTTGCTTCCAGACCTGACCACTCCTTAAAGTTGCTTCAAGACTACAAAAGTAGAATAAGCTACAAATGACTAAAGCAAAGGCATGTAACTATTCTTATGGATGGTGAGAGAAATGGATTCTGCACCTTTAAAACACCAGACAAGTATAAGATAGAAGTAAATAAGTCACGTGGCTGATTGGCTGGTGACAGGGGAGAAGGCAGTAAATATTACCAGATATTATAAAGGCCATTGTGGTGTACAAGTGTCCACTGGAACGAGAGAGAACCTAAAAACCCACGGGGCTCGGTGTACTTGGGTGAACTACACCATACCCCGGAGCTGCGGAGTCAGATAAGGAGAAACCTATAAACTATGGCTCTGGTAACATGACACTGATTTTAGGCTGGCAACATGGTACAAAATGTGTCTGTAGTCACATGGTTATAAATTGGGTCTTAGGAACAATCTGCCAACATGGCTGATTCTGGTCCTCGGAACAATGTACTAAATGACTAAATCTGATTTTGGTCTTGTAACAATGTATCAAATCTAGCCCTGGTTCTATGGTTATGTTTCTGGTCCTGGTAACAGTGTAGCAAAACTGGTCCTGGCAACATCATTTAGATTCTGGTCCTGACAACAATGTACCAAAGCTGGCCATGGCAACATTGCAATGAACCAGATCTGGCCCAAGTAACATGTTATGATCCTGAGTCTGCTGGTAAAGATACTGGTTCAGCGTCTAATAGTATGGTACTGGTTCTGGAAGCATTGTAATCATTATATTGGTTCTGGTCATAGAATACTGGTTTTGGCTCTAGTAAAATGGTAACAAATGTGGCTATGATAACGTAAAACTAGTCCTGAATGTAATATCTGTTTATATGCCATTTATTCTGGTTTTGCAAAATTTTGTTTGGTTCTATTTTCAGTACCTGGCTTTGGTAATATGGTACCAATTCTGACACTGGTAACTTTGTTTTGATTCTATTTTGGTAACATGGTACCAAATCTGGTTCTGCTGGGATGGTGTCAATCCTGGTAAGGCTGGGTCCCCACTGGTTTCCCTGCATCCAATTTGCATAACAGGAGAGTGTGACCGGCTCTCAATGGAGCCGGTTCACACATCTCTGGGACGGCCGCGAAGTGCTTTGCACAAGAGTCCTGTGCGTCTTTAGTTCAGTTTCAGGTCCGAATTCAGGCAAAAATTCAGGCCTGATTCATCCCTGAAAATGGAGAACAGGGACGCGTCAGACCCCTGCTATGAGCCGTGTCCGCACACAGTCTGAAATCTGAATTCAGTCTAACACTGTACTGATCCAATTTCTTGCAATTTGGGATCAATTCTGGCACTGGTAACATGGTTTCAGTTCTATTTCTGATAACAGCGTAGTGATTGTAGCCCTAGGAACATACTACTTATACTGGCTTGAGTAACATATCACAAATTCTGACTCTGTTTATATGGTTTGCGTTGAGGCTTTTGTACTGGTTATAATTTTGGTAATATGGTGGTGACACATAGGTTAAATTTGGGCTGTAGCAACCTGATATAGATTTGGGGTTCAGAGACATGGTGCTTATTATGAGTCTTATAATAGTAACTTAGTTCAGACTAGGGCTTGGACGGGTACCCTCTCGCTCTGGCCATTATCACAATGTCCCCTGTCACACAGCTTAGTCCTTTCTCAGTATACATTTAAAGAAACACATACACAAAGCACATTTAGAACACATTAAGTCATCACAAGAATGATCAGTACTACAAAGAATAATATAATTAGGAAATAGAGAAAAAGATTTGCAAGAACAAGGTTAGCAGCACATCTGCAGTTAATCACAATATATATAAACTGAAATTATTACTACACATATCCAGATCCAGATTTAAGGCACATAATTTGCATCAGTAGATGTAGAAGGAAACATTCTGTATAGCAGCGGTTACACCATGACATTCCAATTCATTATATTGTATCTGTAAATTAGCCTTCATTCTCTTCTTAAACCCATCTGTTACACCAAAAAATAGGATTTTCCTCCGTTTGCAGAATCGGACCATAACGGGGACCGATGACATCTGGTGTCAGCGAATGTTCATCCGCTGACACCCGTTATCTCATAGGGATTAATGTATGTCCATATTTAATCCAAAAACGGATGTATGAAATACGGACATACTGTTCGCATGTGTGAAAGGGGCCTAACATATAGGAGGCTTTGAAGGCTCCATTGCCCCAACCATCATCTCTGGGTAAAAACTGAACTGTTAAAGCACCTGTGAGCTAATAGGATACTATAGGCACAGACAAGGAGTCAGGCTAATCTCTAAAGCAGGGGTAGGCAACCTCGGCCCTCCAGCTGTGGTGAAACTACATTGCAAAACCCTGGCAATCACAGGCATGACTCCTAGAGGCATGATGGGATTTGTAGTTTCACAGCTGGAGTGCCGAGGTTGCCTACCCCTGCTCTAAAGAGTCCGTGGTTAGCCCATTGGAGTAACCCAAAAATGAGAGACCAGTTTTTTGGTAGATTATGCTGTTATAGCTCTTCTCCAACCAAGACTTTTAAATTAAAATTTTTACTGCTGTTTGGGTCCCTAATAAGGAAATTTCCCTTAACTTCTTGACCTAAAGACACCTGTCATCAGGCCACAAACATGAAAGGAATGCTCCCCACTAAAGGCACAGACACCAACAAAAACTGGGCAAAGATTTTTACTCTTTCCCACTCTTTTACTGTTGTCTTTGTAAATGTTGGGGAGACTTCCCTTCACAGGTCACCATGACGGGAAATCAGGAAAATCTCTCCAGCGGAAACGGGCATCAACAACAATCTCATACTAAACCAAAGTTTGGGTTAGAGTTGGGCCTTGAGATTTTATCAACTGGAAATATATCTTCCAAGCAGTATGGAATAAAGGACAATTCAACCCAAAATGTATATGTCACCATTTGTTAAATGCTGGTGGAAACCCACCAATGGTTTCTTATATTTCTTGGAAGCAATGATATATTTGTGCTTAATTTTTCTTGATGGCACACCTGCTGAAGCCATTGGGAAAGGGGGGGGGGGTTGTTTTGATCTCTGAGGGAGGAAACTGTAATCTTGCCATGGGTCCCTTCGTACTGCTCATTTTGGATATGAGAAGGTAAATAAGGTAATATACCTATGTCGTTCCTCTCACTCGCCCAGAGGCTGGCACTCTGCATCATAGTCCAATACCCTGCCATGTGACAAGTCCTTGGTGACCCCATGTACAATGCGGTGCTGCTTGTCCTGCATTGTACGAGATGATGTCAGAGAACTGCAACCTGTCAGGCAGCAATGAGAAGGATCTCCAGGGGATCGGTCTAACAAAATGGAGGAAGTCTGCATGAGTGAGGAATAAGGTGATTTTATCACCCTATTCATCTTCTCCCAGGCAAAATGAGCAGCTAGGGAAAAGTTTTTTTTAGCAGTGGCAGACCCCAGATTTCTTCCTTGACAGTTTACGTTAACATCTAGGGACAATGCAGAAATCATTTTTAATACATTATCAGTGAAGTGGTAAACATTATTGCTCCCGTATTTCCTTCTATAAAAAATACACATATTTTAATTCAGTTTATGTCCCAACACAGAATGCACCTCCAATAAGTGTTTTTTTTTGTGGAGTTCCCTATTCATTTGAAGGGTAGCATTCAGTGGAGGAGATGTGACTAGAACACACATGGGTGGATTTACGGAAGGGTAAATAGAATATGCATTTTGCAAGTGCAATTGCACTCATTTAACCCAGAGTTTAGTAAATGTGATAAAGCTTCACTTTGTAAAGAATACCCAATCAGATGCAAGGAAAAAAACAGCACTTTTTCTTGCACATGATTGGATGCTGGAAATCAGCAGAGCTTTACCACATTTACTAATCTCTGGTGAAAAGGAGCGCAACTGCATTTCAGAGTGCAAATCCACTTGCAAAGTACACAGTCTATTTGCCTTTAATAAATCCACCCCGCTGAGTAAAATCCTCCGATCTGCTAGTATGAAAACACACTAAGGGGATTATTTATGAATGGCATATACACTTTGCACTACAACAGCAAACTACAAGTGTAAAGTGCACTTGAAATTGAGCTGAAAGTCAGGGCTGGGACAAGGGGTGGGTTGCCCCTGGCACAATGGTTTATTGCAGGAATGGGGGGCACCCTGACCCTGAGGCCCCGTACACACGACCGAGTTTCTCGGCAGAATTCAGCCAGAAACTCAGTCGGAGCCGTATTCTGCCGAGAAACTCGGTCGTGTGTACACTTTCGGCCGAGGAAGCCGACGAGAATCTCGTCGGGCCAAATAAAGAACATGTTCTCTATTTCCTCGTTCCTCAATGGGAAAAGTTGGCCCGCCGAGATCCTTGGCGGCTTCACAAGAAACTTGACGTCTTGGCCGTGTGTACGGGGCCTAACCCTAAGGGAAAGTGGTGCGCAGTTTGGCATCTTTGCCCTGGGCACTGGGTGACCTTTTCCCGGCACTGCTGAAAGTACAGTCGCTGTAAATCTGACGGGTAGATCTAAAATCTGGGGAAGCTCTGCTGATTTTATTATCCGATTATGTGCAAGCTAAAATGCTGTTTTTTATGTCCCTTGCATGTCCCCCTCGGATCGACAGCGACTGCACTTCCAAGTGCACTTTCAGTGGAATTTCAAGTGCACTTTGCACTTGTAGTGCAAAGTGGATTTGCCTTTCGTAAATAAGCCCCTAAGCATTGCCTTTGCTTACAAATCTTAGATTTGTTCTTTAAACAGAACTTAATTGAAGAGCATTAATACAGCACGCCAAGCACATTCCCATCCACTGGTTATGTATTGATGGGGTTTCCTTTTATCTCTTCTGTAAATAATGTGATATAGATTTGAAGCTTAAATAATACCTACTGGTGTAAGAAAGGGGTTAAGAAACTGTGTACACACATTTGAATATGTTTCATTACTGATTATCTTTTCCTGTCCTGGTACTAGTGATTTACAGGTACAGATAACCTGGTATGGTGGGACACATGTAAATAAAGACTTTTACACTGACCGCCTGCAGGAGGAACAACTTGGTCCAGCAACTTCATACTGGTCTTTTTCCAAATCTTCTTGATGACAGCCCTTAGCTCCTCATTGGCCTGTTCTAGATTACCTGGACAAAAAAAATAAAAAAACAAGTGGGAATTATACTCACATACCGTATGGTATACATTTTGATATGAAATTTGGCAGGGGTCAAGTCCTGGGGAAAAAAGTGTGGGAACTCTCACCCAAGATCCACTCCCCCACCAAAAAAAAAAATGATACGCTCATATGCATAATTACTAAACCGCATGTTGTTTTTTTTCCGATCCACTGTACCTTAGTAATCCAAGCAAGTTCTTTCTAAATCCTGCGATAACTCGCGGCAGACCTCTGCAATGTCTCCTGGGAACAATGACAAAAGCTCCCAGGAGACATTGCAGCATCGAGGAAGTGACGGAAAACCCGCACACTACCTGATGAATCCATATACAGGAAGCGACCAGTAACATAAAGGATTACTAAGGTTCGCCTACCCCTGACAGTGACTCGAGCTGGGCATCGCCGCTTAGTGAAGGATTGGCTCAGGCGGCTCGGCTGCTCTAGTCCTGCAAAGGGAACTGCGTTCCTGCTGTGAAAAAAGTGCAGGGACTCCGTTCCCACGCGTTCCCGCAGGACTTGAGCCCTGAAATTGGGTCACTTTCCCTGGAAGCCTTCAGCCTTTGTAATAGTGTGCATTAGTTGGCCATACAGAATCATAGTTGGTGTCTACTTCCTGATCTCATTAAAGAAGAAACCTTTAAACTTGCCAATCGTCAAAGTCCTCGATTTAGAGCTAGTCAGAGAGTTAGTTCATTTAAGCAACAAGGATTACATTCTGCAATTAGTTGTATAGCCACCAGGCTAATGGGCTTGGGTTTCATCCAAGCCCAGAAGACAGCTGTCATAGCTTGGGTTCCCCACTCTGCAGCTGCACATACAACAAGGGGTAAGTATGCTTGTGACATCCCTGACCTTTATATGATTTATATATATATATATATATATATATATATATATATATATATATATATATATATATATATATATATATATATATATATATATATATATATATAAATATAAATATATATGCACACACTATATTACCAAAAGTATTGGGACACCTGCCTTTACATGAACTTTAATTGTGTCCCAGTCTTAGTCCGTAGGGTTCAATATTGAGTTGGCCCACCCTATACCAGCTTCAACTCTTCTGGGAAGGCTGTCCACAAGCTTTAGGAGTGTGTCTATGAGAATGTTTAACCATTCTTCCAGAAGTGCATTTGTGAGGTCAGGCACTGATGTTGGATGAGAAGGTCTGGCTCGTAGTCTCTGCTCTAGTTCATCCCAAATGTGTTCTATTAGGTTGAGATCTGGACTCTGCTCAGGCCAGTCAAGTTCCTCCACCCTAAATTCACTCATCCATGTCTTTATTGACCTTGCTTTGTGCACTGGTCCAAATCATTTGGTGGAGGGAGGATTATGTTGTGGTGTTGTTTTTCAGTGGTTGGGCTTGGCCCCTTAGTTCCAGTAAAGGGAAATCTTAAGTCATTAGCATACCAAGACATCTTGGACAATTTCATGCTCCCAATTTTGTGGGAACAGTTTGGGGATGGTCCCTTCCTGTATCAACATGACTGCGCACCAGTGCACAAAGCAAGGTCCATAAAGACATGGATGAGTGAGTTTGGGGTGGAGGAACTTAACTGGCTTGCACAGAGTACTGACCTCAACCTGATAGAAACCCTTTGGGATGAATCCTAAACCTTGTGGACAGCCTTCCCAGAAGAGTTGAAGCTGTTATAGCTGCAGAGGGTTGGCCAACTCAATATTGAACTCTACAGACCAAGACTGCAATGCAAAATTCACGTGCCTATAAAGGCAGGCATCCCAATACTTTTGGCAATATAGGGCCGGATTCACGTACAGCCGCGTAAAATTGTGCGGGCGTAACGTATCTGATTTACGTTACGCCTCCGCAACTTACACGGGCAAGTGCTGTATTCTCAAAGCACTTGCTCCGTAAGTTGCGGCGGCGTAGCATAAATCGGCCGGCGTAAGCCCTCCTAATTCAAATTTGGATCAGGGGGGCGTGTTTTATGTAAAACTACCGTGACCCGACGTGATTGACGTTTTTGCGGAACGGCGCATGCGCCGTTCGTGGAATTTCCCAGTGTGCATTGCTCCAAAGTACGCCGCAAGGACGACATTGGTTTCGACGTGAACGTAAATGACGTCCAGCCCCATTCATGGACGACTTACGCAAACGACTTAACTTTTTCAAATTTCGACACGGGAACGACGGCCATACTTAACATTGTTACGCCGCACTTATGCCTCATATAGCAGGGGCAACTATACGCCGGGAAAAGCCAAACGTAAACGTTGTAACTTTACTGCGTCGGCCGCGCGTACGTTCGGGAATTCGTGTATCTAGCTAATTTGCATACTCGACGCGGAATTCGACGGAAGCGCCACCTAGCGATCAAAAAAAAATGCAGTTAAGATCCGACGGCGTAAGAGACTTACGTCTGTCGGATCTAATGGATATCTATGCGTAACTGATTCTATGAATCAGGCGCATAGATATGACGGGTCGGATTCGGACTTATGACGGCGTACATGGCGCTACGCCGTCGTAAGTCCTTTCAAAATCTGGCCCATAGTGTGTATATATATATATATATATATATATATATATATATATATATATATACACAGGGCTTTTTTTCAGGGGGAACTCGGGGGAACTCAGTTCCACCACCTCTGGCTCAGACCCTTTGGTGCCTGCTCGGCACAATTACTTGTAAACACAGAAGTCTTGTTTCTGTGTTTACAAGTGACAGCTCTGCACTCTGTGTGTAACCCCCTGAACTCTACACTCTGTATGTAATGCAATCCTGGTATTTAATGCCCCTTTAAGATCCTTCTACTGTTTGTGAAATTTGAATGGGTCATGGTTGAGTTCCTGCACCTATTTTCTGAGAAAAAAAGCTCTGTATATATATATATATATATATATATATATATATATATATATATATATATATATATATACACCCTGGCCATTCTAAATACAGGGGTTAAATATTAATGAATAAAAGCTGCCCATACACATTACAATCTGACTATACAATCTCTGTAAACTTACGTTACATCTACCTAACCTTTGTAGTATGAGTACCTACCTAAACATTTGTATGCAGTTATGCATTTATTTGCATTACATAATAATTGTTACAGCTAAAAGAGTTTGTAAAATTATATTGTAATGTGTAAAGTCAGCACGAGATTTCAAGAAAGCATAGAAAAACATATCTAAGACAATGACATCTTATTATCCCAACATTTAATGAAAATCTAAAATTCTAACATTTCATTACATCAGACCTTATATTTTTCATTAAGGTGACTGTGAAGGCAACCTAAGTTGTTGAGGACCCCATCTTCTAATAAATATCCAATCAGTCATTAATTTAGCATTGCACACAAGTCAAGTAATATGTTGCTAGAAAACAAAATTACCCAAAACGTTAGTCTATTGTTAGATATGTGCACAGAAACATTTATTTTTCTGCTGCAAAATAAAGAGAAAAAAAACACAGGGAAAAATTCCATTACTATAAAGTAAAAAAAGGAACTACAAGGATTAATACTGCAGTATGTCACAATTGTTATGCTGGAAAGGACAAACATATTTTGAATGTCCATGTGGAGCACGATACAGCAAGATGTTTGACCCCCACTTTCTAGGGGAAAAAAGGTCTAAAATATATTGAAAGCTAAAGTAAAAGCTCCCAAGATCCTCTACTCTCTGCCCTCCATTTTCAAAATGATACAGTTCATTGTTTCTGTATTTTGTAAATTGTTATTAACTCATTAGAATAAAGTATTGGTTTGTAATTACATACCCTCTGTTTTGATTTTCAGGGCTGTTCTAACCAAAGCGAACAATGTAGCGTTAAACATTACTGTCCCGTCGCTATTCAGGGGCATATTCATGGCTACCAGTCTCTGGTGAAGGAAAACACAGGTTAACATTTGAATATCCTTAATTCGTTCTTAATTAAACAAAGAGATTCAAACTTTCAATCTATGTCATTTTTCCATGCATGCATGAATCGAATTGGCTGTTATGAGACAGTAGAGTCTGTCTCAATCTCATATAGTTTTTAGATTAGAAATTTTAATACATGTGCCCTTATTGCTTTTTTTATTCATTTGTGACTAAAAGTACATTGTAAATAAACTGTTAAGCTGCGTACACACGATCATTTTTCGGGTTGTAAAAAACATGCTCAATTTTTTCATGACGTTTTTAACATCGTTTTTCTGGTTGCAAAAAATGGTCGTGTGTGGGCTTTAACAACGTGAAAAATCTGCGCATGCTCAGAAGCAAGTTATGAGACGGGAGCGCTCATTCTGGTAAAACTACCATTCGTAATGGAGTAAGCACATTCATGCTGTAACAGACAGAAAAGCGTGAATTGTCTTTTACTAACACAAAATCAGCTAAAGCAACCCCAAGGGTGGCGCCATCCGAATGGAACTTCCCCTTTATAGTGCCGTCGTATGTGTTGTATGTCACAGCGCTTTGCTAGAGCATTTTTTTTCATGATCGTGTGTAGGCAAGGCCGTTTTAATGATCAAGTTGGAAAAAACTCAGTTTTTTCTAGAGCCTGAAAAACTTTATTTTTTACAACCCGAAAAATGATCGTGTGTACGCGGCATTATAATCACAGCTCATACGCCATGCAAAAAACTGTTGCATGGCAAATATAGTACAACGCAACGCTCAATGTAATGTAACGCTCAATGTAATGGTCCTTCAGAGGCTTAAAAGAGAATTAAAGGGTCACAGGAGTGCAATTTGGACTGAAGTCCCCTCTCTGCTAATGTCAGAGGAATCAGTCCAGGCAGCGCGTCATCACGTCAATAAAGTCTGGATCCGCCAGGTGCCTGGACTGATGCCCTTCTCAGCGAGCCGCTGAGAGCCTGAAGCCCCGTACACACGACCAGTTTACTCGGCAGAATTTAGCTTCCGACCGAGTTTCTGGCTGAATTCTGCCGAGAAACCCGGCCGTGTGTACAATTTCGCCGAGGAAGCCGACGAGGAGCTCGACGAGAAAATAGAGAACATGTTCTCCATTTCCTCGTTGTTCTATAGGAGCTCTCGGCCCGCCGAGCTCCTCGGCGGCTTCAGGGCTGAACTGGCTGAGGAACTCGATGTGTTTGGCACGTCGAGTTCCTCGGCCGTGTGTACGGGGCCTCAGACGTCTGCTTCCCCCTCCCCCAACATTCACAGCTCAGCGCTCCAGTGAGTGAGGGGGAGCAGTGTGGAAAGCTGCTGATTGACAGTCAGCAGCTCTCTGCTCAGGGAGCTGTAAGAACCGAGCCACCGGCAATGTTCGATCGCTGCGTTCTCAGTGTAGAGGCGCCAAGGAACAGATGCAGCATCGAACTGATGCTGCATCCACCTAGGTAAGTTTTTTTTTCTTTTTTAGGATTTATACTTACCTAGGTGGATGCAGCATGGGTCCGATGCTGCATCTGTCCCCCAACGCCTCTACACTGGGAATCGAGTGATCGAACACCTCGATCGCTGGGTTTTCAAAGCTCCGTGAGCAGAGTTGTAGCCTGTCAGTCACAGCTCTCTGCCCTTCCCCCTCCTTGCTCATTGGAGTGCTGAGCTGTGGAGGGGGCAGGAGTGATCGTCTCATGCTCTCAGTGGCTTGCTGAGAGGCTGAGCTAGGTGTCAGTACAGGAACGGCGTCATCCCAACCACGGAATCTGGATGCCTAGATGACATTGGTGACATCAGCAGAGAGCAGATTTCAGTCTGCTCTCTGCTGAAAACAGATCACAGGAGTCCAAAACGAACTGCACTCTTCTGACCTGGATACTACTTGCTATCTACCAGGGGTACGGTCTCACTCAGAACCCTGTGGATCTGACTTCAGCAGGGGGTTTAAGGTGTTGCTTGGGCAAAGCTTCTGCCCTGCGATTATATCCAGCTTCCCTTTATCCTGTCTCGTCTGTCTCTGTTGACGTGGTTGACATCCTACAATTGCTGGTGAGCATGCATATGTATTCTTTACTAATTTTGTATTAATTTAAAAATCAACTACATAAATGTATATCTTATGCCCTTCAAATATTATATGTGACTAATTTGTTTTTGTTTACATATTATTAGATGAGAGTGTATCATAGATGAGTGCGGCGCCCAGAAGACGCTCTATGCGAAACATGTCGGCGACTAGCATCTTATGCATCTAATCTTGCATCTCGTCTGTTACAGGGCAACCAATGATTTTATTCATTGTATTTTCAACTATTTTTTATGTATTTATAATAAATTGTGATATTTTTCTATACAACGTTATACTCTGTTTTCATTAGCCAAGTCCTATGCTACTGACATGGTCTCAACACCTACTCAGTTTTTTCTTTTTGTTCTTATGTACTGACCATTGTGTTCTAACCGTGGGGAAGGCTCACTGCTGTGAGAATACAGATGCTCAGCAGGACGGATTTCCTTATGCACAGCAAATGTGTGGTAGGAGGAATCAGGACTTTTTTCCTTCAACCCGTTGAAACTTGGAAAATTGCCTTAGTGTATGGCAAGCATAATACCGACTCACAAGAGAATCTGAGATTTTCTAGTCCTGACTCTCAACCAAGGGAACACAAAGATGTATATTTTTTTTATCCAAAAAATTAGGGGCAACATGAGTGTATACTACATGTATATCTGCATCATGTATATTTTATCTTACCTTACATGCAACTCTGTGTGGGCATAATTTTCCAAAACCCAAAGGAGGCTGAATACGACGGAGCAAAGTGACCACATCCAGGTGTTTTATCCTTCCTCTAGATTACACAAAAAAGTTAATAATATATGCAATTATGCATGACATATATGAAGTTCAAATTGAGTCATACTCTAATAGGATAGCATTTATTCAGTGCGTGTAAAGCTAATTCATATCTGTTATCAACCAAGCCGACAAAAAAGGGAACCTGTTTTAGAGTACCTGGCATAAGGTGACATTATAAAAAACACTACCTACAGGTCACATCTTACATCTTAGATTCCAAAGATCATTATTCTCAGGAATTTACTTCCTGGTTCCCTGTTGCCCTCACTGTCTCTGAAGTTGATGACATAACAAATCACATGATCAGCTGACCAGAAGTGGCTCATCATTCTATATGGGCATTGTAATAAAATGAGGTGGGTAGAGCCAAAAGTCTTTGAACAAGAACATGCAATGTAACATGGGTAAAGGTGTTTCATATTTTAGTTACTTTAAAAAGCAGAGGAAGCAAATGATATTCTTAAAATATATTTATCATGCAATGCCCATTTTCAAGTAAACCTGTATCAAACAATATAAAATGCAAACACTATTAGAGCTGTCCAGTAGGCACAGATGCCTGCTTCTATTCCAAAAATACCACCTGCCATTCAGAGAGCCTCAAACATCCATTTCAAATAACATCTTTCTGCATGTTTTTATATGAATAGGTTTTGGCACACCAAACCACCCATTTTGAGCACCAAGTGGTAGTGCTTAGGATTGATGGCTGGCCATCTAGGCACCCTTATAGAAGGGTGGGAAGTGTATCCCATTCTGCATACCCAAAGGGATTTTTGATGGGTAACAGTACATGGTCAGCAGATAATGTATGGAGATTGGAGCAGGCAATGATGCATGCTTTAGAGCAGGGGTCTCCAAACTTTTCAAACAAAAGTTTAGGAGGGCCAGATTGTGGCCAGCGGGGGCAGAAAATGTCACTGGCCCAGCATCAGTGAAAAAAAATATGGCCTCAGGGTTGGTGGTCAATAGGAGAAGGAGTATTCCCCCCATTAGTAGAGGAATAGTATCCCATCATTGGTATTGGTAGAAGATATAGTGCCCCATTGTTGGTGTCAGTGGGAGGAATAGTGCCTCATATCAGTGGGAGGAACTGTGCCCCAAGGGCCAGATAAAGGCTAGCAGAGGGCCACATCTGGCCCTCGGACCGCAGTTTGGAGACCCCTGATTTAGAGCATAGTATGTCTTAATCTGCATTTTATATTCCTAATACAGGTTTATATTAAATTAATAAGAATTACAATTTAATTTATTGATACCAACATGCAGACTTCCCATAGCTATCCTTTCCTTTTCTTTTGATGCTTTAGAAAAATGTAATCCAATAAGTGCACTGCAGACATACATGGGATAGCAGCTCAATGTATAAACCTCTTACAGTGGAAAAAATAATTATTTGATCTTCAGCTATTGTCAATTTGCCCACTTACAAAGAAATGAAGGATCTATAATTGTTATCGTAAGTGTATTTTAAATGATAGATACAGAATATCAACCGAAAATCCAGAAGAACACATGATACAAATGTTATAAATGGGGTTGCATTTCAGTGAGTAAAATGAGTATTTGGTTCCCAACCAATCAACAATAATTCTGGCTCCGACAGATTGGCTACAGTATGTGCTTGTGTGGTACCCAGATTAGTCCTGCCAATTTAAGAAGGTGCTTCTAATGACAACTCGTTATGTGTATAAAAGACACCTGTCCACAGAAACTCTTTCTTCCATTCAAACCTCATTGGCAAGACCAAAGAGCTGTCAACATATGTCAGGGACAAGATTGTTGACCTACACAAGAAGCTTGGTAAAAAGAAGACAATTGTTGGACGCGAATATTCGCAAATGTTAGAAATACAAAATAACCATCAATTGCCCTCGGTCTGGAGCTCCATGCAAAATTTCACATCATGGGGTAAGAATGACCATGAGAAAAGTGAGGGATCAGCCCAGAACTACACAGGAGAAGCTGATGAATGATCTCAAGGCAGTTGGGACCACAGTCACCAAACAAACGATTGGTAACACAATACGCCGCCATGGATTGAAATCCTGCAGCGCCCACAAGGTCCCACTCCTCAAGAAAGCACATGTACAGGCCCATCTGAAGTTTTCCCATGAAAATCTAAATGATTCAGAGAAGGATTGGGAGAAAGTGCTGTGGTCAGATGAGACCAAAATTGACCTCTTTGTAACTCATCTTGCTGTGTTTGGAGGAAGAAAAATGCTGACTATGACCCTAGGAACACCATCCCTACAGTCAATCACAGAGGTGGAATCGTTTTGCTTTGGATGTTTTTCTGCTAAAGGTACAGGTTGGCTTTGCCGAATTGAGGGGCCAATGCATGGGGCCATGTATTGTAAAAGAAATAAAAAAGATGCACCTCGGCGCCAAACCTATAAATAATCTTAAGAAAAAGTGTGTAGCGCCAAAAATAAATGAACAGCAATGAAATGTGAATACTGTTATAAATGGACAGCACATTGAAATAAAGTCCAAAAAAGAGTAATGCCGCGTACACACGATCATTTTTTGACATGAAAAAAACGTAGTTTTTCAAAAAAGTAATTTAAAATGATCGTGTGTGGGCTACACATCATTTTTCAGGTTCTGAAAAACGACAAAAAATAAATTCGAACATGCTGCATTTTTTAACGTCGTTTTAAACTATGTCGTTTTTCGGGTTGTAAAAAATGATCGTGTGTGGGCTAAAATGACGTAAAAAACCTGCGCATGCTCAGAAGCAAGTTCTGAGACGGGAGCGCTCGTTTTGGTAAAACTACCGTTCATAATGGAGTAAGCACATTTATCACGCTGTAACAGACAGAAAAGCTCGAATCATCTTTTACTAACACGGAATCAGCTAAAGCAGCCCAAAGGCAAATGGAACTTCCCCTTTAGAGTGCCGTCGTACGTGTTGTACGTCCCCGCGATTTGCTAGATAATTTTTTTAAAACGATGGTGTGTAGGCAACGTCGTTTTGATAAAGTTGGGAAAACTTTGTTTTATGGACTTTGTTTTTCATGCTGAAAAATGATCATGTGTACGCGACATTATAGTGAAAAAAATGCTAAACTGAATAATATATATATATATATATATATATATATATATATATATATATATATATATATAAACAACTAGAGTCTTGAATGGAAATCAAAACTAAAAATATAGATTTAAATGCACAGTCCCATGATAGGATCAGCAATATAAAGCTATTGGTGAAAACACAATACAGTAAAACCTTGGTTTGCGAGCATAATTCGTTCCAGAAACATGCTTGCAATCCAAAGCACTTGTATATCAAAGCATTTTTTTACAGGGTATAAAAGAGAAGAGAGGCACCTCTGAGTGTAGCAATAAGTTTCTAAATGTTGCACTGTACCTTCATTAAATGGAACCATATTGCTACACTTAGGCCGCGTACACACGACCGGTCAAAACCGATGAGAATGGACCGAGGTTCAGTTTCATCGGTCCAAACCGACCGTGTGTACGGCCCATCGGTCTTTTGTCCTTCGGACCAAAATTTTAAAACTTGCTTTAAAATCGAACCGATGGACCGCTGACCGATCAGGCCAAACCGATGGTTAGTACACAAAAGCATCGGTTCAAAACCAGCGCATGCTCAGAATCAAGTCAATGCATGCTTGGAAGCATTGAACTTCGTTTTTTTCAGCACGTCGTGTGTTTTACGTCACCGCGTTCTGACCCGATCGGTTTTTGAACTGATGGTGTGTACACACATCAGACCATCAGGCCACTTCAGCGGTGGGCCGATGAAAACGGTCCGTCGGACCATTCTCATCGGATGAACCGGTCGTGTGTACAGGGCCTTAGAGACTCCTCTCTTCTTTTTTATACTCAGTTGTGACATGACGCTACTCTTATATCAAGACAATGCTTGTATATCAAGGCAAAATGTATTAAAACATTTTGCTTGTCTTGCAAAACGCTTTCAAACCAAGTTCCTCTCAAACCAAGGTTTTACTGTAGTTCAGTGAAAAGATTTAAGCAGAATCCACCGTCTGTTGTGTGAAGGCTGTTCAGCAACTTCCACCATCCAGATGTAGCTGTAGTAATAAAGTAATAAAGCTCACCAGGGGGTCAGATGCAGTCTCCATAGTGTATTATTTATTGGATTTGTATGTTAAAAGCCAAAATAAAAGTAATCATAAAAACATATGACAATGGGTGCCACTGCCGACCCAGTATTGGACAGTGGTCTGATGTTAGTACTAGTGTCCCCTCACTAACGCGTTTCATACAACAGGACGTTATCAAGGAGTTCTCTAGTGTCAGACGTCAAGCTTCTTCCCTCAGCCAGAACATTGAAGATGGGTCTTCCAAGTACTAAGTCATGTTTTTCTTGGGGATCAAATACGTATTTTACTCACTGAACTTCAACTTAATTTAAAATATTTGTATCATGTGTTTTTTTTCTGGATTTTTTGGTTGATATTCTGTCTCTATCATTTAAAATACACCTATGATAAAAATGATAGACCCTTGTAAGTGGGCAAACTTACAGAATCTGCAGAGGATCAAATAATTATTTTCCCCACTGTATATAGAGGTATATAGTTAAATGGTAAACTACATAAAATGTACATATAACATGACAGATGATGAAGAATAAAACTGACTTGGCCTCTGGATCATATTCAGACCAAATTCTTTTAAATTCATCCAGATGATGAGGACCCAAAATCGACCAATCACGTGTCAAGTAGTCAAAGTTGTCCATGATGACGGCCACAAACAAATTAATAATCTACAAATAAAGGAAGACAATTGGTAAACGGATACCCAGGTTTTCACTGTGCAATGCAAACAAAAAAAGGTTTCTGTAATCAGTTGATGTTGCGAAAGTGGACCTTCACTAAATCTATAAGTATTCTCTTTTATTTCCTTCTCATACTTTTTAAAATTTCATTTTTCTAAATAGATGTTTTTACTTCCTTTCTGGTTTCTTGCCTAGGTGATAGGGACATAGGGCCAGATTCACAGTGGAGATACGACGGAGTATCTCAGATACGCCGTCATATCTCTCAGAGTATCTTTGCGACTGATTCATAGAATCAGTTCCGCATAGATATCCCTAAGATCCGACAGGTCTAATTGTTTTACACTGTCGGATCTTAGGATGCAATACCGCGGGCGCCGCTGGGGGGAGTTTGCGTCGTAAACCAGCGTCGGGTATGCAAATTAGTAGTTACGGCGATCCACGATGGATTTTCGCGTTCGCTACGTCACTGCTAGTCTAGTTTACCGTTGCAAAGTTAGTCGTCGTTTTAGGTGCCCTAACTTTAGACAGCACACGTATGTGCTGTTTAAAGTATGGCCGTCGTTCCCGCGCCGAAATGTAAAAATGTTTTCTTCTTGCGCAAAACGTCCGGGAATACGAAAGTACGCTACGCACGTCGCAGCCGTTCGAAAAAATTACGTCACTTCACGCAAAGCACGGCGGGAAATTCAAAATAGAGCATGCGCAGTAGGTCCGGCGCGGGAGCGCGCCTAATTTAAATGGCACACGCCCCTTTGAATTACGCGGGCTTACGCCGGAGGCTGCCAGCGTAAGTTTTCACGCAAGTGCTTGGTGAATCAGGCACTTGCGATGAAAACTTGCGGCGGTCTAACGTATCTACGATAAGTTACGCCGCCGCTAGTCTACGTGAATCTGGCCCATAGTCCCTTTTCTACCCATAGCCTCCTGGGATATGCATCTTACATCTCAGAAGGATGCAGAACTGCAAGTGCTGAAATCCTGCATGATTTAGTGGCTGCATAGGGGACACTATGACAACCATTAACCACTTCCCGCCCAAGGAGATATGACGTCTTGGACTTTCAGTGGGGATATCTGAATGATGCCTGTAGCTATCTCCAGATCTAATTTATATTTATAAAGTTGAGAATTGCATATAAGGTTTCTTTAACCTCTGGATCCACAATTATTTTGACACGCAGTGTTCATCTAAGTTAGCTAGCAATCATATTTTTGTAAACCTCCGCTAACTTTGGATTGGCCAAGATAGTGGAGCATACGATTATTGAATTGTAAATCATCCGATCACAGTCAGAGCTGATCTTTCCTTTATATATCAGACCAGAGCCTGTGTATGCCAGATCCAAGTAAGGTAGTGTTGTACTAAATGAGGGTGGTGGAGGGATGCAGCACTCTGGCTTCCTACCACAGTCATTTAAGTGGCTAGTTTGTCTCTCTGAGTATATTCTCACTTACCAGAAATGCACACAGCATGTAAAATGTGATGAAGTAGACAATGGCAAAATTGCTCCCACAGTTGTTCTCATCGTCGGAGTTGTTATCTGACGCTGGGTCACAGCGCTTCCCTGGTAAACAAGCCAACATTATGTCCTGCCAGGCCTCACCAGTGGCACACCTTGTAATCATTACAAGAGAGATGGTAGACATCAGAATACATAAAAAAAATTATTAAAAAACTTTAATTAACTTTATTTTTTTTATTTAACTCTATAAAATACATAAACATACAATTATAAAAAAATAAATAAAATCTAATTTAGGAGACTCAAACTGAACCTTAAACTTGGGCGGACTTTGCTGTTCCGGGATCTGAAAAAACCCAGCCACTTTTTCGTTCACATACCTACTTTCATGACCCTTTAAGGTCTTCTCTCTTTGGCTGGACTGTGGGAGCTGTCCCGTGAGGACCCTTGTGAGGGCCGTGCCGGACCCGGACGGGGTGTATCACCTCTTGGTGAACAGGCGACAGCAAGCTTCTTTTCACATGCATTTGGTTTTTAAAGTTTTCTTATGAAATGTATCTATAATCCAGTGCTGAATGTACTTATATTGTCTCCTGTAATGACCCTGAAGAAGGGACACATTTCCTGAAACGCGTCAGGCTAAAGGAGACAATCACTTCAACTGGAATCTATGTAGCTCATTACGAGCATAACATTTTTTCATATGATGTAATGTATAAACGACTGATGTGTTTGTTATCATATATATTTTAAAATCAATTTCTTAATAAATGTTATATTATGATATATTGCTTATCTTCAGTTTGCCCCTAAAGTCCCATTGTACCGGGGGGTACAATTTCCTTTTTTGTTTTTTTTACCCAACAAATTTTTGGGATGTTGGCAACACCTTGGTGAGAATTCGATATTCTCAATAGTGGTTTACCACTTGTACCTACCGTATTTATCGGCATATACCGCACACTTTTTTGCCCTGAGAATCAGGGCAAAATCGTGGGTGCGCGATATACGCCGATACCCGCGCTGTGTTTGAACCACTGCACCGCCATATACCGAGCGCAGTACACTCGGGTAAAGTCGGGCAGGCTCAGCTCCTCTCGCGGTCACGTCCTGTACGTCCTTTATGCGAGAGGAGCTGAGCCTGCCCGACTATACCCGAGTGTACTGCGCTCGGTCTATGTCGGCGCAGTGGTTCAAACACAGCGGGGATCGAGCGGGGAGGACACCACGATGGCCGCAGAAGGACGTCGGAGCGGACGAGGCCGCTGATGGATGCGATGGACGACGGGCAAGACACCGACGAGGAGCATCCAAACTAAGTATTTTTTTTTTCCCAGGAATTTTCCTTCAAGTTCGGGGGTGCACGATATACGCCGGGGTGAGCAAGATAAATACGGTACTTTGCATGGTGAGTACAGTGGCTCTGACCGGAGCTGACATTTTTTTTTCTAGTTCAACCTGCAGAATTGAACGGAAAAATCTATATGTTTTGGGGATGTGTGAGCTACAAAGGCTCAGGAAATTTGGTCAAAATGTATGTTATCAAAAAATACTGGAGGAAAATTTAAATTCATCAGCCAGGAAGCTGTGCATGGGACGCACTTGGACATTCCAACATGACAATAACCCAAAACACAAGGCCAAGTCAACCTGTCATTGGCTTCAGCAGAATAAAGTGAAGGTTCTGGAGTGGCCATCTCAGTCTCCTGACCTCAATATCATTGAGCCACTCTGGGAGATCTCAAACGTGCCGTTCATGCAAGACAGCCCAAGAATTTCCAGGAACTGGATGCTTTTTGCCAAGAGGAATAGGCAGCTTTACCATCTGAGTAGATAAAGAGCCTCATCCACAAATACCACAAAAGACTTCAAGTTGTCATTGATGTTAAAAGGGGGCAATACAGGGTATTAACTGGGGTATGTCAACTTTTAATCAGAGTAATTTGGGTAGTTTCCGTTGTGATTTAAAAAGAGTAAACACAGTTGATTGATAATAAATGGCTACAGCCAAACACGAGAGAAAGAAAAGTTTTTGTGTTATCATTCATATTCTCAGAAAAATGGCCTAGAAACCATAAATTCGATGTAAACCTATGAGCACAACTGTATATGGATTCTCAATTTTGGGTTTTTTCCCTATCTCGAAGGGAAGTCCCCATTTTATAGAAAGCTGCTGAACAGGAACCACGGTGTCCAGTGACAATTTCAGTCAAAATCTGAAACCAGCACCCCACCCCGTCTTGGGTTAGGAATACAAATCTGACAAGGATTCTTATCCCTTACCACATTATTTAAAATAACAAATGTTTTAATTTTAGTTACACTTTAAATAAATACAAGTCAGAGAGGTCTGCACCCATATTTAAATCCTTAGTGCTTCCCTTAAAAATTTTTTTTACCAGATGGGTGTTAAAAAAGTAATTACCTGAATAATAAGAGCACAGCCTGTGGAAAGGTCTGGAAATTGTTGTTCCTGTTTATCTGGGTGTTATCCCTCATTGCAATTTTACCAAAAACCTGCATAACACAAATGTAGATTATTCGTTTTTAATGAAACAAAGTACCTGGAAGTTTAAAAGAAATAATTGGTGGATAATAATAGCAATTACAAAAAGCAAAAGTAAAAGTAAACGTTCAAATAGCTCTCTAGAGACTTGAAATGTCACTCTGACTGTTCTATGCAGTATTCAATCAATGAAAGGCATAAAATGTAATGCCGCATACAGACGATCAGACATTGGGACAACAAACCCATGGATTTTTTTCCGACGGAATGTTGGCTCAAACTTGTCTTGCATACAGTCACACAAATGTTATCGGAAATTCCGATCGCCAAGAACACGGTCACGTACAACACTACGACGAGCCGAGAAAAATTAAGTTCAATGATTCCGAGCATGCGTTGAATTTATTCCGAGCATGCGTAGGATTTTTGTAACAAAGTCAATCGCCATTCCATGAGTGTGCGCAATTTTAAAGCATGACATGTTCGGTATCTATTTACTCGGCGTAACATCATCTTTCATATTTTACAAAACAATTGGGCTAACTTTACTGTTTTGTTATTTTTTAATTCATGAAACCATTTTTTTTTACAAAAAAAAGGCGTTTGAAAAATTATTCGCAAATACAGTGCAAGATAAAAAGTTGCAATGACCGCCACTTTATTCCCTAGGGTGTCTGCTAAAAAAAAACATA
The DNA here is from genome assembly GCF_905171775.1 of Rana temporaria. Lineage (NCBI taxonomy): Eukaryota > Metazoa > Chordata > Amphibia > Anura > Ranidae > Rana > Rana temporaria. The sequence continues at coordinate 42,259,390 of NC_053495.1, forward strand.
TATAATGTTTGGGGTTTTGAGTAATTTTCTAGCAAAAGAATGATGATTTGTACATGTAGGAGAGAAGTGCCAGAATAGGCCCAGTATGGAGGTGGGTTTTAAAGCCCTGTATTGAAGTGGTTAAGTATTTTTCAAACAGTTGATTTGGCCACACCTAATGTTTTTGCCATCTCTCTGATGGGTTTGTTTTGTTATTTCAGCCTAATGGTGGCTTGCTTCACTGATAGTGACAGCTCTTTGGATCTCATATTGAGAGTTGACAGCAACAGATTCCAAATGCAAATAGCACACTTGAAATTAACTCTGGACCTTTTATCTGCTCCTTCTAAATGTGATAATGAGGGAATGACACACACCTGGCCATGGAACAGCTGAGCAGCCAATTGTCCCATTACTTTTGGTCCCTTAAAAAATGGGAGGCACATATACAAACTATTGTAATTCCTACACCGTTCACCTGATTTGGATGTAAATATCCTCAAATTAAAGCGGAAAGTCTGCAGTTAAAGCACATCTTATTTGTTTCATTTCAAATCCAATGTGGTGGTGGTGTATAGAGCAAAAAAGATTAGAATTGTGTCGATGTCCCAATATTTATGGACCTCACTGTATTGTTGCTGGTCCGGGCCTATTGTTTCTTGGGTGGATATATTGTTTCTAGGGGCTCCATTGTTGCTGGGGATACTATTGTTGTGGGCTGCCGGGGATCTATTAAACTGCTTTTTTTGTTATCATTAGAAAGTCCTATACATATTACTTAGCACCACAAAATGATACCTGGTTCTTTATTCACTAAAAGGGGTGGTACTGGGAGGTGGGTGGAGGACAGGGACAGGGGGTGCGCTTAAAGATGGATGGGGGCAAAGACAAGGGGTAACTTGGAGTGAGGAGGGAGCACCTGTACCTACTCTCTGAAAAAAAGATTATATATATATATATAAATTATTATTATTATCACGTGAGCCTCTTTATCTAACAAGAACGTAACATTTGACAGCAATACGGAGAGCCTTACCTGCATGCCAATTACAGCATAGATAAAAAACAGCATTGCTATAAGCAGGGCAACATACGGCAAAGCCTATGAAAAAATTTAGAATTAAAAAAAAGTTAAAACCACAATATCCTTTTATACAAAATTCGTTGAAAAAAGAAGAAAAGCCACAAAATAAAACAATTGTCTAAACTTGATTCTTTAGGCCCCTTGCACACTGGGGCGTTTTTCATGCGGGACAGCGCTAAAAATAGCGCTGCTATACCGCATGAAAAATCATGCCCTGCAGTGTTCAATGTGAAAGCCCGAAGGCTTTCACATTGAAGCGGTGCGCTAGCAGGAGCGCACCAAAAGTCCTGCTAGCCGCATCTATACCGCAGTATAGGAGCGGTGTGTTCACCGCTCCTATACCGCGCCTTCCCATTGGAATCAATGGGAAAGCGTGGTAATACCGCGGTATTAACCCTTTTTCGGCCGCTAGCGGGGGTTAAAACCTCACCGCTAGCGCCCGAATATCGCGGTAAATACGACGGTATAGCCGCGCTACAAATAGCGCGGCTATACCATCACCGCGGCTGCACGCCTCAGTGTGAAAGCAGCCTTATCAGTCAGGTAATGTGACAAATCCCCTTTGAGACTTTCTTGAGCAATGCTAGGGAAAGTACTTAAGCAGGCCATACACGGTCGAATTTCGAATTAATTTTCATTTCAAAATCAGAAAGTTTTTTTTTTTTGTGATCCGATGATGCCACCATTAAGTTTCAAAATCCGGGAATTTTCTTTTCTTGCACATGCACATTTTTTTTCTATTACATTTCTCGCACGATTCTCCCATCATTGATTAGAAAATCGTTTGTTTTTCAAAAAATTTCCAACATGTCCAATTCCTCAAATTTGATTGCCGCACGAAAATCGGCTGTTGCTGCGACCCGCTAACAGTGCTAAATACGTACAAAAAATCTTTGATAGGATTTTCGAAAGAAAATTATTTCGAAATTCGAACCGTGTATGGCTGGCTTTATGCCTTTCCGTTTTTTATTTTTATACACATATATCATGTATATAATCTAATTGGTACATGCAAATGTTTTCACAACTTTGTCTCTATGAGAATGTGTAAATATATATGTACATGAAAGCAGCCATATTTGCTTATTACAGATGCAAATTCTACTTCCCGATTTGCAGTGGTGCATAATGGTTGCATTTCACTGCTCCTTCTTACACAGACCATAAAACGGGGGGGGGGGCACTCTAACAGCACATAGATATATAGATATTATTATTTCATGCAGACCAGTGATCACAACTACTCAGAACATACCTGGAAAGACTTTATAAATGTCCACAGCAACGTTCGAATGCCTTCACCCCTGCTTAGAAGTTTCACAAGTCGCATGACTCGGAAGAGTCGGAAGAACGTGATTGAGATACGAGCACTGTCTTCTGAGCTCTGAAAGGCATCATGCAAATCAAGCCGGGGCAAAGGAGTAGGTGGGCAGACAGTACATGGGACAGAGCACAGATATAATGTTGAGCAAGAGACAGACCATGTTATGTCTGGGGTAGACAACCTCATCATCTGTGCTGAACTGCAAACCCATCTTTTTTAGACCAGTTTGAATGGAATATAGTACAGCAGCAGGTAAGATGGTCTAGCCTGTTTTTTTTTTTTTTTTTTTATCTTAGCCTTTCCATTAGTTAAAGCACAGCAGTATATTACTTAGTGTGCAAAAAGCCTGCCAAGTCGTGCCGGTGATAGGCACTGAAGCTGCACATGCTCAGACAGACTTGGCTTCCAGCTGCATTCCAGGAACACGCACATGCATTTCTCAGCCTTGATTCTCACTGAGCTAAATGAAATAAGGGCCAGTGTACCCAATTCAAACTTTTTTTTTCCTAGACTAAATGATAAAACAGGGCAAGCTGGCAGGAAATGATACAGGATAAAGGCAAGTAGAGGTCAATCCACTCCGGGCACTACTTATCTTACCGGGTCCCCAGTGGGGCCTTGTTCTGTTGGCATAGGCTTTAAGAAATCAAGAACATTAGATATTAAAAAAAATTCCAGGAGGAACATGAAAAAGAACACTGGATATGGAGGCAGCAACGTCTCATGAGCAGAACTTTCTACTGGGTTTGGACCATATGATTAAATGGTTGATGTTGCGCCAAATAAGGTTTAAAAAAATATGCCATATAAAAATATGAAGGGTAATAACAAAAAAGGGACTAAAAATTGTGTTTTAAATATTGTTTTTTTCATAATGTTGGGAAATCAGTTGTCAGAATGAAAATGCTACTAATCTGATCAGCTTTTGTACTTTTACTAATTCTCTCATTCCTTTAAGCTTGTGCAAGTAAAAACTATCCACTATGCCCAACATTCTGACAAACCCCCCGATTTGGGCTTGTTGCCAGGAAGGAGCCGCAATCACTGTGCTAACTACAGAATGCATGGCCCCTGAGGGCTCTGAGCAAACCTATACTCAAATGATAACTAAAGCCGGTCATAGACGGTTTGTACCATGTATGGGCAAGAGATCGATCAACTTAGGTACAACCAGCCTACCATATTTTAAATGAGAACATTGCTAGCAGCTGTTTTATATATATATATATAATCACCGTGTTATCCCTTTCCGGAGAACGCAATGGTTCGGCGGTGGGTTGGGGGCCAGTGTTGATGGGAGAATTTAGCAAATTTCTTTCAGGAAAGAAATTTGCTCCGTTTATGGCCACCCCAAAAGTCTTGCTGGGTCATGTGATCTTTGCTGACGGGCATCAGAGTTAACCTGGGTGGCTCAACGACTGCCACTTGACAAAATGCCTAGTTTCTTGGTTATAGTGACCTTCCTATGAGGGATCCAGGGCAGCATTTTCTCAATGATAGGTAGGTATTTTAGCCTTTTATTAGTCAATATTAATTCAGCCAAGCAATATTGTTAAAACTAATCTTAATTTTAATGGCCATGGCAACCTAGCAAAGGCTTGTAAATACTCACCTGTTTCCACACACTGCTCCCTTGTTGTCCAGATTTTCATTCTCTTCTTCCCCTAGCTTTATATTCTAATCTATGATCACAAACGGGAGCGACCCACTGAAGGGGTATCCCTATATAAAGTTAAAGAATTTGGATTACTGGGGTTGATTTACTAAAAATCTGGTTCAGCTCTGCATAGAAACCAATCAGCTTCCATTTTTCTTTTTATGTAAGCCTAATTAAACAAGCTGAAGTTGGAAGCTGATTGGCTTCCATGCACAGCTGCACCAGATGTTGCACTCTCCAGTTTTAGCAAATCAACCCCACTACGTATCTAGAGATAATATTCAGAGAAATTGACAAATTAATAAGATATTTTTATATATATATATATATAAATTAACTTATAATTAACCCTCTATTATAAGTGTTGAGACATGGTCATTTATTGATGTCACAGAAAATTTTGATGCCCATAAGCATTCCAAATCACTATAAAAAAGAATTTGAAAACTCGATCAACACACCAAAACCTTTGATGCCCACAGGACCAGCTTGAAGGGCGTTATGGACAGGCTCTCCAGCACGATTGATCATTCCCTGTGCTAGCTGTGTCTCTTAAATTTCTATGATGGAGTACTGTAATTATTACTCTGTGGGCTTTGAAACACTCAATTGTAATCACTCTTTGAAAATAAACTGGCAGTTAATTCAAGTGTTGTCTCTGGAACGTTATGTTTGGTTCCACAAGAAAAACGTAAAAAATATGAAATAAATGTAAATAATTATACACCTAGGGTCTCTTCACCAATCCCAATGGAAGCACTGATCATGTTGCAATGCCTTGTTGTCGTTCCTAAATAAACAGATATTGTACATGCCACACCTGACCAACTCATGCCACATGCAACATTTCCATGTACGTAATTCTACAAACTTCAGATTGTCTTATATAGCAATGTCAATGTATAGTAATACACGTATACATTCAAAGGGATTTAAGAGAAAAGTGGGCAAAATGTAGACATTACATAACAGGAGGGAAACCTGCAGATTGTACAGATGGAGGAAAACTTTAAGATAAAAATGTGGCATCCTTGAGGGATCCTAATCTTACCGTGGGTGGCCCAGTTGGGTCAATTTCTGGTGGCTTTGGAAAAATTAAAAGGATTGTAAGTTGAAGGCAAGTCATATAGTTTAAGTTATGATATGGATGCTACTCCTTGCTTCTGGTGCTGAAACCAGCAAGATCTAATGACATGAACATGGAATACATGACTAGGTCATGCAGCTATTCTTAGTGTAGACACTTTCTTATCTATTTATCCTATGTTTTTTTGATCCATATTTAAACTCCTGCATCATGCAAACTCAGGGAGACCATTCCCATTGTTCTTATAGTTTTTACTGTAGTGGTTTTGACTTCTTAAACCAGTAATCAATCAACAGCCTAGACTTGAATGACTTTTTCAACTTAAAGTGAATCTGCCATGAGAGAAGAACATGGGACTGTACTTGCTGCAGGGATTAGAACACTTGACAGTTTTATTGCTGTCCGTTCCCTCCGTTAAGGAAAGTCATACTCTCTATTTGTCCTGTTTACCATTATATTCGAAAGTGAAAGTAAAAGTAAAAGAAAATCCCAAATGTTTCCAGAAAACTAATAGAGAGGAAATCTTCCAATGGGGACACTAGTTCTTGGTGACATGTAGGTCCAAAAGGAATACCCTCAAAGTGGAGCTTCACCCAGAAGGGGAAATTATGCTTACCTGCCTCCTCCCCCCCTCCAGTGCCACATTTGGCACCTTTTGGGGGGGTGGGGGGGAACAGGTATCTGGTTTTGACAGGTCCCCGTCCCCACTTCCAAGAGACCTCGCCGCCGCCTGGCCATTCAGAAAGCACAGCATGCTTTGAACATGCGCAGCAGGGAACCGGCTGTGAAGTTGCAAGGCTTTACTGCTGGTTTACAGGCAATGGTGGCGGCAGCACCTGAGAGCCAGTGGAAACGTCGACTGGGGTGCTGGAATTGCTAGATTCCAGGACAAGAATGTGTCCCAATATTAAAAGTCAACAACTACAGTACAGTATTTGTAGCTGTTGGCTTTTAATTTTTTCGTAAGGGGGGGGGGGGGCTGTTCCTTCTCTTTAATTTGCAGGCATTTCCTCTCACTTAATGTTTGGCTATGGGACAGGAAGTGAAGGGAAATTTACGCATAGGTACACAAATGGCAAAAAAAAAAAATCATGACAGGAGTTATAAAACTCCCTTGATTTTATCATAATGAAAAAAAAAATGTTGCCTTTATTTCTAGTTGAAGTCACAGACCCGGAGGCTTCATGATGGAAATAATTGTTAAATAGGTGTTAGAATTCTCGATGTTTACAATTTATAGCATTGATGCTTTAATAGCATGACAGCCAGGGAACTAGCACTCTTAAAAGGAGGGTATAGCAATGATATCCTCCATTGATCTCTCATGATGGGTTAACTTTAAGAATATGTAATGATGTCCAACATAATATCACTTTAGACAAAGCTAACAAGACTGGCCCGAAACCACGAAAAATAACAAATGTATTTGGTTAGTAATATATATCTTGGTGTGGATAAACTGATTTAGCAACATTTACGGTACTTTGCGATATTTTAGCCATTTTTGCATTGTTCAAAAAGACACATTACATTTTCTAAAGGGCATATTTTACCATCTATTTAGGTTAATGACGGCTCTATAAAAGAAAAGAAAACCATGTTTAAAAAAAAAGAAGGAAGAAAGAACACCAATTGAAAAACAGAAACATACAGAAGCAGCCACCACTGAAAGGGCTGATTGGAACCACCTCATTTGGAAATATTCTTAGATGAAGTCGGTATGATAGAATCATAAGTCAGTTTATCGTTACCATGTTGTGAAGTTAATGAATACCAACAATTAAAATCTCCTTGTGTGGATGCACCACCTATGCAACATAATTACCACTGTGACAGTACCTTGTTGGGCGGTGGAGTGTGAACCAGCTATGAGTAGCAATGCTGCAATGGTAAACTGAGCTCCTCATGTGCCAAGCCTACTCCGATGTGAGGGTAGAGCGGATGGTATGCAGAGCCGGGTGGAGGGTCGGTTGTATAATCTAAAGCTCCGGTGATGAGTGGCCGGGTGGCCATGGAAAGAAGAGGAACCAATGGACAGCTGGAAACACCGCTTGCAAGGACTGGCAGGTGAAAGCGCCCGAGCGTAACGGCCTACTTTTAGGGAACACTGATCCAGAACGAGGCTTGGAACACAGGGTGTTGGATAAAGCACAAGTCGAGGAGAAAAGAGGAAGCAGGTGGCTGTTGTTGTGACATCGCATTTTGGGCGTGGCCCTTCTTCGAGTCAAGATGACTGCTGGTCCCGGCAAGCAGCATTTCCAGCTGTCCATCAGCTCCTCTTCCTTCCACGGCCATCCCGCCACTCATCACTGGAGCTTCGGTTGATGCAATCTGCTCTCCCCTTACATCGGAGTAGGCTTGGCACATGAGGAGCCCAGTTTACCATCGCAGCATTGCTACTCCTAGCTGGTTCACACTCCACCACCCAACAAGGTACTGTCACAGCGCTAATTATGTTGCATAGCTGGTGCATCCACACAAGGAGATTTTAATTGTTGGCATTCATTAACTCCACAACATGGCAACAATAAACTGACTTATGATTTTATCATACTGACTTCATCTTAGAATTTTTTTTTTCCATATGAGTTGGGTCCGATCAGCGCTTTCAGTTGTGGTTGCTTCTGTATGTTTGTGCCTCTTCCACACCTCTCTTGGTGTGCCTATCCACACAGCTGCTCCTTGGTCTCCCATAGGATATCACACACTGGTAGAGGTAAAAATCCTTTTCCCAGTCCCCTGGCGCCAGACTTCTTATTTTTTTTTTGTTAGATTGAAAAACAGTCAACTCTGAAATGTAACAATTCTAGTAAGACATCATGTCCACCTAAACAAATATGTAATAGAACTCCATCTATGTAGGGGATCCACTAACAGAAATAGCAGTGCCCTGCACAAGGCAGATTGGTTCTTTACAAAAGCATAAAGCTAATTAAAGGAACAGACAGTAAATGCCTAATGTATGTGGCGCCAGGAAAAGAGGTCATGAACCCAGCAAAAAGGCCAAGCTCAAATGTAATGTAATATGATGTTCCAGTATGAATTGCACAGTTTTTTAATTGACTTACTGTATATGCTTACCGGTCATTTCTGACCTACTTAAAGCTCACCTGTGTCCAGAATATAGATATGATTGTATTTACGCACATATTCTTAAAACTATAAAATATCTTTAGGAATGGTTCACACCAGCAGCAACTAGTGTGTTCTGCAGTGTACATAGGTCTAATGGGCTGATTACAGCACTTAAAACTGATTACTTTTTTGGAATATAACAGTGGTATCCCATTGATGTTTATTTGCCGCAGAGTGTTGCAATTAAGTGTATTGTGTTGTGACGTACTGCAGTGAACAAAAGTACTGCAGCACCAACTTTTTTCAGTGTTCACCACTACAATCCAGTGGTGTCAACTGAACAAATAGGACTGTTTGGCCCCGTACACACGAGAGGATCGATCCGCTGGAATTGATCCGCGGACCGGTTTCAGTGGATAGATCCCCTGGTGTGTACAATCCAGCGGATATTTTTCCGCGGATTTTTGTCCCCGGGGATGGATTTCCAGCGGATCAAAATTTCTTAACATGCTAAGAAATCGATCCGCTGGAATCCAGTCCAACGGATTGATCCGCTGGTCTGTACAGACTCACCGGATCAATCCGTCCGAATCCATCTCTCGCATGCTTCGTAATGATTCGACGCATACGTGGAAGTCCTTATATCACAGCGTCGCGCACGTCGCCGCGTCATCATCGCGGCGACGGCGCGACACGTCACCGCGGACAGAATTGCGTGGGGATTTTGATCTCATGGTTAGTACAACCATGAGATCAAAATCCGCCAGAGGATTTATCCGCGGAAACGGACCTCCGGACCGTTTCCGCGGATAAATCCTCTCGTGTGTACTAGGCCTTTGCCTTGCCAAGGAAATTTGTCTTGTCTATGCATTGGGACTGGCAGGGAAAGGCTCCCCAGCACAGTTCAATGTACCCAGTGTGATTGGGCCCATTAACCCCTCACTGACCTATGTAGCTAAAAACACAACTGAGAAATTCATCTGAAATCACAGCTCCTCTCCCCTTATTTTCTCAGGCAGCAGAGATGTGGCAGCCTACCAGCCTTCCATTGTAGTCAAGCAACAGGTCTTTGTAAATGGTTAGAACTAGCAGACCCAAATTCAGAGTCTCCATTTTAATTTCTGAGGATGAATTTCTCCACAGTGTCTTCATCTGGTCTGGTAGAACTTGTTTTAAAGTTTTTTTTTGCTGCTTGTTAGGAACATGTAAATACTTTAAAGAGACATAGTTACTTTGTCCATTACTCCCCTATGATTAAGTCCTAGTGGGCGGGGTGAAATGCATCAGGGGTGTAGTTTTGTGGAGCCATGTAGGCTAAGGCCGCTCTTTATCATTTACCCACCCCCTGGATTGGTATTAGGAAAAGCCTGGGACACTGCGATGTGCTTTCACCTATACTTTGAGCAGCGCCAAAAGCAATTAATCTGAGGACCTTGATGTTAAGTGGTGGCTCTGGGAACCCTAATAAAAGGGGGGGGTATTTGGATTTGGGGCCTTGATGTTAGGGAGGTAGCTTTGGGCATTCTGATGTTAGAAGGATGGCTGTGTAAACCCTGATGTAAGGGGGGGGGGGGGGGAACTCTGGGAACCCTGATGTAAAGAGAGTAGCTTAGGGTACTCTGATGAAAGGGGGGTAACTCTTGGGGGGGGGCTCTGATGTAAGGAGGGGGGCTCTGGGGACCTTGATGTAAGGGAGCTAGGGCTCTAGGGACCCTGATGTAAGGGGAAGAACCTTGGGGACCTTGATGTAAGCGGGAACTGTGGTGACCCTGATGTAAGAGGGGATTGATGGGGACCAACAAATTCAATTTCCCAACAGTTGCTTGTTTTAGTTTTTTTTTTTTTAAAGGTGGGCGCAGAAAGACAAAGTAATCACTTTTTGTGTGCAGAAAAGTATTTGTGATGGAAACTTTTTTTTTTTTTTTAATGATTTTTAGTTCCGAGGTTTATTTTTATCTGTAAGACTATCACTTGTGACATGGAAAGTAGGAATATTTTGTGGGCACAAGGAGTCAGACTTTGGTATACAGTATGTGTGTGCAGTAGATACAGTGGCTAAGCACAAATTATGTTTAAGCAAACCCCTTTTAGCCCCTTCAACTCACTCGCTCTACTGTTGTGACAAGCAGCCAGCTGGCAGAGATTTGGGGAAGGGGGGTTTGTGTTAGTAAAGGGGAGATCATTTTTGCTAGAGGGAAGAATTTGGGGGGGATTTGTGCTGGGATGGAAGATGGGGGGGAGGGGGGATTTGTGCTGGAGGGGATGGGGAGGGAGAGGATCTGTGCCAAGCTGAGGGGATATGGGGGGTGGAAGAGCATTTGTGCTGGGGGGTGGTATTTGTGGTGGGAGCTGATATGGGGAGGGGGATTTTTTCTGATAGGGTAAAGTGGGGGAGAGTATTACTTGAGGGAGGCATATTGCATAGGTTTGCATAGGACTCCTGCACTCTTTTCATTTTGTGCTCCCTACCCCTACTGTGCATTATACACTCCTGACCCTGCTCTCTGTGTCTTATGTACTCCTAAACCCGACACTTCCTGCAGCCCTCTGTGTGTTATCTACTCCTGACCCTTGCCCTGTGTGCATTGTACACCACAAACCGCTACAGTCCGTCTCTTGAACATTATATGCTTCTCATCAAACAGTTTATTGTTTCTCGGTCTATTTTCAGTGTGTACAAAATTATAAGTAATACAAGGGGCTTTTTCTTTTTTACTGATTGTCCTACGATTTATATGTGTCTATGAGACTCTTGCATATAACAAAGCAATCAAAGCATTTTTTATAGGTATAAGGAAGACTGTTTTTTTGTTTAACCATGACCCTTAAGCCTGTCCTACTGTTAACAGTTTGACTGCAACCACAATTTAACCGCACACATTCATCACTGTGGTACGCTATACTTGCAACAGGTCACTTATCCCAAACTGTCCCGCATTCTCAAGTACTAAGTTGAGAGGTATGAACAGATATTGAGTTGAGTGGCCTTATTCCTTAGAGGACAATAGAGGATGTCATTGGAAATTTAAATGTATGACAGTGCTCAGGATTTTGGGGATCGATGCAACCTTCATTTGGCCACATCTTCCACAACTATGGTATATCTTAGGCCTCGTACACACGACCGAGTTTCTCGGCAAAAACCAGCAAGAAACTTGCTGGGAGATATTTTTTTGCTGAGGAAACCGGTCGTGTGTACATTTTCTTCAAGGAAACTTTCGAGAAACTCGACGAGCCAAAAAGAGAGCATGTTCTCTATTTCCTCGACGGGAATGGGGAAACTTGCCTTGTCGAGTTCTTCGACAGCCTAACAAGGAACTCAACGAGGAAAACGATGTGTTTCGCCCGTCGAGTTCCTTGGTCGTGTGTACGAGGCTTTATAATAGGTGAATAACTTTTGCTCTGAAAGTCAGAGACAGCCTATGCACAGAAACCGCAAGTCTTAAAACTAAACTCCACTATGGCTCTGAAAGATTAGGATGAGAAATACTGGAAAATATGGACGTTATGGTTTATAAAGACCAAATTCATCTAGCATTTTAATAGAGAAATGTACCCTGAGCCTTTGACTCATATCATTTGTTTGTGGAACTGGTTTTGAATGAAGAGAGAGGATGGGGGCATCTATATATCTCCCCCCCCTCCCCCGCTGTCTTCCTACCCCTGCTTACTCTTCTATTCCCTCTCTCTATATTATCTCAATGATCCCAATTTTCCAATTTACCTGGTAAAGGTGTGTATTTCTGTCCATCCAGTCCTGAGATTTACAAAGCCCAGTCAGACGGTGCAGTATAGTTTCTGATCTGACTTTTACCCTGCGGTTCTACAATAAAGCTAGATCACCTCCCTGGCCCCAGCCTGTGATTGGACAGTGAAGGAACAGCAGGGGACATGAGATAATCTTTGCAGAAGTGGGTGCACCTGTTTGTACTACTAGTACTGCCCCTCTGTCTCAGAGTACTCCTGTAAAGGGGAATAGTGGATATCAATTAAAATCAATTACCTTCACTAGTTGCATTTACAAATATATTTCATTTTATAAATATATAACTGTATTAACCTTGGGCCGGATTCATAAAGAAGATACGACGGCGTATCTCCTGATATGCCGTCTTATCTCTGAGTCCGTCCGGTCGTATCTATGCGCCTGATTCATAGAATCAGGTTACGCATAGATCTCCCTAAGATCCGACAGGTCTTAGGGAGATCTTAGGCTGCAATTCTAGGCCGGCCGCTAGGTGGCGATTCCATTGCGGTCGGCGTAGAATATGCAAATGAGTCGTTACGCCGATTCAAGAACGTACGCTTGCCCGTCGCAGTAAATTTACGCCGTTTCCGTAAGAGATATGCGGCGTAAAGATAAAGCTGCCCCCTAGGTGGCGTAGCCAATGTTAAGTATGGCCGTCGTTCCCGCGTCGAAATTTGAAAATTTAACGTCGTTTGCGTAAGTTGTCCGTGAATGGCGCTGGACGCCATTTACGCTAACGTCGAAACCAATGACGTCCTTGCGACGTCATTTAGCGCAATGCACATCGGGAAATTTTAGGGACGGTGCATGCGCAGTACGATCGGCGCGGGAACGCGCCTAATTTAAATGATCCACGCCCCCTACCCGGCTCATTTGAATTAGGCGGGCTTGCGCCGGGCGGATTTACGCTACGCCGCTGCAACTTTACAGGCAAGTGCTTTGTGAATCAAGCACTTGCCCGTAAAACTTGCGGCGGTGTAGCGTAAATGTGATACGTTACGCCGCCGCAGATTTATGCGCTTATACGTGAATCTGGCCCCTTGTTTTTATTATTGCTGCCCAGAGTTCACCCCATGTCTAGCCCTGTCAATTTCAAAGCCTGTATGCTTCTGTTTATTGGTCTATATAACAAAACATTGGCTTACAATAATTGTTTGTGACAGGTACCCTTTCCAAAAAAAGAAAGATTAACAGAGAAAAAAAGGTTATTAGTAATGTGAATTAGTGGAGAGTGTGAAAGCAGTTAATGTGCCATTAAAGCCCGGCACTCAGTGCCTTGTGGGGTTAGCTATATTCATCACTCATGTTACATACTTGCCTGTAGAAATTTCTAGGGATAAAATAAACACAAGAAGGTTAGAAGGTTTTTAGAATTGTGTCTATTCTACTAATAAAGTGCATTGATTTTATAAACTGGCCACAATCTGATTGTAACATTTCTGTGCAATCACCTTTAAAATTACAAAAACAATATAATATGACATTCTTTTAAAAAGAGATACTGTCATCTTGTCTATGATGGAAAAAGTGACAGCGTCTCTGCAAAGGGCTCCCTGACCCACTTATACACGCCTTACCAGCACTCCCCATCAGCTCCTTCTTCCTTCTCCATAGATATTCACAATAGCCAGGATTTCCAGGTATGGAGCAGCATGTGACATCCTCTATGACAGTGCTCAGGATTTTGGGGATTGGCCACAAAAAATGTCACATGACTGGTGGAGTGACTTCACTGTTCTTCCAGGTCACCAACACCATCTGTTTCTGTGGCGGCTCCAGAGGAGGAAGAATAGTGAGAGATTGCTGGTAGATGAGAATAAAGGGGTCAGGAGAGGGCCATGGCAAGGACAATGTCACTTTACCCAATATGACCAGGTGACATTGGCTCTTTAATTAGAGTGGTTGTAAAACTCAGGCATGAAATATAAAGAAAGAATGTCCCTCTATAGTGTGTCCCATTTAAGAGCACTAAGGGGGTTATTTACAAAAGGCAAAGCCACTTTGCACTACAAGTGAAAACTACAAGTGCAAAGTGCACTTGAAATTGCACTGAAAGTGCAGTCGCTGTAGATATGAGGGGCACATGGAAGGAAAATAAAAAACAGCATTTTAGCTTGCATATGATTGGATGATAACATCAGCAGAGCTTCCCTTAATTTCAGATCTACCCCTCAGATTTACAGCAACCGCACTTCCAAGTGCACTTTCAGTGCAATTTCAAGTGCACTTTGCACTTGTAGGGCCAAATCTTCAAAAGAGATACGCAGGCGGAACTGCTGTTCAGCCTGCGTATCTCTGTGCCTAACTTTGGAAACGATCCTCAAAAGGATTTTTCCAAAGTTAGGCAGAAGATCTGACATCTGTAAGACACTTACACTGTCAGATCTTAGGATGCAGTACCGCATCCGCCGCTGGGGGCATTTCTCATTGAAATGCCGCTTTGCGTATGCAAATGAGGACTTAAGCAGATCCACAAAGCTTTTAAGCTTTGTGTTTTCTGCGTAAGTTCCGATTTGCTTGCGCAAAATTAGGGCTGGTTTTACAATGTGTAAAGTTAGTACACCATGTAAAACCAGACCTTTTTTTCGATCGCCGAAATTTTTTTTTAAATTTGAATTTTTTTTCCCGGAGCGTATTTTTTTTTTCACCCGTCGCAACTTTATTGTCCCGTCGCAATCCACAAAGCCCGGCGTAAATTACATTCGCGCGCTGCACGTCGGGAAAATGACGTCACACGCATGCGCAGTACGGCCGGCGCGGGAGCGCGCCTCATTTAAATTGTAATCGCCCCCCGGAGAGGAGGACCGCCTTGCGACGGAGGCACTTAAGTTACACGGCGTGTAATTTCTAGGTAAGTGCTTTGAAGATCGGGCACTTAGGTAGAAATTTAGGTAGAGCATCAATCTAATGTTAAAAAACTTTTTTCGGATGAACTCCCGCTTTAAGAGAAAAAAAGGTGACAGGTGACCTCCACTAGATTGACAACCTCAGCTTGCCGCGTGCCTTGTGAAAGGGGAGGGGGGGGGGTCCCTTGCCTCCAATCAGGTCTCAGAGCTATGCAGAGTGTAGTTGCAGCTTTTTTTTTTGACAAGCTTTATAAATTAATCTCTACTGATGGATGTAGAGAAGAGAAGACTGCAGACAGTTTCCTTTTATGCAGGATTTGTTTTATCTCTGTGTATCACCCAAGGCCACTCACTTCACTGGTTATATGCAAGGGTTTACAGCCACTTTAATCAATTTAGTGTATAATTAATAAGGCTGACCTTGAACTACGTAGTTAATGGTAAGTCTAAAGGTGATTGTTACAACATAACTGTCAGTTTTACATTTAAATGGGGTTCTATGATCATGACCAAAGCATCATACAAGGTGATATCTGGTTGTCAAAGTAATTATATTTGTTAGGTCTTATGTGACATGTGATCTGTGACATGCATTATTATTACAGGGGTCCTGGTGATGTGTGTTCCCAACATTATGCATATAAAACCTTCATTTCCCATTCACTGGGATCCAGACTGGTGATGTTATACACTCTATTTTATCAGTATTTATGTATTAAATAAATGTCTCTCTTTCTCTTTTGATACCGATTATGATAGTATATTAGGGCTCCACTTAGTAAGAGAAGTTTGGTAGTATTTAGAAAAAAAAAAGCACAGTTTATGAAGTTATAGCCCAACTCTGGCCAAATATTATCAAAATAATCTAAAATCTGACCTTCCCAACCGGATCCTTTGTTAGAAACAATACAATCCTGGCATAGCTACCATTTATTTGGTGGATACAAGTACTAAATAGGCCTATCCTGGCTTCTGTTAAGAGTTACAGAGCCAGAGAAGACAGCGAGCGGGCAGGTAGGGGTATTTTGTTGCATGTCTCTTCTGCAATGAAAGCCTGCTTGCTCGCTGTTTGTCACAGTGTACTTTAAATGTACTTGCTTCTAAAGTAACATTTTTGCAGGATTTATTATCTCTTATTTGTAAATTTTAATGATCAGAAATGTTTACTTTAAAACTTATCAGAATGAACAACATTCTTTGCAGAGAAGGATAACTTTAGTTGCTTACAAAAATTTGATTTTCCATTGTCAAGTGTTATGTTTTCCTTTGAATTTTTTCTTTTTTCTATGGTGCAATATCACATGAAAGCAAATTTAAAATAAGCCTTTAGATAAAAAATACCCTTTAACACTAATGTATACTGTACATTTCCACCTTGACTTATGCCCCCTCAACTGAATGCTGATCTGTTGAAATCAACAAGAAATCCTTCACATTTGTCAGGTCTATGCACTGCAAGGAGTAAAGGATAGAGCTCACCAGGTGATTGCAGCACTTGGGATTTGGACTGCAGAAGTACAGTAAATATCACTCTGCAGGAATTATTTCATTTAAACCAGACTCTGAAGCCAGTGAGATACTAACACAAACAGTGACATCTAGTGGCTAAATAAGGTAATGATTTGATGAGCAAGACGGACACTTCAAAGCATACACATACTTAGGTGGATTCAGAAAGACTTAGGCGGGCGTATCAGTAGATACGCCGGCCTAAGTCTGAATTTGCACCGGCGCTAATTTAATCGTATTCTGGAAAACAGATACACTTAAATTAGGCTCAGATACGAGCGGTGTAAGTGTCTTACACCGTCGTATCCTAAAGTGTAATTTTTAGGCTGAGCGCTAGGTAGCGCTTCCATTGCGGTCGGCGTAAAATATGTAAATCACTAGATATGCCTATTCACGAACGTACGCCCGGCCGACGCAGTACAGATACGCCGTTTACGTAACGCATTATCAGGCCTAAAGTTATTCCATCAAATAGCTGGAATAGTAATGTTAAGTATGGCCGCCGTTCCCGCGTCGAAATTCGAAAATTTTACGTCGTTTGCGTCCACGTAGAAACCAATAGGACCGTGCGGCGTACTTTGCCGCAATGCACACTGGGATATGTAGGCGGACGGCACATGCGCCGTTCGTAAAATATGTCAATCACGTAAGGTCACCCCCCATTACCATAAAACACGCCCCCTCAGCTAAATTTGAATTAGGAGCCATTACGCCCGCCCTATTTACGCTACGCCGCCGTAACTTAGCAGGCAAGTACTTTGTGAATCATGTACTTGCCTCGCTAACTTACGGCGGCGTAGTGTAAACACGATACACTATGCTGCCGCAAAGTTAGGGCGGGCTTTCTGAATCCAGCTAACTGTATGTACTCTCCTACCAAGCCTCTCAGTTACACAGACCCTGAAGAATTAATGTGCAAAACAAAGTTATCGTTTAAGAACACTTAATTGTTTTTTAACCAGTACTTTTCCTTTTCAACAGGGTAAGATAACAAGCCTGATAACTTAATGTGTGGATGAGAAGTATGTACTAAGTAATTTAAAATTTTTGGTAATTTAAAAGTACTCCTTATTTATTAGGGGTTTGTACTCCGACCAAAAAGAGGTAAAATTAAGGAAAAAGGGACAAAGATTTCCTTCTAAAAGAGGGAATATCTCTTGAAAAGATGAATATATGGAACCTATGAAATATTATTTAAAAAAAAAATCACAATATAATGTAATATCAGTATGCAGAAAACATGCAGTAACGTGTATTTAAATCATGTTTTTTGTGTTCAATACATTTTTATTAGTTTCCAAAGTAGAAGGCATTTCCATAAAAGAACAAAAACTGACAGCGCTACCACCCTGCACTCCTATCCTGTTGGTGTCCCGCTCAAAGCCTCTGCAAGCCATAAGTATGCAACAGTGAAAGGAGTCGGCTGCTCCATAGGTTAACCTGGCAAGCTGCCGGTACTTTAAATAATTTCCATAAAAGGTATAAATCTTTATATTGTTTTAAATCATGTTTATACATAACGTGTTGCATTGATTACTTATACACTCCTGGCTCAGTAACAAAGCATACTGTTTATAGCCCCCAGCTGATATTTAAATGTGATATCCACTTTGAGGCCGCGTTCACACTGCTGCATAGAGCTGCTCACAGCAGGGGTCCAGTGTGTTCCTGTTCACCGTTTCAGGTCTGAATCTTTGGCTGAAATGGACCAGAAGACGCACAGGACTCATGTGCAATTCGCACCAGAGATGTGTGAACCAGCTCCATAGAGAGTCGGTCACAATCTCTTGACATGCGAATTGGATGCAGGGAAATCTACATCCAAATCGCAATAGTGTGAACCCGGCCTTAAGCTATCCTGATAATTATGATTACTATATATTTTCGTATGACAATAGATATGCTCAGCCACTAAAAGTTTGTGATTCTGCTACACCTCATATATCAAAATGTCAATATGTTTGGGAGGGATTTATCAACAGTCAAAATTCAGCCAATCAGCTTCTATCTTTATCTTATTCAGTTAAAGTGTTACTTTACCCAGTAATATGAAAATAGTTAATCCGCCCTGTATACAGCGCTCCCAAAAATGCCCCTGCCCATTGAAATGAATCCGAATCGCCTGAAAAGTGCTTCGGAAGCACCGCAACTCAAGCGTTTGTAACCCCTTCTTCAGCCACTAGTGGGGGTTAAAAGCAAATGAGCGGCGCTTTAACTCTAGCGCACAGGCGGCCCCAGTGTAAAAGGGGTCTTACTGCTTTCTGGGGCTCCTTTATATTATTTTCCCCTTACTTCCTGTCCTGCAGATAACATAATACCAGATAAGAAATAGTGGAAGTCAACAACCGGAGCATAAACAGAAAAAATATATATTTTCTTCAGTAGAGCAGGGAAAAGCGAACCCCCTCCCCGTCAGAATTTCATTTCTGTCTGTGTCCCAGTTGCACATTAACATGCAAAATATTGTGTGTATCAATTCACCGCAACCGAACGGCCATGTGTAAAGGGGGCCTTAGGCCCCTTTCACACTGGGTCGCCCGAGCATTCGCACTAAAGAGCCGCTCGTTTTAGTGAAGCTTTACTGATGTTTAAGAAGCACTTTTTGGCAGCTAATGGGGCGTTTTTAACCCCATCCATTGCAATATATATGTATACACCGGTCCAAAACTGCCCCAAAGATGCTTCTTGCAGGACTTTTTTTGACGTTCCGCAAGCGCACCGCCCCAGTGTGAAAGCATTCATTCCAATGAATGGTAGACAGTTTTCAGGCGCTTTGCAGGCGTTATTTCTAGTGCTAAAATGTATGAAACCTGCCTCAGTTTGAAAGGGGTCTAAGGCTAGGTTCCCACTGCTGCGAATTCAAAATCGCAGTAAAATCTCGATTCTACGGCTGCGTTTTTGCTGCGAATTTGCCGTGATTCGCGGCCGCGATTTCAGGGAATGCCAGTCTAGAGCTGAATTCGCATCGCACACGGATCAAACTCGCACAGGACCCTTTTCTCCCCACAGCTTATATTCGCAACGCATTGATGTGAACGGCACTAATGTTAAACTATGTAATTTAAATGATTTGAGAAATCGCAACGGCAAAATTTGCAATAGAATTTACAGCAGTGTGAACCTAGCCTAAGGCCCCATACACACGAGAGGATTTATCCGCAGATACGGTCCAGCGGACCGTTTCCACGGATAAATCCTCTCAAAGATTTCCGCTGATTTCGATGGGATGGAGTGTACACACCATCGCATTGAAATCCGCGCGGAAATCCTCTGCCGATGACGTGTCGCGCCGTCGCCGCGATTATGACGCGGCGACGGGCGCGACGCTGTCATATAAGGAATTCCACGCATGCGTCAAATCATTACGACGCGTGCGGGGAATCCCTTTGGACGAATGGATCCGGTAAGTCTGTACAGACGAGCGGATCCATCCGTTGGAATGGATTCCAGCAGATGGATATGTTGTGCAGCACAGCAAATATCCGATCTGCTGGAATCCATCCCAGAGGAGATTTCTCCGCGGAAACAGATCCGCTGGCGTGTACACACCATAGGATCTATCCGCAGAAACCGATTTGCTGGGATTTATCTGCGGATGGATTCTATCGTGTGTACGGGGCCTTAGGCTTGGTTCACACCTAAACCGGCCATGCAAAGACTGAGTGAACTTCTCTCCCTTTTATCTGCTTTCATTTTTATATTGCCCACACCTGTTACTTGCCCCAGGAAAGATTAAAGGGGCATCACATGCTTGAAACAATCTTATTTATCCACAATTTTGAAAGGGTGCCAAGAATTTTGACCAGACCATTTTTGGAATTTTGTGTGACATTATGTCCAATTTGCTTTTTCCCCCTCACTTTTTTTGTTTTGTTCTAATACACACAAAGGGAGTAAACATGTGTATAGCAAAACATGTGTTACTTGAAAAACTTTTCTGTAAGAAATACTTGATTTTCTGGAAAAATTACTGGAGTGCCAACAATTTCGGCCATGACTGTATGTGTCAGTCCAGCAGGCCCTCGTTCTACATAAGCATTGATAACCTCTAAAAGGTCAGATCTATGCTGGAAACACAGGTGACCAGTTTTCCGTGATTCGATTTTTTACATCATCTTTTAAATCGATAGCTTCTTAAAAAAAAGATCTTTTAGCTAGACACATAGGGTCAGATTCACATAGAGATACGACGGTGTATCTCCTGATACACCGTCGTATCTCAGAGTTGCGTCGGTCGTATCTATGCGACTGATTCATAGAATCAGTTACGCATAGATATGTCTAAGATCCGACAGGTGTAACTGTGTTACACCGTCGGATCTTAACTGCAATTTTAAAATGGCCGCTGGGGGCGTTCTCGCTGATTTACGGCGAGAATATGTAAATCAGCGAGATCTACGCGGGCCCCGACGCAGTCACTTTACGCCGTTTACATAAGGGTTTTCCCGGCATATAGTTACCCCTGCTTCTATGAGGCGCAGCCAATGTTAAGTATGGCCGTCGTTCCCGCGACAAAATTTTAATTTTTTACGTCGTTTTCCTAAGTCGTTCGCGAATAGGGATTTGCAGAAATGACGCTCACGTCGGCTTCATTGACGTTTTCCGACGTGAGTTGGAGCATGCGCACTGGGCTATTTTTTCGGCCGGCGCATGCGCAGTTCGATCGGCGCGGGGGCGCGCTTAATTTAAATACAAGCCGCCCCCTTTGAATTACGTGGCCTTACGCCGGGCCATTTACACTACGCCGCCGCAAATTACGGAGCAAGTGCTTTAAGTTGCAGCGGCGTAGTGTAAATGGCTTACTCTACGCCGCCGCGGATTCTATGTGAATCTGGCCCATTCAGTTCTAATTTCTTATGCTATTTAATGGTCTCCACCTGGTTAAAAACATACAACAATCAAAACACAGGTTTTTATTCATTTGGAAGTGACACATAATTATAAAGTTAGGATGGAAAAGCCCATTGGTTAAAAAGGTTCATTTGATCTACAATTTAAATGCTTAATTCAATGAAGGAACAATAAAAATTGCTTCAGTTTCAATGTGATCACTAAAAAGAAATCTAAATGACAGCTTGCCATACCAATTTTTAAAAGATTTGACAGTCACAACAATAATTATCTCCATCATTAATAATATGTATGATCAGTAAAAGCAAAATATATGTGTATCTAGCCATGGACTCGAAGCTGTTTGAAAATGAACAAGCATAGTTATATCAGGGAACAGCATGGACACACAAGACAGAACTTTTACTTAGTAGAACTATTTACTTACATTTACTTCTGTTATGGCAATATCTACGACGCTACCGACAACAATTAAGGCATCAAAAGTGTTCCAAGCGTCAGTGAAATAGTGCTGTTAGTAACAAGTAAGGACAGAACAAGACAAGAGAGGAATAAGAAGACAGCAGAGAAATGCTAGGTGGGGCTACACCTCATTTAGCTTCATAGACAATGACCCTTTAATAAATAATAGGCCAAAGAGAACTCAAGTTCAATAGTCCCTAGAGACAAAATCAAAATTTGAACCCAAATTAGAAAAATCAATGTTTTTGTTATTGGGGTTTGTATCTTAATACTGTTATGTTCAGTCCACCCAAAACCAATATTTCAGTTTTGACAGATAACAAAAATTAAACCACTTGACAGTTCCATCTTTGGGGGGCTCTACTGATGAAGTCCATGAGGTTCCTGGGTCTGCACACCTGCTGTGTTCATTAAGTGGGGTCCCACCTCCCTTTCGCATTTGTTATTTAGGCAGGAACAGAGTAAACCATTATGGCAGGGAAATGTTGCTGTTGGTGTATCCAAAATGAAAGACAAGTGGTGATGCCAGGTATAATCACTGAGCTCAATGGAGACATAATACTGTGTTTCCCCAAAAATAAGCCCTACCCTGAAAATAAGACCTAGCCTGATTATCAGGGAGGGCTGCAATATAAGCCCTACCCCGAATATAAGCCCTAGTAAAGTTCATAAAAAAACCTGTAAAACTGGTATAAGGTGCCAAAGTTCTCTCCCTTTGCAACTGTATTTAAAAATTCCATATTTACACCCACCGCTGACCCGCCGGAGGTTTTCTTCCCTCCTTCCGGCTGACGTTCCGGCTCTTTAAAGCTCAGAGCGGGCTGACGTCAGCCGGATCTTGGCTCTTCCCTCTGTCCGGCTGATGTCTGCGGCCCCTCCCTCTTCAGAGCTAGGAGCATGCTGATATCAGTGGGGATCTCGGCTCTTCCCTCCATCCGCCTGACGTCTGCGGCCCCTCCCTCCTCAGAGCTAGGAGCATGCTGATATCAGTGGGGATCTCGGCTCTTGCATCCTCCTGGCTGACGTCTGCGGCCCCTCCCTCTTCAGAGCTCAGAGAGGGCTGACGTCAGCGGGGATTTCGGCTCTTTCCTCCTCCAGGGTGACTTCTGCTGCCCCTCCCTCTTCAGAGCTCAGAGTGGGCTGATGTCAGTGGGGATCTCGGCTCTTCCCTCCATCCGGCTGACGTCTGCGGCCCATCCCTCCTCCGAGCGGGCAGTCGTCAACAGGGATCTCAGATAATGACACGATAACAAAACAAATTTCCCACTTTTTAAGACACCAATCCCGTAATTAAGAATTACCATAGGGGTTGAGACAGTGGGGTTAATTTACTAAAGGCAACTGGGGTGCTCACTTTGCAAGGGAATTTGTCCCAGAGCTTAGTGGATGAGGTGAAGCTCTGCTGACTTCCATTATCCAACCATGTGCAAATAAAAATTCAGTTTTCATTTCCTAGCACATGATTTTAATTCTTTGCAAAGTGGAACTTTACCACATTCACTAAGCTATAGGGCAAATTTCCTTGCAAAATGCAACTTCTCTTGCAAAGTGAACAGGCTGTTTGCATTTAGTAAATCAACCGCAGTAAGTCCTACTAGCTCTACCAAGAAACTGTGAGCTTACTCAGCCCACCAGCCTCCACTTTTCCACCTACTACCAGATACAGGTTGATCCTATCAATCTTTTTTGGGCATAATTTAGGGTTGCACCAATACCGATACTGGTATCGTTGCTGATACTAAGCATCTGCATAGGTACTCGAACTCTGATACCTAAAACTGATACCTTTGTGGTACGATTTGAGCCCATACAAAATGAATGGGCACAAATCACACTGCAAAGAATTGCATGTGATCTAAACAGGAGTGCGGTGTGATTCCTATCCAAATCACAAGCAGCTTCTACCACCGTTCCTGTGCAAACCTAGGCTTGTCATATTGACTTCAGCCTGGGTTCAGACAGGAGTGGTGCGGGAAACTACATGAAACGACACAAATTGTACCACATTCCTGTTCAAATCGCATGCGATTCTTTGCAATGCGATTTGAGCCCACAAAGTTACTCGTATTGGTAAGTGCTTGACAGAAAGTAACAGTACCTATTCTCGCTGGTAAAAAAAAACAGTATTGGTGCAACCCTAGCTTAAATAGCCATGCGTTTACCACCATAGAGTCTCTATCTTCCAGGAACATTTCCCTAAACTAAACTTTAACAGACCTAAGGCCTCGTACACACGACCGAACATGTCCGCTGAAACTGGTCCGGGGACCAGTTTCCGCGGACATGTCCGACCGTGTGTACGCCTAGCGGACCGGTTTCCTGGCCTAGCGGACAGGTTTCCAGCAGACAAAAGTTTCTTAGCATGCTAAGAAACTTGTCCGGTGGAAACCTGTCCGTCGGACATGTCCGATGGTTAGTACGACTCATCGGACATGTCCGCTGGTTATGACGTATAACCAGCGCATGCGTCAAATTGATTTGACGCATGCGTGGAAGCATTGAACTTCCGTGTAAGAGAACGTCAGTGTCTTCTACGTCACCGCGTTCTCGGTCCGCGGGGATTTTGGTCTGATGGTGTGTACACACATCAGACCAAAAGCTCCCAGCAGACATGTCCGATGAAAACGGCCCTCGGACCGTTTTCATCGGACAAGTCTGCTCGTGTGTACAAGGCCTAAGAGAAAAAACAAGTCTCCTTGTAATAATAACAGCAGGTGCACAGAGTGGAGAACTCAACAATGGGCATCCTTCAGGGGCGGACTGACCATTCGGGCTCTCGGAAACTGCCCGAGGGCCCCATGCCACTGGGGGCCCCATCAGGGTTGCCAGCCTCAGTAAAACCAGGGACAGTATGTAAAAAGCTGTGTTTTTTTACATCTGTCCCTGAAAAGTCCCTTACCGACATCCTTTTGGTCTGAAAATCCCAAGATTATAGCTGCCCCGCCTCTCCAGTACCTTCTCAGTGTGTGTATGTATACTGTATGTGTGTGTGTATACAGTACTGTGTAGCCCCATAATCTATTGCCTGGGGGCCCCATAATGTCCTATTGCCCGGGGGCCCCATAATCTCCTATTGCTCGAGGGCCCCATGAGTTGTCAGTCCACCCCTGGTGTCCTTTTAAACATAAGATGTTCGGATGATTCAAACCACCAGCATCTATTAAAAACTGAAATATCAGAGTATAGGGAGGGCCGACATTCTAACAAATAAAAAACAAACATCAAAAGTCGATTAATAACACAGTAAATAGCTCCTCAGATTCTGAGGTTTGGCCTTTGGCCCATACCTTTGTGATAGCACCTAATTTATTTACCATTCCCTATGCCACATAACATTAGCTGTGTCCTACCAAAATCCTCCATAGATGATCCCAATATGGACCTCATGTATGAAAAGCTTTAGGAAGGAATTCATGGTTCTCATACGCAAGGCCCATAGAAGATGCAATATCTAGAAAACCTTCACCTGAAGTAGGAATACCTGAACCCAAGGAAGGTAAAGTGTTAGATATGTCTGTGACTTGTCCAGGTGATGGGATGCAGGAGGAGACACAGAGAAGGAAGACACCGGGAGAGGGACAGGATCATTACTTACATCAGCTTCACTGAGGACCACGTCTACTATGCTGCCGATAACGATGAGGGAGTCAAAGGTATTCCAGGCATCACTAAAATAGCCCTGCACATAGCAGCCGAGGAGGGGGCAAATGGAGGCGATTAACATTTCACAAGACAGGTACATGCAGCCACACACCATGGACAAAGCACACCAACACAAAAGTCAACACATCTATATTGTCTGTGAAGTGGCCTGCTGGTTTGTCCAGTTCAAATTGGAGAGCATATAGAAGACTAGGACAAGATGAAAATAGGACAATGTCTAGCGATACTCAGGTTTTCTCCAAAAAAAAAAAAGCTGTGGTTATATTTTTCTAAAACAACTCATATTTCTACACATAAATACATATTTATCATCTGTAATTTTGTATGGTAAATGCTTTTCGCATACATCAAACATTGCCCTGTTTTCAGAGTGCCATAGGCTTAGAATAGTCCCCAGGGCCTATTGCTGGGAGTCAGCCATGCATTTAAAGTGAACTTATCCTCTGCACAGGATAGCATCTTAAAACCATGTCCTAAGAGGCCATATACATGAATATGTGTCATATTGCATTACAGCCGTGAACAGTTTGTTTCATTTATCTTTTTCATGTTCATGAAGTTGCCAAAAAAATAACAGCAGTCAGAGGCATTGCTAGGTCTGCAAAAAATCTGGGGCTAGAGCCCATAGCAGCGGTCACCAACCTTTTTGTCATCTCTATGCTCCCCGCCACATCTCCGACATTGAAGAGGACCGTGTTCTGGAAAAATGAGCACCCGCGCTGTGAGGGCGGAAGAGCGCTGATGTGTGGCGGTAGTGAGAGATGGTGTCATCTCTCTGCTCCCTGCCGCACATCGCTCCCACATTGAAGAGGCCCGGCTGTGAGAATAGAAGAGCGATGATGTGGAGAGATAATGACATCTCTGCTTGTGAGTGAGAAACTTGTATAGCGCAACAAATGCGAACTTAATCGCCTCTCTGCTTGTCTGACCACTCCCCTTTCATCTACTTCTAATGCCCGCCGCAGCCACGATCTGCTGGTCAGTCAGGAACCCTGTGGCAAGAGACTCAGGGCTATGGGCCCCAGATTCAGGGCTACAGTCCCAATAACCACCCCCTAGTGATGCCACTGCCAGCAGTTATAAGACTGTGAAGAGCCCATATACTGGCACAGAGCAGAGCGTGCTCGCTCCTCCTCTAAATCAGACTGGGCACTGTAAGCTTTTCCCAGCATTCATTGCAGAATCCTGACTTGCTCTTTATATGCAGTTGAGGACAATTCATACAAAGGGAAGGAAGTAAATAATTTTGCATTTGACATTTCTAATTACATTTCTAATAAAATTTAAAAGTATTTCATATTTTTTTTTTTTTGGCATTTCATCATAGGTCTGCTTGCACAATAAAGCATTTTCATTTTTTAAATGTGCATAGAACACATGCTGTAAGCATTCATTGAAATAAAACAGCTTACAGTTTATATTAGTCTTGTCCTTTAAATTGCTATCAATATCTTTCTAAAAGGGGACCTAGAGATTACTTTGTAATAATAGTAATTGTAGAATAGTGCCACCTGCTGGTAGCAAGTGATACTGCAACAGCTACAGTGCCTGGTATTTTTGTTTCATTCTTGATACATTTTTGGATATGAGTTGCTGGCAACTGACTGTAGATAACTGTTAAAGCTTGCTCTTATTTGTTACTATTATCACACAATTTGGAAAGTTGGGGCCTGCCTAATATTTTTGGTACACCCTCAGCCAAGGACGTAGTTAGGGGTGGGCTGGGGAGGCTGTAGCTCCGAATGGGTCCCTGAAAAGCCCCGAGTCTCAGACATGCCGTATTTAATTATTAGCCTTTCTTATTCCGACAGCCGCCGAGCGCCGCCCAGTGTGGCCAAGAGACATAGCAGGTCCCGCCTTCTGGAGCCTGCAGCGGCTATGATGGACGTCCCACTGGTCCTATGCCGGGACCGCGGGACGTGTGACGCCTATGACGTCCATCATAGGCGCTGCAAGCTCAGAAGGCGGGAATTACAATGCCGTCCGCTGCGCCACATCCCCGCTCCCTGCTCAGCGCTCGGTTCGGCGGCTCTCCTCTCCTCCTCTTCTGGCTGCATCTCGACTATGATGGGCACGCCGGCGCCGCACACCACGGCTGAGGTAGGTCTCATGTCATTGTATGTAGGTCAGGTCACTGTATGTAGGTTATGTGTCAGAAACAACCCTGAAAGACATGCTAGTGTCCATAAGAGCTTCCTTACATGCTGATCTCATGGAATGTGTAACTGACATACATACACACACTGACTTACACATCAGTGTGTGTGTGTCAGTGTCAGTGGGTGTGTGTGTACTGACATGTAGGTCAGTGTATGTAGGTCAGGGTATGTGTTTTAGGTAGGTCACACAACCCCACTGCCCAGCCAAACAAAAACGACCGCGCCCGCAAACCCCCCCCCCCCCCCCCCTGGTGCCCCTGGTCTTTTTGCCACCTAGCAACGCCCCTGCCCTCAGCCAATTAATAATTCCCTATATGTATAAATACATTATATTTTGTTTAAAGCACAGTATACCATAATTAGTTAATCAGCCACTTCTCAGCAATATCGGTCACATGACAACAACAATACAGATTCCACACACATCACTAGCCACAACAGTTCTAGCAAGACAAGGGGAAATGTCATATGGACAAGTCACAGCAAGTTCATCCTTATCATGCATTTGTAGAAAAAAGTCTTCACAGCAACCACTTGTCACTTACGAGCCAACGTTTTTTTTTGGCCACGCAAATCTACCAGATAATATGCAAACAAAAGGTAATTTGATACATACTAAACAACGTTACTAACTTAAAGTGATACTAAAAAGGTACATTTTTTTTTTAGTAAAATAAAAAAGTGGTTTTATTTACCTGCTCTGTGTAACAATATTGCACAGAGCAGTCCCTTGCCATCCTTACATCCCCCCTTCGATGCTTTACGCTCCCCTTTCCTTTGGATGTCTCCTTTACAAGCGAGGTGCTATGGAGGCACCCCCCATGTACATTCACTCCTGAGAGAAGCTATGTGCATCCATAGACATCCACAATGCTGGTAAGCCCCTCCCCTGCACTTCCTCCTTACAGAAGTTTGACTGACAGTAGCAAAAGCCTATGGCTCCCGCTGCTCACAATGTCTCCTGTGAGTCAGGAAGTCAGGGAAGCGGTTCTGCAGCCGGGACAGCGCTGGAGCGGCGAGAAAAGCCAGGTAGGTGTTTAGGGATGGAAGTAGGTAGGATAGGTAGTGAGCAGTTTTTTTTTACCGAAATTCTAAGAATGCA
The DNA here is from genome assembly GCF_905171775.1 of Rana temporaria. Taxonomy (NCBI): domain Eukaryota; kingdom Metazoa; phylum Chordata; class Amphibia; order Anura; family Ranidae; genus Rana; species Rana temporaria. The sequence continues at coordinate 42,287,936 of NC_053495.1, forward strand.
TTATGGTAAAAAATAAATCATTTTGACTTCAGAACCACTTTAATGGACAGGTTTACTGAGATTAGCAGCACTAAGGGGGTAATCCACAAAGATCCGGCGTAACTTAATTTTTTCCATTTAAGTTACACTGCCTTAAAATTTCTACCTAAGTGCCCGATCCACAAAGCACTTACCTAGAAATGTTTGGCTGTGTAACTTAAATTCCGCCAGCGCAAGGCGTTCCTATTTTCATGGGGGCGATTCCCATTTAAATTAGGCGCGCTCCCGCACCGGCCGTACTGCGCATGCTCGTGACGTCATTTTCCCAACGTGCATAGCGCAAAATTACGTTACGCCGAGCTTTGTGGATTGCGACGGGTCAATAAAGTTGCGTCGGGAAAAAAAAAAAGATACGGCGCGAAAAAAAAAATTCAAAACAAAAAAAAAAAATCGCGTCGCTGGACAGAAGGGTCTGTTTTTACAAGGTGTAAACAGTTTACACTTTGTAAAAGCAGCCCTAATTTTGCGTTTGCAAACTAAAACTTACGGAGAAAAAACGAAGCTGAAAAGCTTTGTGGATCTCCGTAAGTGCTAATTTGCATACCCGAGTCGGCATTTCGACACGAAATGCCCCCAGCGGCGGATGCGGTACTGCATCCTAAGATCCGACAGTGTAAGTCCCTTACACATGCCGGATCTTCTGCCTAACTATGGAAAACTGATTCTGTGGATCAGTTCCATAGTTAGAAACAGGGATACGACGGCGTAACAGCAGTTACGCCGGCGTATCCCTTTTGAGGATCTGGCCTTAAGTGTACTTTTTAAAATAGCTTTTAACCCTGTATTCAACACGTCAGTAAAGGAGAACTGACATTATGGTGGCCATCTTTAATTTGTAAGTAAAACCAAAATCTACCAATAGAAAGGGAACCTGACACTATAGAAACATGAACACTGCCGTTGCTGAACTGGAATTAGCATTAAGGCTAATCCTAGGACCCTAGGATTACTATCGACACACCTCAGCAAATGAAACAGAAGTCTTGCACCATTTTTTTAGTGCAGCACAACATGCAAAGCATATGTACACTATCTGTGCATAGCAGTGCGCTGTAGATGTGCGTTGTTGTGCAATCAACTTTGCACTGAAATGCACATCTATAGCAACCTTGGGTTGCACTAAAAGCCTTATAACATGTTGCGACGTGCAAAATGGTGTGAAAGGGCCCCTAAAATTGTACCCTGCAACTGGTTGCTATGTGTTAGTTCGCCTTGCACATTGCTTTTGTCCTGCCTAAAATAACATAGCTATAACTTTTCAAAAATCAAAATAATATATGCAACTTTATGTGGCTACATTATACAGTAGTACCTTGGATTACAAGCATAATTAGTTCCAGAAGCATGCTTGTAATCCAAAGCACTCCTATATCAAATTGTCCTCATAGGAATCAATGGAAACTCAGATCATTTGTTCCAGTGCCACTGCTAGTGTATGCAGTACCGCATGTGGCCAGAGGTGGGGGGGGCACTGAGGACACTCAGAAACACTCAGACGATTGGAGACGTTATCTCCCACATAGGTGTGCACAAGGGGTGTGCCGGGTGTGCCTTGGCACACCCTAATCTTAGGGTTGGCAACCCATCAATGGCGATCTTCCCAGTGATCATGGGTAGGTGACAGGTAAACTGCAATCCTTCCTTGCTGACCCCAAGAACCTGGACAGGAGGTGGAATTTAGTGGAACCAATCTGTATTTTTCTCCTTCAGCAGCTGAAAGTAGGCTTCTCCTCCTCTCCCTCTTGCCGACATTCAGCTGCCACAGGAGGAAAATACCAATACCTGGGTCTCCCTATGAGCTCCCTTGCTCCACCCCCAGCCCATTGCTTCAGGATGGAGAGCTGGGAAGAGGCCGGTAAATATCTCACACACGCATGTGTATTGGAGCTTTGAGGTGCAATAGGCTGCGCACACCTATGGTCTCTGAGCGTCTCCTAGTATCTCCAGCGCCCCCCCCCCCACATCTGGCCACATGCGGTACTGCACACCCCAGAGGCTTGAATCCTGCTCATCTTGCGAGACAACGCTTGCAAATCGAGTTAGATTTTTTTTTTAAAAGCTTGCAGTGCGAAACGCTCGTAAACCGCGTTACTCACAATCCCAGGTTTTACTGTACAAGTAATAGTCCTTTAAGGGTTTATCCATAATTAATGTAAAAGGAGATTGCAGTTTTAGACTCCTCTCTGGGAAAGCCAACACTGGCTCTAATAAAAGAGGTGTTGTGATGCCTCTAGCATATTACTATTAATTTAAGATGGAAGACTCCTTTAATGACTGGGCATAGAATGGGAGATTTTACTACTTCTTCACAATGATGTTGATTCTATATAAAGTATAATCATTCAGTGATAAGATTGGATATAACAGGTAATCTCAGTTTGTGTAATTGTCATATTTGTCACATCTAATGATTTAGTACCTACCTTGGGTTTGAAAGCTATAAGTTTCAGAACCATTTCTACAGTAAACACAGCAGTGAAGACCATGTTCATCACATCCATGACATCATTAAATATTTTTGATTGTCCGTAATGCTGGGAAATAAAATCACACAATTCGGTCAATAAAAAGTAAGCACTGAGAGCCGTTACAAGATCAAATGTTATATCAAAACTGTAGAGGTAAGGGGCTGGATTCACGTAGATCGGCGCATCTTTGAGGCGGCGTAGCGTAAATGGGGCCGGCGTAAGCGCGCCTAATTCAAATGAGGATGAGGGGGCGTGTTTTATGTAAATGATTGGTGACCCGACGTGATGTTTTTTACGAACGGCGCATGCGCCGTCCGTGTACATATCCCAGTGTGCATTGCTCCAAAGTACGCCGCAAGGACGTATTGGTTTCGACGTGAACGTAAATTACCTCCAGCCCCATTCACGGACGACTTACGCGAACAACGTAAAATTTTCAAATTTCGAGGCGGGAACGACGGCCATACTTAACATTGGCTACGCCACCTATGGGGGACGGTTTATCTTTACGCAGCATACTTCTTACGGAAACTGCGTATCTTTACTGCAACGGGCAAGCGTATGTTTGTGAATCGGCGTATCTAGTCATTTACATATTCTACGCCGAAATCAACGCAAGCGCCACCTAGTGGCCAGCAGAAAAATTGCACCCTAAGATACAACGGCGCAGGCCGTCGTATCTTAGCTAGGTTTAAGTGTATCTCAGTTTGAGCATACACTTAAACTTACGACGGGCTTAGATTCCGAGTTACGTCGGCGTATCTACTGATACGCCGGCGTAACTCTTTGTGAATCCAGCCCATGGGTTATAGTTTTAGGTTGTGTCCCTTAAGCCTTGTACACATGATCGGTTTGTCCAATGAAAAAAGACTGTTTTCATACCGATCGTGTGTGGGCCCCATCGGTCTTTTTTACCATCGGTGTAAAAAAATTGAACATGTTTTAAATTTTTCCTATGGATAAAAAACCGATAGGAAATTCCAATCGTCTGTGTGGATCTCCTTTGGAGAAAAATACACGCATGCTCAGAATCAAGTCGACGCATGCTCGGAAGCATTCATTTTTTTTGGCTCGTCGTAGGGTTTTACGTCACCGCGTTTTGGCACAGTTGGAATTTAGACCGATAGGGCTAGATTCAGCATTGATTTACGCTGGCGTATCTATAGATACGCCGCGTAAATTCAAAGTTGCGCCGGCGTATCTTCTTTCTCTATTCAGAAAGCAAGCCCGGTGCTGTTTTTTTACGTCGTTTACATTAGGCTTTTTCGGCGTAAGGTTGCTCCTGCTATTATGAGGGGTACGCAATGTTAAGTATGGACGTTGTTCCCGCGTCAAATTTTTAATTTTTTACGTCGTTTGCGTAAGTCGTTCGCGAATAGGGCTGGACGTAATTTACGTTCATGTCGAAACCAATGACGTCCTTGCGGCATACTTTGGAGCAATGCACACTGGGAAATTCCACGGACGGCGCATGCGCCGTTCAGGAAAAACGTCAATCACGTCGGGTCACCACCCATTTACATAAAACACGCCCCCCTCATACTCATTTGAATTAGGCGCGCTTACGCCGGCCCCATTTACGCTACGCCGCCGCAACTTACGGAGCAAGTGCTTTGTGAATACTGCACTTGCCCGTGTAAGTTGTGGCGGCGTAGCGTAAATAACATACACTACGCCCGCACAAACTTACGGCGGGCTACTTGAATCTGTCCCATAGTGTGTATGCAAGACTGATGAAAGTCAGGTTCATCGGATATCCAACGAAAAAATCCATCGGATTTGATTCCATCAGAAATCCGATCGTGTGTACATGGCTTTAAAGCTGAACTCCAGCCTTACCCTCAATCTTGTACAGTTGTACAGGCTCCTCTCCTGTACTGAAATAGGTTAGTCTAAGTTTCACTGTACACTTTTAGCCTTTCACAGTATGCGTTAAAAACTGCAGCAAGTTTTATAGCCCCATTTACTACTGACTTGAGGACATCCAGCATCATTTAAACCAGTGTTCTTCAAACTATGGCCCTCCAGCTGTTGCGGAACTACACGTTCCATGAGACAGTGTAAAACTCTGACATTCAAAGACATGGCTAGGCATGATGGGAATTGTAGTTCCTAAACAACTGGAGGGTCATAGTTTGGAGACCTCTGATGTAAAGCTTTCCTCCACAGTCCAACTGTCCCTGGCCTGCCCCTTTTATTCATTGGATTTCAGTTGTTTGAGTCATGCAGATGTTACCTAGGGTAGTCTACTTTCAAATTCAGTCGGCCTAGAAACTCTGAACCCTCTCAACTGACACCCACCCATTAAGGCATTTCCATATTCGCATTGTCCATCCCAAGCTGCTTGTCTCTAACCAATTTAAGCTATTCATCTGCAAAAGAAAGAGTGGGGAAAATGTCCCTCCTCTGAGTCATTTAGGAAAGAAGGAGACTTCAGAGAATTTAGAGCAGGGGTCTCAAACAGCTTTTGTGAAACTACAAGTCCCATGAGGCATTGCAAGGCTGACAATTACAAGCATGACTCCCACAGGAAGACACATGATGGGATTTGTAGATTTTCAACAGCTGGGGGGCCACCCGTTTGAGACCCCTGATTTAGAGCTTGAACCTGTTTATCACTTGCTGACTGCAAGTTATAAAAATCTATTATACATTAGCAATATTTCACATTTTATCTGAAAAAAAAGAAAATCAAAATATTGCTTTTCTATTACTGAACATAATAACAATATAAAAATCATATAAAAGAACACAATTCCCATTAACAAAAATACGAAGAGAGCACCCCATCTCTGCTCACTTACCTGCATGGCTAAGCACAGTGTATTCAGCATGATGAGGACAAACATGATGTACTCAAATCCTGTGGAGTTGACAACATACCAGAATTTATACTGATAAGGGTTCTTGGGAATGTATCTTCTCAGTGGACGGGCTTTTAATGCGTATTCCACGCACTGCCGCTGAAATATGCAACAAGGAAAATTCTATTAAATGCAGTAATTACAACATATTTTTGAGCTTTTTTTGTTTTAAATGTCTAAAGTTACATTTTATAGGCTGGAAAATAATAAGATAAAATAGATACCATACTTTTTATTTCTATAATGTTGTTAAAGTGGACATTCTCTATCCTTTACCCTCTTGCCTTAAAGTGAACATTCTCCATCCTTTACCCTCTTGCCTTAAAGTGGACATTCTCCATCCTTTACCCAAAAAAAGCAAGGGAATAGGCGCCTCTAAGGCCTCGTACACACCACCGGATCTATCCGCTGGAATTGATCTGCGGATCAGTTCCAGTGGATAAATCCGGTCGTCTGTACGGCCTAGCGCAGTGGTGGCGAACCTTGGCACCCCAGATGTTTTGGAACTACATTTCCCATGATGCTCAACTACACTGCAGTGTAGTTGAGCATCATGGGAAATGTAGTTCCAAAACATCTGGGGTGCCAAGGTTCGCCATCACTGGCCTAGCGGATATTTATCCGCGGAGATTTCTCGGCCGGATCGATTTCAAGCGGATATAAATTTCTTAGCATGCTAAGAAATGTATCCGCTTGAATCGGGTCCAGCGGATTGATCCAGTGGTCTGTACAGACTCACCGGATCAATCCGTCCGCTCCCCTCCCTCGCATGCGTCGTAATGATTCGACGCATGCGTGGAAGTACTTACCTTCCAGCGTCGCGCACGTCGCCGCGTCATCATCGCGGCGACGGCGCGACACGTCACCGTGGATAAATTCCGCGCGGATTTTGATCCGATGGTGAGTAAAAGCCATCGGATACAAATCCGGAGGAGGAATCTCCGCTGGAAACGGTCCGGCGGACCGTTTCCAGCGGAGATCCCCTCGTGTGTACGGGGCCTTAGTGTAGATGTTTTAAGCAATTTAATATGTAAATAAGTACAGGCAACTCACATTTGCTGAAATTCAAATAGGCGTTTGTACATAAAATCTTTAGGAGAAGTCATCAGGTCTGTCACTTGTGGTCCTTCTTCTGCTGGGCGCTGTGCTGTGAAGAGCTGTCCTTCACTGCTGTAAGGTGTTGAAGCCGGCGGCGGTGGGGAAAACTTACAAGCCAGGCAGGTGGTTGAAAATTATTTCAGCAGAATGGCAGCAGTGACGTCACTGGAATGTGACGCGTTTCTTGAGCGGGCGTACTGCGATGACACGGCAGTCGCACTCCTTTATCAAGCCCTTCAAGCCGCGTCATCGCAGTACGCCCGCTCAATCTCCTAAAGATTTTATGTACAAACGCCTATTTGAATTTCAGCAAATGTGAGTTGCCTGTACTTATTTACATATTAAATTGCTTAAAACATCTACACTAAGGCCCCGTACACACGAGGGGATCTCCGCTGGAAACGGTCCGGCGGAGTAAAAGCCATCGGATCCAAATCCGGAGGAGGAATCCGGAGGAGGAATCTCCGCTGGAAACGGTCCGGCGGACCGTTTCCAGCGGAGATCCCCTCGTGTGTACGGGGCCTTAGTGTAGATGTTTTAAGCAATTTAATATGTAAATAAGTACAGGCAACTCACATTTGCTGAAATTCAAATAGGCGTTTGTACATAAAATCTTTAGGAGATTGAGCGGGCGTACTGCGATGACGCGGCTTGAAGGGCTTGATAAAGGAGTGCGACTGCCGTGTCATCGCAGTACGCCCGCTCAAGAAACGCGTCACATTCCAGTGACGTCACTGCTGCCATTCTGCTGAAATAATTTTCAACCACCTGCCTGGCTTGTAAGTTTTCCCCACCGCCGCCGGCTTCAACACCTTACAGCAGTGAAGGACAGCTCTTCACAGCACAGCGCCCAGCAGAAGAAGGACCACAAGTGACAGACCTGATGACTTCTCCTAAAGATTTTATGTACAAACGCCTATTTGAATTTCAGCAAATGTGAGTTGCCTGTACTTATTTACATATTAAATTGCTTTAAACATCTACACTTAGAGGCGCCTCTTCCCTTGCTTTTTTTGTTACAGTTTTAGAGCATGGTTTCTGTTCTTCAATGATGGCAGCCCTGAGGTTATATTTGTGACCCCAGCAAAAACTTTTATCCATCCATCCCCAGACTTTCTCCCCCTAACTTGTACCCCCTGAGCTTGGACTCTTCTATATTGTGCAAATCTCGTGCACATTATTATTTGAATTACCATTTTTATCATTACTATACTTTTATAATATTAAGGAATTCTTGTATTCAGTTTTTTGCGCATTTTCTCCTTGTGTACTGTCCATCCTTTACTCTCTTGCCTTAAAGTGGTCATATTCCATCCTTTACCCTCTTGTCTTAAAGACATTCTCCATCCTTTACCCTCTTGCCTTAAAGTGGACATATTCCATCCTTTACCCTCTTGTCTTAAAGACATTCTCCATCCTTTACCCTCTTGCCTTAAAGTGGACACTCTCTATCCTTTACCATCTTGCCTTAAAGTAGACACTCTCCATCCTTTACTCTCTTGCCTTAAAGTGGACACTCTCTATCCTTTACCATCTTGCCTTAAAGTAGACATTCTCCATCCTTTACCCTCTTGCCTTAAAGTGGACATTCTCCATCCTTTACCCTCTTGCCTTAAAGTGGACATTCTCCATCCTTTACCCTCTTGCCTTAAAGTGGACATTCTCCATCCTTTACCCACTTGCCTTAAAGTGGACATAAACTTGAATGTTAACCTAAAGTTATTCAATTTTTGCTTAAATATATTATTGAAAGAAAAACATTTTGTTTTTAAAAACGAAAAGGTAATCTGTCTTTATATTAGCCTTTTGTAATCATCTGTACAGCAGCACTTAGACTAGGAGAGGAAGGGGAAGACTCTACTTCACTGCACAGTGCTGTCAATCTAAGCCAAATAACTTACTGACAAGAGTCAGGGGTTAGCTCATGAAAGAGACAATGCTTTTTACTGACCAATCAAAGACTGCTGCAAGTCCTTGACCAAGCTGTGTTACATTAACAGCATTGGTGAGTGAACCTAAAGAATGGCTCAAAAGAATTTCAAATTAGACACGTGAAATTCGTTTCGTTCCGAATTTCTTTTTTAACGAATCTCGACAAATTAGTTCATTCTGAAATATTGGAAACCCGTTTAACGAAACTTTCAGGAAATTTGTAAATTCGAAAAAAAAATTGTAAATTCGTAAATTTAAAAGAAAAATGTAAATTTGAAAATTCCTAATTTGGAAATTCGGAAATCCGAAGTTCAAAAATCTTAAATAACTAATAGAAACTTACTGTAACTTACCATAACTATAACTAACTATTCAATTACAGGCAGGGGCATTTCCTTTCAAATTTGGCTGTTAGTGAACATAACAAATACAAATTTATCCAAAGTTACAAATTATCTGAAATAAGAAATGATGCCGTATCTAAATGAATGGAATGTAACAAATTAATAAGAATAAATAAGAATAATAATAAAAACGTTTTATTAGTATAATTATTTATTATTAATTCATTCCATTCCATTTGTTTAGATGTGGCATTCGTTATTTCGGATAATTCGTAACTTCAGATAAATTTATATTCGTTATTTTCACTAACAGCCAAATTTGAAAGAAAATTCCAATACCTATAATTTAATAGTTAGTAATAGTTAAGTTATTATTAGTTAGTTATTATTTCAGATTTTTGGGTTTTTGGACCTTCGAATCTATGAATTTTCAAATTTACAAATTTATCCAAATTATGAATGTTTACGTATTTACAAATTTTTACGAATTTACGAATTTTAATCATACTGAATGACCCGAAAACCTAAAAAATAAACAAATGAAACAAACAAACATTTTTCGGCAGTGCACATGTCTATTTCAAATCCTTTTGAATGTTGGGGTTCCATTACGCCTGTAGCTCCAAGTATAGAAGTATTTCTTGAAGGCGAAACTCCAAATTGTGCTGCTTAAAGTGGACCTTCGGCCATTTGTTCAACTTTCCAACTACTAAATCTTCTTCCCTTGTTGTTTTAACTTTGGATAGTAAAAGTTTTTTTTTCTGCCATTAAACACCTTATACAGCCCACTTCCAGTTTCTTGTCTGGTTATTAGCCTAGGCTTATGACATCATGCACAGCTCTCTCTCTGACTCTCGTGAGAGTTTGCCAGGAAGACATTGGGGGAATGAGTCATAAGACGTCCAATAAGAGCTGCAGAGCTGGAGGTGTGTCTGTGTAAATCCAGGAAGTGAACAGGCAGCAGCTTCAGCTGCCTACAGTTAAAATGGCTGCCACCAGACTCAGTGGAGGGAGATTTCTGCAGCATATTTGGTAAGTAAAGAATCACAGTATATATAAAATAAAATGCAAAGTGGTTGGAGGGAAGAATCAGAATGGCAAAGATGTTTTAATTACAAATTATGTGAGCAGACTGCAGATCCTTTTTAAGGACTGTGACTGCTTCCAGAGGGTTACAGATTGAATGGCAGTCCCCTCTTCCATCAGCATTATTTTTTGGTTCCTAATACAGCTTGATACTGCTGGAACAAAGATATTCAGAAAGCTATCCTCCAAGATGTGGGTGCTTTGGGTATCCTTGCACCATCAACCCTCCACTCTGCACTTTTGTTCAAGACTTGCAATAAATCTTAATAAAATATTATATCTATTATGGTATTATTATTTTTGGATTCAAGGACAACATCGTAAGGATGGTGAGTCTCTGAATCATATGACTGACCATTACTAGGGAAGGGGTTTCCCCTCATTTAGAAGTTACCGTATCTGCTTTTAAGGGTTGTGTGCTACAATGAATCTTAAATAGACCTCTAGACTGGAGCCTGAATTTGTCAGTGTGCTACTGGGACTGGAAACAGGGCAAGCATGCTCTGAACAGGTAGGTGGGGCCCAGTTAAATCCAGTTGGCCCTTTGGGGGGGTCATCGTTACATAGGTGTCCAATTTAAAGATGATAAAACAATCCCTCAAATACATAATTGTCTTGGAGAAACCATTGCTCTAGGGATCTGCAGCCCCAGTGGTGCTGCCTAAACTTTGATACTACCAATAAAAATAAAAGTGACCAAATGTTGGCATCTAGTCATCTAACTGGCACCAGTAGAGGGAAGGATATAATGATTCCTGGTAAAATGTATGACTTTTTGATTTGGCTCAACCTTTTAGCACATTACTAAGTAGGGCACTTTTACATTACATGACTTTTTAAAGCTTGCTTGCAGATGCAATTCCTGCCTCTGTGTCACTAAGAGGACATACTTGCCATATACAGAAGTACCTTGCATTACGAGCATAATCCGTTCCAGAAGCATGCTTTTAATCCAAAGCACTCGTATATCAAAGTGAGTTTCCCAATAGGAATCAATAAAAACTCAGATAATTTGTTCCAGTGTCACTCAACGCTGTATCCTGGCCTAGGCCAACAAGGCCCAGGCCTAGGGCAGCACAGAAAGAGTTCCCGCCGGCTTGCGCTAAACTGTTAGTATAGCACCAGTCTTATGGGGCGGACTGGGCTGAAAGGCGAATTCGTCTAGCTCCCCCATAAAGCGGCCGCACTGCTTCCGATATGCGGGTGGCTGGCATTACACAACTGTGGTGGGTGGCGCCGCTTCTACTTTTAACTGTCCTATCGTCCTGGACCACAAACCTTCCTCACTGTGCTATATGTTTTCTGCGGCACCATTGGTATGGTTATATCTTTTTGGTCCTCTCCATAAAATTATTAGAAATGTGTGCTTAAAGTAGAACTATAGACAACACCTTTTTTTTTTTTTCATTTTGGATAGAATAAGGGAGGGTTATAGCCCCTCTCAGTTTATTTTTTACCATCCCTGTCCCATTGCAGAGATTTCCCTTCACTTCCTGCCCCATTGCCAATCAGGAAGTGAGCAGAAATCTATGCAAATTAAGGGAATCCATTGCCCCTCCCCAGGCCCTCAGAACTAGTGTCCCCACTCGAAAATTTCAGGGTGGGTCTTTAACAGCAAGGAATGTGGCCTTGACTGGAAGGGGTGGGTCAAATTTAAATTAGGGAGGGCACAAGTTTAGTCAGGCCTAGGGCAGCACAAAACCAAGGGTGGGGGGTGCCGGAAACACCCGGAGATGCTCAGAGACACTCAGGAATCTCCCACCTCTGGCCACATGCGGTACTGCACACCCCAGAGGCTTGAATCCTGCTTGTCTTGTGAGACAACTCCCCCCAAATCGAGTCAGGATTTAAAAAAATAAAACAGCTTGTATTGCAAAACGCTCGTAAACCGCGTTACTCGCAATCTGAGGTTTTACTGCAATTTAAAAAGGATTTCTCCTGTTACCTGGTTCTTATCGAGCTCACAGTTCTTGTACTCTTTTTCTCCCTGCTCTTGAAACGTGACGATAACGAAACCTACAAATATGTTCATCATGAAGAAAGCAATGATGATGATATAAATGATGAAAAAGATGGAAATCTCCACTCGGTTGTTGTAGATGGGCCCAACATTTTCCCCATTGGAGTCAATAGCCTTGTAAAGGAGTCTAAATAGAAAAGACACAAACACACAATAATAAAACATTTGAGAAAACCTTATAGCCAAAAACAGCCAGATAAAGTCAACTTTTCTGTACAGTTTAGCAGGAGGCATTACAGCTACAGCAGCAACTGGTAGTGCTGCACAATACAGACTATGCATCACAATAATGTACTGTAATTTAGGAAATCTTCAGCAAGCAAGTAAAATGAATAGAAGGTCTTATGCCCTGAACACACGATTGGTTCATCCGATGAAAACGGTCTGATGGATTTTTTCATCAGATATCCGATGAAGCTGACTTTCATCAGTCTTGCCTACACACATCAGTTAAAAAAACGATCGTGTCAGAACGCGGTGACGTAAAACGCAACGACGTGCTGAGAAAAATGAAGTTCAATGCTTCCAAGCATGCGTTGATTTTTAACCGATAGAAAAAAACGATCGTCTGTGGGGAAATCTATCAGTTTTTTAACCATCAGATAATTTTAAAACAGGTTCTAAGTTTTTTCACCGATGGGAAAAAAAAACGGTGGGGCCAACACACAATCGGTTCGTCTGATGAAAACGGTCCTCGAGACCGTTTTCATCAGACAAAGCGATCGTGTGTACGCGGCATTAGCCTGTCAATTTATTATTTAATCTGATCTTGGGGCCCCTTCATATCATTTGTGTTGGACTGTGCTGATCACAGCATAGTTCCAACACAAAGACAAGGCCATCTGCTTTGTTTTCTATGGGATCAGTTAACAACGTTGCATTGGAGTACAGAAAAAAAATTAATTGCATGTACTACTGCAGTAAAAAGAACCAAATAAAAATGTAATTTGTGACTTTTCCTAAAAAGTAAAAAAAAATAATAATAATGCGATGAATCACTGTTCACCATAATACACCAGTGTCTGTGCGTTCAGTGAGTCTTGCTGGTCGGAAGAAGCCCTTAAAGTGGTTATTAACCCACTTCCATAACTTTATATAAGGCCCTCTGTGTTCTCATAACAAGTGCTCCTGTCTGTGTGTTTTATAAAAAAAAAAAAGAATCCTTTACCTTGCTTCATAGCAGTTCCCCCGCAATAACGTTACCGGCCGTGTCTCCTCTCTGCCTGGCTGACAGATGCAGAAGGCCGGGCCGAGATTCCTGCGCTGATGTCAGCCAAGACGCGAGGAGGAGAGAAAGAGCCGGCCATGGCGTGATCGCGGGGAACCGCTGTGATATACGGTAAAAGAGGCTTTTTTTTTTATAAAGCACACAGACAGGAGCACTTGTTATTAGAACATAGAGGGGCTTATATAAGTATTTTATTAAGTTATGAGAGCAGCAGGAGCGGAGGGGGCTGGCACTGACACAGGGGCAGACAGGCAGGGAGGGGAGGGGGGAGGAGGACAGAGGAGCACATAGAAAGACATGAAGGCTGCGGAGGCACGTAAACTGACCACTGTGTCAGGGCTCAGCAGCCATTATTCACCGTGGTCAGTTTACAGAGGGGAGGATAGAGCCAGGCAGGATCAGCCAGATATTACAGGTGTTACAGGGGGCCAAATGACACAGCACAAGCACTGTACTGTATAACATGCTTTAGAGCAGGGATATGCAATTAGCGGACCTCCAGCTGTTGCAGAACTACAAGTCCCATGAGGCATAGCAAGACTGACACCCAGAGGCAACAGCTGGAGGTCCGCTAATTGCATACCCCTGCTTTAGAGGGACAGGATCCTTTGTTAACAAAAAAAAAAAAACGCTTTAAGGTAGCAGAAACAAATTCTAGAAACTCTTTAATTGATAAAGAAGCTTTATTGTAAAAAAAGGATGGGGGAAATGCTGACTGACTAGTTGTTATAAAAATCTTTCAATCATCCAAAAGAGCATGCAGGTTCAGAACTGAAAAGAGAATTAAATATTATACATACGCAGGCCATCCCTCAAAGGTGGAGACTGTGAATAGGGCCATCATGGCGTTTAGAACGTTGTCAAAATTGAAGTCACTATTAAACCAGTGTCTCTCACGAATAGCAGGGCTGTTAACATCTCCATCTTTGTAGATAATATATTTTCCCCTGTAAGAAAAAGTAAAAAAGATAGATCTTTAAGACCCCTTTCACACTGGGATGGTTTGCAGGCGCTATTGCACTAAAAATAGCGCCTGCAAACCGACCCTAAACAGCAGCTGCTGCTTCTCCATTGTGTAAGCCCGAGGTTCTGCTAGCCGTATCTTTGGAGCGGTGTGTTCACCGCTCCTTCCCATTGATAGCAATGGGAAATCGCGGCTATACTGCCGGGAATGCGCCTTTGCAGAGGCGCATTGCAGGCGGTATTAACCCCTTTTCGGCCACGAAAACAGCAGTAAAGCGATATACCGCCGCTGCTGCCCCAGTGTGAAAGGGGCCTAAATTATAGTATTTTACAGACTGAATCTTGCCATACTTTTTTTATAGTTTATAGTGCATTGTTTTCAGATAGTCAGACTTGACAAATAGACATGCCTTGAGAAAGAACAAGACGTAGCTACTATGCATCCTACCAGGCAGGAAGCAGAGCTTGCATATAGAAAAATTATATAGATAAATATTTCCAATTCATCTAAAATAACATTTAATAATCTATAGTTTCTCTTTAAAATACTTCAAGTATCAACAAGTAAGACATAAACTCAGAAGCCAATGAACAGACTACAAACTGGTATCATTCCATACATTGGGGTTTATTTACTAAAGCTAGAGAGTGCAAAATTAGCCACAGTTCTGCATATAAACCAATCGGCTTCCAGGTTTTATGGCCAAAGCTGCATCTGATTGAATAAAGTCACTATTCAGCCAATCATTTTTCCTTCTAGGCTCGTTTGATTTTAGGTCAAAGGATGTTTTGTGGAGTGGAGTTTAAGGGAGAGCTCCACCCTCTCCCCCTTCACTGCCACATTTGGCACTTTTTGGCGGGGGGCGGGTACCTGTATTTGACAGGCACCTGCCCCAACTTTCAGGTAAGAACGCCGCAGTGATCTTCCAGCATTTTCAGCCCCTCCTTCTCCCCCTGCCGCTCTCTGGGAAACACACGGGTCCCAAAAGATGGTGCGACCATTCAGAAAGCACAGCCCGACTTGCGCATGTGCAGTAGGAAACCGGCTGTGTAGGCTTCACTGCAAGTTGCTTTTACTTAAAATGACGGCGCCTGCACCCGAAGCTGATTGACTAATCGATTTGGGGTGCTGACATCCTGGGATCCCTGGACAGGCAAGTGTCCTTATGTTAAAAGTCAGCAGCTACAAATACTTAAAAAAAAAATTCCAGACTGGAGCTCCTCTTTAAAAGGAACTGCAGTCTGCTCACATAATTTGTAATAAAAACATCTTTGCCATCCTGAAGCTTCCCTCCAACCACTTTGCATATTATTTTAGATATACTGTGATTCTGTACTTGACAAAAATGCTGCAGAAATCTCCTTCCACTGAGTCCGGCTGCATCCATTTTAACTGTGGGCAGCTGAAGCTGCTACCTGTTCACTTCCTGCATTTACACAGACACACAGAGGCACACCTCCAGCTCTGCAGCTCTCATTGACTCATCAATCCTCCCTTCCTGGCAAACTCTCACGAGAGTGAGAGAGGGAGGTGTGCATGATGTCATAAGCCTAGGCTTTTAACAGACAAGAAACAGGAAGTGGGCTGTATAAGGTATTTACTGGCAGAAAAAAAAAATGTTTTACTATCCAAAGTTAAAACAACAAGGGCAGAAGATTTAATAGGAAAGATGAAAAAATTACTGAAGGTCCGCTTTACGATAAACCCTCCTGGCGGTATTCCCGAATCTGGCTCGGGGCAAGATTTTTATACCAAGAGCGGTATCCCCAAGCCAGACTCGGGCTCCCCTCGCTGCAGCCAGAGACAAAGTTACTTACCTTGTCCCTGGATCCAGCGATGCCGCCGCCGCGCTGTGTGAGCGAGCGGCGTCCATGCTCGATTCACACAGTGTCCCCACGTGCCTCCGATCTACGTTCCCTGCGACGTTACGACGCACGGGGGCGGAGAACGGCGCCAAATTCAAAAAAGTAAACAAACACATTACATACAGTATACTGTAATCTTACAGATTACAGTACTGTATGTAAAAAATTCACCCCCCCCCCCCTTGTCCCTAGTGGTCTGCCCAGTGTTCTGCATGTACTTTTATATAATAAAAACTGTTCTTTCTGCCTGCAAACTGTAGATTGTCTATAGCAACCAAAAGTGTCCCTTTATGTCAAAAGTCATTTTAGAGCAGCTAGAAAACAGTGATAATAAATTATAATCACTTGCAGAATTGAGCGATAGCGATTTGTGGGGAAATTCGTCATTAAAAAAAAGTAATGACAGCCACAATTCTGCAACTGAGCAAATTTCAGTGTTTTTTTCAGTTGATTACATTATTGAATAATTTTATTATAATTATATTATTATTTGTTATAATTATTTATAATTATTTATTATATTATAATTTATGATTTTGTTTTTCAAACTTTTTCATACCCGAGATGTCTACTAGACTCTTGTTCGGACAGATTTAAGTGAGTTATTCCTAAGAATTACAGGCCTAAAATATAAAACGCCAAATTTCCTTGCAAAATAATGGTACCGCTTTCAGCACCTAAAATTTGAAATAACCATACCGCCAGGGAGGTTAAAGTAGAATACTACAGCATTTAAACTCCATAACTCCCAAAGACTGGGTAGTTACATTATCTTCTCTTGAAGTAACCTACATAAAAAGTCACAAAGCAATAAGGTTTTTTAGGAGAATGATAACAATGCAGATACTTACTTGCACTCTTCTGGTGTCTGCTTTGCTTCATCAGAACATCGATAAAATTTGCCCTAATTTTGAATGAAAAAGGTTATAATTGGCCAGCTTTATATTTGTTTATACAGTCGTTATGATAGTTTTGGCAAGCTACAATATAATAACTATGTACACTGAAAGAGTATCAGGTTGCTCAAAAATTTGGGAGGCAAGCTTGTAAGTCCAGGAAGAAGGTAGCTTCTAATTTTTTTTTTTAAATAAATCCGAAGTAGGACTGCTTTTTACTTTTTATGGATCTTACCAAACACTATTGTGGATTTAAAGTAGAACTATAGGCACAGGAGGATTATAACCCCTCTCAGTGTTTTTTTTTTTCCAATGTGTCCCATTGGGGAGCTTTCCCTCAACTTCCTGTCCCATAGCCAAAACAGGAAGCGAGAGGAGATCCCTGCAATCTAAAGGAATCTCTTGCCCCCCCCCCCCCCCCCAAGGTCACAAGAACTAGTGTCCCTGTCCTTCGTTTACTTTCACTTTCATTAATAATGGTAAACAGGACTAATAGAGAGGGTGAATCTCCATAATATGGCCAGAGGGAGCAATTAAAATGTGTCAGTTGTTCTAATCCATCTCAACTGTCCAAAAAAAAAGTCTTGCCTTTAGTTATACTTTATAGTATAACTAAAGGCAAAACATTTTTTTTTAGTTTTGGATAGTGTGGAGAGGGATTAGAACACCTGCCAGTTTTTATTGCTGTCGGTGTCAGATTCACTCTCTCTATTTGTTCTGTTTGTAATCATCATCAAAAGTGAAAGTAAAAGAAAATCCCAAATTTGTGGGGACATCTTCCAATAGGGACACTAGTTCTGGTGACCTAGCGGTCCCCAAGAAATGCCCTTAAAGGGGCTGTAAAGGTTTGTTTTTTATTTTCTAAATTGGTTCCTTTAAGCTAGTGCATTGTTGGTTCACTTACCTTTTCCTTCAATTTCCCTTCTAAATATGTTTTTTCTCTGTCTGAATTTCTCACTTCCTGTTCCTCCTCAGTAAGCTTGCCCCCATCATCCAAGCTGTTCTGGCTGGGGGTTAGTCAGCCAGAACAGCTTACTGAGGAGGAACAGGAAGTGAGAAATTCAGACAAAGAAAACAAAGAAAAAAAAACATTTAGAAGGGAAATCGAAGGGAAAGGTAAGTGAACCAACAATGCACTAGCTTAAAGGAACCTATTTAGAAAATAAAAAATGGACCTTTACAACCTCTTTAATTTGAAGGGATTTTCTCTCACTTCCTGTTTGGCTATGGGACAGGAAGTAAAGGAAAATCTCCGCAATGGAACACAGACAATGAAAAAAAAAATTGACAGGGTTTATAACCCTCCCTTGCTCCATCCAAAATGAAAATAAAAAGTTTTGCCCATAGTTCTACTTTAACTTAACAGAGTTGATAGGCTAGATCTGCTTAAAGGACCCAGGAAAATGTTTTCCAGAAATGATCATTTAACCCATCCAACCCCAAACAGCCTATCAAGCAGTCTTTAGAACCAAGGCAGAACATAGTTGTCTGACAACAAAAAAAGAAAGACATTGGTATATTATCAAACTGAATATGGATTGCAGCAGCCAACCAAGATGTCTACTGCAGATGTCTGTCCACTGCTGCCTGTATTTATTGTGGATTGTGGATTGTCTATAATAATTAACCCCCTAAGGCCGCGTACACACGATCGGTCCATCCGTTGAGAATGGTCTGATGAACCGTTTTCATCGGTCCAAACCGATCCTGTGTGGGCCCCATCGGTTAGTTAACCTTTGGTCAAAAAAATAGGAACTTGCTTTAAAATGTAACCGATGGACGCCTAACCGATAGGTCAAAACCGATCGTTAGTACGCACGACCATCAGTTAAAAATCCACACATGCTCAGAATCAAGTCGACTCATGCTTGGAAGCATTGAACTTCCTTTTTTATCAGCAAGTCGTTGTGTTTTACGTCACCGCGTTCTGACACGATCGGTTATTTAACCTATGGTGTGTAGGCACATCAGACCATCAGTCAGCTTCATCGGTTAACCGATGAGAACGGTCCGAGGCCTTAGAGTGATAATCGGCTTCATAGAATGGTTCAATTTGTTTCGAAAAGCTATATTCTCACTATGGGGATATGTTTGCCATATGACTATATCTTTCCCAGGCCAAGGTGATTATCTCACCGTTTTCAGTAGTATACCCAAAATGATAAACTTCCAGTTCCATGAACATCTGGCTCAATTGGAAGAGATATAGATATGCATGACCTATTTGTTGTTTGAGAGCTATAAATCCAATTTAGACATAAGAGAATATTTTTTCTAGGCAGATTTACATTGAGGACTATTACATTTATTGGATGTATGATGTGTCCACAATACTAATTACTGAGGTAATAAACACAGACATTCATTTTTTATTTTTTGGCTCATGTATGGTTATTTTAGGTTCAATAGGTGTTTGTCTTATGAACACATGTACGGTTATTTTCAAAATTTTTAGATTTAACAGCCAGTAGATGGTTTAAATATATTAAATGTATTGTTGTCATTTGTATTTATAACAAAACATTTGTATATTTCTCTATGAATTTTGGCCAATTTTTTTTTTTTTGGATTAAAGCGGGGGTTCACCCTTAGAGGGCACTTTTTAGCCTTAGATTCCTGCTCGTTTTGTCTAGGGGAATCGGCTATTTGTTTTAAAATATGAGCAGTACTTACCCGTTTACGAGATGCATCCTCTCCGTCGCTTCCGGGTATGGGCTGCGGGAATGGGCGTTCCTTCTTGATTGACAGTCTTCCGAGAGGCTTCCGACGGTCGCATCCATCGCGTCCTGATTTCCGAAAGAAGCCGAACGTCGGTGCGCAGGCGCAGTATAGAGCCGCACCGACGTTCGGCTTCTTTCGGCTACTAGTGACGCGATGGATGCGACCGTCGGAAGCCTCTCGGAAGACTGTCAATCAAGAAGGAACGCCCGCTCCCGAAGACCCATACCCGGAAGCGACGGAAGAAGATGCATCTCGAAAACGGGTAAGTACAGATCATATTTTAATACAAATAGCCGATTCCCCTAGACCGAACGAGCAGGAATCTAAGGGGACAAGGGCAACAATTTTATAAATGGGTGAACTCCCGCTTTAACTACTGGTAAGCAATTCCACTATTGGCCCCTTATATAATATTGTCATTTCTAAGGTATTATATGCTTTACACAACAAAATTAGGTACCAGCTAAGCACTGTTGAGGGTAAACAGTAAATGGCACCCCCCCCCCCCCCCAACTCCTCGTGCCTTGAATAAGCCTTTATGTTCAGTGCTAGCTGAGCTATGTTCCTCCAGTGCTGGACTGAACTCAAACAGAACAAAGGGTCATAAACTCTTGTGTTTCCATACTAACTTTCTGTCATTTCTATTAGTCACTATTTAGGCTGGTAAAAAAAACTATAGCATTAAATGGGTTATATTCTTATACAGGGAGTGCAGAATTATTAGGCAAATGAGTATTTTGACCACATCATCCTCTTTATGCATGTTGTCTTACTCCAAGCTGTATAGGCTCGAAAGCCTACTACCAATTAAGCATATTAGGTGATGTGCATCTCTGTAATGAGAAGGTGTGTGGTCTAATGACATCAACACCCTATATCAGGTGTGCATAATTATTAGGCAACTTCCTTTCCTTTGGCAAAATGGGTCAAAAGAAGGACTTGACAGGCTCAGAAAAGTCAAAAATAGTGAGATATCTTGCAGAGGGATGCAGCACTCTTAAAATTGCAAAGCTTCTGAAGCGTGATCATCGAACAATCAAGCGTTTCATTCAAAATAGTCAACAGGGTCGCAAGAAGCGTGTGGAAAAACCAAGGCGCAAAATAACTGCCCATGAACTGAGAAAAGTCAAGCGTGCAGCTGCCAAGATGCCACTTGCCACCAGTTTGGCCATATTTCAGAGCTGCAACATCACTGGAGTGCCCAAAAGCACAAGGTGTGCAATACTCAGAGACATGGCCAAGGTAAGAAAGGCTGAAAGACGACCACCACTGAACAAGACACACAAGCTGAAACGTCAAGACTGGGCCAAGAAATATCTCAAGAATGATTTTTCTAAGGTTTTATGGACTGCTGAAATGAGAGTGAGTCTTGATGGGCCAGATGGAAGAGCCCGTGGCTGGATTGGTAAAGGGCAGGGAGCTCCAGTCCGACTCAGACGCCAGCAAGGTGGAGGTGGAGTACTGGTTTGGGCTGGTATCATCAAAGATGAGCTTGTGGGGCCTTTTCGGGTTGAGGATGGAGTCAAGCTCAACTCCCAGTCCTACTGCCAGTTTCTGGAAGACACCTTCTTCAAGCAGTGGTACAGGAAGAAGTCTGCATCCTTCAAGAAAAACATGATTTTCATGCAGGACAATGCTCCATCACACGCGTCCAAGTACTCCACCGCGTGGCTGGCAAAGGGTATAAAAGAAGAAAATCTAATGACATGGCCTCCTTGTTCACCTGATCTGAAACCCATTGAGAACCTGTGGTCCATCATCAAATGTGAGATTTACAAGGAGGGAAAACAGTACACCTCCTGAACAGTGTCTGGGAGGCTGTGGTTGCTGCTGCATGCAATGTTGATGGTGAACAGATCAAAACACTGACAGAATCCATGGATGGCAGACTTTTGAGTGTCCTTGCAAAGAAAGGTGGCTATATTGGTCACTGATTTGTTTTTGTTTTGTTTTTGAATGTCAGAAATGTATAATTGTGAATGTTGAGATGTTATATTGGTTTCACTGGTAAAAATAAATAATTGAAATGGGTATATATTTGTTTTTTGTTAAGTTGCCTAATAATTATGCACAGTAATAGTCACCTGCACACACAGATATCCCCCTAAAATAGCTAAAACTATAAACAAACTAAAAACTACTTCCAAAAATATTCAGCTTTGATATTAATGAGTTTTTTGGGTTCATTGAGAACATGGTTGTTGTTCAATAATAAAATTAATCCTCAAAAATACAACTTGCCTAATAATTCTGCACTCCCTGTATTCCCCAATACAAACTACTCACCAATCTCTTTCGTCAGATCACCTACCTTAAATAGCTGAACCCCGATGCAGGCAAACATGAATTGCAGTAATGTTGTAACGATCATAATGTTACCAATAGTCCGGATGGCGACAAACACACACTGAACAACATGCTGAAATGGCAGAAAAGTGTAATATCTAAATAATTACATATCGATAATACACTGTCTTAAAAGCAGTGTTAATTTTTACATCAAATTTCGATTTAGTTATAGTCTTTGGACCCCGCCCCCCCTCCCCCATTGGTACACCACTGCTCCAGAGCTTAGTAAATGAGCAGAAGGTCTGCTGACTTCCATCATCCAATGATGTGCAAGCAAAAATTCTGTTTTTTTTTTTTTTTCTTGCATGTGATTGGTATTCTTTGCAAAGTGAAGCTTTACCTCATTTACTAAACTCTGGAGCAACTGCACTTTAAAAAGTGCATAGTCTATTTGCCTTTTGGAAAATCAACCTCTATGTTTTGGAGATGGGAAGAGGGCATTTTTTTTTGTAGTCCAAACCATGAGAGCAGCCTAGGCTGACAATCCTACTCATCTACAAATACAGTGCAGTGCGTGAGAATTGTCACCCTAGGACAGGAAGTGTAATACTGGCAGGATCACCAGGTGAAATAAAAAAATAAAAGCCAAAACAAAAACGAATAAAGACACCGGGCCAGATTCAGAACGGAGATACGACGGCGTATCTCCGCATACGCTGTCGTATCTCTGAGTGCGGGCCGTCGTATCTATGCGACTGATTCAGAGAATCAGTTACGCATAGATTTCCCTAAGATCCGACCGGCGTAAGTGTCTTACACCGTCGTATCTTAGGCTGCATATTTACGCTGGCCGCTAGGTGGCGCCTCCGTATAGTTATGCGATGAATATGCGAATTAGGTAGATACGCTGATTCAGAAACGTAACGTCCGGCGGGCGCATTTGTTTACGTTAGGCTTTTTTCGGCGTAAAGTTACCCCTGCTATATAGGCGTAGCTAATATTAAGTATGGACGTCGTTCCCGTGTCGAGTTTTGAAAATTTTACATTGTTTGCGGAAGTCGTTCGCGAATAGGGCTGTACGTAAGTTACGTTCACGTCTAAAGCAATGACGACTTGCGGCGTAATTTCGAGCATGCGCACTAGGATTTTTCACGAACGCCGCATGCGCCGTTCGTAAAATACGTCAAATACGTGGGGTCATAGTGAATTTGAATAAAACACGCCCACATCATCCCCATTTGAATTAGGCTGCTTACGCCGACACAGATACGTTACGCCGCCGTAACTTGTATCTTGTGATGTTGCAAAAGACGTAATGCATGTATTTTTGCATGTCAAAATGTATTTCCTATAGGCGTTAAAAGTCACATAGAGCTACAAATGCTTTGCTAGTGTTAAAAATATAAAAAAATATATTACTGCGCTCATCCAATATAGCGCTGCACTTTTATTTTTCATTTGCTAGTGTTGTGTATTCATTTAGGCAGCGTATACAACAGACACATTATTGCTTCCTTTAATTGCACTGTTTTAGTATATTTTTTCATAAAGTTCTTCCAAAATAAAAATGCTCCAACTACCTCCACTGAAACTAATCAGTTTTCCCAGTGTGCTGCAGTACTCATGCTGCGGAGAGGCGCCAGATTACTGATTAATAGGACCAATAAACTCCTACCAATATGATCTGCAGCGTGTAGGAGCCATAATTGTTTAATGAAGCACATATTATTTTATGCTCCTTTCATTGATTCTCCTCTGCCTCTTCTCTAAATAGCTGACAGCAAATTAAATAGATATTTCAACAAATTCCCCATGGTAGCCCAGGATTAAAGTGGAACTTTACTCTCTCAATCAGTATTAACTATTTGTAATCCTTATACTGCTATCCTTAGTAAATAGATACAAAGGTATATTATATTTACTTGTTTAAAAAAAAATAAAAAATAAAAATTCTTAAAGCGGAGCTCCACCCAAAAGGGGAAGCTCTGCTTGTCTGCCTCCTCCCGCTTCCTCTGCCACATTGGGCACCTTTTGGGGGAGCGGGGGAGGTACCCGCTCCTACTTCCGGCTGACTTTGCCACAGTAAAATCTGCTGGAAGTTTGGCCCCCTCCTCCTACCCGTGCAGCCGCCCCAATCAGAGAGCGCAGCGCAATTTGTGCATGGGGATGGCGACAGCAGTAGCACCCGATAGCCGATTGAAAAATCAGCTTGGGTGAAGACACAGCTGGATTCCTGGACAGGTAAGTGTCCTACTATTAAAAGTCAGCAGCTACAGTATTTGTAGCTGCTGACTTTTATTTTTTTCTGCAGGAGCCTGGAGCTCCTTTCTAACCATTTGATGCCCGCGCTATAGCCGAAAGACGACTACAGCCTGGACTTAGATTGCCGGGAGGGCATACATGAACATCCTCCCGTGCTTGCACTGCCTGTGTGCCCCCTGCGGTGCGTGGGCGGCACACTCTGTGATCTTAGAGTCCTTGGGACTTGGCTGATCACAGATCGGAGTAAAGGGTCGATCCCTGCACTTTACCAAGTGATCAGCTGTCAGCCAATGAAAGCTGATCACATGATGTAAACAGAAACTGGTAATCTGCTTTTTTTTCCCTCATGCTGACAGCGTGAGGGGAAAAAAAATAAGACGATTACTGGCTTGTGTAAACAGGGGACATCTGTCCCACACATTGACAGCCACTGCTGCTAACCAGTGCCACCTACCAGTGCCAACTAGTGCCACCTACCAGTGCCCATCAGTACTGCTATCCAGTGCCACCAACCAGTGACACCTATCAGTGCCCACCAGTGCCGCCAATCAGTGCCCATCAGTGCCCATAAGTGCTGCCAATCAGTGCCCATAAGGCCCTCATCATCAGTGCCACCTATCAGTGCAGCCTCATCAGTGCCACCTATCAGTGCCGCCTTATCAGTGTAGCCTATCAGTGCCCATCAGTGCAGCCTCATCAGCACACATCAATGAAGGAGAAAAATTATCTGCTTGCAAAATTTTATAACAAACTATGAACTTTTTTTTGCATTTTCTGTCTTTTTTTGTTTGCTTAGCAAAAAAATGAAAACCCAGTTGTGATAAAACACTGACAAAATAAAGCTCTATTTGTGTGAAAAAAATAATATTTGTCATTCAAATAGTGACAGCGCTGAAAGTTGACAATTGGCCTGGGCAGGAAGGGGGTATAAGTGCCCCATAAATGAGTGGTTAAATTGCCTCCTGCCTTCTGGCCTAAGCAAACTAGGTCATACATCTCAGGAGACCCTGACCTAAGGGCAGATGGATTCCAGAAGTAACTGTTTGATAATTAATCTTACTCAAGATGGCCTTGACTAGAAATGCTAGGGGGGTGTATTTTTTTCCATTTTGGATAGAGGAAGGGAAGGTTATAACCCCTTACAGATTTTTTTTCGACATCGGTGTCCCATTGCGGAGATTTCCCTTCACTTCCTGTCCCATAGCCAAACAGGAAGTGTTGAGAAATCCCTACAAATAAAGGGAATTCCTTGGGGACCCCCAGGTCACCAGAACTAGTGCCCTATTGGAAGATTTCCCCTCTATTACTTTTCTGGGGACAATCCAAAATTTGGGATTTTCTTTTACTTTCACATTCAATGATAATAGTAAACAGGACAACTAGAGAAGCTGAATCTCCCCAACCTGACGGGTGTTTTAATCCCTCTCCATTCTATCCAAAACTAAAAAAACATAGTTTTGCCTTTAGCTGTACTTTAAAATTGAATTAAATTGTGTTTTTAGTTTGTCAAACTCAGATACAGTTAACAAAGGACTATTTTGGATAGATGAAGGGAGAGTAATAACCATCAGTTTTTTGCCACCTGTGTCCTATTGAAGAGATTTCCCATCACTTCCTGTCTTATAGCCAAAACAGGAAATGAGTGAAAATCCCCCCCGAAGTAAGGGAATCCTAGGGTACCACCAGGGTGAAATTTGGAATTTTCTTTCACGCTCGGTGGAAATGGTAAATAAAACTGATAGAAAGGGTTAATCACCCTAATGCCGGGGTAGGCAACCCGGGGCCCTCCAGCTGTTGTGGAACTACATTTACCATGAGTCATTGCAAGGCTGGCACTTACAATTACTCCCAGAGGCATGATGGGACTTGTAGTTCTGCAACAGCTGGAGGGCCCCAGGTTGCCTACCCCTGTTCTAAAATCCTGACAGGTGTTCTAATCTCTATCCACTCTATATAAAGCAAAAATAAAGTGTTGCCTTTAGTTATACTTTAAGTTTCACTTTAACAATATGTAGTGCCTGTGTACTTTATGGTACTGGTGCTAGTTCAATTTAGAGGGAGATCAGAGTGTAGTTAAACTCTGATCCAAATTGTTAAGTGTAAAACAGGGTCTCTGTCTCAGCTTGGCTGTTCTGTAGGCTATTCTGTTGAATTGGGGTGTTCTTCCAGCCCCGGTGGCAGCAGTGGAGTCAAGGTTTGGTTGCTCTTTCCCAGCAGCCAATTAGGAGGGTTTGGCCTCGCTGTGCATACTGTGGATAGGTATTTATGAGGCAGATGCCATTGCATCTGGGTCTTCTTCCAGTGTGACACCCACCTTTGGGGTGACCACATCACGGCCCCCCGGCATTATGGCCTACCTGGCCGGGGCATGTGTGCCACGCGGTGTTCCTGGTTCCGGGACCATGTTGGCCCTGAGCATCTGAACAGTGACGGGAACCCAGTGAGCAACTGGGTTCCCACCTTTGAGGATCCTAAGCTGTATTGCTGTTCGGTGGGGAGTCCATCTGAGGAGCGCCATAGAGAGGCTGGCGATCCAAAAGGGCCTCGTCAAACCACCAGGGATCAAGGTAGCCGGACACTGAAGGATTGATCCCCTGTCAGTCGGTACCTGAGCGACAAGTTGAAGGCGATCCAGGCATAATTTATCTAAGGAGGATTGCCTCTGTAACTACAAGTCAGAGGGGGCCTGTGGCAGAGGTGTCTCCCTGAAGTTCACCAAGGAGGGTCTGTGGCAGGGACGTTATCCTACAAATGTTCGAGTGATACTCCGGCTGCCAGGTCAGTGAGAGAGGCCTGTCCGGGTACACTAAACCCACTCATTAGTGGCGCAGAGAAGTGTTACGTTTGGGAGCAGGACTGTTTCCATATTATCTCGCCTGAATCTGCCTTTCTCCTTTCTTCTTCAACTTTACTTTCCTCACCACAAGTTTATTGTTTTTACCCGGCTGGGTAATAAAGATACACCTGTTGCGGACATTCCTTTTACTTCTACCAAATGCAATACGCATCATTCAACCCTAGGAATTCGGGGGAGCCATGAGGTAATCGTGCCACCCGAAACAACCAGCAGCTCCTCCGGGGATAGTGCTACAAATATAAATCAAAAGTCGAGAACCATACCTTCAGTCCTTTAGCTCTGTTGATTGCTCTCAGAGGCCGGAGTACTCTCAATACTCTCAGGATTTTCACTACAGATATAGCACTTGACCTGTGGAAATAAACAGTGTATGGTTGGGTCCGGACATAAGATCACTGTGCAAAATGAAACAGATTTTAACTACCAATTATTGATCCTGCCAAACAGACAAAATATAATCTAACATGGGACTTGTATTATCTCTAATGCCACAATACACACGATCAGTCCATCCGATGAGAACGGACCGATGGACCGTTTTCATCGGTTAACCGATGAAGCTGACTGATGGTCCGTCGTGCCTACACACCATCAGTTAAAAACGATTGTGTCAGAACGCGGTGACGTAAAACACAACGACGTGCTGAAAAAAAAACTAAGTCCAATGCTTCCAAGCATGTGTCGACTTGATTCTGAGCATGCGTGGATTTTTAACCGATGGTTGTGCCTACTAACGATCGGTTTTGTTCTATCGGTTAGGAATCCATCGGTTAAATTTAAAACAAGTTGTCTTTTTTTTAACCGATGGTTAAATAACCGATGGCGCCCACACACGATCGGTTTTGACCGATGAAAACGGTCCATCAGACCATTCTCCTCGGTTTAACCGATCGTGTGTACGCAGCATAAGACTTACCCTACATATCATGTAAATTACATGGGGCACCTGGGAAGGAGGCCCTTCTGGGTAAAAAAATGTTGTTATGTTTGTGTTTTTTTTTTAAACTTCACTTAAATTATTTGTAAAGGAAACCTCAAATCTTTTGATTCTTTTGACCAAAGAGTGCCCTTAAAGGAGTTGTAAATAAAATTTTTTTTTTTGGTGAAATGACAGGGTATAGGGACATAATAGTTAACTGATTCCTTTTAAAAACGATTAAAAATAGATAAAAATCAATCATGTAATGTCCCTCTAGTTTCTGGTTTCGTTTTTTGCATGTTTCCTGCTTCTCTGCTAAAGCGGAACTAAACTCCAGCCCTTAAAATTTCCCCTCGCCTACTTGCATTTTGCGAGTGCAAAATCGTTTCTGGCGAGGAGCTGGGAGTGGGGGGTTGAGCGCGGGTACTGCCGGCATGCAGGGATTGATCGGGAGCCGTTCTCCCATCAATCACCCTGGGGAAGAGAAAAGCCGCGGGATTACATAGCTGATAACCCGCTGTTACAGCTGACTTTACATTGCAGCTCCCTCCGCTCCACTCGTGGTTACACACAACCCCGCCTCCTGACCCCGTGCCTGTATCATATAGACAGAACATGTCCCAGCATTGGACTGGCATTCTGTCAATCTGATACAGGCACAGGGTCAGGAGGCGGGGCTGTGTGTAACCGCGAGTGGAACGGAGGGAGCTGCAATGTAAAGTCAGCTGTAACAGCAGGTTATCAGCTATGTAATCCCGCGGCTTTTCTCTTCCCCAGGGTGATCGATGGGAGAACGGCTCCCAATCAATCTCTGCATGCCGGCGGTACCCGCGCCCCCCACTCCCAGCTCCTCTTCCCCTGGGGCTATCCTCTGCACAGGTGAGCAGAGGCTACAATCGTGGGCACAGTGAGTAAAGGCTGAAATGGTCGGCACAGTGCGTAAATGCTGCAATGGTGGGCACAGTGCGTAAAGGCTGCAATGGTGGGCACAGTGGGCAGAGGCTGCAATGGTGGGCAGAGGCTGCTATGGTGGGCACAGTGGGCAGAGGCTGCAATGGTGGGCACAGTGGGCAGAGGCTGCAATGGTGGGCAGAGGCTGCAATGGTGGGCACAGTGGGCAGAGGCTGCAATGGTGGGCACAGTGGGCAGAGGCTGCAATGGTGGGCACAGTGGGCAGAGGCTGCAATGGTGGGAACAGTGGACAGAGGCTGCAATGGTGGGCACAGGTGTGGCTGCACTGATAAAGTTTGTAACTTAATTCGGCATAAAACATGTAAGTGTCATTTCATGAGATAATTTGAGGGCGTGTTTAGGGGCAGAATTAGGGGTGGTGCAGGGTAGGGATTGGTTGGGTCAACTGGTGGCGAGTAACCCTTAAGGTCTGGCTAGTAGCGCAGGACTTGAAATTTTGAGCCCTGTAAACTCTATCAATCAACAATAACTATTTTAATTATTATGCTGCTAGCCTTAGTAAATAGATAGGAAGGTACAGTATACTGTATCATATTTACTTGTTTTAAATGTTTTTTTTTCGTCAGTTGCTTCCTAGTTTCGAGCCTTGGCTAAAATGATGTCCTACATCCCTGGAGCCTTAATTAACATTTTTTTTCTTTCATTGAGAGGAGGGACTTTCTCAGCCGTAAGTACACCCCTCTGCCTGCATGCCTTAGCTAAGAGTAGATGGATTCTAACTAAATGCTACATAAATCATCTGCCCTTAATCAAGATGACCATTGCTAGAATTGCTAAGGGGGTGTTTTTCAAAGTGATTTCTCAAAAAAATTATTATAATAATAGCATGGAGACAGAGATAGATGGGTGAGTTTTATTTGAATATTAAAAATGAATTAAATAGTGCTTTCAGTTTGTGGTGCTCAGTTAAGTTCTGCTTTAAGCAAAATATGGCCAGAATTTGTCAAGGATGGGCGAATGCTTATCCCATTTGTCCAACAATTTTTTTATAAATAGAACTCTTAGGCCTCGTACACACGACCGCTTTCCTCGACAGAATCCATCAAGAAACTTGGTGGGAGAGCTTTTTTGCCGAGGAAAACGGTCGTGTGTATGTTTTTCATCGAGAAATCGGTCGAGGAACTCGATGAGAAAAAAAGAGAACTAGTTCTCTTTTTCCTCGTCGGGAGTCTCAATTTCCTTGTCGTGTTCCTAGTCAGGCTGGTTTTCGACGAGAAACACGTTTGTGTGTATGCTAAGAAACCCGCGCATGCTCAGAATAAAGTATGAGACGGGAGCGTACCTTCGGTAAAAGTAGGGTTTGTAATGGAGATAGCATATTTGTCACGCTGTAAAAGACTGAAAACTGCAAATCGTCTCTTACCAAACTTTTACTTAACACGCAGTAACATGAGATTAGCAAAAGCAGCCCCAAGGGTTGTGCCAGTGGAATCGAACTTCCCCTGCCGTCGTACGCGTTGTACGTCACCGCGTTTGAGAACGACGAGATTTTGTCTTGACAGTGTGTACGCAAAGAAAGCTTGTCAAGATTCTCGACAAGCCTGACAAGGAACTCGTCGAGGAAAACGATGTTTCATTTACGACGAGTTCCTCGGTCGTGTGTACGAGGCCTGATTGTCACGTCCAACCCACCATGGGATTAATGAATTTGGAACCAGTCATATAACAAATGAG
The DNA here is from genome assembly GCF_905171775.1 of Rana temporaria. Classification (NCBI taxonomy): domain Eukaryota; kingdom Metazoa; phylum Chordata; class Amphibia; order Anura; family Ranidae; genus Rana; species Rana temporaria. The sequence goes on from NC_053495.1 coordinate 42,318,434, forward strand.
TATAATAATCTATCAGTGCAGAGTGCTAGCTTGAATTGATCCTAAACATCATCACGATCATATCTATTTGTTCAGTTATAAGCCACATTCTCTGAGTAAGCAATAATTAATTATGTTAGGACATAAAGAACATTAAGCACACCAAAGGCTCAGTGACGTCCCTTTTTCATTTGGATCTATAACAAATGTAAACTCAGCTTATTATAAATCTTAATGCAGCCCCAAAATACAGCTGAACTGATACTAATGGGTACAGTGGTGGTTTGTGCTCAACATTTTTGGGGGGAGCAAACAAACTGAAAAAAGTGTGCCCATCAATTACCACCGTGAAGGGGGAATAATAACTACAAGTAGATATTGATGGTCAGACTTTGAGGCCAAGGAAGTATATTAAAAAATAAAGTTTAATATATTAAATTACAAACAAATATACATGGTAATCGGGGCTTTTTTTCAGCGGGAACGCGGGGGAACGCAGTTCCGGCACCTTCTGGACTGACTATGTAATGTCAAGGGGTGCTGGGATGTGCTGCAGGGTATTGATGCTCACTGCTGACAGATTTTTTCTAGCTGGAGGGCATCTATTTTTGCAGGGGGTCTATTGTTGCTGAGGAGGTCTAGTGTTGCTGGTGGGGGACCTATTGTTGCTGGGGGGTCAGTTGTTTCTGAAGGAAATCTACTGTTGGGAGAGGGGTCTATTGTTGATGGCTGCCAGAGAGTCTATTAATGCTGGCTGTGCGGAGATCTGTTGATGGGGAATTTTGTTGTGGGTGGTACATTGTTAGGGGGATCTATTGTTGCTGGCTGATGGGGAAACCAAATTCCATACAATTGACTTAGCACAACAAAATTATACTTGGTTCTGTATTGTCTAAAAGGGGTGGTACTGGGAGGTGGGTAGGGGATGGAACCAAGGGACGTTGCTCGGAGGTGGGTAGGAGCAGAGAAAACAAGTGACTCGGAAAAGGGGAGTTCCTGCACCTATTGTCTGAGAAAAAAAGCCCTGATGGTAATAAATTACAATTACAAAAATGACCACTGTATACAAAATCCTTAGAAGTCGCCTTCTAAGGATTTTGTATACAGTGGTCATTTTTGTAATTGTAATTTATTACCATGTATATTTGTTTGTAATTTAATATGATATTAAACTTTATTTTTTAATATACTTCCTTGGCCTCAAAGTCTGACCATCAATATCTACTTGTAGTTATTATTCCCCCTTCACTATATATACAGATGTGGCCCATGTGAGTGCTATCCCCTTGTATTCCAAACCTTCTCCCCCTTCTTTTCTTTTCTTCTTTTTCTACTTCTGCTTTTCCTTCTTCCCCTTCTCTATTCCCGTCCCTCTCTTTATTCCATCAATTACCACCAATGTGCCCATCAATTGCTGCCAGTGTGCCCATCAACTGCCGCCACTGTGCCCATAAATTGCTGCCAGTGTGCTCATCATTTTCCGCTACTGTGCTCATCAATTGCTGCCAGTGTGCTCATCAATTGCTGCCACTGTGCCCATCAATTGCTACCAGTGTGCCCATCAAATGCTGCTACTGTGCCCATCAATTGCTGCCAGTGTTCTCCAACAATTGCTGCCAGTGTGCATCGCCCACCCTGCACTTACCTGTCTCGGTGGGGCAGCGGGTCACATCGGCGGTGTCCTCCACACTCCTCGTTGTCTTCTCCCGTCCTCTGCTATGATTGGAGGCCTGATAGGCGTCCAAACACAGCGCCTGTCGTTTCAGCCAATCAGGTGACAGGTAACAGACCCATGCACCTGATTGACTGAGAGGCGGTTCAGTGTAAAGAAACAAATATTAATTCGCTGTGTGAACTGCGAGCGCCCAGCATGGAGCCCGATGTTCACCTTTTTGGACACCTATTAGAGCCTATGGCTCCAATCAGGTGCTTCCAAAAAAAAGGCCACTGTAATTCAGGTGCCCGGCAAGGGGGCGGACACATTAATAGGGGGTGGCAGCGGCGATCATAGATAGATTCATGCAATGCAGGAATCTATCTATGGTTATAGACAGGTGGCAGGAGACAGGGGGCGGCGCCTGTGTGCCCTTTAAGGACGCACCGCCACTGACTGAGTACAAAATGGCTGCTGATAACTAAGTGTGAAAAACAGCAAAATCTTTATATACAAGATACTTACTGAATACCAAAGGAAACCAGAGAAACTCCAACAACCAGCAGATCCAATAAGTTGAAATAGTTTCTGCAGAATGAACCTTTGTGTAGAAATGCTCCAAATGTCATCATCTACGATACCAAAAAAAAAAAAAGATTAATATATTGCAAAATTCAGAGATCTAATTATTACAAACCAATTCAGGGACATCATACATGTAGTGACATGAGACTCAACATATAGCGGGCTGACAGGAAGCACGTGTGATCGCTGTAACTAGAAGATCAACACTTTAAATACTTGTAGACATTTCACAATGTAAAATGTAAGATAAACAACTTGATCACTTCACTTAGACCCCGTACACACGATAGAATCCATCCGCAGATAAATCCCAGCAAATGGGTTTCTGCGGATAGATCCTATGGTGTGTACACGCCAGCGGATCTGTTTCCGCGGAGAAATCTCCTCTGGGATGGATTCCAGCAGATCGGATATTTGCTGTGCTGCACAACAAATCCATCTGCTGGAATCCATTCCAACGGATGGATCCGCTCGTCTGTACAGACTTACCGGATCCATTCGTCCAAAGGGATTCCCCGCACGCGTCGTAATGATTTGACGCATGCGTGGAATTCCTTATATGACAGCGTCGCGCCCGTCGCCGCGTCATAATCGCGGCGACAGCGCGACACGTCATCGGCAGAGGATTTCCGCGCGGATTTCAATGCGATGGTGTGTACACTCCATCCCATCGAAATCAGCGGAAATCTTTGAGAGGATTTATCCGTGGAAACGGTCCGCTGGACCGTATCTGCGGATAAATCCTCTCGTGTGTACGGGGCCTTAGGCTGGATTCACACCTTGGCATTTTTAGTGCTTTTTACATTTTACAGATTTGCACTACAGAACGTGTTCCATAGGAAACCATGGTAAATGGACTGTAGTGCAAATTTGCAAAATGCAAAAAGCACTAAAAACGCATAGGTGTGAATAAGGCCTAACAGCATTCACCGGAAAATAATTTTATATTATGGCAATCAAAGAATCCCCCACTGCCAGGAGCAGACAATTGCTCAGCAAGAGGGATTCCCCTGATGATAGGAGCCTCTTAACACTAAGATAGGAAGCTGAGATTCACCAAAATCAATTGAAAGTGTTACTAAACCCACAACTGTAAAATCTGTCTGTATATGCAGTAAAGCATGCTTGTTATACTCACTGTGAAACCTAAGGGGTTAATATTCTGTAGTGTGTAAAAAGGCTGTCTCCTCTAAACCTCCCCTTCTTCCACAGTCCTGATAGAAGAGACCCTTGGGGGCAAGTTGCACATGCTCAGTTCAGTGTGTATTGCGAGAGTGCAGGTGATCAGCACAGGGCCAATCAGTACTGTCCAGACAGAGGGGTCAGGAGTCCTGCAGCCTCATAGGATAATCAGGGGAGAAGGAAAACTCCTCCTACAAGCTTTACCCAGTGCTCTGATGGACACTGATAGAAGTTACAAGACTGCTGTAACTGCTGATGGAAAAAGGTATTTAGCAGTTTATATTTACTATAATAGGTGTATTTCCATGTTCTGTGCACTGTGGGAGACCAGATATAGTGAATGCAGGGTCCTGGGTTTAGTAACACTTTAACATACTTCTCTCTAAGGGCCCTTTCCCACGTACGGATCCCGTGAGGATCCGTACCGTTCTTATCCCCTTGCTCAGCTGGGATCGCTCCATTGATCCCCGCTGAGCCGGCAGATGACAGGGCGGTCCCCCTGTCAGATCTCCGCTCTCCCCTATGGGGGGATCGGATGAACACGGACCGTCTGCAGGATCGGACCATAGCGGGGACCGATGACATCCGCTGAAACCTGCTATCCCATAGGGATACATGTATGTCCGTATTTCATCCAAAAACGGATGGATGAAATACATATATACTGTCTGTACGTGTGAAAGGGCCCTTAAGCTCCTGAAACAGGAAGTGTGTGTCTCTATTTACTTAATAATAAACAAAGTTGTATTAAATAGATATAATGCCAACTACAGCCCTAGGCCCCGTACACACGTCCGAGGAACTCGACGGGCAAAACTCATCGTTTTGCTCGTCGAGTTCTGTGTGAAGCCGCCGAGGATCTCGGCGAGCCAACTTTCCTCATTGAACAACGAGGAAATAGAGAACATGTTCTCTATTTGGCTCGACGAGGAACTCGTTGGCTTCCTCGGCCGAAAGTGTACACACGGCCGGGTTTCTCGGCAGAATTCAGCTCCGATCAAGTTTCTGGCTGAATTCTGCCGAGAAACTCGGTCGTGTGTACGGGGCCCTACAGATCATTATTCCTTTGAAAAATCTAGCTTACAGACATAAACTTTGCAGAAACAGAAAGGCAGAAACAGGAATGTTAAACATGATGCACTGCATTGCAACTCCAAAAAAGAGCCCAGGCAGAAACTTGTGCAGTGTCACACAACAGAAAAAGCTCATGCGATTCAGCAATATATCAAACGATGAGGAAACCTTTAGCACATTGTGTGTACAGTCCATATCAGTATAACACCAGCTTCCCCATGCAATTTACACATTTCCACCAAAACCACAGGATGCCAACACCCAGAACGTCTCAGAATTAGGGAAGGCTGTCCGAAAGGGGTAACAGCCAGGAAAGATCTCTTTTCAGTTTCAGTGAGTTCTTATTAAACATATTTCCATCAATTTAACCTGAAAATGTAAAGAATACCAGAGATACAAATCTCTGTGCAACATAAAAACAAGATTCACCTTAGGGCAGGGTAGTAAAGTAAAACCATACACTGAGGTCTACAACAAATAGAAATTTCCACCTATTATGGCCCCAGCCAGGAATCAGAGGAGGTGGGTGAACTTTGTTTTTCTGGCAACCCACCATTGTTAGGGCCTGGCAGAAACAGTTCCTTAATGTAGCCAAGGTTAAACATTCATAGGGACTATGGTGCACAAGAAGCTCACTTCTATCCTGAAAGACACACATGCTTCATATCATTCCTAAAGGCTGAGAACCATGGCTTGCATACAATGAGGCCTCGTACACACGACCATTTTCCTCGACAAAATCCATCAAGAAAAATGCTGGCAGAGCTTTTTTGCCAAGAAAAACGGTCGTGTGTATGTTTTTCGTCGGCAAACTGTCGTGGATCTCGACGAGAAAAAAAGAGAACAAGTTCTCTTTTTTCTCGTCGGGAGTCTCAATTTCCTCGTCGTGTTTCTCGTTCTTGTGTATGCTTAGAAACCCGCGCATGCTCAGAATAAAGTATGAGACGGGAGCGCACCTTCGGTAAAAGTAGAGTTCGTAATGGAGATAGCACATTCGTCACGCTGTAACAGACTGAAAAGCGTGAATCATCACTCACCAAACTTTTACTAACACGCGGCAACACGAGATTAGCAAAAGCAGCCCCAAGGGTGGCGCCAATGGAATAGAACTTCCCCTTTATAGTGCCGTTGTACGTGTTGTACGTCACCGCGTTTGAGAACGACGAGATTTTGTCTTGACAGTGTGTACGCAAAGAAAGCTTGACAAGATTCTCGACAAGCCTAACAAGGAACTCGTCGAGAAAAACAATGTTTCTTTTACGATGAGTTTCTCGGTCGTGTGTACGAGGCCTGACAGCCTGAATCTGGACCGTTCCCTACTCTTGACGTAATGAATTACCTGCAGCCTTGAATGAGAACGTTTCAGTGCAGCCTGATGGATTTTTCCCTCTACGCTTCCCATCTCCATTCCTTTCCCTTTCTTTTCTTACTCTGCTGTTTTCTTACCTTCTTTTTGGGTGTCTTTCACCCCCTTGCATCCTGGCTGATGAAGGGCACTTAGGCCGTCTCCTTCCCCCTGGCCTGCAAGTTCTATCCACTGAGGTGCAGACCAAGCGTTAAGGGGTTGTCCCTCTGGTAAGTGCATCCTTGTACATTGACCATACTCACTAAAGCCCTAAACACGATCGGACTGTTTTCATCGGTCAAACCGATCGTGTGTGGGCCCCATCGTTTGTTTTCCATCAGTGAAAAAAAAAGAACATGTTTTAAATTTTCCTATGGATAAAAAAACTATAGAAAAAAATGATCGTCTGTGTGGAAGTCCATCGGTCAAAATTCCACACATGCTCAGAATCAAGTCGACGCATGCTCGGAAGCATTGAACTTCATTTTTCTCAGCACGTCGTAGTGTTTTACGTCACCACGTTTGGACACGGTCGGATTTTTGACCGATGTTGTATAAGCAAGACTGATTAAAGTCAGCTTCATCGGATATCCGACAAAAAAACCCATCTGATTAGATTCCATCAGATATCCGATCGTGTGTACAGGGCATTAGTCTAATGTTATAGTGATGGAATTGTACCACCCTTATTAGCTTTTGATGACTTTGACTTATGTGCTGACTTTCCTTCTTAATTTGTATGTGCAATTGTTTGCACCAATATACCTGTATACATTTTAAAAATAAATTTCCATCTACACCAGTCCTTTCCCCCTCAGTCTGGCCATGGAAGATGTCTTTTTACTCTCTTTTACCCCTTATTGCCATTTTACACCCATTTAAGTCACCATCGTCGCACATGTATCACTCTACTCGGTCTGTCTCAGGAAGGACATCACAAGATACTTTAGAGCAGGGGTGTCAAACTCAATTTCTTCATGGGCGGCATCAGCATTATGATTGCCCTCAAAAGGGCCGGTTGTATCTCTAAGATTAGATGTCCAGCGCATCCCCTCCCCTTTACATTAGATGTCAAGAGCAACTCCACCATTAGAAGTTAAGTCCCCCACTTTCCTTTACATCACAGTGCACCCCCCTTTCCTTATGCTGCTGCTGGGAAGAAGCTGGATACATTGCTTGAAAGCAGAAAGTAAGGGTCTTGAGTAGGACCAGAGGAAGGCTGGAGCTCTCCTGTAGCTGCAGAATAGGTGCGAGGGCCACATGAAATGGCCTGGAGGGCCGGATTTGGCCAGCAGGCCTCGTGTTTGACACCTGTGCTTTACAGGATGCACTTACATTTCCTACCTAGGTAACAAAAAAAAGCAAAATGTCACAGCAGTAACCATTTGCATTATATCACAATCTACATAAAATTAAAGCTGCCTGATCTTTCAGTGACTATGCAAAAATCTGTTTTTAGGAGTCCTAAATGGCTGAATGATTTTTTTGAATGGCAGAAACACCAACGATGGCTTGAAAGCACCACCCCTGAAGATCTATGGCCCTAGGCACCATTGGAGAACAGTACCCAAGGCTGAAGAGAGACACAATTCAGTCCTGAACATCATCTGTACAATTAAGGATTAGTTTAGGGGTTCAGATGCATTCATTAAAATCATTCGTGTTGATCTGATTGGAAGGGTATTGGACTTTGAGTGCCTCAGTAGAACATTTCTGCAAATTGCCTAGAAGAACCGCCCTAAGAAAATGAACACCCCTCTTATGTATGGAGAGAACTGGACACACTTCTATCATTTATAAACAGGGCATAGCCAGATTCTGGACACGAGGATGCAAACAATAACCTATGGAAGAGATCCATTGATACTGTTCTGGTAAGCTGTCGTTTTGGTGGAAATGTTCAGCTGTTGAGTTAGATGCAGCCACACAGTGTAGAACTCCAGAAACACATTATTTTCTGTCAAAGACAAACGCCTCTTGGCTTTTATTGTGCAGAATAAACACACTCCATTCAAACAAAACTCACACAGAAAATAGTATTTAAATCAACAGTACAAGAAGCATTGTTTGCAACAATTAATTAATCTACTGAATCTTCTTTATTATCCTTGTGCAGATGTTTACAGTGAGCTATTTCTAGATATAATCTACAGCGCCATTAAAGTAAATTATGGTGAAGTGACGTTACACCATTTTAGCCCGTCTCCTAGAATATGTTTGTTCTTGTATTTTTAGTATACCGGGCCTTCACTCATCAAAAAAGCAAACACTTGACATTAAAATTTGGAGGATGGATTTTCAAGAAAGCAAGCTTTGCTGTCACTAATAAAAAGAGTTGTGCACTAGTCAGAAATGACAAAAAAATATCTTTAAAGAGAACATTTCACACGGGTGGTCCAATCATGTCTGGCTGTCAGTTCTTCCAGTGGACCTGATCAGAAGTTCCATGTAAGGCCCCGTACACACGACCGAGTTTCTCGGCAGAATTCAGCCAGAAACTCGATCGGAGCCGTATTCTGCCGAGAAACCCGGTGGTGTGTACACTTTTGGCCGAGGAAGCCGACGAGGATCTCGTCGGGCCAAATAGAGAGCATGTTCTCTATTTCCTTGTTAGTCAATGAGGAAACTTGGCTCGCCGAGATCCTTGGCGGCTTCACAAGGAACTCGACGAGCAAAACGATGTGTTTTGCCCGTGGAGTTCCTCGGACGTGTGTACGGGGCCTAAGTCTATTGGCAGGCGAATGTAAACCAACGTGGGCCTGTTTACATCGGATTATGGCACCTGCCAGCGCCCTCTGGCTTTCACACTGGAGTGTGAGGAGCAGCTGTTAAGGGCGAATTGAAGGTGCTATTTTTAACGCTATAGTGCCTGCAAAACGCCCTCAGTGTGAAAGGGGTCGAAGAGTCAGATTTGCACAATTAGAAAAAAGCTACATAAGGGACATATGCATCTTAAGTACAAAAACCTACACAACTGAAATTATTTAAAACTTTGATTCAATAATGTAAAACAGAATAATTCAGTCCAGCTGTGATTGTAACAGGTGTTACAATTTTTACTAAGTATGTTACTTTCTTATAAGGTTTCTCTTTTTTAGTATTACTAATCTGTTTTCCTATTCTATTCTCACTGGCTGTCAACTTGACTGTCTGGCTTCATAATGTGTGGAACAAGTATACATCAAAGGAGTTAAGTCACAAGTCTGGTGTCAAGATCTGGATCTGAACCTTGAGCCTCTGTGGCGTCTGACTATTTCTTCCCGCTATGCCATCTGAGATATTAGACAGCTCCCTGCCTGATTCCTTGGGTAACCTTGCTTTGTTTCTTGTTTCTGATGAACCTTGAACCATTTGCCCCTCCCATGAACTTCTTGATTTAACCCATGGCTCTGCCCTTCCTGTTGCCAGATTATTGTGCTCCTCTCTAGTCAATATCTTGCTCCTTTTCTATATCTTCACAACCATATGTTACTGAGCATTGGCTTGTTTTTCACAACTACGCTTTTGCTTGAAAAAACCCTGCAGCCAACTGTTACCGACCTTCGGCTTGTTTACTGGCTACGCTTCTGCTTGATTCCTACTTTCTCCATCTGCTTAAGGTGGGGAGAGCCTAAGGTCCATAACCTGGCACTAGCACACTGTAAAACCCACCTCCACCACCAGGAGATCTGGTGAAGACCAGTTAGTGCTTAGACCCTGCGTCTCGGTTGAGCCCGCGTTATCTGCCAGGGTGACCTGCTTGTGTACTTATCCTGCTGGTTGGTATAAATCTCTGTACTGCCATAACTATTGGTTTCTGAGCCTTACCCCGACTGTGACAATTGGAGTGCATACTAGTTTACTATCAGTGTCTCAGAAAATAATGATGCCAGAGGATGATAGGGGGATTCAGGGAACTAGCACTTTTAAGAAGGCTGTCTAGATGTGTTTCCTTTAAAGCATGACTTTTTTTTTCTTAGTTTTGGATAAAGGAGGTAAGCTACCGGTAACATGTGTCAGGCTTTTTATTTATGTCTGTTACTTAGGGGTACTCTACCTGTGACATCCATAAAAGATATTGGGTAAATGTCCAATGTCAAACATTTTAACCCTATCCACACTACTAAAAAATAATTCTGTCCCCATTAATAAGATTACCCATCACTTAATTTTCCTGTTAAGACTTTCTGCCTTGACAGGAAGAAAGAAGAACGACACAGACAGCAGTATAAACCTGTCAGAGACTCTAACCCTTCCCTGCTTCAAAATATAAAAAATTTAGGCTGGAGTCAGGCTTTAAAGCGTTAAAAACATGAGCCAGTACAAACTAAATAGCGTTGCAAAAATAAATGCCAATGCCTACTATTTTAGCACTTTTTCTGCAAAAATTAAAAGGATTCTAAAGATTTTAAAAAATTAGCAGGAAAAAAAAAAACAACAATCCCGCTGACCAGTGTCTGTAAAGAGACAGTAAAAACAATTGTACTGCTGGTTTAAATACAATTTTCACACAAACCAGGTTACCTTTAAAACGATTTCAAATGTAAACATACTAGTGAAGACATAATCTGCATATCCTAGCACCTGAGGGTACAGAAGAGTTATAGGTTATCACAGACATCATTCTGATCATCAAAAAAGAACATGATTTTACCTTTAAGAAGATTTCAACTGTAAAGATTCCTGTGAAAGCATAGTCAAAGTAACCAAGAATCTGCAAGGTACAAGAGCACAGTGAGTAATCTGTTTGAAGAGAAGCTGAGAATGGATCACTGCCTTTTGCTGGGACTAAGAAAGAAAGCTTGTCATTAAGTTTAATGGGAAATTATTTTGTTGAAGACTTGGTCGTAATCACTTACAAAAAGAACCCCCACCCATTTATTCTGACCTCCCCTGCCTTTCGTTTGCTCTGCCAAGGGCTTTGGTAAGTACTTGGTCCTTTTAGGTAAGTTGGAGCATGTGATCTCCTCCCAAGATGCAGTGGTCAGCTATACGTGGCCAACTGCCAGTCCTGAACATGGTCACATGAGGAGGAAGAGGAAGCAGTTAACACTTCAACACCATCTGACATAGAGTTTCCACAGAATAGTTTTTTGAAGGATTTTTTTAAAGGAAAGGTTGTGTGTCACCAACTGATCTAGATTACATGCTGATATTTTACCCGGTTACATCACAGCTGTTTACTCGTGAACAGGGTCGGATTGACCATTCGGGCACCGCCCGAGGGCCCCATGCCACTAGGGGGCCCCATCAGGGTTGCCAGCCTCAGTAAAACCAGGGACAGTATGTAAAAATCTGTGTTTTAAAAAAAAATCCCAAGATTATAGCTGCCGCGCCCCTCCAGTACCTTTTCAGTGTGTGTATGTATACCGTGTGTCTGTTTGTGTATACTGTATGTGTGTGTGTATACTGTGTGGCCCCATAATCTATTGCCTGGGGGCCCCATAATCTCCTATTGCCCGGGAGCACCATAATCTCCTATTGCCCGGGGGCCCTATGAGTTGTCAGTCCGCCCCTGCTCATGAACCTATATCTGAATCATAGCCTTAGGCCTCGTACACACGACCGGACATGTCCGCTGAAACTGGTCCGCGGACCAGTTTCAGAGGACAGATCCGATCGTGTGTACAGGCTAGCGGACAGATTTCCAGCGGACAAAAGTTTCTTAGCATGCTAAGAAACTTGTCCGCTGGAGAGCTGTCCGTCGGACATGCCCACTGGTTAGTACGTCTAACCAGTGGACCGAAATCCCGTGCATGCGTCGAATTGATTCGACGCATGCGTGGAAGCATTGAACTCACGCGATAGAGAACATCAGTGTCGTCTACGTCACCGCGTTCTCTGTCCGCGGGGATTTAGGTTTGATGGTGTGTACAGCCATCAGACCGAAATCTTCGAGCGTACATGTCCGATGAAAACGGTCCGCGGACCGTTTTCATCGGACATGTCCTGTGGTGTGTACGAGGCCTTAGTGTGTATATTGTGTCATGGTGCTGTGATACAATCATATAATACTGTAGATTTGAAACAGGGAAAGCAATCCAACAGGGGATTAACTGTGGACATCCAATACTTACCGTACATCAATACATAACAGTACATTTTCACAGTGGAACAGACAGTAAAGCTGGCCATACACTAGTAGCCTTTTGTATGAACATTCATACAAATATTCGCATAAACATTTGTATTGTACAATAATTCTCAGTACTTGCGATGACTTGACAAATGTAATTTAAAAGTACTTCAAAATTTCGTTTACTATTACCGTAGCATTTAATGTTGGAACAAATTGACTTTCCTGAATTAAAAACACATTGGGGGGATTTAATAAAAGTGGAGTGTGCAAAATCTGGTACAGCTCTGCATAGAAACAAATTAGCATCCAGATTTTATTGTCAAAGCTGAAGTTAGAAGCTGATTGGCTACCATGCATAGCTGCACCAGATTCTGAGTGCGCCAGTTTTGGTAAATCCCCCCCATTATCGTCCAAAAACGTGTTAGTTTGAGAAAGCTTTCTATTCCACTTCTTCAAAATTTATCATCACTGAGGTTGAAAATTAACAGCGATTTGACCCCACTAATAGAAAATAAAACAAATCTTCACAAAAAAACAATTTTTTTATGAAATTCTGCTAGTGTTTGGCCAGCTTATATAGACATACAGTGATTCCTCGGTTCACAAACTAAATTTGCGAAACGACTCTGATCACAAACCGAATTGGTTGCGAACCGAGGCAACTTTTCCCATAGGGTTCAATGCAAATAAGGTTAATGTGTTCTGAACTTTTTTTTTTGTTTATATATAAAATTAAGAAATGTATGTAAAGTACAAAAAAAAATGTTTTAAACATATATTACATACGGTCTTTTACATTAAGCTGACCTTTTTCATGTGTACATCTAAAAAGAAAAAACTATAGCTCCTCTTTAATCCTTGTTTGAAACAATCCCAAACCCCAATTTAAATGACTAATCTAGGGGCCAGAAAACAGCACTGTGGATCCAGGAAAAGACCATCTGAGGGCGTGATAAAGTCTTCAGGAGCCTGCTCCAGGATCTCCCCGCTATTCCTGTGAGCCTGGCATCATCTGGATTGGTGAGCGGGCAAGAGGTCATCCTCTTTACACCCCAAGACACACTGCATGCAGACACCTTTACCTTGTTCTGTTTGCTAAAGTTCTAATAAGGAGACACTTTGCATTGGGATGTCATTATAAAGGAACTTTCCTGTTTCCTGGGCCCTTGTTTAAGCTAGCTGAAGATACAGAACATTTTCAACACAAGGACTCCTCTACCTGACCCCCCCCCCCCCCACCTAAGGAACGTTGAGTACAATACCTACCCATATTAATAAGGAAGTCTTTTCAGAAATCAGGGTATTAGATTTGTGTAATCAGTTGTAATATTCTTGTGTATCTGTGTTTAGTTTGGGGTTGTGGCGTCAGGAGGCAAAAGGGAGTAGTCTGACATAAAGACGGTCATTCTCCTTTCCTTTTCTACCTGTGGCCATAGGCTTTATTCAAGTTACTGGTTGCTGCCCTTCATTCTGTTGAAGCTATACATTCATAATTCTCCTGTTTAGGTGTGCTAAGAGTTTGATACTAACAACATATTTGCCTAGGCCACGTTTTGCTGATTTGTCTGATTGCATAACCGTAAAAAAACACTTGATTACAGTGTCATAGTCTGGTGTCTGTACAGGGTGGGCCATTTATATGGATACACCTTAATAAAATGGGAATGGTTGGTGATATTAACTTCCTGTTTGTGGCACATTAGTATATGTGAGGGGGGAAACTTTTCAAGATGGGTGGTGACAATGGCGGCCATTTTGAATCCAACTTTTGTTTTTTCAATAGGAAGAGGGTCATGTGACACATTAAACTTATTGAGAATTCCACAAGAAAAACAATGGTGTGCTTGGTTTTAATGTAACTGTATTCTTTCATGGGTTATTTACAAGTTTCTCTTTGTTTACAGCCATTGACATGTCGCCGAGGTTAACACATGCGGAGCGGATAGAAATTGTGTTGATGTCTGGTGAATGCAGTAATCAGGTCATTGCAGCAGATTTCAATGCAAGACAGCCTACGAGACCACCCATCTCCCATGCTACAGTTAGCAAACTTTTTGCTAAGTTTTGTCAAACTGGTTCAGTGTTGGATTTGCCAAAATGTGGACGCATGAAATCTGTCACTAATGAAGAAACATCAGTGGCTGTCCTAGCTTCATTCAGCAAGAGCCCACAGCGTAGCACTCGCTGCATGTCACTGGAGAGCACATTGAACACATTTTATAAGTGGTCAGAAACTTGTAAATAACTCATGAAAGAATAAAGTTACGTTAAAACCAAGCACACCATTGTTTTTCTTGTGAAATTCCGAATAAGTTTGATGTGTCACATGACCCTCTTCCTATTTAAAAAACAAAAGTTGGATTTAAAATGGCCGACTTCAAAATGTCCGCCATGGTCACCATCCATCTTGAAAAGTTTCCCCCCTCACATATACTAATGTGCCACAAACAGGAAGTTAAAATTACCAACCATTCCCATTTTATTAAGGTGTATCCATATAAATGGCCCACCCTGTATAATCATATTGTCATTTAGAAATGTCTGAACCCAGGGTGTCAGAGGTGTCGGGGAATTGAAGTTCAGGACAATCCTTGGGCTCAATCATCTTTAACCACTTCCAATCCCAGCCATAGTTATATGACGTCCACAGGAGCGATCTCACATCCTGGGTTGGCGTCATATGATGTCCTGGGCTTCCCGGCCGTCTAGGGGGCGTGCTGGGTGTCCCCCAGCCAGAGAAAGCGAGAAATCTTATTTACTTCAGCTTCTAATGCACACTGTGAGAAGTTTACAGTTCATGAATCAAAGTAAGAAATTTCAGTACAGGAGAGGAGCCTGTACAACTGTGAAGACTGAATGGAAGGCCGGAGTTCTGCTTTAAGGACCTAGCCCATTTGCCCAAACGATTACTGCTCTGATTTTGTTGCCCCCTGCGGTGTTATAACAAAGGTCACACAAGCTATTTCTGACTTAATCAAACCAGAAACCGAAGTACTTAGCGTAGCAGCGGGAGAAGGCTCAGTGCGGCTCCTCAATTAATTGGTAATGAATCTAGCGCACTGCCAGGACTGTGAGCTGTGTGGGACACATAGATTTCGAATTGTTAATGTGCACCAAGTGAATTTTCTGACTCTACGCTAGCTCAGTCCTGCAAAAGGTCAGCTATGACCTACCAACATGTTTCACTGTTTTCTGCTAAGATTAAAAGTTACAAAATGACAGCACTAAAGTGAAAAATAAACCATCTCTTTGTACATGATTAAAGGAAAAGTTCACCTTTCTGAATATGTTACATGTTACACCCATATTTAAACTGCAGTCTGCTCACATAATTTGTAATAAAAACATCTTTGCCATTCTTAATCCCTCCAACCACTTTGCATATTATTTTATATATATTGTGATTCTGTATTAGCCAAATATGCTGCAGAAATCTCCCTCCACTGAGTTTGGCTGCATCCATTTTAACTGTGGGCAGCTGAAGCTGCTGCCTGTTCAGTTCCTGGATTTACACAGACACACAGAGGCACACCTCCAGCTCTGCAGCTCTCATTGACCTTCTTACGACTCATCCCCCTCCCTTCCTGGAAAACTCTCAGGAGAGTGAGAGAGAGAGAGCTGTGCATGATGTCATAAGCCTAGGCTTTTTACCAGACAAGAGACAGGAAGTGGGCTGTATACGGTATTTACTGGCAGAATTTTTTTAATTTACTATTCAAAGTTAAAACAACAAGGGCAGAGGATTTAAGAGATGAAAAAAATTACTGCAGTTCCACTTTATGGTGTAGCATGTTAAATGTTCAGCAACCTCCCCCCGCACCGCTGTCCCCCCCCATTGTGACAGTGGGCAAGGTTTCTGCTCCCCGCACCCGCTATCACAATTTGAAAACCGCACGGCCATGCTTCGCAGACACTGCCGCGTCATTCATTTATAGAGTTCTACAACTGCAGGTCTCAATGAACTGCGAGGGCACGGATGAGCACTCTCAAAGTTCACTGATCATCCTGCTCTCCAGTAACAGTCTGCCTATACGGGAGGTACGAGCAAACAGCTTTACTAAGAGTCTGCAGGAGCCTGGCACTGCACCCACGATCTGCTGATCTCAGGTACAATACTCTGTAGGCTCTTAAAGACCTTAATGTATCCTTTAAAGGGGTTGTAAAGGTTTGTTTTTTATTTTCTAAATAGGTTCCTTTAAGCTAGTGCATTGTTGGTTCACTTACCTTTTCCTTTGATGTCCCTTCTAAAAAAAAAATGTCTTTGTTTTCTTTGTCTGAATTTCTCACTTCCTGTTCCTCCTCAGTAAGCTGTTCTGGCTGACTAACCCCCAGCCAGAACAGCTCGGATGATGGGGGAAAGCTTACTGAAGAGAAACAGGAAGTGAGAAATTCAGACAAAGAAAAAAAACATTTAGAAGGGAAATGGAAGGAAAAGGTAAGTGAACCAACAATGCACAAGCTTAAAGGAACCTATTTAGAAAAAAAAACTAACCTTTACAACCCCTTTTAGGTCTATCTAAACAAACTCCTGAGATCAGTAAAGCATTTTAAACACAGAGGCCGATAAAGCCTCTTTTCTGCCCCTTTCTGATTTTGTTTGATTTTGTTACTGGGGACCGACTTTATAGCTAAACCCCACCAACTGCCACCACGGTCCAACAAATCTTAACAGCTAAGGCAATGCAGCTCCAACACACATACATTGCAGTGTACAACATGATGTTGTGTTCGAAAATCTGCTGCATGTCTATTTCTTTATCCATTCTTGTGCTCTGGCAGCAGATTCAAAATTAATGGGTTGCCTTAACACAACACACGTTGACACATGCCTACATGGGCCCTCAGGGACTCTATTGGTGAGATATTAGGTTCCATCTCTATTTCGGTTGGACTTATGTTTTATTTTATATTATGAGAAACAAAACAGGGAGAGCTGGAACACATAAAGGTGGTCGCGAACACCCACAACTCCCAGATGGAAAGGAAAAAGAGGTAAGGAATTATGGCAGAGAGGGCTCACTATTAAAGAATTTGACCGATATCACACTTTTGGGTAAGGTGATCTTTCAATTATTTTCACCTCTGATGAGTTCCTAAAACATTTAGCAATTCGGGTTTGAAAGGCATTAATTAAATGATAGGAGGTTAAACATTAACAATTTGTAAACAACATTGCCGGCAATAAACTGGATTAACATAACAATACTTACTATATTACGGAAGGAAGTACTGCAAATAGGATCTTCGGCTGCTAGGGACGCGCTGCTGAGCATGATAAACACCAGAATGAGGTTGGTGAATATGTGATGGTTTATGAGTTTGTGGCAGCCCACTCGAATCCTAAATAAAAAAAATACATGTGAATTTCTCCAGTGTGAACATCTTGGCTCCCACTTTCCCCGTGGCCTGAATTTAACATAAATTCACAATCACAGATCAGAAAGTAATAGCTAACTAGAATTTGGGGTCCTAAACACCCACTTAGCACCTCAGACCAATGGTGTATTAGTACTTTCAATTCTAAAACTACAGAAAGTGGGCACAAGGGTGATGCCGCATACACACGATAATTTTTCGGCATGAAAATGTCATTTAAAATGATCGTGTGTGGGCTTCACATCGTTTTTCGGCTTCTGAAAAACGACCAAAAAAATATTTGAACATGCTGCATTTTTTCACGTCATTTTTTAAAATGTCGTTTTTCGTGTTGTTAAAAATGATCGTGTGTGGGCAAAAACGACGTTTTAAACCCGCGCATGCCCAGAAGCAAGTTATGAGACGGGGGCGCTCGTTCAGGTAAAACTACCATTTATAATGGAGTAAGCACATTCATCAGGCTGTAACAGACAATAAAGCGCAAATCGTCTTTTACTAACAAGGAATCAGCTAAAAACAGCCCAAAGGCGAACAGAACTTCCCCTTCAGAGTGCCGTCGTACGTGTCGTACGTCACCGCGCTTTATTCATCATTTTTTTAAAAAGATGGTGTGTGGGCAACATCGTTTTTAATGATGAAGTTGGAAAAACTTTGTTTTTTGGACATGCTGAAAAACATCGTTTTTTTTTTCATGCCAAAAAACGATCGTGTGTACGCGGCATAACTCTACAAGATAACAGTATGAAATCTGTTATATCATATTAAAAGTAGACTTTTTTATTTTTTTCATTTTGGATAGAGCAAGGAAGGGTTTTAAATAAAACAAGGTACAGCGCTAAACAAATAAGCCGTGACAGACCTGATAAGTGAACATAGGTGTACAAATTAAATTGTGTTTAAAATATAAAAAAAAAAGATGAAAAAGGAAAAAATGAAAAGTGAATAAAAAGTCCCATATAAATGATTGAATCAATAAATGATGAAAGAAACAGTCCTTAAAGTGTAATTCATAATGGTGCACAGAGTTGAGTTTGTTAAAATATGGGATCTTCTTCCACCAATAAGACACCCAAATAGTGGTATTGTAGTCTCCTTACCAAAGGTCGATGACCGCTATCACAGCGGTCTCTCTAAGCACAGGGGTTTAAAGTCTCCCAACAGACTCTCTGCAGATGGTTTGCAAGCACAGGATGGTGTCTTAATGTCTCAAGAGATGAAAAACAGAGAGAAAGGCTATCCCAGACGACGTCCTTTTGATGACGAAACGCGTAGGTGTGGCCAGCTGACATCATTATGCCTCTTTACACTGAGTACACTGATACGGAGCTTAACAGACAGGAAAAGCCTTGAGGAGACGCAGCGTCCCTCTATGTTGTATTGACCTCAACATTTTAACAGCTTAATTGAGTGCAATACTTTTAGAAGATTAAATATTTTGTTAAGCAGTATTAGGCTATGGAGTCTCTCTCTGTTTTTCATCTCTTGAGACATTAAGACACCATCCTGTGCTTGCAAACCATCTGTAGAGAGTCTGTTGGGAGACTTTAAACCCCTGTGCTTAGAAAGACCGATGTGATAGCGGTCATCGACCTTTGGTAAGGAGACTACAATACCACTATTTGGGTGTCTTATTGGTGGAAAAAGATCCCTCTTTTCACAAACTCAACTCTGTGCACCATTATTTATTACACTTTAAGGACTGTTTCTTTCATGATTTATTGATTCAATCATTTATGTGGGACTTTTTATTCACTATTAAATTTTTCCTTTTTTCCTTTTTCATCACTGGTTGGTTTTGAATATTTTAAACACAATTTTATTTGTACACCTATGTTCACTTATCAGGTCTGTCACGGCTTATTTGTTTAGCACTGTACCTTTTTTTATTTATTGTCTAAAATTTGGTATTCACATTTTTTTGGTACTGGCAGCTTACATCCCATCATCACTGTGGGGATTTTTTCACTTTTATATTTATCTAGTGCAGTGTTTTTCCTTGTTTGGTCTTTTTTTCTAAGGAAGGGTTGTAACCCCAGGCAGATTATTTTTCGCCATCTGGGTCCCATTTTGGGGATTTCCCTTCACTCCCTGTTCCATAGCCAAACAGGAAGTGAGAAGAAATCCCTTGGGAACCCCCAGGTCACCAGAACTAATATCTCCATTGGAAGAGTTTCCCTCGATTACTTTTCTGGGGACAACCAAAAATGTGGGATTTTCTTTTTCTTTTAGGCCTCATGCACACTGAACGTTAAAATAACGGTATACAAATGCCAGTAGCTTTGCAGTGAGTTTTTCAACTTTTTTGCAATGCAGTTTTTTAGCATTTATTAGTGTTTTAGTGTTTTTCTGCGTCAAGCCCTGTACACACGATCGGATATCTGACAAAATTGAATTTGATGGATTTTTTCGTATATCAGATGAAGCTGACTTTCATTAGTCTTGCCTACACACCATCAGTCAAAAATCTGATCATGCCAAAACGTGGTGACGTACAACACTATGCTTCCGAGCATGTGTCGACTTTTGTCCGATGGAGTTCCACACAGATGATCGGATTTTTCTATCGTTTTTTTATCCATAGGAAAAATTTAAAACATGTTCTTTTTTTTTCACCGATGAAAAAAAGACAGATGGGGCCCACACATGATCGGTTTGTCCGATGAAAACAGTCCATCGGTCTGTTTTCATTGGACAAACCGATCGCGTGTACACGGCTTTAGTGTTTTTTAGCGTTTTTTAATGGATCAAAAACGTTACAAAATGGTGGTGAGCGACGTTTCTGAACGTTTATCAGCGTTAGAGCGTTTTTACAGCTGAAAAACGTCTGTTTTTTTTTTACTGCTCAAAAATGCCACTGCTCAAAACTGCTGATAACAGCCTGTGCATGCATGGACACATTGGATAACACGATGGAGAGTTTAATGACTGTAGAAAAAAACATCTACTGCCAAAAACAGCTGCTGTAAAAACATTAAAAAAAAAATCCAGTGTGCATGAGGCCTAAATGAGGACAAATAGAAAGTGTGAACCCCGTGGGCTGAAAGAGAAAACCCAGCAGATTTCCCCATCCATGTTAAACAGCTTGGATGGAGGGATTTCCCCTGCCAGCTATTGTATTCTGACAGTTGCGGCTCCTGCTCAGCTGATAATATTTTGCTGGGCTCTTTCAACTCTCTGATCACGATTTAATGACCTAGGTGGTGGTGACAGGGCCACCCACAGTTCAGATTTTAGCTGATCCAGGAATTGGCTGAAATTTGAGCCATGTATGAATAGCATAAGGGTTGGAAATACTGAATACAAATGCTAGAGGGTGTACAATCATATTTCATCCTGTACCCATATCCTAGTCTATCTATTTATACCCACATACAGAACAGACAGACTGACAAGCAAGGCAATCTATTTACGGATTGGTGTTGCTGAATATAAAGAAAGCGCTCCCTTCTGGAATTGGGGTAATCTTCTCCTTCATGTTCAGCTCTGACATCCGCCGGGGACGAGGGCCAGCTGGTACTTCTGGTTCTTCTTCTTCTTCCTCTTCATCTGCAGTAACAAGTAAGGTAAGGAATGTAAGATTAGGGAAGTCAGGGGGAGGCGTTTGCAGAGTCACTGTCACTTTGCCGTTCATGGGCAAGGTGAAAGCATCTTAAGTAAGAAAGTTCAATTTACCTTGGAGCGGAAGTTTATTGAGAGGAGACGAGCAATGTTTCTTTTGTAATAAACTACACCTACCTACCTGTCTGACCACAGCGATCCCTGGAATGAAAACTGAGCTGCACATGCGCAGCTTAGATTACAGCAGCTGTACCATTGACATGACATCATCCCTTGACGGCCAATGAAGAGGCCTGAACACCGGCATACAGGAGAAGATGCCAATGCCGGAGGGACCGTTGGAAAGGTGAGTATCTCCGCCTTTAGTTCCGCCTTAACTAGCTGTCATTTGGTATTAGTAATTTATTGTTGGCTGACACTAAAATCTTTGCAGGGAATTCAATATTCTATGTTTCAGATGTGAACTAGGACAGGGTTCCCTAAACCCTGGGCCGTGGACTGGAGTCGGTCTGTGGCCTGTTGATGACTAGGCCACACAGTGGGAGTTGAGCAGCGACCGCGGTCCAGACAGGGCTATCACAGACCACGGCCACCACTCATCTCCTGATGTACGGCCATGCCTGTGTCTCCTTTTCCACTGCACAGTGTCAACCTATCACAGCAGGGGGTGGGAGGAGCTGGAGTTTATGCACAGAGAACGGGTGTATTTTCATATTAGCAAGTGGGTAATTACCCGTTTGTTAATATGGTAAGTTGAGCAGCTCCTTGTGCTCCCTGCCCTGCTAATAGGATGGCATGAAGACGACAAACAGGCTGAATCCTGTCTCTGCCCTGTCAAAGGTAGGACTATGCAGAGGAGGCAGAGAGTGAAAGGAGGCACTGTGTTTAGAGAAAAAAGGGGGGCATGAATACAAGGGGCACTATAATTGGGGGTGGCTGTGATGTAATCATTACAGTGCCCTATTACAGTGCAGTCCCCTTTACATTACAGTCCCCCTTTACATTTAAGTGCACATTACATTAATGTAAAGGGGACTACATGATAAATGGGCACTGTAATTTAAATGGGACTGTACTTTAAAGGGGCACTATAATGTAAAGCGGGCTGTGATGTAAAAGGGGAACTGAGGGTACCGTGGAACTGCTTCAAAAATGGAAACTGTGACGTAAAGGGGAACTGTGGACACTGATATAAAGGGGGACTGTGCTGTAATGTGATGGGGAGCTGAGGACTGACTCACTCAACTGTCCTTGCACAGTAAACCCCCCCCCCCCCCCTCAGTCCTTGGTGCAAAAAAAGGTTAGGGAGCGCTGAACTAGGAGCTTGCTGCTGTGTGCACTCTTAATTTTGTGAGCACATTGTCACTTACTCCCGCAGGCAATCCGAAACAAATCAGTGAGGTGACAGCCAATAATGGTGAGCAGTGGAAGTTTGTGGAACATTTATAGGTAATAACACCAGAGATTGTTAATCCAGGGAATATCCAATTTCCTTCGGATCAGGATTTTTTTTTAACATCCATTAGAACAAATTGGCCCATGCATTATAAGTTTTTTTTTTTTTTTGCCTTCCTCTGGATCAACTGTGGGCTTAGGGCTCTATATATACAGGTTTTTAAATTATTGTTATTTTTTTATTGGATGAACTCAATGGTATTGTGCCTTCTTTCAATCTGACTATTCACAACAGACATTGGGGGTTATTTACGAAAGGCAAATCAACTTTGCACTACAAGTGCAAACTACAAGTACAAAGTGCACTTGGAAGCGCAGTCGATGTAAATCTGAGGGGTAGATCTGAAATGAGGGGAAGCTCTGCTGATTTAATCATCCAATCATGTGCAGGCTAAAATGTTGTTTTTTATTTTCCTTGCATGTCTCCCTCGGATCTACAGCGACTGCTCTTCCAAGTGCACTTTCAGTACAATTTCAAGTGCACTTTTTACTTGTAGTTTTGCACTTGTAGTGCAAAGTGGATTTGCCTTTTGTAAATAACCCCCATTGTATTACTTATATTACCTGGCTCTGTATTTTGATTTTCTTCATCATTTTCTTCATCAACTTTTACCTAAAAGGAAAAAAAAAAAAAAACAGACAAAAAATTACTGACCCAATTTCCTCCTGGTTCATACAGTATGTGGTAACTAGAGTTGGGCGAACAGTTTTAGCCGAGCAAAAAATGTTTAAAGAAATGGCGGGGGTCCTCCTCTACTCCATACCAGGCCCTTTACCAGGTAAGGGGGTAGAGTGGCAAGACGGAAGCCTTTTCTTACAAAACAAGATCCAAGCCTGGCTAAATTTTGGAAAAGTCCCCCAAAAGCATGGTGGGAAAAAGTGTTATGGTCTGATGAAACCAAGGTTGAAATTTTTGGCCATAATTCTAAAAGTGTCGTGTTTGGCGCAAAAACAACACTGCACACCACCAAAAGAACACCATACCCACTGTGAAGCATGTTGGTGGCAGCATCATGCTTTGGGGCAGATGGAACAGGGGACTTAGTGAAGGCAGAAGGAATTATGAACAGTTCCAAATACCAGTAAATATTGGCACAAAACCTTCAGGCTTCTGCTAGAAATCTAAACATGGCTGCATTCACACCTCCGCGACAAGATACGCCGCGTACGCGGCGTATTTTGCCGCGAGTGTGTAACTTTTTTTATTTTTTTCAACAAAGCCTTCCCATTGTTTTGTATGGCTGAACGCCAATGCCGCCTGAAAAAAAGGGTCCGGGACTTTTTTTCAGTCTATGAGATGTGAACCATCTCATAGACAGCAATGGGAATTCTCCCCTCCAGCGGCACGAGCGTCCGGCGTTTTGTCGCGGAGGTGTGAATGGGGTCTAAGAGGAACTTTATCTTTCAGCATGACAACGACTCAAAGCAAACATCCAAATCAACAAAGGAATGGCTTCACCAGAAGAAGATTAAAGTCTTGGAATGGCCCAGCCAGAGCCCAGACCTGAATCCGATTGAAAATCTGTGGTGATCTGAAGAGGACTGTGCACAAGAGATGTCCTCGCAATCTGACAGATTTGGAGTGTTTTTGCAAAGAAGAGTTACCCTTTAAGTGGTTAAATTATACACCAGGGTCCGGTAGGTTTTAATTACTTGAAGAGGGCATTCCAACTGGCACTGCTGAAAGTGTGAGCACTTGGTGAGTATCCTGGCCACTGCTTTTGAATAGCACTGTGAGGGTTGAGAGGTCGCTCTTCAAGGTCTCCTTGATACACTTCAGGATTCCTGTTAATCATAAGCAGTGTTCTTACCTTTGCATCATTTGCTTTTTTACGTTCGTTTTCTGCCTTTTTTTCCTCTCGTTTCTCCAGACTTTCTTTCCTGCAAATGTGATTTATGTTTATTATATTTTTTCTCAAAAGCACAAAAAAAGTCAAAAGAACACTGCAGTGTTAATGAATTCAAAGTACAGAGATCAGTAAAATTGTACAGACAGATCTATATGGATAACGTTCAGCATCTCTACTTCTAGCTAAAGTATATATACATTGAAATGCCATAAAAGTAACTCTAGTCAAAATAATTGTATTTTATCTAAATGCAGTGAAGATTAGTAAGAACCCCTGTTAGGTGTTTGTTGCTCTCTGTGTTCCCATTGGGGAGATTCACCTTCTTCATTTGTCTTAAATCTAAATCATAATTTTTAAAGAGCAACTGTCATCTCTGTCCTACAGTGTCTCCTCCTCTGACCCGCTATTGGCTCACCGACAGTCCAATTCACTTTAATGGGATGGCTGGTGATGCAGCAGTGACACAACAAGGTGAGGGACGTTAGCGACAGCAGGTGAGTGGATGCCCGCTAAGAAGCGCTGCCATGATGGATCTAAAATGACAGGTGCTCTTAAAATGTATGGACTCGTTCTTCCTGGTAGTCTTGTGCACATTTTCTGGGGGGGGGATTTCTCAGAACTGGTGCAGACAGAATCTGGAGCAGATGTGCATGGCAGCCAATCAGCCTTTAGATTTCATTTCAAAGTTTAAGTAAACCAGCAGAAGGTAGAAGCTGATTGCATAGCTCCCAACTGTCCCCGATTTGGAGGGACTGTCCCTGATTTGTCCCTCTGTCCCTCATTCCTCCTAATGTGTCCCTCATTTTGGTCTGATCTATATAGATGTATACAAAAGGCACTGTTTATCTATCAAAAAGTGTTTTCCAGTGCTAAACCTTTCATCCAATTTCTAAATTACTGCATTTGTACATTCCAAAAGCCAATATAAAAGAATAGTACAGTGGAACCTTGGATTACGAGCATAATCCGTTCCAGGAGAATGCTCGTAATCCAGAGCACTCGCATATCAAAGCGAGTTTCCCCATAGAAGTCAATGGAAATGAAAATGGCATGCAATACCGCATGTGGCCAGAGATGAGGGGGCGGTGGAGAGCCTCAGAAACACTCGGAAAGGCCCGAGGACAGCTTGACTGAATTCAGAAAACCTTGGGAACAGAGGACCGGATTCAGAAAGGACTTACGATGGCGTATCTCCATTGCATTGTAAGTCCAAATGTGCGCCGTCGTATCTATACGCGTATTCTTAAAACTAGATACGCCTGAAATTTGCCAAGATACGACCGAAGTAAGTCTCCTACGCCGTCGTATCTTGGGTGCATTTTTACGCTGGCCGCAAGGGGCGCTTCCGTCAAATATGCAAATGACCTAGATACGCCGATTCACGAACGTACTTGCGCCCGTCGGATTTAGCTACGTCGTTTACGTTAGACTTACGTCCGGCGTAAAGTTACCCCTGCTATATGAGGCGCAAGTAATGCAAAGGTATGGACGTCGGAAACGTTGGAACAGCGTCGTATTTTACGTCGTTTGCGTAAGTCGTACGTGAATGGGGCTGGGCGTAAGTTACGTTCACGTCGAAAGCATTGAGCCGACGTATCTTAGGGAGTATTTGCGACGTGATTCTGAGCATGCGCGCGCATGCGCCGTTCAATCGGCCATGCATTTACACAGGGTCACGCTTCATTACAATACAACATGCCCACTGCCTTGCTACTTTGAATTATGCGGGCTTACGCCGGCCCATTTACGTAACGCTCGCGTACATATGGGAGCAAGTGCTTTGTGAATACAGTACTTGCCTCTCTATGTTACGCCGGCGTAGCGCATATGAGATGCGCTACGCCCGCTCAAAGATACGCCGTTGTATCTGAATCTGGCCCAGAGTATTTCCAAGGTTTTCTGAGCATTTTCAAATGGCTCCGGTGCCCCCCCCCCCCGAGGCCAAACGTGGTACTACACACCGCTTTGGCTTGAATCCTGCTAGTTTTGTGAGACAACACTCGTAAACCTAGTCAGGATTTAAAGAAAAATGCTCGTATTGCGAAATGCTCGTTAACCGCGTTACTCGGTTCCACTGTAGTGGTAAAAAAAAAGCACTTGTGGGTTTAACCAATCTTGTTTTTTGTACAATTCTCCTTTAAGGGGGCGCGGCAAGGGGTGTGTCCTATGCCTGCATACTTTTGCTGATAGGTGTCCCTCATTCCCATGTCAAAAAGTTGGGAGGTATGTGATTGGTTGCCATGCTCCAGATTCAGTTTGCTCCAGTTTTGATAAATTCCCCCCTCTGTGTTATAACAAGGAGCCAAATTAGCGCTCCTAGTAAGCGCAGCGATTCAGATCTACAGTCAGAAATTAAGATACATATTGCACTTTGGATTTCTTTGATGCGGCTCCAGCTTTAGCTGATATAAATAGTGGGTGCTAGAAATGTCACTGCTGAATAGGTTGGCACTTAGTAAATTAATGATAATTACAATAATCATCTATACAAGTCACAGGAGGTGTCATTTTCCCTTCTCAGTGACACTTCAGCTAAATAACCACTACAAGACACAGGTACCGTTTACTGTTTTGCGATACAGCAAACCTGAGGCGGGAAGTCGGTTAATACCATTATTCCCACCTGCGGATCAGGGGAAAAGAAAAATCAGAGCAGATCATTTACACGCTGCTTCTAAGCTGTGTAATTCCTATCAAGTTCAGCCGTGTATAGCCCCAGCGAGTCTCTGAGGAGATTACCTCAGCCTCCGGAGATAACAGTCAGAATAAGGTCACAGCAGAGGGGGACAGCGGCCTGGAAGAGCGCACTTTCTTTGGGATCTGTTTTGTAGTCATTATGACTTCTAATTACAAGCTGATAAATAATATAAATGATATGCAATGAGAGCTGCAAAGTTTTTTGTTTTTTAATATGCCACTTAGAAGAGATTTAAATGAATTGCAATTTGCTTCAATTAAAAAATAAGGGTGGGGTTAAAGACAAAATGCATCAATCTATGGGAGTGCAAAATCTGGTGCATGGTAACCAATCAGCTTCTAATTTCAGCTTGTTCAATTAAAGTGACACTGAGGCCTCGTACACACGACAGAGTTTCTCGGCAGAATTCACCGAGAAACTCGGTCAAAACCCGGATTCTGCCGAGAAACTCTGTCGTCTGTACAGTTTTGGCTCGATGGAGCCGCCGAGGAACTCGACGAGAAAATAGAGAACATGTTCTCTATTTTCTCGTTGTCCGCGTTGTTCTATGGGAGAAGGCGGCCCGCCGAGCTCCTCGGCGGCTTCATCCCAAAACTCGACGAGGAACTCGACGTGCCAAGCACGTCGAGTTCCTCTGTCGTGTGTACGGGGCCTAAGGCTCGGTTCACACCTATGCGAATTGAATGCGAGTTTCCCCGCATCCAATTTCCATAGCAGGAGAATGTGACTGGCTCTCTATGGAGTCAGTTCACATATCTCCACAGCAGGTCCGGTACGGTGTGCAGGAAAAACGTGTGCTTTTTTTGGTGCGTTTTAGGTCCGAATTCAGCCCAAAATTCAGGCTGAAATCAGACCTGAAATGGTGAACCAGCACGCACCGGACCCCTGCTGTGCGACGGATGCAGTGATCGTATGAACCCAGCCTTAAGGTTTCAGTATTTTTTAATAAATAACAAATATGTCATACTTACTTCGACTGTGCAGTTCGAGTGGCCCCGATCCACCTCTTATGGGGGTCCCTCGGCAGCTCTCGTGGGTCCCATAATGGAAATGTGACACCATAAGAGGCCTATATAAATCGGTGCGAGCGGGCTGCGCCGCCACTAGTAATAGAGCTAAAAAGAAGATAGCGGCAGCCAGCCCCAAACAAGGCACCGGAGAGCGAGCGGGAGAAGAACCGGGGAGCGCTGAGATGACAGCGGGGAAGATGGAAGAAGACCCCCCCGGAGAGTGGAGAAGACCCCCCGGAGAGCGGAGAAGACCCCCCCGGAGCTGACTAATAAATTATTTTAAAACCCTGTGTTGTGTGTTTATTTTCTTTTACACTTTTCCTCCAGGTGAATGGGTAGGGGTACAATGTACCCCATATTCATTCACCTAGGGTGGGGGGGCCGGTATCTGGGGGCCCCCTTATTAAAAGGGGCTCCCAGATTTCGATAAGCCCCCCGCCCGCAGCCCCCAAAAACCAACGGCCAGGGTTGTCGGGAAGAGGCCCTGTCCTTATCAACATGGGGACAGGGTACTTTGGGGTGGGAGGGCCGCAGGGCGCCCCCTGCCCCAGAGCACCCAACCCCCCCATGTTGAGGGAATGCGGCCTGGTACGGCTCAGGAGGGGGGGGCCCTCGCTCGTCCCCCCTCCTTTCTGACCGGCCGGGCGGCGTGCTTGGATACGCGTCTGGTATGGATTGTGGGGGGACCCCCACGCCGTTTTTTCGGCGTAGGGGGTTCTCCTTACAATCCATACCAGACCTAAGGGCCTGGTATGCCCCTAGGGGGGAACCCATGACGTTTTTTTATTTAAAATTTGGCGTGGAGTTCCCCCTCATACCAAACGCCGCGGCTAGAATTGGCGGGAATCGAAGTCAGATCCCCGTCGCTTCTATGACGGCTTGTTCCCATCGCGTCGCTGGCTCCCGCGACGGGGCTCGTAGGTGGTTAATCTCGCCGAGAAAGGGAGCGAGATTGACACAATATCGCGGTCACCTACAGTACCTTGCACTCTTTTTCTTCTCTTTTTCCTCTGCTGCCTCTTTCTGAGCAGTGTTTAGGCTCTCCGCGTCTGCCAGGTTATCCACAGCAATGGCCAAGAAGACATTTAGTAGAATATCTGATGTGCAAAAGTTTAGGAAAGTAACCCTTTCATATATAGTCTACTCATCCAAAGGTTTCAATAAACAAAACATTTGCAATTATAAGCCTGAATATGGACATCTTCAAGTACTGCCATTCAGTAATGATTTATTACTGACTCTGAACATTCATTGTGAGAACTAACAACTACAGGCTCATTAAAGACCACCAGTCTAAACAAAATGTTTCCAAAGTTTCAACTAACAAAACTTCAGATTTATTTGAGTTTTTAAGCCCTTTTTTAGGGCTGAAAATACCCCTCTCGGCTTATACTCGAGTCAGTGTACCTTGGGCGTCCATTTTTTCAGTTTCTCAGCAGACACTGTGTTCAGTGTTCCGCCTATCATGGACCTTCTCTTGTCCGAGGATAAAAGAACGTCCGTGATAGGCGGAACACTGAACAAACGCCTATCACAGAACAGGACAGGACCAGGAGAAAGCCGCGAGTTTTAAACAATGGACAATAATTTCAGGTACGCTGCAATGTGCACAGTGAGGTTGTAATGGGCACAGTGAGGTAATAGGCACAGTGAGGTTGTAATGGGCACAGTGAGGTTGTAATGGGCACAGTGAGGATTGGCACAGTGAGGTTGCAATGGGCACAGTGAGGATGGGCACAGGGAGGTTGCAATGGGCACAGTGAAGTTGGGCACAGTGAGGCGTGCAAATGGGCACAGTGAGGCGTGCAAATGGGCATTGTTGACCCTCTTTTCCGCTTACAGTAGCTACTGCCTTCTTACCCTAGGCTTATACTCAAGTCAATAAGTTTTTCCATTTTTTTGTGGTAAAATTAGGTGCCTCGGCTTATACTCGGTTTGGCTTATACTCAAGTATATACGGTAATTAGGATAGAACTGTTTTTTTCATTCTGGAAAATATGTCCATATAGTAATGCGCATGTTCTAAGTACACGATACTGTTTAATATATCTGAGATTCTATTCAAGTAGCAGTAAATTTTAGGGACTTTCAAACAAAATCAATTGACTCATTGATGGCAAGTTCGAATGCACTGGCAAACAATTTTTCAGAATTTCTTTTGATGTATGGCCAGCTTATGTTTGTGTTTCTGGGAGAGCTGCAAATGTGCTAATTAGAATATGTCCTACACCTGACATTATGGCCAAAGAACACTTAGGGCCCTTTCACACGGAGCGGATCAGTAATTATCCGCTCCGTGTGTCCGCAAAGCTCAGCGGGGATCCTTCGTAAAATCCCCACTGAGCTGGCAGCTGTGCAGGGACCGCCCTGTGTTTCCTCCGCTCTCCCCTAGGGGGGATCGGACGAACACGATCCGATCCGAAAAGGCAGACGGAAGAAAAAAAGGGTTTCTTCCGTCCGCAAATGCGGATCTTTGCGGAGGCGGACAAATTACGGGTTTTAGCGGATGTTCATCCGCTGACACCCGTAATCACATAGGGACCCATGCATGTCCCGTTTTCATCTGCAAACGGACGGATGAAAATGCGGACATACGGTCCGTACGTGTGAAAGGGGCCCTAACACGACAGCTGCAAAGCCAGAATATCAGACATATGGGTAATGCATTGTTGTCAAGGGGTCAGCTGACTCAGAGGTTGATTAAGGGCTCTTTCACACGGGCGGACCGATCAGCAGCCGCGGATGTCAGCGGTGACATGCCCGCTGACATCCGACCCGCCAAAGTGTGACGGAGGAAAACCCTATTTTCCATCCATCTGGCAGATTGTCTCGGGTGACAACGGACTCTACGGTCCGTCGTTATCCGATCCCCCATAGGGGAGAGCGGCACTCTGACAGGTCGGTCCCTGCACGGTGTGCAGAGACAGACTTGTCATCTGTCGGCTCAGCGGGGATCGACGGAACGATCCCTGCTGAGCAAAGCAAGCCCGAAAACGGTCGGCCCGTGTGAAAGAGCCCTTACTGAAACTATAGAGAGCAAAATCTGGTGCAGCTGAGCATGGTAGCCAATCAGCTTCTAACTTCAGCTTGTTCTAGGGGTTGATAAGGCAGTTGTTTTCCAGGGTAGCTAATTTTAAAATATCTTTAAATTAACAACATGTCATTTTTTAATAGCATCAAGAAGAAAGACACCTAAGTTGGTAGGCTTTGTTAACCACTTAAAGACCTCAGGTGTTTTTCAGATTTGGTGTTTGCAAGACTAAAACAGTTTTTTCTGCTAGAAAATTACTTAAAACCCCCAAACATTATATATTTTTTTTTTCTAACACCCTAGAGAATAAAATGGCGGTCATCGCAATACTTTTTGTCACACCGTATTTGCGCAGCAGTCTTACAAGCGCACTTTTTTTGGAAAAAATTCACTTTTTTGAATTAAAAAATAAGACAACAATAAATTTGGCCCAATTTTTTTATATATTGTGAAAGATAATGTTACGCCGAGTAAAATGATACCCAACATGTCACGCTTTAAAATTGCGCCCGCTCGTGGCATGGCGTCAAACTTTTACCCTTAAAAATCTAGATAGGCGACGTTTAAAAAATTCTATAAGTTGCATTTTTTGAGCTACAGAGTAGCTCTAGGGCTATAATTATTGCTCTCGCTCTAACGATCGCGGCGATACCTCACTTGTATGATTTGAACACCGTTTTCATATGCGGGCGCTACTCGCGTATGCGTTCGCTTCTGCACGCGAGCTTGTCAGGACGGGGCGCTTTAAAAAAAAAAATTTTTTTGTTTTCTTATTTAATTTTATTGATTTTATTATTTTTTACACTAAAATATTAAAAAAAAAAAAAATGATCACTTTTATTCCTATTACAAGGAATGTAAACATCCCTTGTAATAGAAAAAAGCATGACAGGTCCTCTTAAATATGAGATCTGGGGTCAAAAAGACCTCAGATCTCATATTTAGGCTTAAATGCAAAAAAAAAAAAAAAAAAGGAAAATTTGTCATTTAAAAAAATGACAGAAAAAAAATTGTCTCTTTAAGAGGCTGGGCGGGACTGACGTTTTGACGTCACTTCCGCCCAGCAGAGCTATGAGGACGGGTGGGGGCCATCTTGCCCTCACTCAAGTCCTCACTCTCCAGGCGGCAGCATCGGATGTCCTCCGCCGCTACCGACGGCTCCGGTAAGCGGCGGAGGGCGCGGAAAAGCGGCGGGAGGGGCCCCTCCCGCCACCGATAACGGCGATCTCGCGGCGAATCCGCCGCGGAGACCGCCGTTATCGTTTACACGGCCGCCCGCTGAAAACATGGATATCTCAGTTGTGGCAGCAGCTGCTGCCGTTACTGAGATATCCATGTTTAAAAAGAGGACGTATATATACAGTGGGGGGTCCTTAAGTGGTTAAAAGCAGCCAATCTCAACAAAATAGTAAAAAAAGGGCCTTACTGCCCAAGGACTTGTATACAGTATACAGTATGCATGCATATCTCCCACCCATCCCAGATTCCCCAAGACTATCCAGGGATTGCAACAAAATCCCAGTGCACTGTTGATCTGGGCTGTTTCCCACAATCCTGCCGATTGTCATGTGGGTGGCTGCTGCAGGTCCAATGTAGTTAGACTGACACTTTGTGCGTTGACTGCAAGCTGCTTTGTCAGCTGTCTGCGCCCACTTCCCTGGAAGCCACCAATCAATCGACGCAGTGCGCCACGCTCAGTCAGCACAGTTAGTGGCGTTGATGAAGGCAAGTGAAAGGAAAGAAAAGCTACTCTTTCATCCCAGGTCTGTTCTCCAGGAGATTCAGCTGAACAGGCCAGCGGGTTGGAACCCTCAGGCATCCCTCATTCTCAAGGCCTAAAACTGGGAGGTATGATGTATGTGTTGGCAGATTGCTACTGTTTAAATATGAGTTGCTCCTTACAAATACCTTTCAATACACATGACCATCTATGTAGACCTGGAAGAACCATATACCAGTGTTTCAGAATACAGTTGGAAAAATCAGTTCAGAAAAAAAGTCACTGTGACCGTTAGGAAGGATACAGTTACCACAGATAAACAGTATGATAAAGTATACACAGACAATCATTCCTGAAGATGCGGGTCCACCATAGGCCATAATACCATCATACATAACAGCATTCCAGTCTTCCCCCGTTAGTATCTAAAAAGACATAATCATAGTTAATTATAACATAATCAATGTATAATCATTATAAAAGAAAATTATTACAATCGACAATATTTTGCTTCAAGACTATCTCTATGGATAGAAAATGTTATTATTTCATTACTTAATTCATGTACGCTAGTTCTAGCTAGGAAATGCCACTGTGCAAGCTGCAGATGGATGTGTGTCACTGTATGGACTTGTTTAATATAAAAGGGATAATGGTACTCCCCCATTAAAGGACCAATATCCCAGAAAGTCACTATCTGTTTCTATTGTCTGGTAGAGCTGTCTAAATCTTAAGGACTGGAGAGAAAAACACAATTACCTAGGCAGGTAAACAGCTTCTTATATGTATTTGAATGCTGTATTTTGCTTCTTGCTTGGAGTTTAGCTTTAAAATTAAACTATAACGTTTTGAGAACAAAGAGATAGCCGCTTTAGGCCGGTCTAATGAACTGTGGGCCAGATTCACAAATGAGATACGACGGTGTATCTCCTGATACACCGTCGTATCTCTGTTTCTACCTATGCGACTGATTCATAGAATCAGTTACGCATAGATAGCCATAAGATCTGACAGGTGTTATTGTTTTACACTGTCGGATCTTAAGATGCAATACCGCGGCCGCCGCTGGGGGGAGTTTGCGTCGTAAACCAGCGTCGGGTATGCAAATTAGGAGTTACGGCGATCCCCGACAGTTTTTCGCTACGTCGCCGCTAGTCTAGTTTTCCGTCGCAAAGTTAGTCGTTTTTTTTGGTGCCTTAAACTTTACACAGCAATCGTATTGCTGTGTAAAGTATGGCCGTCGTTCCCGCGTCGAAATTTAAAAAATAACGTAGTTTGCGTAAGCCGTCCTGGAATACGGAATTACGCTACGCGCTTCGCCGTTCAAAAAATTACGTCACGGCGCGCAAAGCACGGCGGGAGTTAAGAAATGGAGCATGCGCAGTAGGTCCGGTGCTGGAGCGTGCCTAATTTAAATGGCACACGCCCATTTAAATTGGCAAGTGCTTGGTGAATCAGGCACTTGCGATGAAAAATTGTGGCGGTGTAACGTATCTACGATACGTTACGCCGCCGCTGCCCTATGTGAATCTGGCCCTGTGATCTTTCTTTCAAGAACCAAGGGTGCCGGAAATGCACGTAGCAATTAGAACAAAGGATATCTTGGACAGCCGCACTCCAAACCAACATAGCTTTATTATAAAATGGGAAACAAGCACTACAAGCCACAGCAACGGAACTCAGGACAGCTGACGCGTTTCACACTACACTTAGTGTTTACTCATAGCTGATAGCTCTTGCAGACCCTGATCACAACAGGCTCCAATCACTAATGATTTGTTGTCCATCTACTTGTTAATTGGATTTCATTCATCACTTGTTTTTGATCACATGTTCAGATAGGATTGGTATATGTATTAGAAGTGTTTTCTGTGTCAATCAGCTATGAGTAAACACTAAGTGTAGTGTGAAACGTGTCAGCTGTCCCGAGTTCCGTTGCTGTGGCTTGTAGTGCTCGTTTCTCATTTTATAATAAAGCTACATGGGTTTGGAGTGTGGCTGTCCAAGATATCCTTTGTTCTAATTATAAAGTTTTGAGGAAGAATTTATTTTAAGGATTTTTTTCCTTGTTAGAGCAAATTGGTTAATGCTTTTCTCTGGGTCAACTTCAGGTCTGTAGTTGGTTGAACTCAAAAGACGTGTGACTATATATATATATATATATATATATATATATATATATAATTTTTATTCTTTATTTAAGAAAGGGTTGCATCACGAAAATCAATAGAAATATAATATACAAGTCATGGTCACTGGAAGGAACAGAATAAAGATTGCAATACAATGTTAATAGATAAGTCCTAAAGGCATGACCAATACCAACTTTCAACAATACCATAAGGCAATTTGTACATGTATAGCAAAAGATATTATCGAAGAGGTAGGTAAGGTCATGGACCAAATGTTGCGATGTCACCCAATTTTTTTCAGTCTGGAAACAGGAAAACACGGATCTGGGGAAAATTCCTCAGAGTAACAGAGAAAGAGGGATGGGGATGGAGGGAGGGGGTAGATGGAAACAGGGTCTCCCAGGGAAACACATAGGTAGATTCAGGTAGATTGGATTACATTTAGGGCGGCGTAGTCTAATGTTTTTAGGCTACGCCGCCGCAAATTAGCTAGGCTAGTAGTGATTTTCAATCAACTTACCTGCTAATCTACGGCGGCGTAGCCTAAAACGAGCGGGCGTAAGGGCGCCTAATTCAAATGACTTGGAGGGGGGCGTGTTGTATGGAAATGAGGCTTGACCTCACGTTTTTTGACGTTTTTTGCTACTGCGCATGTGCCGGGCGACTACATTTCCCAGTGCGCATTGTGGCTAAGTACGCCGTACAGGCCTATTGATTTCGACGTGGACGTAAACGACCTAACTCCCGATTCGCGGACGACTTACGCAAACAACGTAAAAAATTTGAATCTCGCGGCGGGAACGGCGCCATACTTTAACATTGTTATTCCACCTCATAGGTGGAATAACTTTAGGCCGCCTAAGGCCTTACGGAAACGACGTAATTCGACTGCGGCGGGCTCGCGTACGTTCGGGAATCGGCGTAAAAGCTCATTTACATAATCTACGCCGGCTGCAATGGAAGCGCCATCTAGCGGCCAGCAGAAAATTGCAAGCTAAGATAGAACGGCGCAAGCCGTCCTATCTTAGCTTTGTTTAAGCGTATCTCTGTTTGAGCATATGCTTAAACAAACGCTGGCGTAGATTCAGAGTTAGGTCGGCTAGGTCGGCTTATCTACTGATAAGCCGGCCTAACTCTAGTGTGCAGATCGGGGGGGGGGGGGGGCTTAGCTCACCAATTGGGTAAAAAAGGAGGAAGAAGGGTGCCAGCCCAAGATACATACAGTATCTGGTCAAAACATGAAAAAACACGTCCTACTGACCCCCACCCCCCCCCACCCACACTACATGAGGAATGGGGTGGGGGGCACTTATAGCCACTGGTTGTAGTTGGAGGTGTATTTAAAGTCAGTCCAATAAAAAAAAATTGCCAAGTACAGTAATTATGACTACTCGCTGCCTGTAAATGTACTGCATGAAAGACAGAAGCAAAAGAGAAACCAGAGGCATAAATGTTTCCCTGCTGCCCCTACAAAGTACCACCTGAGGCAATGTTCAACTTGCTTTTTGGCTGGCATGCCTACCATATGGCTCCCATCAGGAGTGATATAGCCTACAAAGTATATTACAAGTGATACTACCTTTATAGTACATTACAGATAAATTATTCCTTACCTGGTCTAATAGAAGCCAATACGGCTGTTGACAAGAGCTATTCTTACTCTGTATGCGTGCTTTGTTTGTGTTTATAGCTAATTAACTCTATGATCTTTCATCGTTTGTGCAATCCATCTGAATGCAAGCCATTGTGGTGGATGAAAGAATGAGAGCAGGCTAAATAAAATCAAGCTTTGTTTCACGAAACAGACATCTCATGGAACACAAAAATAACATTACTAGTGAGACAATCAAGAGTTACGGGTCTTAAAAAAGACCAGGAATAGTAATGTGGCTATAAAAAGAAAGCTATTCCGTGTTTGCTCTGTTCAGAGTCACTAAATGGCTCTAAAAATACACAACTGTGCATGTGTATATTTAACATTAGCGCTGAATTACTGGTAAAAGAATACGTTTTATATGCTGTTATCTTGAATAAAACAACAGCATTCTCTAAGAATAAAAGATAATTGGAAAAAAAAAATCTATCCATAGAAAAAAATAAAGCAGTAATCGTATTCCTACAAAAGAAGGAATGGATATAGAAGGACAAAGGACTAAGTCAGAAAAATATATTCAGACCGATATAAAGTCAAGGTAATGAGATTTCACCCATGGCAGCCAATGATATTTGAGCTTTATAGACTATCTAGAACCAATTTTTTTTTTTTTTTTGGGGGGGGGGGGGGTGGAGGGGATGGGGAAGAGAGCAGGAAAGCTTATAACCACTTTGATGTTTTTTTTTTTGTCATCTATGTCACCACTAGGGACATTTTTCCTTACTTCCTGTCCTGTTGACATGGGGTCGAAGGACAGGAAGTGATGGGTAATTTGGGAGAGACAGCAACCAAAGCACTTATTTCAATAAATGGGAAGGGTTAGGTTTTCCTTGATGTTTTTGTCTTGCTATCCTGCTAAAACTTCAGTTGCTACCAAGCAAGAAAGACTCTAAGGCCCCGTACACACAACCAGTTTCCTCGGCAGAATTCAGCTTCCGACCGAGTTTCTGACTGAATTCTGCCGAGAAACCCGGCCGTGTGTACACTTTCGGCCGAGGAAGCCGACGAGGAGCTCGACGAGGAAATAGAGAACATGTTCTCTATTTCCTCGTTGTTCTATGGGAGCTCTCGGCCCGCCGAACTCCTCGGCGGCTTCAGGGCTGAACTGGCCGAGGAACTCGATGTGTTTGGCACGTCGAGTTCCTCGGCCGTGTGTACGAGGCCTAAGGCCCCGTATCACACGACCGAGTTTCTCGGCAGAATTCAGCCAGAAACTCGATCGGAGCCGTATTCTGCCGAGAGACCCGGTCGTGTGTACACTTTTGGCCAAGGAAACCGACGAGGAACTCGTCGAGCCAAATAGAGAACATGTTCTCTATTTCCTTGTTAGTCAATGGGGAAACTTGGCTCGCCGAGATCCTCGGCGGCTTCACAAGGAACTCGACGAGCAAAACGATGTGTTTTGCCCGTCGAGTTTCTCGGACGTGTGTACGGGGCCTAACAGGGTCAAAGACAGAAAAAAAAAAATCTTAAACTTAAAAAAAGGTAAGATAGGGTTTATTTACTATGTCTGGGGAGTGCAAAATCAGGCTCACTTCTGCATAGAAACCAATGAGCTTCCAGGTTTTATTACCAGGCTTTATTGAACAAGCTGGGGTTAGAAGCTCATTGGCTTATATGCAGAAGTGAGCCTGATTTTGCGCTTTCCAACGATAGTAAATATAGTATATAAAAAGAGTGGTACTACTGCGCTACCAAATAAAAAAACAAAATCAGAAAAAACCCAGCAAAAAATATCAAATGATAAGAGCTGCGTATCAATAGAGACCCATGACTAAGTCACGTGCCGAGTGACGTAACGCGTGGGGGAGGAGCCTATGTGACGGGATTACGATCCTAGTGAGGAGACCATCACACTGAGCGGCAACCTGATTCCGAGCCTGTGTCAATCGGCGGATTTGTGAGTGTACACACAGTCGGTGTAGTCCCTTGTCCACCATCCTTGTTATACAATATTGCACTAGGAGGCTTGTCCTCTCTTTTTTCTCTTTCCTACATATTGGAGTTCTCTGGCTGGATCTTTGGGAAGGTCGGTTTTTGTCTATGAGAAGCAGTGAGAAGGAGACGCCAGCTGATTACCTGCAGGGCTGCATATGGGTCTACTCCGCTTAACCCATTATGAACTCACTGTGATATTCTATTAGACAGAGTGTATTCTTTCATAAGTGTTGTTGTTTCCTAGTAACATTTTTCACTGTTTTGATTAATACTATTGACACTCATTGTATTCACTTAGCAATAGTTGATATTAGCGCAACTTTATTCTCTTACTCAGTAAATATAGTATAGTATATAATAGTAAACCCCATTGTGTACTTACAAGTGGGGTATGCCTGTATTGATTTGCTCATCTCTATTTTACATTACTATTTTAAATACCACCAAACGTATCATTGTATGGAAAATTTGAAAAACAAAGCATATCTATTAATAATTATAAAGATGAACCTAAGTTCACAGCCAAAAAAACATATAAAATGGGAACTGTTCTAATCCTCAAAACATGTTTAATTCTGTCCAGCCAGCTATATGGTTCACAGATCTTAGGCACACTGTTTAGCTAGGTGAACAGGGGCGGCTGGTGAAGTTTTAGGATGGGGGGGCCCCAGACCCCGCCCTTCCTTTTTGACCCCCCCCACTTCCCATAAGCCCCACCCCTTATAGAATACTCACTCCGTCACCTGTATTCCACTTGCTTCCACCTGCAGCACAGAGTATACAGCCCCAGCATCGCAGCACAGAGTATACAGCCCCAGCATCGCAGCACAGAGTATACAGCCCCAGCATCGCAGCACAGAGTATACAGCCCCAGCATCACAGCACAGAGTATACAACCCCAGCATTGCAGCACAGAATCGCAGCACAGAGTGTACAGCCCCGGCGTCGCAGCACAGAGTATACAGCCCCGGCATCGCAGCACAGAGTATACAGCCCCGGCGTCGCAGCACAGAGTATACTGCCCCGGCGTCGCAGCACAGAGTATACAGCCCCGTCATCGCAGCACAGAGTATACAGCCCCAGCATCGCAGTACAGAGTATACAACCCCAGCATCACAGCACAGAGTATACAGCCCCAGCATCGCAGCACAGAGTATACAGCCCCAGCATCGCAGCACAGAGTATACAGCCCCAGCATCACAGCACAGAGTATACAGCCCCAGCATCACAGCACAGTACATTTTACCCTCCTCCCTGTACAAATTACACCCACCTGTACATATTACCCTCATTCCTGTACATATTACACCCACCTGTACATATTACCTCCCCTGTACATATTACCCCCACCTGTACATATTACCCCCCCACGTACATATTAACTCCCCTCCCTGTACATATCACATCATCCTGTACATACCCCCCCCTCTTCCCTGTACATATTAACCCCTCCTGTACATATTTTCCCCCTCCTTGTACATAGTACACCCACCTATACATATTACCCACTCCTGTACATATTACACCCACCTGTACATATTTCCCCATCCCCCTGTACATATTACCCCCCCCCGTACATATTTCCCCATCCCCCCCTGTACATATTACCCCGTTCCCCCCTATACATATTACCGCCTCCATGTACATAATACATCCTTCCTGTGCATATTAACCCCCCTGTACATATTAACCCCCCCTGTACATATTACCCGTCCCCCCATGTACATATTACCCCGTCCCCCCATGTACATATTACACCCTCCTGTGCATATTAACCCCCCCTGTACATATTAACCCCTCCTGTGCATATTAACCCCCCCTGTACATAGTAACCCCTCCTGTACATATTAACCCCCTCCCTGTACATATTACCCCCCCCTGTATGTAGTACATCCTCCCTGTACACAATACCCCCTCTTGCCCACATTTACACATCCCTTCATGTATTGCATCCTCCGTGTACATATGCCTGGTAGGGGTTAAAGCTGATGCTGTCGCTGACTCACATTCTCTCCTCACATTCTTGAGATCACTAATCTGCTGACCTGTCAGTTCCTCGGAGTACACAGGACAGGACAGCAGAGCTGAGAAAAGTCACATGGCATAACAAGTCCCTGAA
This sequence comes from Rana temporaria, assembly GCF_905171775.1. Classification (NCBI taxonomy): domain Eukaryota; kingdom Metazoa; phylum Chordata; class Amphibia; order Anura; family Ranidae; genus Rana; species Rana temporaria. The sequence goes on from NC_053495.1 coordinate 42,358,852, forward strand.
GTCAAGGCTTCGCAGAGAGAGGTCTGAATCTGCTTACCTGGGGGCAGTCACAGCGCGAGAGATGTCCACCTGGAGCACGCCTATGTGTAGGAGCTGGAGGACAGGGAGGAGGTAAGCCAGGAGGAGGAAGAGCTGCTCCGTACTGCCATAGCGAGTGACGCTACTGCTCTCCACAACAGCAGTGAGCCGGAAACCGGAAGTGACGCGGCAGTGGCCGCAAAAAGCACCACCCAGTCTTCATCCGTCCTCAGACTCCCCGCCAATCAAAAAGTAGAAATGGAGGCCACATACAAATCAGTGAGGAGTGGGAGTGTTTGCGGGCGCAGTGCTTGCGCCCTGAACCCTCCCTTAACACGGGCAAATCAGCTTCCTAGCTTGCAATCAGCTGATTGCAAGCTGGGAAGCTTCCCATAGACTGCCGTGTGTCCGGCGCCCGGACGCTCTTAAAGTGACCTTTTTTTTTTGTCAAAAGCTTGGGGGGGCGGCGCCCAGGCGCCCCCTATGGATGGGCCGCCACTGTAGGTGAATGATCTCGTTTCACTGGTATAGATAAACAATTCACCCTGGTCACCTACTTTCCCCCAGTCTGCTTATTGGTCAATACAGTGACCTTGTCATTTCTGGGCTCTCAAATTTTTTAAGCACGCTCCCTGTGTTAAAATGTGAACTGTGTAATAGAATAAAGCCCAAGTGGTGCACAAAGCATGTATTTCATGGCTGAGTTCTGGTTTATGGGGGCACACATGAAGCTAATACAAAGATAGATTACCGGCACATATACTGTGTTTAAAAATGCATGTCATAAACTTTTTATAATTGCCTGAAGTTCAACATTAATGCTTTATTAGTAGAAAGCAATATGTTTAGAGGTAATAGAATGCCCTTTCAATAATATCATAATAGCAAAGATACATTATAGCAAAGATACACCCCAAAAATTGGCGTGTGTTACCTGAAATACTGTCAAAAGAGACTGAGGAAAGTTATCAAAAGTGCTTCTTTTCGTCTGTGTCTCATCAAAGTTAAACTTGCCACCAAAGAGCTGCATCCCCAGCAAAGAGAAGATGATGATGAAGAGGAACAGCAGGAGTAACAAAGATGCAATGGATTTCATGGAATTTAATAGGGATGCTACAAGATTGCTGAGTGAAGCCCAGTGCCTGAAAAAGAAACAGCAAACACATTACCATAAGGAAAGCAAATTCTTCCTTCCCTTACTCCCTTAGACTGTATGTGAGCATTATACATAGTAACCTACTTTTGTATTTGAAGAGAGGATCATGCTGTGTTAAAGGGGCTCAAATCATCCTCTTTAGCATATCTGGAATCATAGTAATAGAGACATACCAAGAGGAGAACAGAGCCAGATATATTTGGTCCAGCCAGTAAGGGGGCGCACTGCACTGTCTGTATATAGGCACTGCCAGATGGATCGATTGCCCACCTGGAGGCACCTACACAGTTCCAGCACCAATGTCACCAAGCAGAGCCAGTTCAGTTAAGGCGCTTTGTGTTCCTCTAAAGCAGGGGTGCCCAACCTTTTCAAGAGCGAGGGCCACTTAAGCAACTTGGTAACCAGTCGAGGGCCACAATGAGCGGAGCTGGCGGATGACAGATCACGGATACTCTATAGGCCCTCCGATCCGCCCAGATGGAAGGGGACGAATTTCCTTCTGTTTTTCAGATTGGAGGTAGGCGGGCGTAAAACGGACATCTGTCGCTCTATAGAGGTGATTGAGGGTCCCATTTGGTTGGGCTGGTCATGTGAAAAAGGGCCTAAGACTGCTTTCACACTGATGTGCTGCGGTTTACCCACACCGTGGGTGCAACGTAGTGCACCTGTGTCTATCCTGCGGGTTAGCTGAACTTTGTCATAGACTCCGCCAGTGGCAAAAGCCGACGCTGTAGAGGATGCATCGGCTTATGGGGCTCTGCTCCGCAGCCGTTTTCTTCCTCTACCACCAGCTTCATTCACAACACTGATGCTATGGTATGGCGGGTCGCAACCTGCGATCTGGGCTTGCCAACCACCATTCCAGAGCAGGAGGTCGCGGGTCACATCAGAGGGCTCCGCGGGCCACTGGTTGGCCACCCCTGCTTTAAAGCCTCGTACACATGATCGGACAAATCCATGGATTTTTGTCCGAAGGGAGTTGTCCTTGAACGGACAATTTAAGAGCATGCACAGCCAACATTTGTTGTCGGAAATTCCGACAACAATTGTCCGATGGAGCATACAGACGGTCGGATTATCCGACAAAACACGTCCATTGGACAATTGTTGTCGGAATATCCGATCGTGTGTATGGGCCTTAAGATAAATAACAATTGGCACCAATGATACCATTTTAGCTGACCTCAGCCAATAAAAACATATCATTCCAATACATTGAGTAAGGTGGGATGATGACTTAACACATAATGCAGATCATCAGACTTCTGAAGGTAAAGTGGATTGTTACATTGAGTTTTCCCTGGTGCTATCTAGAGGATTATAGAGAGTAGGGGTGAGCTCAGGTGTGTTCAGATCCTAGTCCAAACCCACCTGAACGATCCTGACAGGAAGCAAGTCACAATACTTGGCTAAGCACAGGAGGCTAAGGCATTCCCCACCCTGCAGACGCATGTATACAATCTCCTTGTATACATACACTTGTGGGGAGAGGAAAGAACGTAGAAATCCGGCACCAGCGCAACTTGAAGTAAAATCACATAGCCTTAATTTATAATACATCAGCTCTTGGTCCTTAGGAGAGGAAAGCCTCAGACATTTATGATTTGCACAGCAAAAATGTCAGCTTCTCGTGGGATTGGTTAGGTGGGTTCAGACTACGATTCGACAAGCCTGAGCTCCTCCCTACTAGAGACCTGTGATGTAAGTGAGAAAAGAGTATGCTTCTGGTTAACTTCTGGTTGAGACTGCTGTATCTATGTCTGTATCTTATTGAATTGCTCAGCTGATGTATGCTGCTTTACGTGTATGCTGCAACTGCATTTGGTAAAACTTTTACCCATTAAATAAAAAGAGAGAAAAGAACAAATAGAACAGCCTCTATGCGCATGTACTTTTACATGGAGTACGAAGAGGAATGGCATAGGCCACTTCCAAAGTGGAACTTTAAGTGATTGTAAAGTCAATTTTTTTTAAAGCAACAAACATGTAATACTTAAGACGACTTCAGAGGCGATTAGCAAAATGACTTCTGTATAGAAGTCAATGCAAATCGCCCCGAGCCGCCCCCGGAGTCGTACAATAACCTTTTTCTAAGTCGGAGCGACTTGTGTCGCTCCTATTAGAACGGTTCTATTGCATAGAATGGGACGCGACTCGTCAGGTGGCTGAGCCGCCTGACGAGTCGCCCCAGTGTGAACCGGCTCTTATTGCTCTGTCCAGTAGTTTTGCACAGAGCAGCCCGTATCCTCCTCTTCTCAGGTCCCTCACTGGTGCTCCTGGCTCCAGGAGGGGTGTACTCACTTTTGTGAGATACTGTATCTCCTAATGATTATTATTTTTTTTACTTTCCGTGAGTTAAAGAAACAAGACCACAGAATGCATTTGCAGGTTATACTTGTCAAGTTACCTAGTGACTTGTCAAGTTACCTTGTTTTTTTATTTACTTTCCGTGAGTTAAAGAAATCAAGACCACAAAAATGCATTTGCAGGTCATACTTGTCAGGTTACCTGGTGACTTTAAAAATCCTCAGAAGTCGGACGCATCGAAAGACAGATATTCCAAGAGGGGACATAATCTCCAGCTCCACTAAGATGGTTTCAGTTATGCCTCCACACACCACGAAGCAGTCAAACCGGTTAAAGAGGGAGACAAAGTATGCTTGAAGGCCAAGACTGTACATCTTCACCAACATCTCACAGGTGAAACAAGCCAGTAGGACCTTATTTGCTATATCTGGAAAACAGGCATTTGGTTTGAATAACACAGAATTCTATCATTATAATTTTATTGCATGCAATTTTCTTTCTGATTCTGTGATTTTATCAGAATTTAGAAAATATCATCTATCTGGTTGTGAAAGTGTTGATGATGTGTGTATTATAGCTATACAAGATTACAAATCCTTTAAAAGTTGTAACAATAAATATATATGTATTTCAACTGTGTCAGTACTAGCAATGCCTTATTGTCATGATATCAATTTACAGTGTGTCCTATTTTATTTTAAAATATATGTATCACTAAAATCTCATATAAGCTTCAACATGTTTTATCATTTCAAATCGAATTTTCTAAATGTATAAATCTGTGGCTTTCATTTAAACAACACCTGGTCTTCCCACCCTGGACACGATTTTACTTTCAATAGATTTTTTTTTTCCAAATATAGAATACAATTAGAGTCGGTTCACACTGGGGCGACTTGGGATCCGACTTGAGGTCGCCTCAAGTCGTCCCAAGTTGCGCTGTAGAGAAAAACAATGCAAGTGAATGGGAGCGGTGTTAATACACACTACTCAAGTCGCTCCGACTTCAGAAGAGGTTCCTGTACTACTTCAATCCGACTTGTAGGCGATTTGTACCCATTGATTTCAATGGAAGTCGCCTCCAAGTCTGATCACTGTCTTAACTGAAGCGACTTTCCAGGAAGATAACATACATTTCTCAGGCAAACCTCTCCCTCCCCTAGAGCTGATTGTTGTTTGATTGGCCACTGGAAAGTCTCCTGTCCTGGAGACAACTTCAAGTCCTGTTGTAAATCGCCCCAGATCGCCCTGTGGTTCATGCTCAAGTCGTGTCGGAGTCGCCTCTAAAAGTCGCGCTGGAAGTCGTGTCGCCCTAGTGTGAACCGACTCTAACAGTATGACCAAAGGCTGTGTCTACAACATCAAAACATTCAACAAATAAGGCAAAATGTCAGCAACAAGGCCTCAACCGACTTCATATTGCCCGATTGTAGGCTGATTAAAGGAAATATACGAGCTTGCTAACAGGGGAAGGGGAGGGGAAAAAATGAATATAGTGGTCACTCGCTCAGGGGAGTCCTACCTGTCCCGGGCACCCCTAATGGGATCATTCTGTTATTATCAGCCAATTATTATCAGTTCTTCCTACCCTGGGCATTAATTTAGGAGTGGACTCTAAGAAATGAATCTCTATGTTCTTCAGTAATCCCTCTGCATCTCGGCGGGCCTATGAAATTAAATTTAGATGGACACAGAATGTGGGGGACATGGAAGATGGGGACTGGGAAGAAATATTAGACAGCTGTAAGGTGGTATCCCCTGAGATCTCTGATCATCTTATACAGTTATATATTCTTCATAGAGCCTACATGACCCCCTATACAAGTTACCAGATATCGCCTCTCCCGTTTTCCCATGTGCCCTAGATGTTTAGATCCCAGGGGGACTTTTTTGATATGCTATGGGATTGCCCAGCTGTTAATGTTATTGGTCCCAAGTGGTCCAATTTTTGCATGACAAAATGGGTTTACCCTGGGGAGACTATGGGGAATGGGGATTTAAGAGTGCCATAAAATAACCAAAGTAACACAACACATAAAATAACAAATGTATTCATATAAAGTTGAAAAGTGGAGTGAAAACTCCATAAAAGGTAATATGTCATAAATGTAGACATGTACAATAAGTGTCTGTGCAGCAGAGAAGAGTGAAAAGTATATTGATTGACACTTTTCACCCTAATAGCTCTTATGTGCTGCACAGAGGGTTATTGCATGTCTACATTTATGAGATATTACCTTTGATGGAGTTTTCACTCCACTTTCAACTTTATATAAATACATTTGTAATTTTATATGTTGTGTTACTTTGGTTATTTTTTGGCACTCTAAAATCCCCATTCCCCATAGTCTCCCCATGTGGAGAGACAAGGGGACTTCTTCTTTACAAGTTTTGGCTCCTCATTGGGGATTGTGCCCAGGTTTTGTAACAAGCTCTCCCACCCAATATCCACTACTTGAATACCTCTGGCCTAGGAAGGAATTACTGGAAAACATCTAGCAGGTTAGGTATGATTTACATAAATGATGTTTCTTCTGTTCATACATCAACCCATTCTCATTAAATACATCCATTTATCAAGTTTTAAAGCCCAACTCTGGGTATAATGTAAAATGATCCCTTGCAGTGGGGTGCACCTGCACAGCAAGGGTTAATATCTTGTTTTGTCTAAGAGAGAGGAGAATGTTTTTTTTCCCTAATCCTCCACCCCCCTGGCAGATGGTGCTCCCCGTGCTCCGGTCTAACTGCAGGGAGGAGCAGAGGATCAGGTAAGAATTTTTTTTATTGTTCCTCTGGACCAAAATGAGCAATTTACCCTTGTAGTGCTGGCACAGCCCCACTGGAAGAGATATTGTTTTAGAAGTGATATTTTTTTTTAGTAGTATTTGCTTTTAGAATTTTAGAAATTTTTTGAGTTTTAAATTATTTAAATTTTTATTATTTTTCACATAAAAAACTTTTATAGACTTTACAAAAACATTTTTTTAAATTACAATCCATTATAAAGTTCACATAAATACATTTAAAACAAAAAAAAAAAGAAGAAGAGAATTTTTGAATTTTAAAATATAATATATATATAGTTGTACCTTGTATTTGTGTTAGCCAGTCTGGTTGGTTATAGTGCTCAGAGGAGATGGTCAGAGTGTTGAGAAAGACCAAGATTATAACCAACCAGTAAAAGGAAACAGATTTCACCGCAGCCCTGCACCTTCTTCTGTTGAACCGATTCCATCGACGCCAGCGCCGACTACAGAGAGATCATCATAGAATTATGCAAAAAAGACAAGGAATATATATTAAACTTCAAACACTGAAAGTTGTGAAGGACTTTTTACCTATATGCTTCAGTTTAATCCTCCCTGCTTGTTTAAGGCTGTTATGGTATTTACCCTTCTGCAGCTAGTCCTGTTTCAAATGTTAATTGTTCTAGCCCTGTGTTTACTGGTTACTGTGATTAGATAAGTGGCTCATGTTAATTATGCTGATTGCTTCATTGTGGTAATTATCTCTCTCTATGCGGTGCCGAACCGGCTAGATACTGATTAGTTCAAAGAAATATCTTTATTTCAAAGGAGCTGTATTGAAGACCCCCCACTGTGTAAGAGGGGGGCGGAGATTTGTCATTGTAACAGTTTTGGAAATGACATATAAGCTGTGTGTGTTATAACATTAAACTCTGTGTTGTTCCAGCAGTAAGCTTGGCATGTGTGGCTTTCTGGGCGACTCCAGGGATATTCCTTCTCGTGGAATATTGGGGTGATTTTCGTTATGGGAAGAAGGGAACGTTGACGGGGATATCATACCAATACCGTCACAATTGGTTGGCAGCAGTGGGATTATTCCCTTCTATTCCCCTTCACACCCGGATTCCAAGCAGACACTGGAAGAACTACTGGAAGTTCGTGGAAGGATTGCTAGCAACAAAACCAAGCGGGTCATCATAGCAGAATCAATGGAGATAGACCAGGAGGACGGGATTGCAGCAACGCCAGCAGTACAAGAGATGGAGACACCAGTGATTCAGGAGGAGGAATCGCCAGCCAACAAGCTAATGAGAGAGAAGCTAGCGTGGTTCGGCCCGAACCCAACGGCAGATGTGGTGCTGAGAGTGATGGACCTGTTAGCGAAGGAGGCTAAAGAAATAAGAGACGCAGAGCTACAGAAGGATAAACAAATAAGGGACGCAGAACTACAGTTAAAACTGGCAGCAGTCCAACAAGCAGCCGCACCTTCTCCGAACAGTGAGTACAGCACAGCAGACACAAGGAAGATTCCGTTTAGCGCTTTTAAAGCTTTTGATGAAAAGGACTGTGAAATTGATAACTACCTGGCGGATTTTGAGCGACAATGTAACCTGCACCGAATAGCTAGAAGAGAGTGGGTTGCAATATTGTCAGGCAAACTGTCAGGCAAAGCTTCTGATGCTTTCCGGACCGTGCCAGATCAGGATATCCATAGCTACGCCAGGGTTAAAGAAGTGCTCCTGGCTCGTTATGCAGTAACCCCAGAGTCCCACCGACAGAAGTTCAGGGACTCACGCAAAACCACGAAAGACTCTTACGCGGAATGGGCATGCCAGTTGTCCCTGTCGGCCTCTAACTGGGTTAACAGCAGCCAGGCCACCACCGCAGAGGACATTTTGCAACTAATGCTCCTGGAGCAATTTTACAATCACATCCAGACGGACGTCAAGGATTGGGTGAGAGATCGCAGGCCCATGACTCTACCAGAGGCCGCGAAGTTGGCGGATGAATATGCGGATACTCGCAAGACAAACCAGGTCACACCACGGGTACAACCTCCACAACCAACGGCGCCCTCACACCCACCAGCCGCTAGATACCAACCGCCTAACAGACCGATGACATCTAGCCCTCGCTACCCACGCCAGGAGGACAACGAACAACGCTGCTTCCGGTGCAAACAGTTGGGTCACTTCAAGCAGAATTGCCCCATGAATGACAACACCAGGTCAAATTGGTCTCAACCGGGGTACCGCCCACCAGCAGCAGCCCATTGTGTAGACTCGGCTTGGGATCCCCAGGAGCTGGGTCAGGAAGAACCATTGGGCACCCCTTACGAAGCCCTCATGGTACAATCTGTTATTACGGACAACAGGGAACACCATTGTCAGCTGGTCATGGGCGACAGCCATGAGCCGGAGGGGCCTTGGAGGGAGCTGGGCAGAAAGAGGCACCGCCAGCTACCCTCCAAGAAGAAGAGGTCCTGGAAGTCATATAACCAGCGGACCTGGGAGGAGAAGAAGCGACTGGAGGAGATGGAATCGCAGCGGGCGCCCCAGATGCGGGCCGAGATGTTCGCCAAGGGCCCACCGGTGGCCCCTTACACCACCACCCAGTTCCTGATGATGAAGGACCACATGGAATGCCTGCAGGACATGAGCAAGCAGGATCTGATCCGTGAGTACATAGAGCTGGAGGAGTGCATAAGCCGCATGGAGGAGGAGAACAACCACCTGAGGTCACAGCGGGCTGACCCCCCCAGGCTCCATGAACTGGAGATGGAGTTGGAGAAGCTCAAAGAGGAGAACCGGCGGCTGCGGAGGGAGCAGGGGGTGGCTGACCTAATGGGGCTCTGAGTCGCCTCCCCCCCCCCTCGGACTCTGAGCACCGGTGCTACAGCATTTCAACAAATATAACTTTTTATTTTTATGAATCTCCTGTGACTGTCACTTCAGAGCCATAACCTGCCCCTCCCATAGCGGGACACCTAGATGGCGGCGCACAGACCCATTCGCCGTCTTCACACTGACTTCTGGTGACTCTGCAGATCGCACAAAGACTTGGGGACTGAACGGCGTGTGATCTGACGACCCGGTGGCATACCTGAGTCTGAAGCAGTTGCCAAGGGAGGTCAGTCACGCCAAACGGAGTTAACCTCGGACTAAAAGCTCTGAACCCGTCAACCCTACTGGACCAGGGAAGGTCCAACCGGGTTTGCCGGAGCAGGGAGAAAGGGGGGCCATTGTGAAGGACTTTTTACCTATATGCTTCAGTTTAATCCTCCCTGCTTGTTTAAGGCTGTTATGGTATTTACCCTTCTGCAGCTAGTCCTGTTTCAAATGTTAATTGTTCTAGCCCTGTGTTTACTGGTTACTGTGATTAGATAAGTGGCTCATGTTAATTATGCTGATTGCTTCATTGTGGTAATTATCTCTCTCTATGCGGTGCCGAACCGGCTAGATACTGATTAGTTCAAAGAAATATCTTTATTTCAAAGGAGCTGTATTGAAGACCCCCCACTGTGTAAGAGGGGGGCGGAGATTTGTCATTGTAACAGTTTTGGAAATGACATATAAGCTGTGTGTGTTATAACATTAAACTCTGTGTTGTTCCAGCAGTAAGCTTGGCATGTGTGGCTTTCTGGGCGACTCCAGGGATATTCCTTCTCGTGGAATATTGGGGTGATTTTCGTTATGGGAAGAAGGGAACGTTGACGGGGATATCATACCAATACCGTCACAAAAGTTAATTACGATATAGGCCTATTTATCAAGGAAAAACGATGGACATAAATAGTGTATATAATGTTTACATACCTGCATTTAGACTTGGATAATGACTGACTAAAAAAGAAAAAAGTAAAAAAACATAAATATGAAATACAGTAAAGCTTTTCCAGTTAGACAAGTTTACGTAACCTGACGTCATCCCTACAAGGTCTAATGAGATTTAAGGCCCCATTCACACCTCCGCGACAAAACGCCCGACGCCGGACGCTCGTGCCGCTGGAGGGGAGAATTCCCATTGCTGTGTATTGAGATGGTTCACATCTCAGACGCCGTACGCATGCCGCCTGAAAAAAAGTCCCGGACCCTTTTTTTCAGGCGGCATTGGCGTTCGGCCATACAAAGCAATGGGAAGGCTTTGTTAAAAAAAAAAAAAGTTACACACTCGCGGCAAAATACGCCACATACGCGGCGTATCTTGTCGCGGAGGTGTGAATGCAGCCTAAAGGTTCATGTTTTTTCAACATCCCATTGGTGACAATTCACCTTCCTTCCTTTTTAGTCACTAAGATAGGAAGTGTGGGGAAATGTCCCTAATATAACGAAGACTGCAACAAAAACCCAGCATTCCAACCTTACCTACTCAACCCAATAAAAAAAAAATAAAACACAATCATACTTTGTTCAGTTGCAAGCTGGATGGAGCATGCCTTGTATGTTGTTTTGAAGCCATTGAAGCAGGACATCGGGATTGATTTACCAAAACTGGAGAGCGCAAAATCTGGTGCAGCTACACATGGTAGCCAATCAGCTTCCAAATTCAGCTTGTTCAATGAAGCTTTGACAAAAAAAATGGAAGCTGATTGGTTTCTATGCAGAGATGCACCAGATTTTGCACTCTCCAGTTTTAGTAAATCAACCCCATTGTTTGAGAAATGCTTAAAGTGTATATAAATCTATAATAATAAACCTTTTCTTTTTGCTCCCTTTGGTCTGTTAAATATACCATTGAAACCTTATGTTATCTTTGTTTGATAAGTGCAAAATAAAAACCTGTTGATCATGTCAGAAATTCAGAGCTCTCCTGTGTACTTTCCATACCAGTTATCTCAAAGAGGCTAATACCCCCCCCCCCCCCCCCCCCCATTTCTATCTTGCACTACAGAGTGATTAGCCTTAGCATTACAGAGATTGGAGAGTGGGTGTAGTTGAGAAGTTGAGTAAAAGCCATTGGGAAGGCTGACACCACACCACACCACACTTACCGTTAGTACGCTCCTTTTGATAATTGTTGTCCAACTTTCGGCCAACAAATGTTGGATGACAGGCTAGTAAATTTTTGGCGGACAGCGGCTTGACGTCTGATTTTCGTATGGTCAGTACACAAATCCGTCACACAAAAGTCAAAAGTACAAACACGCATGCTCGGAATAAATGCTCGCCAAACACAAAATTAGCAGAAGAGGCCCAAAGGGTGGCGCTCAAGAGCTGAAATTCCTTGCAGTACGTCACTACATTTGTTTTTATGGCACGGCAATTGTGTACCGTTAGTATGCAAGACAAGATCCTGGCCCTTTTGACAAAAATCAGACACTCGGTTGGCCAACAATCGTATTGTGTAAATGATGCTTTAGGAGCTGAATACATTTGACAGATCAACAGGTAATGTTTTGTACTTGCAGGGTCTTCACTGGGAAATGTGCATGTATTGAAGAGATGTGCTGCATATGATTTTTGTTTGATTTGACATGACAAAAATGAAACAAAAGTGTTTCTTAGACCTCCATGAATGAAAAGTGATCTATGAGTGATTTCATTCATTTGCCTGTCATCCATTTATAGATTTATTTTTATTGATGAAAGCTATTATTATTATTATTACTATACAGGATTTATATACGTCAACAGTTTGCGCAGTACTTTATTTTGCAGATTTGCTCTACAGAACGTGTTCCATAGGGAAAGCATGTTAATTGGGCTGTAGTGCAAATCTTCAAAATGCAAAAAGCACCAAAAATGCATAGGTGTTAATCAAGCCTAAGAGGGAGGGTCAATGATACAAAGGGTAATAGCTGTGGGGAATGAGCAGATGGATGAAGTAAAAATGGTGTATTAGTTAGAAGGATAGGCTTCTTTAACTGCTTGCCGACCAGCCGCCGCAGTTATACGGCGGCAGGTCGGCTCGGCTGCGCAAGATCACGTAGCTATACGTCATCTCGCGAATCAGCCAATAGGGGCGCATGCGCCCCTGCTCGCCCCTGGTCCCGACGCACGTGCCCGGCGGGCGCGATCACCGCCGGGCACCCGGGATCGCTCATTACAGAGCGAGAACCGGGAGCTGTGTGTGTAAGCAGTCATTTCCCCAAGTCAGTCCCACCCCCCCTTCAGTTAGAACACAATGAGGGAACATAATTAACCCCTTCCTCGCCCCCTATTTTTATAGTAATCAATGCATTTTTATAGCACTGATCGCTATAAAAAAGCCAATGGTCCCAAAAATGTGTCCAAAGTGTCCGCCATAAGGTCGCAGTACCGATAAAAATCGCTGATCGCCACCATTACTAGTAAAAAAAAATATTAATAAAAATGCCATAAAACTATCCCCTATTTTGTAGACGCTATAACTTTTGCGCAAACCCAATCAAACGCTTTTTGCAATTTTTTTTACGAAAAATATGAAGAAGAATACGTATCGGCCTAAACTGAGGACATTTTTTTTTTATATATATATATTTTTGGGGATATTTATTATAGCAAAAAGTAAAAAATATTCATTTTCTTTCAAAATTGTCGCTCTATTTTTGTTTATAGCGCAAAAAATAAAAACCGGAGAGGTGATCAAATGGCACCAAAAGAAAGCTCTATTTGTGGGAAAAAAAGGACGCCAATTTATTTTGGGAGCCACGTCGCACGACCGCGCAATTGTCAGTTAAAGCGACGCAGTGCCGAATCGCAAAAAGTGGCCCGGTCATTGACCAGCAATATGGTCCGGGGCAGAAGTGGTTAAAGGGAAGTTTTCAAGGATCCTCTAACGATGGATAGATTAGGAGATAGTTGGACAGATTGAGGTAGGGAGGGAAAAGCTCTGGAGAAGTCCTAGAGGCGAGCATGGGAGGAGGTGACAGAGTTCTGGATGGCTTTGTAAGTTGTTAGTACTTTGAATTATATTTGTTGGGTGAGCGGAAGCCAGTGGAGGGACTGGCAGCGAGAGGTACAACTTCTATGAATGAAAGAGGGGGGAGAAGGGGAAGGCATAGTCGGCACTCTTGACGGGTCACAGGTTCAGTGCTGGTATTAACACCGTGCAGCCTTGGAAGATTATGGCTGCAGGGTATAAAAGGGGGGCAGAAGACCCCCATCACCAGCATAAAGCACATTCTGTATTAAATTTAGGTAACGTCTTATGCTGAATCTTTTTTTATTTTACCTAAATGTAACTTTATTAATTATTTGGCGCATATCTTAGTAAATAAGGCACCAAAATCAATAAAACAATTACAGGCATACCCCACTTTTAAGTACACAACGGGACCAGAGCATGTATGTAAAACAAAAATGTACTTAAAGTGAAACAATACCCTTTTTCACTTCTAGGGTGTAGTGGGGGGTCAGGGACTGTAGTGGGAGTGTCAAGAGCTGAGTAGTTGCTTTATTGTAGTTGAGGTCTCAGGGTCTGTATTGGGGGTGTCAGGGGCACACTGGAACAGGGTGGGGTATGCTCTCGGAGCTTCAGCTCCTTCTACTGCGGCTGCAAAATGTCCGTACAGTACTTGTAAGGCACTTTACATACACTCGCAGGTATGTCCTTACTCGTGAGTGTATGTAAAGTGAGTGTACTTAAAGCGGGGTATGCCTGTACTGAATTATTATAAAATCCTAACACGCAGATAATGACTTGGTCAGATCACAAGAAACAGGTGATGTTCAAATGAGTCTCTTTATCACAGAATACTGCATTGACAAGTATGTTTGTTACCATACAAGCATATTTAGGTATACAGCAGACGCCCCTCCACCTGTCCATCTGGCTTATCCTGGAGGATCGCATTGGGAAATCTGTTTAATGGCTTTTGCCTGCAAGACCAATTAGTCAGGAGTGTCTGTTGTAGTGTAAATGTCTTGACTTTCACTAACATTTAAAGGAAATGTTGAGGTCATAGGCCCTAATCTGGTAATACTAATTGGGTAGATCAGGGATGAGAGCAAAGTGTTCTCTTAATCATTTTGAGAGATTGGAACGTATTTCCCACAAACATAGCTCATTTCCAAAATACATAGGGCAGGGTAAGAATATTGCACAAGTGACTCTAATGCCCTGTACACACGATCGTTTCGTCTGATGAAAATGGACCGATGGACCGTTTTCATCGGACGAACCGATCGTGTGTGGGCCCCATCAGTTTTTTTCCCATCGGTGGAAAAAAATAGAACCTGTTTTAAAATTTTCGTATGGTTAAAAAACCGATAGAAAAAAACGATCGTCTTTGGAGAAATCCATCGGTCAAAAATCCACGCATGCTCAGAATCAAGTCGATGCATGCCCCGAAGCATTGAACTTCATTTTTCTCAGCACATCGTAGTGTTTTACGTCACCGCGTTGGACACGGTCGTTTTTTAACCGATGGTGTGTAGGCAAGACTGATGAAAGTCAGCTTCATCGGATATCTGATGAAAAAATCCATCGGTTCGTTTTCATCAGATGAACCGATCGTGTGTACAGGGGTGTGTTTTAAAAAAAAAATGCTGTTTGGCTGTCTTAGCATTTGCACTACTGTTAAAAATAATGTATCTAATATGTGTATTTGTATTTCAATATTTTTTATTGAAAATAAACAAAGTTGTATAAGGCATAAGTGACAAAGACAGAACTAATATGTGTATTTGATATGATTGTCAGCTTTATTTAGTGGCCTTAAAGTGGAGGTCTCGCGAAAAAATTTTTTTTAAATACTGCAGCTGCTGTCTTTTAATAAATGGACACTTACCTGTCCAGCACGCCCGCGATGTCGGCAGCAGAAGACGAGCAATCGCTCGTCTCTCTGCCATACTCGGTGAGGGAATCAGGAAGTGAAGCCTTGTGGAATGGCGTGGCGCCTTCCCAGTGGTCCGGTCCCCGCTGTCTCCTGGGACCAGTGTATTTCCCAGAAGACAGTGGTGTGGGGGGCTTGGGGGTTTTTAGTGGAGTGACTCTCCCTGGAAGTGGGTGCAAATACCTGGATTATACAGGTATCTGCACCCCCTCCCCCCCTGAAAGGTGACAAATGTGACACCGGAGGGGGGGGAGGGTTCCAAAAAGAGGAAGCTCTGTTTTTGGTTGGAACTCCGCTTTAATTTGGCATTTACCCGATTGCGTTATTTCAGGAAAATACGGCATCATGGCCACTAGAATGCACCGACCATCATAGGAAATACACATATTAGACAAATTATAGGATTATTTTCAATAGCTTTGCAAATGCTAAGACATTCACTCGGTGAATCTTTTACAACCCCTGAAATTCCAATGGAACTTTCCGAACTTACCACACACTGCCGCAACACCCACCGCCTTCTCCTTCTGCACCAGCAGTTTCAGTATTTACTGATTCTGTCTCACTTGTTGGCATGCTCGCTGTACAAGAAAAAAAAAATATACCACTTTAGTAGGTTGCATATAATTCATTCATCTTGCAAATTGCATCTGACAATTCACACAGGAGCATAATACAAGGTGGCTGTAGCATTTCATTTTGTTGTGCTGTCATCGTCAAGTTAAACCAATGATCTGTGTTCTAGGTATTAGAAGATTTTGCTTTCCAGTGCTTATACAAGCTGTTTTCTACTAATCGTTTTTGCAATCTCCACAAAGATTTGTTCCAACCAAGCAGCTATTTATTTTCATACAGGTGGAAGGAGTCATCCAGATGCATTTTATGTCTTTCTTGGCACTCTAAGCTCCACCCACCTACCGAGCCATGGTAGAAATCACACTTTACTTGATACATATACATATATGGCATCTTTTAGAAATACAGAAAACCAGTGGGTGATCCAGCCCATGAGTGTCCAACCACATGAGATATCGGTTTATATAAATGACAACACAAGAAATAAAGCATGAAGCCAACTACGTCAATGCTTAAATGAGTATTTGTCTACAAGTGTTGCGTTTGGTAATATATTTTTTATTAAAAGAAAAAGACAGCTAATCTGACACGTATATCTGATGAGAGCTGTCTACATGAAAAGATGAGGATCATCAGGTAAATGATCCTGAGAGGTTACTTTAACAGTGCCTTGTGACCTCTGACTATCCAGATGTCATGAGTCATACCCATCTAGATTTACCTGCTGCAATAGCCACCATCTGCTGTCAGCAGATGCAAGTAAACCTCTGTTCACCTCAATAGAAAATGAGACTCCTCTATACATATGGCTCAGGGACACGTATACAAACACAAAAGAGTGATGGCAGGAAAAGACCAAATGGACCATCAGTCTAGTCCCCCTACCCCTTTTATTAAATGTATTTATTTGCCCTGTTTATTTCAAATTATTTTTTCTCAGTGGCAATGAATTGTACACAGTTGCATTTCCTTGTTCCCCAATGTAAATCCAGCAAATACTAATGTTGTGCATATCAGTGGGCTGTACCGAAGGCAATGTGGGCATATCTTTTTTTTTTATTATACTACATACTGTATGTTTTTTATGAACATACTGTAGATCATTCACATTTCACATGTTGGTAGAATAGCTCTTCCTCTTTTTCATTGCAGGTAAAATATGGATCCCAAGCTGAAGTTATTGATGAATGAGGGATGCAGGCAGAGTCCACATCCACAGAAGGCTACAGAATGTTTATGGAGATGACACCCATTGACATTACTCTTGTCAATGGTGTCATCTCTGTAAACACTCTGTGACTTTTGGTGGATGTGGACAGCCTGCATCCATTCTTTGTTAATAACTCAGTAACAGCACATTGCTTCTGCTTGGAATCCATTATTTACCTGCAATGAAAAAGAAGAAGAGTTACTTACAATAGAGGAAGAGTTACTCTGCCAACATGTAAAATTTGAACAACCTATGTAAGTTAATAAAAAAGTGATGCCCAGTATTGCATTGCCTTCAGTACATCCCTTGCACACACACAGCACCTTCCGGTCCAGCTGGTTCCTCATCATCGAGAGGAGGGGCGCACGCTGTAAGTCTCCCCAGCACGGACATCGCTCTCAACCTGATCCATTCGATCGATCCATTTCGACCATAAGCCTATAGCCTCAGTGCCGGGATGCGGGCACTATTCAAGTAAGCGGCCATTCGGCACTGTGTTGTTTTTAATTTTTTTAATAAAAACGTTATTATGCCATGGCGGTATCTCTCTCTTCTTATACCCTAATGACGCTCTAACAAGCTGACCCAAAGGAAACTCCAGGTGTCATAACTTTGTCCATGGTGACAACAAGCTAAATTTGACCTCTTTTTAGCGAAAAAGGTCAACATTTTGCGGTAAGGGGCCATCCTTTATATGCACTATTGGGTGTTTTAGATCGGTGAAGGTGGAAACCTGTTTGTTCCTTATCACATGCACAGTGAGGACTGCAAGGAATATATGAACACCTCTCATCCAGTTTTATGGACATTTTGTGTTTTTCTTTTTTCACAGTTTTCTTTTATGTACTCAGTATATGGATGCGAATATTGCACTATTTCAATCTAGCATTTTCTTATTGCACTTTTGCACAATTGTGACTATATATTGTCACTGCCTTCTTGTATTTTGGATTTTCATTTTTTTATTAATGTATTTTCATTTTCACTAGCGCCCCCTGTCTTTTACTTTACAATAAACATATCTTAAAGGAAATCTCTGCAGTGTACTGATAAATATGGAGGCTATCAATGCAGACTTCTCCTTCTGAAAATTTTAGTTGTAATGGCTTGAATATAGACCTAAAACAGTTATGCAGATCAGTAGCTCTGGCTTTGCAGTGACTTTACTTGCTGCATGCTTTTTCTTTATTAGCAACTTAGGCCCCGTACACACGACCGAGTTTCTCGGCAGAATTCAGCCAGAAACTCGGTTCAGAGCTGAATTCTGCCGAGAAACCCGGCCGTGTGTACACTTTCGGCCGAGGAAGCCGACGGGGACCTCGGCGAGGAAATAGAGAACATGTTCTCTATTTCCTCGTTGTTCAATGGCAAATTTCGGCTCGCCGAGATCCTCGGCGGCTTCACAAGGAACTCGACGGGCAGAACGATGTGTTTTGCCCATCGAGTTCCTCGGTCGTGTGTACGAGGCCTCAGAAATGGTTTACACCTAAGCTCCAACTTTTTTTGAAACTCACTGCCCAGCACACATAAAAACAAATGCAGCTCTCACAAACTTCACGGTGTCTCCCCAAATAAATCAGCATGTCAGGTCAGGCAACTAGCATTTACAGTAGTAGGTCAGCAAAAGCAGAATTTTTCCCTCAGCAGATTTCCTTTTAAACTGTCGAAATCTTCTGTGTAAGACACAGCACACCACACAGCACAGCAAACACACAGCAGTTCAGGTATATATGGATCAGTAATGCACCACCATTGTAAAAAATAAATGTATACTGTTCACCATAAAGAAGTTACATGCCCATGTAAATGTACAAAGTGACAGAGCTGTAAAAAATAAACAGGTTATATAGATGCAGTCATTTAGAATTAAACTCAAATCAGTATTTATAATGTAAAACGAAGGTAGGCAGGAAGACTACATAGACTGGTTAAAGAACGACAGCCCAACTGATAGATGGTTCAATCAATTAATAAATTGATCTATGGTTAGATTAGAAGGATAAACAACGCAATAATAAATAGACAGATTAGACCAGCCATGGGTACAGTGCTACCCTAGGGTTCCTCCAGAGGTTCCTAGAGGTGTGGCTGAGTGACCGCTCATTAAATGTTGCCTGCCTAGTTTCAAGTTCATCACCACTTGGTAGAGCCAACAGCATAACTCCTTTTTTTTTTAGCTCAGTGTAAAGGTGGCATTCTGATCACCACTGTAAGGGAGCATTCTTCCCACTGATCACCTATTAAGGGGCATTCTTTCCAGTGACCAACAATGTAAGGGGCATTCTTCCCACTGACCAACAATGCAAGGGGCATTCTTCTCAATGACCACCAATGCAAGGGGCATTCTTCTCAATGACCACTAAGGAAAGGGACATTCTTCCCACTGACCACCAAAGAAAGGGGCATTATTTCCAGTGACCACCAATGCAGGGGGCGTTCTTCTCAATGACCACTAATGTAAGGGGCATTCTTCCCACTGTCCACCGATGTAAGGGGCATTCTTCCCAATGACCACCAATTTAAGGGACATTCTTCCCAATGACCACCTATGTAAGGGGCATTATTTCCAGTGACCACAAATGCAAGGAGCGTTCTTCTTAATGACTACTAATGTAAGGGGCATTCTTCCCACTGACCACAGATGTAAGCGGCATTCTTCCCAATGACCACCTATGGAAGGTGCATTTTCCCAATAGAACAATCTTAGCAGGAATTCCCCGAGACTTGAAAATTAAAGGTTCCCCTGGGGTAAAAAGTTTGAGAAAGGCTGGATTAGACAAACAACACACTAACAAATGGTAGACAGACAAATTACACAGACAAATGACAGACAAACAACAGAGCAATCCTTGAAAGACAGGTGGATTGGCCTGATGGATAATACATTATTATTATTATCTTCTTACCTCAGTAGCGAAATTGAATGATCTTTAGTTAAAAATTATGTATAATTGTTTCCTTAGTGGTCAATGGGTGTTGAAATTATTTTAAGAACATTCATTTTCTTCAAGTCAATGAACCACCAGCTTACCTGTGAATACATTTACTGCACCACTCTGTACTACTTTATTACTGCTATTTTATAATTAACAAAACTATAAACTACAATTAGCAATAAACAGAAACTTCTCACTTTGTGATGTAAAGTGTGTTTAGTGTCCATGTTTAGCTACTAGCATGAATAAAGATAGCCAAGGATATTAGACCTACTTTTGTATATCAAGACTCTGCAAATGAGTATCTTCTGGAGGTTGTAAAACGTCATAATTATCAAATGAGTTCTAATGTTAAGCCTCGTACACACGATCGGACTTCCAAATCCATGTTTTTTTGTCCGAAGGGCATAGTCCGTGAACTTGGTATGCATACAGACGGCAGACAGCCAACAAACACGAACGTAGTGACGTAATAGATGTACTACATGGTTTTTCTGCTCTTTAGCGCCACCCTTTGGGCAACTCCTGCCAATGTTGTCTCATGGCTAGCATTGGTTTGGAGCATGCGTGTTTGTACTTTGGATTTTAATCTGACGAATTTGTATACACACGATCGGATGATCCGACGTAACACATTTGTTGTCTGACAATATGAGAGCATGCACAGCCAACATTTGTTGTCAGAAATTCCAACCACAAATGTCTGATGGAACATACAAACGGTTGGATTGTCCAACAAAACACGTCCGTCTGACAATTGTTGTTGGAATATCCGATTGTGTGTAAAGTCTTGCATCTGGTTTTATGCCCACTGAACTCTGATAGAGGGTACAGGTACCTACAACGGTTTTTGGGTCTGGCTACAGGTCTGTAGGATAAAGATGGCCACACCTGTGACAATCAGACTTTACATTTTCCTAAATTAACCAAAACTATAAAGTATTTAGGTCTACCTAAACAGTCCTTTTCATTTATAGTCAATCAGGCAGGCTTTTGCCCCTCTTTAGTTTTTACTAGGTCTAATAAAGAATGTACAATTAGACTGAATGTGCATTGAAACCCTAAAACCAGAAAGACAACCACATTACAAAATTCCCCAAATAATTATTCTAAATAATACATAAAACAACTGTCCTGTAAAAATATCTATATATAAAATAGCGTAAGGCTAAAAAAAAAATCTTTGCTTTTGATGCAATTTACTGCAACTAAACAGGACGGCGTTTTGCACTGGCAGCAATCTTACAACATGCTAGCTTGCAGGATTAGGGATTTCAGAGATTTAAGGGGAAAATAATACTATTTTACTAAGCCTATTTGGCAGCATCCCTGCCTGTTTTGGATATGTCAGAGGCTTCTAAAAACAAGTTTTATTTGAAACTCCAGAGAACTGTGCCAATGTAATGGCTAACAGAGGTGGATTAGCTGCATGTGATTCCTGTACTGCCACTCAGGGACAGAAAAGGACAAGGGGACATGTATGGTAAGCACAGTGCTAGCCCTAAGGTAAAAGGATGATCCCCCTTTTCATTGCTGATCATTTAGGCCGCTCTGCACGAGGGCCAGACTGTATTCAGAACACTAAACTAAGAACTGTTAAACTTCTACTTAAAACACCAGGGGACCAAGCTTAATACATTAATAATTATTAATATAATATATTAAGGGTGATAACAGCAGTCGTTTTTATGCGAAAGCACTGTGCAGTAAAAAAAAAAAAAAACAATTTCTCTATGTTTGTATTGGCTGTAGCTCCACCCCAGTCCTAATCCCAATTTATGGGTGTTCTTATGGAGGGCTTCAGCCAGCATTGAGTCGTTGACCCTTTCTAAGCTGAATAATCTTTTAATATTATAAATAAACATTCATCTTTACATATGTTTATATCTAAAGCAGCTCTATCACCCAGCCCCGACAGCTCTGTCTGTTTATTCACAATAATATATGATCCTTCACAGCTGCAGGGCTGTGTAATCTCTCTGGACAGTATAGCGAGTATTATAAAGGAAAGTGGAATAGTGGGGAGTGATGGAAAATGTATCTTTTATTGACAGTTTTAATTGTATCTATATTCGTATGTCATGTTTATATGTTTTTTGAATAAAACGTATTTGTTATATTTACATATATCCTTTACTTGTGGTAGTGCTTCTGAAGTCCAACCCTAGGGGTTCCCCCCTTCTTGTATAGAGTGGAGTGATGGAGAATCCCTTAGTGAATGTAATTTAGAAACATTTTAAGAAATTGGCCAAAGATAACCAGTAACCTCTTAGCTTTCTAGCCATATACATTACATGTCACAACCCTCTCAGTATGTATGGGCTCTTTTACATAAAATGAATACCTACAGAAAATGTAGGTCCACTCACTTCAATTAAACGGCAGAAACCAATTTTTATGGTTACAAAAACAAAAAATAAATGTCTAGTATAGGCTCTGTTCACACTTTCATGTTTTAACGCACATGCCAAAACATGCTGTAATGCATGTGTCAGCAAAAGCAATACTATAGACTGAGCCTGCTTACAACTGTGTGATGTCTTGCTGCAGGTTTTTGTCTGCTTTTATGCATTTCGAGGCCCATATGAGTCAATGGTAATGCATTCAAATGTTTGTATGCATTCTGTATGCATTTTCAGTGCCTAGAAACAAGCCTAGTTCCTTACTGCCCAACCTAAAAACGCATGATGTATAAAAATGCATCATCCGTCAGTTCACGTGCAAAAGAAGAATCAATGGGGTAGATTCAGGTAGGCGCGCGCACTGCTACAGGGGCGCAGCGTACCGTTTTTACGCTACGCCTCCGTAAATTACTTGAGCTACGCTTCATTCACGAAGCATTTGCTCCGTAATTTGCGGTGGCTTTTCGTAAAAGTTGCCTGCGTAAGCGCACGTAATTTAAATGATCCCGTAGGGGGCGTGGATCATTTAAATTAGGCGCGTTCCCGCGCCGA
This sequence comes from Rana temporaria, assembly GCF_905171775.1. Classification (NCBI taxonomy): domain Eukaryota; kingdom Metazoa; phylum Chordata; class Amphibia; order Anura; family Ranidae; genus Rana; species Rana temporaria. The sequence continues at coordinate 42,381,511 of NC_053495.1, forward strand.
ACGTACTGCGCATGCTCCGTCGGGAAAATTTACCGACGTGCATTGCAGTAAATGACGTCGCAAGGACGTCATTTGCTTCGACGTGAATGTAAATGGCGTCCAGCGCCATTCACGATTCACTTACGCAAACGGCGTAAATTTCGAAATCACGACGCGGGAACGACATGTATACTTACCATTGGCTGCGCCTCCTAATAGCAGGAGCAGCATTACGCAGAAAGCGACGAACGTAAACGGCGTAAAACTCGAACGCCGGGCGCGCGTACGTTTGTGAATCGGCGTGAGTATGCAATTTGCATACTCTACGCTGACCACTACGGGAACGCCACCTAGCGGCCAGCGTAAGAATGCAGCCTAAGATACGACGGCATAAGAGCCTTATGCCAGTCATATCTTAGGCTACAGTCGGCGTATCAAGCTTTCTGAATACAGAAAGTCGATACGCCGGCGCTACTTAGCAATTACGCTGCGTATCTATCGATACGCAGGCGTAATTGCTACTTGAATCTACCCCATTACGTATTAAAAAAACACATTAATATTGTCAGAAAAACAGAATCGCAAGAGTGCTAGCCTATCTATAGAAGCAAAGGTTAAAGCTGAAAAAATGGCCTCCTGAACAGTTGTGCAGAGAAAACTGTAGTTCTTGATTTCAGAAACATAATTAGAAGAGCTGTGACATAAGTACATGTCACTGTAAATATCCATATACTCCACAAGTAATTACCTTAACTCCCCAAACTGTAATTACATTCCTATAACAACTTTGTTCAGGAAATCCCAGAGGTTCCAGTAGTAGCAATCTTCCATGCATTAGCAAATGTCTATCTTAATTAACAGTCGCTGTCACCAAGGAGTTGTTTGATAATACGCATTTGGATCTAGAGGAAAAACGTTTGCTCAGATAGACTGCAACACGATCATGTTTATCCTTGAGCAATAAAAGGAAACTTCAGCCAAACAGCTATAAAAGGCCAATAAAAATGTAACTTAAAATTGACTAAGTATATTCCAGGTGCATTAAAACAAAAAGTGCACAAAGTGTTATGCCGCGTACACACGACCCATTTTTAATGTCATGGAAAAAAACGACCTGTTTCTCGACGTGATTCTTGTCAAGCCTGCCTTGCATACACACGATCGGTGACGTACAACACGTACGACGGCACTATAAAGACAAAGTTCCATTCGGATGGTGCCACCCTTTGGGCTGCTTTTGCTGATTTTGTGTTAGTAAAAGTTTGGTGAGAGACGATTCGTGCTTTTCTGTCTTCATGCTTTTCAGTCTGTTACAGCGTGACGAATGTGCCATCTCCATTACAAACGCTAGTTTTACCAGAACGAGCGCTCCCGTCACATAACTTGCTTCTGAGCTTTTTTTCCTGTCGTTAAAGCCTACAGACGACCGTTTTTCACGACGTGAAAAACGACGCGAAAAATTAGAGCATGTTCTAAATTTTTAATGCCCATTTTTCACGTTGAGAAAAATGCTCTGGAGCCTACACACGATCGTTTTTAATGACCAATTTTAAAAAATTGCATTTTTCTCGTCATGAAAAATGGTGGTGTGTACGTGGCATTACAGTTTCCCTTCTTTAAAAGGCAGCCACAGCCTCAATAGCAAAACTTGTCCCCTGCCAGCATGCTGCAAAGTAGGACCCTTGCTCTCTGGAAGCAGTGGTCTCTTTGTAGAGGACTGGCAGGCCCCTCGTGAAGCGATACTATAGACTGTTTTCTATTTTATTTTTTATAAAAATTGTGTTAAATGTAACTTTTTTTTGTCCTTTATTGATGCTATCAGCTTCTCCGTGCTCTGGGTGCCTCCTTAGCAACCAAGGTGCTATAAAGGAAGTACCTATGTGTGCGCACTACCAAGTTGGGCTGTGTGTGTCCATAGACACACGCATAGCCAGTAAGCCATGCCCCAGCCCACGGCTCTACTCTCAGCTTGATCGTGTCATCACGACACCAGATCCACCGAAAAAACGAGTACAGGGGACCGAGCCTCACCGCAACTGAGCAGCGTCCAACGGGGACAGGACGGAGAACCCTCTAATCAAAACACATGCTGATCACACCGGGTGCCAGGCACAGGCTCCAAACCATGTGAGTGCATCCCATATGTTTTAGTTTAAGTTTTAACCACTTCAATACTGGGCACTTTCACCCCTTTCCTTCCCAGGACAATTTTTCAGCTTTCAGCGCTCTCGCAATTTCAATGAGAATTGCGCGGTCATGCAACACTGTACCTAAATGAAATTTTTATAATTTTGTTTATACAAATAGAGCTTTCTTTTTGTGGTATTTATTCACAAATCAGTTTTGTTTTTGCGATATAAGCAAAAAAAAGAGTGGAAATTTTGAAAAATAACAATATTTTCTACTTGAAAGAAATCCAATAAAATCGAATTTTGTTATAAATTTAAGCCAAAATTTATTCTGCTACATGTCTTTGGTTAAAAAAATCCCGTTAGTGTATAATAATTGGTTTGTGTGATCACGGACATATGTATTCAGATGATCATGTACAGATGTGCGCAGATGATCACAGGCATATGTGTGTAGATAATCATTGGGACATATAATTTTACTGTTACATATGTGGGGACAGGTGTTTTTACTGCGTGGGGACATGTGTGTGGTGACAGAGTTTTGGGGACACTATTTTGGGGACATTGTGTGGGGACACTGGGCTGTAAAAACAGCTCATACTGACTGATCACCGGCCAGCTTCAGCGATCCGCTCTCCTCTCCTCACTGACGACTTCCGGCCCTCTATTTACATCACATGATGGCTATGATTGGACACAGCCATCATGTTATCAGGAGTGCCAATTACAGAGCCCTCCTGCCGATTGGAGATGCACCATGTCCGGAGCGCATCGGATCACACAGCTGCGTGGGCAATCCCCCTCCTTCTGAAGGACATTCCTGAACATCCACTCAGAAGGAGGAAGCACCCACCCGGCTGTACTTGTGCAGTTTCTGGGTGGGAGGTGGTTAAATAAAATACGGTTTTACACCATGGGTGCCCTTCCTCATTTTATCTCCCCATCCATGGAGGATCATCCTAAAGACAGCTGACCTTGGAAAAACATAACTTAGGGGTCTTTATTCCCCACAGAGTGCAAGTGACCACTCTAGCGATAGGTGGTCAACGTCTAGGGGTGAGTGTACATCCATATAAGGCACCTCTGTCTGAACGCTGAATATTGGAGCAACAATTATATACCAACGCACAAGCACTTTATTTCACAAAAGTGGGACGTTTACAATAATTGAAATGCTTAATTCACTTAAAAATGCTAATTATGTTTGAGTTTTGTATCAGCTAAGCGCGGTGTTCGACTATTCCATTTCACAGTGATGCTAGTCAGCTCACACTTATGCCCCGTACACACGATCAGGATTCCCGGTGGTAAAAAGTCAGCCGGGAATCCCGGGGGGACGGGGGAACTTTAACCTGCTCGGTCACTTTCCCTGTGTACTCACTTTCCCGTCGGGAAAACTGCGGTGAGAGCTTTGGCCGAGAATCCCGGCCATGTGTATGCTTCACCGCAGTGTTTCCCATAGGGAAACTGCCGGGAAAAAGACCACCGGGAATCGCGGCAGGAAAAAAGATAACATGTTTTCATTTTCCCTGCCGCGATTCCCGGCTGTTTTCCTGTCGGAAAAACTGCCATGGAGCATACACACGGCCAGTTTTCCCAGCCAATAGCTGTCATGGCAGTTTTCCCGATGGGAAAACTAATCGTGTGTACGAGGCATTACACTGCTGCTGGCAATTGATTGATTTATTGTACTATTGTATTATTTATTATTTCTTTGGCACAAAGTCTTTTTTTTGGTTTTTAGCTACCAATTACTGACGGATTTTTTTTCCTCAGCTGATGCTAAAAATAAACTGCTTGCCATGCCCACTGCAAACAGCGATCTTTCCTCCACCTCTTTCAAAAAAATCATTGGTAATAATCGGAACTGGGTTGATGTCATTTGCTTACATGCTGTCATATTTGTGCATGTAGCAGCATGCAGTATGACTGCTCCCTACGCAATAAGTGACTTCCTTTTCACGCATGAATTTTCATGATATTAATTCTACAAATAACTAGGTCAGATATGTCAGCTACAGCTAAGCTTATCTTGTTTTTAAGTTAAACTGACTTATTCTTATGCAGACTGAGAGTCTGCAGGCAAAAGCAAGACACAAAGAATTGGTGCCCCTTCCTCTACAAAATAGTTTTATTTGTAAAAAAAAAAAAAAGACAATATTCTCTGCTGTACTAAAAGTGCATCTGTGGAATTGGAGAGCATTGTATACAGTATAAGAGGAAGGTTGGAAAGAAAATTACAGCCCCTTTTTTTCTTTTAGTTATGAATATTAAATTGTATAATATCCAGGATTTCTCCAGAGCCTCTCCCATCCTCTGGAACTCGCTACCTCAACCTGTCCGGCTATCCCCTACTCTTGCTACCTTCAGGCGATCCCTGAAAACTATCACATCTCCAACTAATCTTTTACCACTTCCATCAGCTCATTCCCCACAGTTACAACCTTTTGTACCACCTGCCCCACCCTATTAGATTGTAAGGCCTCGTACACACGACCGTTTTCTTCGACAAAATCCATCAGTAAAATTGGTGGCAGAGCTTTTTTTGCCGAGGAAAACGGTCGTGTGTATGTTTTTCGTCGAGAAAACTGTCGTGGATCTCGACGAGAATTGGGAGTCTCAATTTCCTCGTCGTGTTTCTCGTCGGGCTGGTTTACGACGAGAAACACGTTCGTGTGTATGCTTAGAAACCTGCGCATGCTCAGAATAAAGTATGAGACGGGAGCGCACCTTCGGTAAAAGTAGCGTTCGTAATGGAGATAGCACATTCGTCACGCTGTAACAGACTGAAAAGTCTCCTACCAAACTTTTACTTAACATGCAGTAACATGAGATTAGCAAAAGCAGCCCCAAGGGTGGCACCAGTGGAATCGAACTTCCCCTTTATAGTGCCGTCGTATGTGTTGTACGTCACCGCATTTGAGAACAACGAGATTTTGTCTTGACAGTGTGTATGCAAAGAAAGCTTGATAAGATTCTCGACAAGCCAGAATGTTCGGAGGTCAGGGATCTGCTTGCTGGCGGTGCTCCATGACCTCTGCCAATTTTATGCATGTCTATTGGGATTGCCCCCAGGTCAGGGCATACTGGCAGGCGGTGGTGGATTGCATTCGGTCGGTTACTTCTATCTCAATCCCCATGACTGTAGAGGTGTGTTTGTTGCAGCTAGTTGAACCCCTGGCTACGACCAGGGCTATAAGGACTCTTCTTATTCTTTTGCTTTTTTATGCCAAGAAAAGAATCATCCTTTCATGGAAAAGCTCCTCAGCCCCAACGGTGACAGCTTGGAAGGTGTTAGTCAACAAAGCCATCCCATTCTATAAGGCTACATACTTGAATAGAGGGGCATTGACCAAGTTTGATAAGGTATGGGGGGGCTGGATGGCCTCCGTGCATACGGTGTCAGATTAAGCTAGGTTGGTGGAGGTATATGTGGTCCGACAGCTGAGAGGGTCGGGGAAATCTTTGGAGGGGATGATGGAACACTGTACGGCATGACTCATGTTAATTATGCATTTTGGAAGGGGTACTAGTCTATTATATTGTGGTTGGGTCCTTTGGGAGAGAGTGAGAACACCCATCTCTTTGCTCAGCACTGGGGTCGGGAGTCGGCAAAAAGGTTTTATTTATATTGTATAGGGGGGACCAGTCATGCTTGGACTTCATTTAATTACGGTCCATCCCATTCCGTTTGACCAATGTTGACTATGTCTACTGCAAGCGTTTGTCCCCCCCTCATCTCTTCACATCCCCCCCACCTTTTTTTTTTTTTCTTCCCTTCCTCTCCTTTCCCTTTTCTTTTGGTTGTGTTTTGTTTTGTACACCGGTCCCTGTGTTTTGACCGGTAACTGTTGGTCGCGTTTGTTGCCTGTTATTGTATATGTGTCTTGAAAATTCAATAAAAATAATTTTACAAAAAGATTCTCGACAAGCCTGACAAGGAAAACAACGTTTCTTTTACGTCGAGATTCTCGTCGTGTGTAAGAGGCCTAAGCTCTTCTGAGCAGGGCCCTCTTGATCCTCTTGTATTTTATTGTATTATAACTGTATTGTCTCCCTTTTAATATTGTGCTGCGTAAACTGTTGGCACCATATAAATCCCATATAATAATAATATAATATATAGGTGGTATTAAATACCAAACCTGTGCCATTAGGCTCCACCTCTCTGTGTCACCATGGAAGCTCTAGAAAAGGACTTATATACGATAAGGATGCACTAGCCACAGAAAAAATCCTGCGTAGAAAAATTAACAAGTAACTAACACTGTGCACTCTCTCCACCCCCACCCCTGCTCCCCACTGTACTTACCTCCATGGGTGATGAGCTGTCAGTGGCCACGCAGCCAGTGTAGCAGTCCAGGGATTAAAGCACACTTTTCTCCCTCTTCTTTCTGCAGTGTTTCCAGGATGGATCAGAACGATTCTTATTGGTCAGCACCGGCACAGAGCAACGCTCTGATCCATCCTGGGATTTTAATGTCACTTTAATGAATATATGATGATAAGGATGATATGCACTAGCTGCAGGAAAAAACCTGTGCACCTTTTCAGAAAAATGAAAAAGTCAACTAACACTGTGCACTCTCTCCACCCTCCCGCTCCCCACTATACTTACCTCCATGGGTAATGAGAGGAAACACAGCCAGTGTAGCAATACATGGATTTAAAATCCCTGTTCTTCTTTCTGCAATGCTTAAGGGAGGGTTAAAACAATTCTGATTGGTCAGCGCCAGCACAGAGCACCACTCTGGTCCATCCTAGAAGCACTGCAGAAAGAGGGAGATGTGAAATCCCAGACTGCTGCACCGGATGCATGGGCACTTACAGCTCATCACCCATGGAGGTAAGTGCCGTGGGAAAGGGAGGAACACCTAGTTCACCTTTTCTGAAAAAGTGACACTTTAAGCTAAAAATATTTTCGTTTAAAAAAACCTGTACTGAATGGAATGCAAAGGCTGGCCTTCTTCTAAAATGCTAGTTTTCTGGCTGTCCTTGGCATCAGTAGTTACTAGAAAACTGAGGAAGCATAAAGATGTATGTACAGAACTTCTTGTCAAAATGTATTTAAGCCAGGGGCGGACTGACCATTCGGACTCTGGGTACTGCCCAAGGGCCCCATGCCACTAGGGCAGGGGTCTCAAACTCAAATTACCTGAGGGCCACAAGACAAGTTTTCATATGCCATGGGGGGCCGCATGCAAACTTTCAAACTTAAAAACAGTACTGGTGTCAGTGAGCGCATTATTAACCCCCAGCACTGGTGTCAGCGAGCGCATTATTACCACCAGCACTGGTGTAAGTCAGGGTTGACAAATTTGCTTGGAATCTAGGAGCCAGCTAAAAAAGTTAGGAGCCAGAAAACGCACCCCGTCCCGACGAGCTTGCGCGCAGAAGCGAACACATATGTGAGCAGCGCCCGCATATGTAAACGGTGTTCAAACCACACATGTGAGGTATCGCCGCGATTGGTAGAGTGAGAGCAATAATTCTAGCTCCTCTGTAACTTAAAACATGCAACATGTAGATTTTTTTAAACGTCGCCTATGAAGATTTTAAAGGGTAAAAAAGTTTGTCGGCATTCCACAAGCGGACACAATTTTGAAGCGTGACATGTTGGGTATCAATTTACTCGGCGTAACATTATCTTTCATAATATTAAAAAAAATGGGGATAACTTTACTGTTGTCTTATTTTTTAATTAAAAAAAGTGTAATTTTTTCCCAAAAAAGTGCGCTTGTAAGACCGCTGCGCAAATACGGCGTAACAGAAAGTATTGCAATGATCGCTATTTTATTCTCTAGGGTGTTAGGATAAAAAATATATATAATGTTTGGGGGTTCTAATTAGAGGGAAGAAGATGGCAGTGAAAATAGTGTAAAATGACATTAGAATTGCTGTTTAACTTGTAATGCTTAACTTGTAATACCAACGGCCACCACCAGATGGCGCCAGCTCACATCTGGTGGTAATAACTTGTAATACCAACGGCTCACCACCAGATGGCACCAGCTCAAAAAAAAAAAAACATTTTTTTTTTTTTTGTTTGCTCCCCTCACTTCCACCCTGCCTGAGGGCCATTTATAACTGGTCCGCGGGCCGCAAATGGCCCGCGGGCCGGTACTTTGAGACCACTGCACTAGGGGGTCCCATCAGGGTTGCCAGCCTTAGTAAAACCAGGGACAGTATGTAAAAATCTGTGTTTTTTTTAAATCCCAAGATTATAGCTGCGCTTCTCCAGTACCTTTTCAGTGTGTGTATGTGTATTCTGTGTGTATGTATACTGTGTGTGTATATTGTGTGTCTGTGTGTGTATACTGTGTAGGTATACTGTATGTGTGTGTATACTGTGTGGCCCCATAATCTATTGCTTGGGGGCCCCATAATCTCCTATTGCCCGGGGGCCCCATAATCTCCTATTGCCCGGGGGCCCCATGAGTTGTCAGTCCGCCCTTGATTTAAGCTATAGGATCAGCATGACAGCCAGATAATTAGTATTTTCAGAAGGTAAGGTCAGCAATGGTGGCATCCATACATCCTCCAAAAGTTTTCCTTTAATATTCTCCAAAAATTAAAACCAAAATGGAGATCTTATAAATAAAGTTTCCTAAAGCAATCCACAACATGCAGAACAGCAGTAAGACATGCGAACCACGGCAAACGGGCAGCCTGATCACAGCAGATTCAACATTACCGTGTTTATTTTTACGTTTAAAGCATCTAAACCACCCTTTCTTCTTTTCTCCAAGCAAGTCCTCCAGCGTAACCCCTTCATGGTAAAGACACAGCCATTTGTCAATTCAGCAGCAGGTGGCAGCAACGTTAACATACAAGCAATGTAGAAATTGACAGATTAATATTAAATACGGCGCTCCATTTACCTAAGTGGAAACAAACTCAACTGATGGCGCAAATGTTAATCGCAGGAGGCTCCGTGCAGCTGTTTACAGTACACAATTAAATGGGCTATTAATGAACAGAACCACAGCAATTTAAAAAAAGGTGGTAAGTGGCAACAGAAAACTAGCACAGTGCGCGGCAATTACAAGAAGAGACAACGTTGCATGAATAAACCAACAGCCCTGTGACATCAAATTAAATCTACTCGGCACTAATCTTTGTATAGGGAGGTGTATAAAAGAAAAGTTGTTTGAGACAGGGTAGCATCTCATAGTTACTCTGTGCAGGCAGGGCCGTCTTTAAGGCAGGGCAAAAGGGGAAGCTGCCCTGGGTCCTGTCATTGTTGTGGGGCCCAAAGCAGCTGCCTCATACTTGCCAACTATCCCAGTTTAAATTCCCTTGTCCCTTGAAGTTTTAGTCCTGTGCTGTGTCCGGATATCTCAGTGTAAAGTGATGATACTAATGCTGCCCAGCTCTGCCCTATTGTTGCATACAGATGACTCACCTGCAGACCCTGTGTTTACATGTAAATAACTGTCATTCATATGTAAATAACGGGAACATTCGTATGTAAATAGAGGCAGCATGCATATGTAAATAGCTGAGGCAGGCGGCATTTGTATATGTAAATAGAGGCAGCATGCATATGTAAATAGCTGAGGCAGGCGGCATTTGTATATGTAAATAGAGGCGCATTCATATATATATCATGCCCCCCTGCAGTGAAGAGATGATGGGCTGTGACCTCTAGCAACCAATCAGTGAGCAGTATTACTGTACAGTAATCTCTAGAAACCAATCACAAAGAATAAATCATGTGCTGTAACCTCTAGCAACTAGTCAGTGAGCCGTAATGTGTGATGTAACCTCTAGCAACCAGTCAGTAAGTGGTAATGATATGCTGTAACCTCTGGTAACCAATCGCAGTCCCTGCCTGATCTGATACAGTAAACTGATTTTAAGTCTAACTGATATTTATTGTATGTCTCAGAGAAGGTGAAGAGCAAAATTGCATGGGGGGCCCCCCAAGAATTTTTTTGCCCAGGGTCCAATCAACATTAAAGACGGCCCTGTGTACAGGATGGGGGGAAGGAAGGAAGAACCTGATTGGCAGCTAAAGGGGCAACACAAACATGTTTAGGACAGACACCCATGGGGTAAAAAAAAAAAAAAATACAAAAATGTAAAAAAAAAAAGCCACTTTCACAGCATTTCCATAAAAGAAAAGAAAACTGTTTTTACTGCTATAGTAAACTTTTCTCCTATACCTCCCAACTTTTTGAGATGGGAATGAGGGACACCTATCAGCAAAAGTATGCAGGCATAGGACACACCCCTTTCCACGCCCCTTAAAGGAGAATTGTACAAAAAAAAACATGATTGGGTAAACCCACGAGTGCTTTTTTTTACCACTACTATTCCTTTATATTGGCTTTTGGAATTTACAAATGCAGCAATTTAGAAATCAGATGGAAGGTTTATGGCTGGAAAGCACTTGTTGAGAGATAAAAATTGCATTGTATATACAACTCTATAGATCAGACCAAAATGAGGGACAAATGAGGAGGAATGAGGGACATTGCTCCAAATCAGGAACTGTCCCTCGAAATCAGGGACAGTTGGGAGCTTTGCTTTCCAGTGCTGGTCTCCGTAGACTCACAGCGACAGACGTCCATTGGCACTCATCTTTCAGGTTAAATGGTGAGCAGCATCATCCTATCCTGTGGGCCAAGGCTGTCCATGACACACCCAATGGGAACGCATCATCACAAATCCTGGGATCACAGTACTCCTGGATTGAGCGGCACTCACATGTCATTATAGGAGCACTGCTCAGTCCAGTTAGAAGCCCAGCTCACTGCCACCGCCAAATAAAAACCCTACCAGCCTGAAGACCACAGAAAAGGGTATTGGGATTTTTTTTTTTTTAAAAGACCAAAGGGGTTCAGGGAAGGGAGTAGGTGGATTAGAAAAAATTGGGCTTCCACTTTAATAAAGGAGAACTTTATACACTATTAATATGCTTTATATCTACCTAAAAACCTTACTTTGAGCGGTGTCGGCTACTACGGAAAGCTGATCCTGTGTGCAAAAAAAGCCCCCCGCAAAGTGCTGCCCTAGGCCTGGGCCTTGTCGGCGTAGACCAATTCACAGCACTACTGTCTGCAGCCACAGCTAATTGTACCTGTTAGTCACCTGCAGTGATCGCGGTCGGACGCATTCTCTCGTCTGTAAATAGTCTAATCCCTGACCTATATACACTCCCCTGTAAGCAACGCTGTATCCTGGCCTAGGCCAACAAGGTGCAGGCCTAGGGCAGCACTTTGCAAGGGGCAGCACAGAAAGTGTCCCTGTCGGCTTCTTAGTCCTCTCCATAAAATTATCAGAAATTTGTGCTTAACGTAGAACTATAGGCAGCACTTTTTTTTTTCATTTTGGATAGAGTAAGGGAGGGTTATAGCCCCTGACAGATTATTTTTTACCAGCCCTGTCCCATTGCAGAGATTTCCCTTCACTTCCTGCCCCATAGCTAAACAGGAAGTGAGAGGAAATCTATGCAAATTAAAGGAATCCACCCCCCCCCCCCCAGGCCCTCAGAACTAGTGTCCCCACTCGAACATTTCAGGGTGGGTCTTAAACAGCAAGGGGTGTGGCCTTGACAGGAAGGTTTGGGTCTTTTTTAAATTAGGGGGTGCATGAGTTTAGTCAGGCCTAGGGCAACACAAAACCTAAATACACCACTGTCTGTAAGTACTAAAGCAAGGATGAAGACGACAGCCCCAGAAAATGCAATTTCAGGAACAATTCATCAGCCCAAGCTCCCATGAGTCTATCTTGGCAGGTTCTCTTTCGTTTTTCATTGGTGCTTTCACTGACACCTGACTACCATTTCTCCTGACATCACGGAACCTCACAGGGCAGATGGAACACATTTCAACCTTTTAATAGGCAATGAAATAAACAATGCATGTAAAATGTACATTAAAAGCGTGTCTGAGAAGATGAGGTTAAGCTCCTAGATGTGTGAGACAAGTTGTTCTTTTCCTGTGGGGAAGAATATAAGGTCAAAGCATCCCAGAGGACAGTGTCAATTAAATGAGAAATGTGCAGTGATAAAACCAGAGTGGCATAAGCTCATTAAAGAACTTTGTGCGAGCAGCAAATCAGCAATATGTAATACTCCAGTCATTATTTTCAACTAACCCACCATTATTAAACAGATAACAAACGGCTGCACTCACTTTCCGTAAGCCGAATGGAGATCGTATCTCTGTTATGGGCAGCTGTTGAAGGATAAAGTGCAATTTGCTGCAATGTATGGTAAGGGAATATTAATAGCTAGTGTGCTGTAAAGCCATGAATAAATCTGACTTTGGATATTAAAGGAGAAGTACAGCCAAGGCTCATTTGGCTGTACTTCTTCTGTGGATCACAGGAGTGCAGTTCGTTTTGCACTCCTGTGACCCGTTTTCAGCTGGCAGTGGGCTGAAGCCCGCTGTCAGCTGACATCACAGAGGCGGTCCTGGCTCAGGAAAGATCACGACCATATGTTTGGGATGTGCTCACATTCCTGCACCGGTAACCGGATCAGCATCTCAGCGAGCCGCTGAGAGCCTTAGCTGGCTGCTCCCACCTCCTCCATAGCCCAGCGCTCCAGTGAGCGCAGGGAGGCAGAGCAGGGAGCCAGTGGCTGACAGTCACCAGCTCTCTGAGAACTGAGCGATCAGAGGTGTTTCAGAGAAAGCTCCCAGTACTGTGGTCATCAGGAAACAGACAACCAGGAAGTGTGGAGATCAGAGAAGAATTACAGCAATTTGAGAGCAAAAACGAACAATGAGGACATGAAAACAGCACTGCATTAAGGTAAAGAAAGCTATTAAGATAAAAAAATGTCCTTTACAAACCCTTTAAGCTTTCTTTAAATCTCAGAAGAAGTGTCACGCATATTGCATTTCTGGGAAGATAAACAGGCGTTTTCTGTACTCATCTAAGGACCGGTAAGCTGCAGTATGTTTATTTTTTGTTTTTAGGTTTGGATACGCTTTCATGATCTAAACATCTGTAGTCAGAAACTATAGAAAAGTTATTTGTTATTTGGGGGCATTACATTACTGGACCCTGTGTCATCGCGGCCGGCAAGTTGATCTGCTCCCTGCCTGAACTCCAGAATGTATCACCATTACATCCCAGCCCGGGTTCCCACCTTGTATCATCAATACGTTGGCTGCTGTTACATGAGGAAAGCTGGCGTCTGCAGCGAGGTGTTTGAGCTCACAGCGTGGATTTGGCAGAAATCAGGCGCTGTCTCCATGAATGTCTGTTTCCTGCTGTTTAATACATTAGATCAGCTCCAGTGACGGCTTTGCAATGTGTTTCTCGCGTGGCTATCCTACAGGCATATTGTGCGCGCTGCAAATTACCACGCACTTGTCAGAATTCTGCTAGTGTACCAACTCAACCTTTTCAATGCGCTCTTACATCGCAGCGTGTGTAACAAACAGCGCTATAAATATTTACAAACTCCAAAACAGCGGGCTTTGATCTAGAGCATCAATAGTCGCCTTCTGGATTCAGGTCCAGGTTCTAGGCTCTGCCCTTCCCACACAGATCCACTATACATTGCAAGGCAGAAGCCCCGCAAACAGTAAAAACAATACCACAATGTTTTATATAGACATAGAGAAACTAAAGTTGGCCACAGAATGATCACTTTTTTGCTATTATTTGTTTAGCCAGAAGGCTGAACAAAGAAAAAAATGATTCCTCCAGGGGGTAGTGCAACAAGCATTTTTAGCGTTTTTTTTTTCTTTTTTTCAATGGATCAAAAATGCAAAAAAATGCTGGCGAGCTAAGTAGTTATACGTTCTTGAGCATTTATTAGCGTTTTTTAGCGTTTATCTGCGTTTGGCTTTTTTGAGGTAAAAAAAACTTTGAATGCGATTTTCGGGTGTTCAGAAAAAAGCCCATAAACTCCACTGCTAAAAAAACGTCCATGTGTGCATGGACACATAGGCTAACATAGAGTGGAGTTTATGGGCATTTAAAAAAAATGCCCAAACTCCAATGAACTGCAATTTATCAGCTCCAGTGTGCATCTAGGGCTAGAGGTCTAGGGCTAGAATTATTGCTCTCGCTCTAATGATCGCAGTGCTACCTCACATGTGTCGTTTGAACATCGTTTTCATATGCGGGCCTACTCATGTATGCGTTCGCTTCTGCGCGCGAGCTCGTTGGGACAGGGCACTTGATAAAAAATGTTTTTGTTTTTTCTTATTTATTTTACTTGAGTTTATTGATTTTTAATGTGTTTAAAAAAAAAAAAGTGGGTCACTTTTATTCCTATTACAAGGAATGTAAACATCCCTTTTAATAGAAAACAAGCATGACAGGTCCTCTTAAATATGAGATCTGGGGTCAAAAAGACCTCAGATCTCATATTTCGACTTAAATGCAATAACAGAAAAAAAAAATTGTCATTTGAAAAAATTACAACAAAAAAATTTCCCTTTAGGACATATGGGCGGAAGTGACGTTTTGACGTCGCTTCCGCCCTGCAGTGAGATGGAGACAGGTGGGGGCCATCTTCCCCTCACTCGTCTCCACATGCAGCAAGGAATAGGACCGGATCGCCTCCGCCGCTACCGATGGCTCCGGTAAGCGGCGGAGGGGAGGGCTCTCTCCCACCGCCGATAACAGTGATCTTGCGGCGAATCTGCCACAGAGACCACTTTTATCTTGTAGAGGACCACCCGCTGAAGAAGAGTATACCGGGGGTTATGGTAGCTAGCTGCTACCATAACAATAGTATTCCTCTTCAAAGTCATCACGTAAAACTGCGGCGGGCGGTCCGTAAGTGGTTAAAGCTGAAAAACTTCCATGTGTGTATGGACACATAGGCTAACAGAGTGCAGTTTATGGGCTTTAAAAAAAAAAAAAACGCCAATAAACTGCAGTTTATCAGCTCCAGTGTGCATGGAGCCCAAAGAGGCAAACAGTATAAATGCGTTTTCTCTGAAAGAACACTTATCCTTAAATCACTTCAGAGAAAAACACATCTCTATAATATATGGATGTTAAGCACTTAACTCATTTGAGCACAAAAAAAAAAAACAGAGCCGTTTTAGGACAATTTACATTTACAAGACTGTAAACTCATATAACCTGAAGATCATTCAAAACAAGATGACAGACGGAGATTTTATTATTATGTGATATACCGCTGGTAAACTGTTAAAACTGTCATTGCCATTAGTACAAGACTATTTCATTCAGCTCATGCTGTTCTTTTATGACATAAACTCAAATGCACCTCACTTTACAAATTGTATGGCAAGTACCGTCATTTGAAAAGATGTAACTTCCAAGTTGCAGAAGCTCCCTGCGCATATTGTATCTTGAAAGTTACTCCTGCACACACAAGACACCCCATATACTGTATGTTCTCAATGCAAAATTCCATCCATCTACCGTATTTATCGGCATATACCGCACGCCGGCGTATAGCGCGCACCCCAAGCTGAGAAGGGAAGTTTAGGGAACAAACTTACATTTTGGATGTCTTGCCCGGCGTCCATCGGCAGCCTTGTCCGGCGTCCATCGGCGGCCTTGTCCGGCGTCCGTCTGCGGCCTTGTGCGGGGTCCGTCCAGCCTTGTCGGTGTCCGTCTGCTGTCTTGCCCGGCGTCCATCGGCGGCCTTGCGCGTGGTCTGTCGAGCCTTGTGGGTGTCCGTCTGCGGGGATGCAGCGTCATGTGTTTGAATTTGGCGCGCTGTGCAGAGCCGGATTTCCTGCGCTTCACTCGGCTCCTTTCGCGTGGCTGCAGGCGGAGCCGAGCGTGGCCGAGCCTAGCCGAGTGCACAGTACACTCGGCTCGGCTCATGTCGGAGACAGCGGGGATCAGCGTATATCGCGTACCCACAATTTCCCCCTGATTTTAAGGGGAAAAAAGTGCGCGGTATACGCCGATAGATGCGGTACATCCAGAATACAATGTGCATAGTGCAAAACCCCATAGAAAGAAGTGCCCATTGTATGTAGAAGTGGAGCATACTCAGGGGCGGACTGACAACTCATAGGACCCTCGGGCAATAGGAGATTATTGGGCCCTCCGGGCAATAGGAGATTGTGGGGCCCCGGGCAATAGGAGTTTAATGGGGCCCCCAGGCAATAGGAGTTTAATGGGGCCCCCAGGCAATAGGAGTTTAATGGGGCCCCCAGGCAATAGGAGTTTAATGGGGCCCCCAGGCAATAGGAGTTTAATGGGGCCCCCAGGCAATAGGAGTTTAATGGGGCCCCCAGGCAATAGGAGTTTAATGGGGCCCCCAGGCAATAGGAGATTATGGAGCCCCCGGGCAATAGGAGATTATGGGGCCCCAGGTAATAGATTATGGGGCCACACAGTACTGTATACACACATACAGTATACATACACAGACACACAATATACACACACAGTATACATACACATAGAATACACATACAGACACACAGAATACACATACACACACTGAGAAGGTACTGGAGCGGCGGGGCAGCTATAATCTTGGGATTTTTAGACCAAAAGGATATTGGTAAGGGACATTTCAGGGACATATGTAAAAAAACACAGATTTTTACATATTGTCCCTGGTTTTAATGAGGCTGAGGTTTTACTAGTGGCATGGGGCCCTCGGGCAATGCCCGAGTGCCCGAATGGTCAGTCCGCCCCTGAGCATACTATACCTCTTGCATGTAATCTACACATAGTGCACTTCTCACACTGCATGCATTTGGAGCCACTTTTCCAAACCCAAAAAATTCCTCTTACACATAGGTGTAATGATCACACACAACAAAAGTGTGTGAAACGCGTTACCAGGCATTCTTTTCCCGTAGTGTCTTTTGGGATGTTCTAATAAATTCAATACAGTGGTGTGCAGCCATTCCTTCTATATATTTTCTTGCACATAGTGAATTGCAAACTTTTCCTTTGGAAATGCACCAGTTTAGTTTATTCCTCTACCCCTCCCCAGTAAATACATTTCTTTAATTTACTCACCCACTGCTCCATTCAGCACTGACGGCTAAAGGAGGTACCTGCTACTTCTGGGTATAGAAGAACAGCTCACTTACTCCATGTGATAGTGCTGGGCAGAAAATTCATAGCCCAGCCCAACTGTAGCGACTTGTAGCTTACAAAGAGCTTTTATTCCCGGGGACTGAACAAAGAGGCAGGGTGGCAAAAGGAAGATAAGTATATGTTGCTGGGGAGGGCTTAAAGCGGTATTAGACCCAAAACCCCAAAAAATAATATATTACAGCTTACCAATCATTAGATGTGGTGTCTGAATTTGTTTCCCTCTGTTCTCACTCTGTGATTTTGCCAGTAACACACCTTCTGTATGAGAGCGCCCCCACTCTGGATGAAGGGGCATCTTTGGACAGCAGAACTGTCATTCTCACGGAGGGGAGTTTTAGATTGACTAGCAGATTTATATACACTAACAAATTGGAGCCAAACTCCAGCTAATACTTTACAAGCATTTACAGCAATCCTTTTTTATGGAGCGACGGATGTGTTGTGTTGTGCCAAACAGGGCTGTTGTGAAAGAAGTCCGGCCAACAGGCACGCACCTGCACAAAATCACGGGCACACCAGTGTGTTCACAAAGAAAAACTTGTATTGTCGCATGCGCGTGCGCACGTACACACGCACGTATGGGCGCCAAGTAACCTTATTTAAACTAAACACTGACACATGAACATTGCTGAGTTGGTGTCTGTTTACCCGATCTGATCCAAGTTTCCTGTGTCTTCACCTCAGGGGTCAAGTCCTGGGGAAAAAAGTGTGGGAACTCCCACACAAGATCCGCTCCCCCACCAAAAAAAAAAAAAATGATACGCTCATATGCATAATTACTAAACCGCATGTTTTTTTGTTTTTTTTTCGATCCACTGTACCCTTTAGTAATCCTTTATATTACTGTCCGCTTCCTGTATATGGATTCATCGGGTAGTGTGCGGGTATTCCGTCACTTCCTCGATGCCGCAATGTCTCCTGGGAGCTTTTGTCATTGTTCCCAGGAGACATTGCGGAGGTCTGCCACGAGTTATCACGGGATTTAGAAAGAAGCAAGTTCTAAGGTTCGCCTGCCCCTGACAGTGACTCGAGCTGGGCATCGCTTCGTAGTGAAGGATTGGCTCGGGCGGCTCAGCTGCTCTCGGCTGCTCTAGTCCTGCAAAGGGAACTGAGTTCCTGCTGTGAAAAAAGTGCAGGAACTCCGTTCCCACATGTTCCCGCAGGACTTAAGCCTTGCTTCACCTGAACCTACTCTTTGATCTCCGCCTGCCTATCTGATCCCGGCTTGTGTCTGACTCCGCTTCTACCTGATGTTCCTGCACCTTGCTGCCCAACTGTGTACCGAACCCTGCCTGTGTCCCGTCTCTGCCTCTTGTCTCTGTACCTGCTCTGTCCGGCTGTTGATGACCTCCTGGCTTATGTGCCGGCTACACCTCCATCTGCTGACCCAGCGATACAGAGCTCCCGTTCTCAGAGTCTGCCCAGCGCTCTCCAGCCACCTGGTTCCTGCCAAGACTCAGTCAGACAGGAGGTGCAAGAGAAGCCCCCTCTCCAGCTTGATCTCCACGAGGTACGTGACAGCTGTGCTGTGTAGCAGAGCAGATTCAATCTCAGAACTGGGTGGACAGGAATAGTAAAAACAAATCTATTTTATGATGTAGTGGGCTGTTTGCCTGGAGTTTGGCCTTGATAAAATGTCATCATGCCATGGAAAGCTTCTCATTTTGTATTTGTGCTCAGATAACCTCTAATAAAATAAAAAATATCATTTAGCCCAGGTTCACACTGGGTACGATTTGGTACGATATGAGATGCGATTTCACATGTCAAATCGCATCTCAAATCGGCGGCATTTGCCGGCAATGGCACTGTCCTAATCGGTTTCGACGCCGCATCTGCGGCGCTGCACCGATTTCAAAAAGTAGTTCCTGTACTACTTTTTGCGATTTCGGGCCGCGATTTACATTGAACCCTGCACAGATGTCTCTTAAATCGCGGCCGAAATCGCGACAAAATCGCAGCTGCGAAATCGCGGTAAAATCACGGAATTCGCAGCAGTGTGAACCTAGCCTTAGATAAAGAAAAAATAATCACATTCTCTTCCAAATATTATTTTGCCAACACTAGTACTTTTTACTTGGCTCCGGAGCAGTCCCAACCCCTTTAAATCTCCAGCTGACTTAAGTTCCTGAGACTGACAACTACCTAGTTAAGGCTGATTACAGGAAACATCTTGAAGGGGGAAGGCGAGGAGGCTTAAAAAGGTATAAAAATAGTGTGTTTTCACTGTGGCTAATCACTACGTGCCAAACGCAAGGTGCATATTAGTGTAATGCAGGTGTAAATCTAGATACATAATAGGACTAACATGGAGAGTAGAATTACCCGTGATATTGTTATACTGGGTTCAGGTCAGATTTAAATACATACTATTGCGTTTGACTTCTTCATCTCCCTCCTCTTCATTCTCAGGATCAATGTCCTCAGCTTGGGTGATCCAGTCCAGGTAACCCTTCAGGTCCTCTTCCAGCTGTTGTTTCTCACGCAGTTTCTGAAAGTCCCCTCTAGCTTTCGCCTTTTCTCTTTCCTTAGAAAACTCACTACACAGAGCCAAGAAAAAGGAAATATACCGTAAACGCGTGAATTATGCACAAACAGCAATAAAATCACACACAAGCAAAGCACGGAAATAATTTGTGAAAAGCAAAGTTCTGCATGCAAAGCTCTAAAATTTGCAGATATTTAAAGGCCAACTCCAGAATAAATAAGTGAATTCACATATAGAAGACCTATTTGATCTGTCAGATAAAGTAACACACATACGTCTATAATCAACCCAGAACTGCTATGCTCATGGTTGCATGCGATTAGAGAGTGGCATCACTATCCTGCAATTCTACAGATTCTGCTCCACTGACCCATCTCCTGCCTGCTCTATTTAATATTAGCACACCCTGAGCTCTCATGTAAAGTGGATATAAACCCACTCTCATCCTTTCTAAACTACTGCCATAGTGCTGATCTATAAGGATATAGATGCCTCCTGCATGTATCTTTACCTGTCAAATGTTTCCCCTTCTGTCTGTTATGAGACCCGAAAAACTGCCGATTCTGTGGGTGGGTCTGTTGTCTGGAGCTCGGTGGGTGGAGTTGTGATGTCAGTAGTGTCTCCTCCCACCTCTACACTCCCCTTGTCAACATGCATTTTTCCTGTGTATTTTTTACACTGAATTCTGCTATGATGACTAACATCCAGTCAAAATCCAGAAAAGTAACCACATGACTTCAGAAAAGGAGTGGGGGTGGGAATTAAAAAATAAAGCCTGTCTGAAGCTAGTGCATTAGATATGTAAATAACCTGTCATTCAAAGCAAGGGACGGAACGGACTAAGGTTTTTCTCTGTAAGTCTGTTTTATTTCACTCAACAATAATAGAGGATTGCTCAGAGCTGGATTAAAGTGGAGGTTCACCCGGAAATGTTAATTTTTAACATTAGATTGATGCTCATTTTGTCAAGGGGAATCGGGTCGTTTTTTTTAAAAACGAAGCAGTACTTACCGTTTTAGAGAGCGATCTTCTCCGCCGCTTCCGGGTATGGGCTGCGGGACTGGGCGTTCCTATTTGATTGACAGTCTTCCGACAGGCTTCCGACGGTCGCATACATCGCGTCACGATTTTCCGATTTTCCGAAAGTAGCCGAACATCGGTAAGCAGGCGCCGTATAGAGCCGCACCGACGTTCGGCTTCTTTCGGCTACTCGTGACGCGATGTATGCGACCGTCGGAAGCCTGTCAATCAAATAGGAATGCCCAGTCCCGAAGACCATACCCGGAAGTGGCGGAGAAGATCGCTCTCTAAAACGGTAAGTACTGCTTCGTTTTTAAAAAAACTACCCGATTCCCCTTCACAAAATGAGCATCAATCTAATGTTAAAAAAAAAATTTCGGGTGAACTCCCGCTTTAACTCTGTGTGGAAAGACTGGGCACAGATGATAGGAAATCTTATACTCTACATTGTGACATCAAAAACACACCTAACAACCTTGATTACCCATTATCTTATATGGCAGACACTCCAACTGCATGTCTGCTTTTTAAGCTGTAGCTTGGCAACATAATATAAAGATGAATTTCAAATAATTGCACTAGCCTAATTGAGAACAAATTATTTTATGGTTTTTGATGGAATACGTAAATTAGCTAAGCATTTTTATAGGATTTCCTCGAGTTGGCCTTTAATGTATTACAAGGATGACACCTGATTACAAAGCATGAAAAAGACAATATACTTATTAGGACTCATATACAAAAACTAGAACAAGTAATAGAAAAAGATATTCCCCCAAAAAGGGACAGATCCCTTTTACAACAATACCTGGAAGTTGATTGGCTGCTAAAGAAAGCACTTTCACTAGTTTTGATCTAGTTTTCATATTAACAGGATACAACATATCACAATGACACACATTTTGTAACATACAGAGCACAACCTAAGACTTAGATCTCAAAGAAGTACAAAATATCAGTATTTGTCTTGAACCCATTATATAGTAAGGTGACAGTCACTGCAGTGCGTTTTGATAATGTAATGCAAATCCGTAATCTTTACTGTGTGTTATTACAATGCATGGAACGCAGTGTAGTGTGTTGCAATGCTATTCATTAAGAATGGCACCCCAAAAAAGCCAAGTAGTGCACCGCTACCTACATGAATTCACATCTGTGCATGATGTGATATATTAATAAAATTAAGGCATGTACAGATTTATGTGCATCGGCAGCCAATTTAAAATAAACGGGTTACCTTAACATGAACGTTAACCGCTTGTGTATTATATTACCATGACCACATACATTACCATGACCAATGTCACCCATACACTGAAAAAAGAACCTGATTGATTTCAGTAAGAAAATATACATAGTTACTATAAAAAGTAATGTCTGACCAAAAAAAGCTTGTTACCTTTAATACATTCACATAGCTGTGGCGAAATGTGTCTAATATTTTTATTTCCTATGATCATCTTCTTCATCTAATGGCCCTAATGCAATATTTTTCTGCAAAACCTCAATCAGAAAAATATTGCATAATGCCCGCTAGATAGGGCAAACAATCATAGTAAATAAACAAGTTTGGTGCATTACGGGTGTGAGTGCAGAGACATCTTTTAATGAAATCTAAAACATTAGCTGCGTTTTCTTCAGTAGCAAATGATCACTTTTTAACTTAGTTTAGTAACCTACCAAAAGTCCTGTTCAACTTAAAAGCACAACATATGCTTCAAATTTTTTAAATCAAGGCCCTTAGGCCTGCGTCTAGTGCAACTCTTATCAATTACATGACCGGTTGGTACAGAAGAAGGGGGTTGGCCTTTCTGTATGTAGAAGCTCTCCAGTTCACAAGCAGTTTGTTGTTTCCTTGAACCGAAGAATAGCTGACCCTTGTGGGTCAAATCTTCACCAATGACCTGTGACTTGACTTGTTTAGTCTTATTTTGACAGTCAAATATCTGGCAATGAGTAAAGGGGGTCAGCCAGCAAAAGTAATAATGTCTGTATTAAAAAATAAGGCGAATTTTACTACAACCTAATATCACATTATTGGGTTTGGTGAAAAATATCAAATGTGGCTCAATCTGGAGAAATACAGGTGAATCCAGGGTCAGACTCACTCCCGGAGCACCAGAGGATCCTTCAGCGGGCCCTGAGTATGTGGCCTAAGAATGCAATAGTAAGTACCTAATGTGGATCTGTAATTTCTATCTGTCATGACACTACTGCCTCTCTGCAACAAGCGTCCAACCCTCAGGGCCCCTCTCAGCCATGTCATTACCTTTAACGCAGTATAACTCACCTAACTAATGGTTGCCATGTGACTGCGTCTTACTCCCCCTCTTCAACTGCTCCAGCATCCTGTGTTGCTGTCAGGAGACATAACCACTATGGAAAAATGCTGCCAAGACAAACCACCTGATCTCATCAGCATTCTTCGTAACCCAAATAGAAATCAACCTACACAGGTGTGCCCTGGGAACTGCAAAATACCCTGATGCTGAGCTGGATGGCCATGTTGACTGGGTATCCACAACATGGGTTGGGACTTCTCACGACTACAATCAATAGTTATATCCTTTTTGTGGGACTTGGGGAACAGTAAGGCCTCATACACACGACCGAGTTTCTCAGCAAAAACCAGCAAGAAACTTGCTGGGAGATATTTTTTTGCCGAGGAAACCGGTCGTGTGTACATTTTCGTCGAGGAAACTGTTGAGAAATTCAACGAGCCAAAAAGAGAGCATGTTCTCTATTTCCTTGACGGGAATGGAGAAAATTGGCTTGTCGAGATTCGACGGCTTCACAAGGAACTCGACGAGCAAAACGATGTGTTTTGCCCATCGAGTTTCTCGGTCGTGTGTACGAGGCCATACTAAACCACACACTCCTGACTTGACCTAAAGAGTATGGTGAAATCAGTCTCCCAGATGTTAAACTACGCTACACGGTGAAACACCTATCAGTCTCCCAGACATTAACCTATCGTACAAGGAAACAAACCTAACGCAGGTGGTTGACTGGTACTGCTACCGTAACACCAAACTGTGGGTAACCATGGAACAGGAAACCTCCACACAGCTTTTCCCTGGTTTATCTTGTTTCCCAGGTTTCCCGAGAAAAATTAAGTTCAATGATTCCGAGCATGCGTTGAATTGATTCCGAGCATGCGTAGTATTTTTGTGCGTCAGAATTGGCTACAGGCGATCAGAATTTCCGACAACAAAAGTTGACTTTTGTTGTCGGAAAAATTGAGAATCAGCTCTCAAACCTTTGTTGTTGGAAATTCCGACAGCAAATATCCGATGGAGCCTACACTCGGTCGGATTTTCCGACAACAAGCTCACATCGAACATTTGTTGTCGGAAATTCCGACCATGTGTACGCGGCATTACTGCCTCCTACCAGACTCTTGAAACCCAATATACATGCCTCCTATGCTATTAATGGACACCATTTCCAAGATGAGGCGATGGGGATTTCTGGGGTTCACTAGACATGCAGGCTCCTATCCTGCCCTCCCCCTCTTTCCACCAGCCTGGCCCCTGCTTGCGCTATGAATGGGCTTCTGCAGCCTGGGATTGGTGGTAGAGGTCTTCAAGGGGGCTGCTGGAGCAGGCCAGAATGGCATTAGGGATGGGGCTGCTGAAAAAAATTCCTCCCCCTCAAAAAAACAAATAAAAGTGTATTATTATTGCAGGTGGTGGTGGGGGGTTTTACATTATTTCTGGCACATAAAGATATACTTTTTTTTTTACTTGCATTGGGGCAGATCCACAGAGAGAGTACGCCGGCGTATCTACTGATACGCCGGCGTACTTTCAAATTTCCCACGTCGTATCGTTGTTTTGAATCCTCAAAACAAGATACGACGACATCTGGGTTAGATCTGACAGGCGTACGTCTTCGTACGCCTTCGGATCTAAGATGCAATTCTTCGGCGTCCGCTGGGTGGCGTTCCCTTCGTTTTCCGCGTCGAGTATGCAAATTAGCTATTTCCGACGATCCACGAACGTACGAGCGGCCAGCGCATTCTTTTACGTCGTCTCTAGTCGGCTTTTTTCGGTGTATAGTTAAAGCTGCTATTTCGTGGCGTACTCAATGTTAAGTCTGGCTGTCGTTCCCGCGTATAATTTCCATTTTTTTTTTTTTTGCGTAAGTCGTTCGTGAAATCGGGATGGACGTAATTTACGTCCAGGTCAAAACCAATGACGTCCTTGCGACGTCATTTCGCACAATGCACGGCGGGAAATTTAGGGACGGCGCACGCGCAGTTCGTTCGGCGCGGGGACACGCTTTATTTAAATGAAACACGCCCCCTACCCGCCCAATTTGAATTCCGTGCCGTTACGCAGCTTGAGATACACTACGCCGCCGTAACTTACGGCGCAAAATCTTTATGAATTCGAACCAAAGCCAGGTAAGGTATGGCGGCGTAGCGTATCTCAGATACGATGCGCCGGGCCAGATCTTTGTGGATCTGCCCCATTATGTTTAAAGTAATAAAGCATTGGGGAAATTTGCATGTATTCCAGAGATTTACTATTTTTTTCTTTACATACTTTATTACAAAAAGTATGAGAACGCTTTAACCCTAATGGATCATACTGATTCTGTTGGAAGAGATGAAACTTAAGGGCAAGCATCTTTAGTTTCACTAGTAAAGGTCAACTGCACAGGAACATGTCTAAATCACTTTCATGATGTAAATGGCAATCAGTGAGTGACTGTATTCTTTCATTGTTCATTTAAGCAATGGTTCATAAAACCATAAATACCTCATAAAGCAGTCTGAACATACTCTAGCCACTATAAAATGAAATTACTTTCAAGTTTTAGTATCATTTAAACTTCTGCTTACTGAAAATGTCACTGAGAGTCCGTGGAAATTATGTGACCAGAACGCTGATGTGAATATTTATCAGTAGTCTTGTAATTTACCGCAACTATTAAAGGAAACCTCCACTAAGATGTATTTATAGTTAAATGCCCACACTGTGTCAGAAACACTACAACCATTTTTTCTTGAAAATATGTATTGGTTATGCAGGGCTGTCTATTATTATTATAATACAGCATTTATATGGCGCCAACAGTTTACGCAGTGTTTTACGACATAATACCATATTATGGTATCCCAGTGTCTAATAAATTTTAAAAAAGTTTGTTTTAGAGCAAAAGGAAGTCAAGTAAAGTATAGGCCCACTTATGCCGCATACACACGATCGGTCAAACCGATGAGAACGGTCTGATGGACCTTTTTCATCGGACCAAACCGATCGTGTGTGGGCCCCATCGGTTATTTATCCATAGGTTAAAAAAAAGCAATCTTGTTTTAAATTTAACCGATGGATACCGAACCGATAGAAAAAAACGATCATTTGTAGGCACGTCCATCGGTTAAAAATCCACGCATGCTCAGGATCAAGTCGACGCATGCTAGGAAGCATTGAACTTTGTTTTGTTCAGCACGTCGTTGTGTTTTACGTCACTGCGTTCTGACACAATCGTTTTTTTTTTAACCGATGGTGTGTAGACGCGACTGACCACCAGTCAGCTTCATCGATTAACCGATGAAAACGATCCATCGGTCCGTTTTCATCGGATGGACCGATCTTGTGTACAGGGCATTAAAGGTGGCAGCAAAATGTTCATCCAATGGATTTTCCAAGTCATTTCCTCCCCAGATAAGCCCTCAAGTGTTCCCTTTATTGGAGGTTTGATCTGATCACGTGTTACAATACACTGCATGAGCACTTCTGTTCCTTTATTAGAGCTTGCTCTCATATTTCGCATAAACAGCGCCACAATGTACTGTTGCAATCTAGCCAATGTCATCAATTTACCCATAGCCCCTTCACGGCATATATGAACACATAGAAAAATTTAGCAAAGGACATACATATTTCAAAGGTAAAGGCAGAGGAAAGTTAAGATAGGAGAAGAAGAGGAAAGATTAGAGGGGGTAAAAATGCAGGTTTCCAGGGGAAGGATAGAAGGTGGTGGGGGGGGGGGGAGATGACCAGGGAGCCACAAACCCTCCCAGACTAAAGGGGATCTCACTCAACCTCAATAGAATCCACAACCAACAAATACGAGTCTGTAGAGTGACAAAAACAAACCCAAGAAGACCATGGGAGTTATTTACTAAAAACTGTGTATTGTCGTCATCCCGTAACAGCATTTGTTACATATGGAATTTACAGTCTACTTTACAGACCAACTCTGACAATGGAGGGGTATAGAACTGTAGTTGGGCATCATGCTGCCCTAGAACAAGCTCTGCCCCTTGTGTCATGATTATTTAATATGTACTAACACCAGACGGTGCTATTGGAGGCAGGGTGGGATCTGTTTTATATGCAGAGCTATTTTGCAACTTCAAAAACCTGCACACATGAAACAAAGATATTTTCATGCTTTCTGAACAATAAAGAGCCCCCTGATTATTCTTAACATCTCCTGTGCCCCTGTAATTCTTTTGCGGAATTCAGCAAATGACCAAAAATCTGCAGAAGAGGGAAACAATAAGGAAAAAGCTATTGCAATTTTAAAATATTTAGGCTATGGTGGTTATTTACAAAAGGCAAATCTACTTTGCACTACAAGTGCAAACTATGGCCCAGATTCTCAAAGGGCTTACGATGGCGCAGCGCCATGTACGCCATCGTAAGTCCTAATCTGGGCCGTCGTATCTATGCGACTGATTCTTAGAATCAGTTACGCATAGATATCCATTAGATCCGACAGGCGTAAGTCTCTTACGCTGTCGGATCTTAAATGCAATTTTTTTTTTGTCCGCTAGGTGGCGCGTCCGTCGTTTTCCCCGTCGAGTATGCAAATGAGCTAGATATGCGAATTCCCGAACGTACGCGCGGCCGACGCAGTAAAGTTACGATGTTTACGTTAGGCTTGTCCCGGCGTAAGGTTGACCCTGGGTATATGAGGCGCAACCAATGTTAAGTATGGCCGTCGTTCCCGCGTGGAAATTTGAAAAGTTACGTTGTTTGCGTAAGTCGTCTGTCAATGGGGCTGATCGCCATTTACGTTCACGTCGAAACCAATGACGTCCTTGCGACGTCATTTGGAGCAATGCACCCTGGGATATTTTACGTTCGGCGCGGGATCGCGCTTCATTTAAATGCTACACACCCCCTACCCGCCGAATTTGAATTCCGCCGGGTGATTTACGTTACGCCGCCGCAACTTTACACGCAAGTGCTTTGTGAATAAAGCACTTACCTGAAAAACTTGCGGCGGCGTAACGTAAATCAGATACGTTACGCCCGCCCAGTTTTACGCCGATCTACGAGAATCTGGGCCTATAAGTGCAAAGTGCACTTGAAATTGCACTGAAAGTACACTTGGAAGTGCAGTCGCTGTTAATCTGAGGGGTAGATCTGAAATTAGGGGAAGCTCTGCTGATTTTATCATCCAATCATGTGCAAGCTAAAATGCTGTTTTTTTTTTCCTTGCATGTCCCTCTCGGATCTACAGCGACTGCTCTTCCAAGTGCACTTTCGGTGCAATTTCAAGTGCACTTTGCACTTGTAGTGCAAAGTGGATTTGCCTTTCGTAAATAACCCCCTATGTGTTTAAAGTGCTTGGCTCTTGGGTAGTGCTGAACTGTGGCTGACACATGGCAATTTCCAGTTCCAGCGCTAAACTCAGCGAGGATTCACCAGGGGCATTAAGCACAAATGCTTAACCACTTCAGCCCTGGAAGATTTTACCCTGACCAGATGCTTTTTACAATTCGGCACTGCGTCGCTTTAACTGACAATTGCGCTGTCATGCGACGCTGTACCCACAAATAGAGCTTACTTTTGGTGGTATTTTAAACCAGGTTTTTATTTGTTGCGCTATAAACAAAAAAAGAGCGACAATTTGGAAACAAATAAATATTGTTTCTTTTTTGCCATAATAAATATCTCCAATTTAAAACTAAAAATAAAAATAAAAATCTTCATCAGTTTAGGCCAATATATATTCTTCTACATATTTTGGTAACATTTTTTGCAATAAGCGTATATTGATTGGTTTGCGCAAAAGTTATAGCGTCTACAAACTATGGGAAAGATTTATGATATTTTTATGCCATTTTTATTATTATTTTTTTTTTTTACTAGTAATGGCGGTGATTTGCATTTTATTGCGGCACTACGACATTGCGACGGACATATCAGACACTTTTGACAAATTTTTGGGACCATTGACATTTATACATTAATCCGTGCTATAAAAATGCACGGATTACTGTGTAAATGTCACTGGCAGGGAAAGGGTTAACACTAGGGGGTGATCAAGGGGTTAACTGTGTGTTCCCTCAGTGTGCTCTAATTGTATGGGTATAGGACTGACTAGGAGAAGAGACAGATCATTGGGCCAGATCCTCAAAAGGGATATGCCGGCGTATCTACTGATACGCCGTCGTATCCCTGTTTCTATCATTGGAACTGATCCACAGAATCAGTTTCCAATAGATAGGCAGAAGATCTGACATGTGTAAGGGACTTACACTGTCGGATCTTAGGGTGCAGTACCGCATCCGCCGCTGGGGGCATTTCGAGTTGAAATGCCGCGTCGGGTATGCAAATTAGCACTTACGGAGATCCACAAAGCTTTTCAGCTTCGTTTTTCTCCATAAGTATTAGTTTGCTATCGCAAAATTAGGGCTGCTTTTACAAGGTGTAAAGTTAGTACACCATGTAAAAGTAGACCCTTCTTTCCCACGACGGTGTCTTTTTTTTTTTTTTTTTCGCCGCAACTCGTATTTTTTTTTTTATGCCCGTCGCGATTCACAAAACCCGGCGCAACGTAAAACCGCGCAAAGCACGTCGTGAAAATGACGTCTGGAGCATGCGCAGTACGTCCGGCGCGGGAGTGCGCCTAATTTAAATGGGACTCGCCCCATTAAAATAGGAATGCCTTGCGCCGGCCGGATTTAAGTTACACAGCCGAAAATTTCTAGGTAAGTGCTTTGTGGATCGGGCACTTAGGTAGAAATTTTCCGGCAGTGTAACTTAAATCTAAATATTTAAGTTACGCTGGCTGGCTGTGGATCTGGCCCATTGTTCCTACTTAGTAGGAACACACGTCATGTCTCCTCTCCTCTGACAGCACAGGGATTTGTGTGTTTAAACACACAGATCCCCGTGCTGGCGCTTGTGCATGTGATCGCTCGTGGCCGGCGGCGATCACGACCGTCGGCCAGGCGGATTGGGTCCCCACCCTGTGGAGCAAGGGCATGCGCCTGCCCTCTGGCGGCTCTTAAAGAAAAACCTGTATATTAACACCGGTTAAAACAACGCAGAGGAAAAAAAAGTAGCTTTTGCATTACTGCTTTACAATTTCACCGGGAACTTAGTGGTTAAAGCTCATTTCTAGGGGGGGATAAAAAACGAACCATGCCAACCCCTGTACATATTCTATAGTTTATAGAAGGCCGGACTAGTGAAGACAGTGGAGAGCAGCGTTAAACCACCGGTTAGTGTCTTGGAGACCACGTGACAGCCGATTCTGGTAAGTATTTATGAACTCTGGAACATTAGAGTTCAAGCTTCAATGGCTGTCTATAGAGAATAGTAGGAAAAGGAAATGTTTGAGTTGGTAGTAGCTTAACATTTTATGTAAAAAAAAAAAAAAGGTTTGTGGGAAAATAAACTACATTTTTTTTTTAGAAAACATACTGGTTACACATGTTTGCGAATAGAATACTTCTACGAGAAAATTATCATGAGAAAAGAAATAGCACAAGGAATTAATATAACTTATCTATCTTAATGAACATCTCTTGAGACACTTATTCAAGTATGCAGATAAGGAGTTCTCATTTTATTTTTACTTTTTTCTGTATACTTGTTTCCAGGCAGAACGTATTAACCCTTTTACTGCCTTAGTCTTTGTAAAGCTTATGTCAGAACTAGAATTTCAACTTGCAGCTTGCAATTGGCCAGCTCCGTGACCCTTAGAGCCGGTTCTCACTGGGGCGACTCGTCAGGCAATTCAGCCGCCTGACAAGTCGCGACCCATTCTATTCACCAGAACCGTTCTAATAGGAGCGACGCGAGTCGCTCCGACTTAGAAAAAGGTTCTTGTACGACTTTCGGGGGCGAGTTGCGTTGACTTCTATACAGAAGTCATTTTGCAAGTCGCCTCTGAAGTCGTCTTCAGGACGACTTGCCGAGTCGCCCCCGAAGTCGTGCCGCCCCAGTGTGAACCGCCCTTTTAAAGTGTTTGTTACCCTAAAAAAATTTAAATAAATGCATACTGTTCTCTTAAAGCATGTTATACAGCATAGTGATTGTACTGTGTAATTTGGCCCCCTGTATCACCTGAAATGCCTGGCTGATCCTGCCTGTCTATGCCCACCTCCCTGTCAACTGGCCACTGTTTATCATGGCTGCTGAGCCCTAACACTGTGGTCAGTTTACATGCCTCCAGTTCGGGAGTTCTTGGCCTCGTCCGCTGGAGCTGTCAGACGGAGAGATGAGAGAGCTGGGAGGCGCTGTGAAATCAGGTAGAAATCAGCTTTTTTCCTATAAAGCACAGGCACTAGGACACAGGTTGTTATCTAACAGAGGGGATGGTATAAAGTTTACATAGTGACCTAACAACCACTTTAAAGTAGTAGAAAAGCCTAAGTTTAACTATTCTTAAAGCGGAGTTCCACCCAAAAGTGGAACTTCCGCTTTAATCACTCCTCACCCTCTTACATGCCACATTTGGCATGTCATTTTTTGAGGGTGGGAGTGGGGGCTTCGGTAGGAGTGGGACTTTCAGTCCCACTTCCTCCTTCCGCCCAGGGACCACCTCAGTGACTTCTCTTCTCGCCTTATGCGGCCCCTCCCTTTAGGCGATCTCCAGGGACACGTGACAGGTCCTAGGAGATCGCCTGTCTATTCATAGAGAGCAGCGCAACTCACGCATGCGCAGTGAGTGCCCGGCCGTGAAGCCGAAAGCTGTCACAGCCGGGTGCCCACACTATGAATGGAGACGTTGGCCAGAGAGGGGGGAGAGGAGTGGAGCTCTGGGCGGCCGCATCGCTGGATCGTGGAGCAGGTAAGTGTCCGTTTATTAAAAGTCAGCAGCTACACTTTTGTAGCTGCTGACTTTTAATAAACACTAAAAGGCTGGAACATCCCCTTTAAAAAATTTCCCTTTGCATACCTATCCTGGCTAACCTTTATAAAAACAGGTTAGGAGCTCTAAGGTTCTGTGCCAAGAGTCCACATAATGCTCACTCCCAGCACATTGACCAAGCTGTCTTCAACCTGCGATTGACCTGTGATCAACCAGCGATCATGTGATCAGGAAGCTGCTCCACTTCTTGGCATTAACAGTTCCTTAAAGGGCCACCAGCAGGTGGTGGTAAGGGGGTTCAAATGTATACAGTTTTATCTGGTTTAGTAAACATTTTGGAACTTATGTTGTATCTGTGTGCGCTAATAAATTTAGGGGGAGATTTACTGAAAATGGAGTGTGCAAAATATGGTGCAGCTCTGGATAGAAACTTCAGCTTCCAGGATTTATTCCCAAAGCTTAATTGAACAAGCTGTAGTTAGACGCTGATTGGCTACCATGCACAGCGACAGCAGATTCTTATGCCACGTACTCACGATCATTTTTCGTGTTCTAAAAAATTACGTTTTTCAGGCTCTAGAAAAAACGAAGTTTTTTTCAACTTGATCATTAAAACTACCTTGCCTACACACGATCGTGAAAAAAAAATGCTCTAGCAAAGCGCGGTGACGTACAACACGTACAACGGCACTATAAAGGGGAAGTTCCATGCGAATGGCGCCACCCTTGGGGCTGCTTTAGCTGATTTTGTGTTAGTAAAAGACGATTCGCGCTTTTCTGTCTGTTACAGCGTGATGAACGTACTTACTCCATTACGAACGGTAGTTTTACCAGAACGAGCGCTCCCGTCATAACCTGCTTCTGAGCATGCGCAAACTTTTCACGTTGTTAAAGCCCACCATTTTTTACAACCCGAAAAACGGCAACGTTAAAAACGTCGTTAAAAAACAGAGCATGTTCGAATTTTTTTTTGCCCATTTTCTAGAACACAAAAAATGCTCTGAAGCCCACACGCGATCGTTTTTAATGACATTAAAAAAAACGTAATTTTTTTAGAACCCGAAAAATGATTGTGTGTACGTGGCATAAGTGCTCCAGTTTTAGTAAATCTCCCAGTTAGTGTACTTTCTTTTGAAAATATAGTATTTGTGCAACTATCATGCAGTTTTTACTGAAAATGCACACTCAGGGCCAGATTCACAGTGCAAGTACGCCGGCGTATCTACTGATACACCAGCGTACTTTCAAGTTTGCCGCGTCGTATCTTTAGTTTGATTCCTCAAACCAAGATACGACGGCTTCTGGCTGCGATCCAACAGGCGAACGCCTTCGTATCGTAGATGCAATAATCGTCGTTTGCTAATGCTAATTAGCTTTTTCCCGCGATCCACGAAGGTACGCGCGGACGTCGCATTCTCTTACGTCGTCTTTTCCCGGCGTATAGTTAAAGCTGCTATTATGTGGCGTATAGATAGACTTGCCATGTTAAAGTATGGCCGTCGTTCCCGCGTCGAATTTAAAATTATTATTTTTTTGCGTAAGTTGTCCGTGAATAGGAAAGGACGTAACTCACGTCTAAGTTCAAAACATGACGTCGGTGCGACGTCATTTCGCGCAAAGCACGGCAGGAAATTCCAAAACGGAGAATGCGCAGTTCAATTGGCGCAGGGACGCGCTTCATTTAAATGAATCACGCCCCCTACCCGCCCAATTTGAAATACGCGCCGAGAAATACACTACGCCGCCGTAACTTACGGCGCAAAATCTTTGAGGATTTCAAAATACGCCAGGTAATGTACGGCGGCGTAGCGTATCGCTGATACGCTGCACCTGGGCAATTCTATGTGAATCTGGCCCTCAGGTTTTTGCTTTTGATTTCCAAACCCATAAAAAAATTTTAAAAAAAATGCTTTAGGCTACACTGAAAAGTTCCCATTCTCAACTTTTTTGGACAGTGGCCTATAAAACTTTATAGTCCCTTTAAGGAACAAAGTGAATTAATACAAATTTCTTGAGCAAATTGTTGCTGTGGCAACCTGAATAAAAAAACCTTCAAAATGTTAGAGAAAAAAAAGAACTGTAATGTTTCGGATTTAAATTATACATCTTGTCATGTTAAATTTACACTGTTAGCATTTTGCTGCAGGCATTTATTCTTATGTCAAGCGGACTATTTTGAAAGTGTTTAAATATATCACATGGTTTGGAATTACCGTAATCTCAAAATTAGGAGTGGTGGGAAGTGTCAATGGCCAGTATGTCACATCAAGAAATGCGTATTACATGGCACTCTAGTAAAATTACTATAACTAAAGACACATGTTCCAGCTCTCATTCAATCAGGTTCTTACAGTGCATTGCTAAAGAGACATAAAATATATATTATTATTTGTTTCATAAGATTATAATTTTTTTGACTATTTTAGACTTGGTCCTAAGAACTGGTTTAGATAACTATTTTATTTAGAAATAATAAAACAGCATGCATATATGTGAATTTTTGCCCAATCCCTAGAAATTGGCTGCACATATGTCCGATGTCGCTTTATGGAAGAAAGGGGATTCAAGTCTCATTCTCCCATGTACCCAGAGGGGGAGTTTGGTTGGGCCAACAGGAGAGTGAAGGAGCTACACTTCAGCAGTTGAAAGGACAGACAATCAAGAAACCCTGTGAGGCCCCGTACACACGACCAGTTTCCTCGGCAGAATTCAGCTTCCGACCGAGTTTCTGGCTGAATTCTGCCGAGAAACCCGGCCGTGTGTACACTTTCGGCCGAGGAAGCCGACGAGGAGCTCGGCGAGGAAATAGAGAACATGTTCTCTATTTCCTCGTTGTTCTATGGGAGCTCTCGCCCCGCCGAGCTCCTCGGCGGCTTCAGTGCTGAACTGGCCGAGGAACTCGATGTGTTTGGCACGTCGAGTTCCTCGGCCGTGTGTACGGGGCCTCACTGTGCATTGAATGGGCAAAGTACAGGTTCCTGTCCATTACTTAACAATTGAAAGGCCAGTTCCCTGCAATAGGGGATCTCTCTGGCAGCCTGTGACCCCCGACCTTCACTCCCTTCCAACACTACAACATGCATTAGACTCTTTTAGGATTAGACACTTCCAGGAGCCATTTTCCTCTGCTAGACATACTCCATGGCTGCTATGGGGCTGAGGTTAAACAGGTGCTTCTCCAACTGAGTGCCATCTATAGATTTGTACCAACATTTTTAGGTACAGGCCTGGCCGGGCTCATTTGAAAGGAGATACATGTTCGTGTGAACATGTACCTCCTTTCAGTTCTACGGAGGGAAGGATATGCTATGTGCAGATTCTTGTTGGCAGAGATCACACAATATGGGCCAGATCCACGAAGCGCGGCGCTTCTTTCCGTCCGGCGTAGCGTATCTCTGATACACTACGCCGCCGTAACTTACAACGTATTTTCTGTATCCTGAAAGAATTTGCGCTGTAAGTTACGACGGCGTAGTGTAACTTTGGCGGCGTAAGGGCGCGCAACTCAAATGTATGAGATGGGGGCGTGTTTTATGTTAATACGTCTTGACCTGACGTAAATGACGTTTTTTTTTAATGGCGCATGCGCCGTCCGTGCGGGTATCCCAGTGCGCATGCTCGAAATTAACCCGCAACAAGCCAATTCTTAAGACGTGAATGTCATTCTACACAAAGCCTTATTCGCGAACGACTTACGCAAACAACGTAAAATTTTCACATTTCGATGCGGGAACGATGGCCATACTTAACATAGGATACGCCTCATATAGCAGGGGTAACTATACGCCGAAAAAAGCCTTACGGAATAACGTAAAAAAATGCACCGGACGTACGTTCGTGAATCGCCGTATCTAGCTAATTTGCATACTCGACGCGGAAATCGACAGAAACGCCACCTAGCGGCCAGCGTAAATATGCACCTTAGATCCGACGGCGTACTAAGACGTACGCCAGTCGGATCTAGCACAGCTTCAGGCGTATCTTGTTTTGTGGATACAAAACAAAGATACGCCGGAGCAAACTAGAAGTTACGCGGCGTATCAATAGATACGCCAGCGTAACTTCTTTGTGGATCTGGCCCTATGTGTGTAAATGGGGCATAATAAGGAGGAAATCTACCTAAAAACACCAAACATGGGACTTTAACTGTGCCTAATGATACAATACATTTATATACTACTGTTAAAATTACATCCATTTATTCAATTCATATAAATGATATTGTTATTCTCCTTAGCCTACTATACTATTATTAACTCAGTAGTCTGTAGATTCAGACTGACTCTGGTTGGAGGGATGTTAACTATTTGATCACAACGCATTGTGGGGGTCCAACTGCCCCACTTCTTCAGGTTCTGTGAAACTTTATTGTATTATTGCAAACTCTGAGATCAAAAACTCAGGGACCACCAAACCACCCCCCTGGGAGGAGGGGCAAGTAGCTACTAACAGAAGGCCTAGATGGCATCCCGTTAAAGAAAAGGGTGGGGGGGGGGGGGGGGGGAGAGACACAAATCCTGCTGTATACTAGGCTCACCCTCCTCTGTTAACTCCTGACAAAGTATATTCTCTCTATAGAGGGGGATCTCTAGAGCTGTATGCCAACACCTTTTTATATCCCTCCAATATGGTGATCTCCCCCAATGGGTGACATCACTTTCATCGCCAGCACAAGTTGTCATCTCTCCAATAGGCAACAGAGGGGCAGCATCCCCAGATCTCTCCTCTGGCCTTAAAAAGCATCTGATAAAACCAATATTGGTTTGATTACATGCTATTACAAACGGATAATGGCTTGTAAACAAACCAAAAGCAGAAGAGACAAATTCCTCATCACTTCCTGTTTCATAGACCATAAAGGAATTTGTTCTGGTGGAATTGCTGGCTTCAGTTCTGGGCTGCCTTGTTGAATAGCAAGGGGTAGGGGGTCTGTAGCCATGACCCTGATGTAACCAATGAAACCCAAGGATGTACTAGTATGTCTTAAGAGTATTAAGTGGTTAATCTAAAAGGAGAACTAAACTCTCAAAAAGGAATACATATTTTAAGTAAAAACGGGTTGGCTTCTTTTCCTTTTACATCATTAATGTTTCCCTTCATGAACTGTGCAGAGTGTAGACTCTAGCCTCGTACACATGACCGAGGAACTCGACGGGCGAAACACATCGTTTTCCTCGTCGAGTTCCTTGTTAGGCTGTCGAGGAACTCGACAAGGCAAGTTTCTCCATTCCCGTCGAGGAAATTGAGAACTTGCTCTCTTTTTGGCTCGTCGAGTTTCTCGACAGTTTCCTCAACGAAAATGTACACACGACTGGCTTCCTCGGCAAAAAAATATCTCCCAGCAAGTTTCTTGCTGGTTTTTGCAGAGAAACTCGGTCGTGTGTACGAGGCCTGAGGGTAGGAAGTTCCAGTAGATGTCCTTGCACTCTATCAGCGACTACAGCAGAATGTAAGCACATTGTACACTGTCAAGGCTGCCTTGTAGACCATCATATTATTGTACAGGAAAGGGTGACAACTCTGAACTGAATAGGTTTTGTCATCTTGGGAAAGCAATTATCTGTGGATCCATGTCGCTGGTATGATTTAGTTAAAAGCATATAAAAAAAACATATAAATGGAACATATGCTATAACAGAACCAAAATACAAATCTTTTCTTTTTCGTTTTGGATAGAGTATGAATGGCTTAGACCCTCTGTCGTTTTTATTGCTGCCGATGTTTTGCTTAGATTAATCTTTCCATTAGTCCTGGTGACCGTTGTAATAGAAACAGAAAGCAAGGGGAAATCTAACATGTTGAAACATGAATTAACATGTAAAAAATGACATGGTAATTCCCATCATTTAGTGAGATTTCTTATCATTTCCTTTTATTCTTCTTCTGGGCAGGAAGTAAAGGGAAATCTTACCAGAGAGACAGCAAAAATTAACCCGATAGAGCCGTTGTTACCTATTCAAAATAAAAAAAGTATAAAAAAAGATTTGGCTCAACATGTCTAAATTTAAAGTGGTTGAAAAAGCTTAAAGTGGATGTAAACCCCAATTTTTTTTTTATGATGTCACAATGTACAGTATAAAGCCTTGTACACACGATCGGATATCTGATGGAATCTAATCCGATGGATTTTTTCGTTGGATATCCGATGAAGCTGACTTTCATCAGTCTTGCCTACACACCATCAGTTGAAAATACGACTGTGCCAAAACCTGGTGACATAAAACACTACGACGTGCTGAGAAAAATGAAGTTCAATGCTTCCGAGCATGCGTCAACTTGATTCTGAGCATGCGTGGATTTTTGATGGATGGACTTCCACACAGACGATCCTTTTTTTCCATCGGTTTTTTATCCATAGGAAAAATTTAAAACATGTTCTATTTTTTTTTTCACCAATGGAAAACAAACCGATGGGGCCCACACACGATTGGTTTGTCTGATTTTGTCCATCGGTCTGTTTTCATCGGACAAACTGATCGTGTGTACAGGGCTTAAGATTTCCTATCATCTTTGCCCAGTCTTGCCACACAGAGTTAATCCAGCTCTGAGCAATCCTCTTTTATTGTTCAGTCAAATAAAACGGACTTACAGAGAAAAATCTTGGTCTGTTCCGCCCCCTTGCTGTGAATGACAGTTTTTTTACATATCTCATGTACTAGCTTCAGACAGGCATTATTTTTTAATTCCCACCCCCACTCCTTTTCTGAAGTCATGTGGTTACTTTTTTGGATTTTGACTGGATGTTAGTGATCATAGCAGAATTCAGTGTAAGAAATACATAGGAAAAAATGCATGTTGACAATGGGAGTGTAGAGGTGGGCAGAGAGTCTACTGACATCACAACTCCACCCACCAAGCTCCAGACAACAGACCCTCCCACAGAATCTGCAGTTTTTCAGGTCTCATAACAGACAGAGGGGAGACATTTGACAGGTAAGGATACATGCAGGAGGCATGTATATCCTTATAGATCAGCACTATGGCAGTAGTTTAGAAAGGATGAGAGTGGGTTTACATCCACTTTAAGGGTTTTTACCTTCATGCATTCTATGCATGAAGGTAAAAAACCTTCTGTGTGCAGTAAACCCCCCAATACCTACCAGAGCCCCAACTCAATCCAGTGATGTGTACGAAAGCAGCGGCTCTCCGGAGTCTTTTTCTCCTCATTGGCTCCCGCTACTGTCAATCACAGTGAGCCAATAAGAAGAGAGCAGGGGCGGGGCCGAGCCACACACCTTGTGTGTATGGACACACAGAGCAGCGGCTCAGGTGCCCCCATAGCAAGCTGCTAAGAGGCGGCAGATCAGGGATGCTCTGTGCAAAACCACTGCACAGAGCAGGTAAGTATAACATCTTTGGTATTAAAAAAATTATAATCTGCCATTAATATCACTTTAAATGTTTGGGTTTAGACACACTTTATTATTTTTATAAATCCTTTGTTATATGTTTGTTAAGCCAACACACATTTCCCATCAATTGCTAATTAAACTATTTCAAAATCCTTAAAAAATCTGAAGTGATGTCAGTTTACCATCTGAAACACAAGACACACAATAGTCATTAGGCAGGCCTTAACATAACACTGAAATCTGAGTTCAAAGGGCTGAACTTTTTTATCCAAGGTACAAAATCCTGTGTTTCATGAAAACTTCCTTGAACAAGGCAGCAGATAAAGCCAGCTAATTACCTTCCTGTGCAGCCCATCTATGTCCTTCTGGACTAAAATTAGCCATATTATATCACATGAAGGTCCCAAGGGGACTTCTTATCCATCTATTAAGTGCACTAACAAAATTTAAGATAATTCTGGAGCCACTACAGACAGAAAAATGATAACTTCACAATCTGTGTCTACAAAATAGACACACGTTTATTTTAGAGCATACTTCCTAATCATTCAAAATTAAAGTGCATCTAAATACAAAAAAGTTTTTGATGGAGTTATGTTAAAAGCCCTCTCAGGTTTGTATTGCTGCCTGTGTTGCCACTAAGATTCCTCTTCTCTAATTATTTTATTTGTCCAATGTCCCCACAACAGAAAGTAATAGGAAATCCAATATATTAAAGTTTTAACCAGGACAGAAGGTAAGAGAAAATCTTCCAGTGGGGACACAGTACATCTGATGTCACATACCATTCCGCCATATTTCTCAAGGGACAGACGGTGGTTCCTAAGGAGAGTACACTGCTGAAATCTGCTGGGTGCCGGCTGGGGCACGGATACATGCAAGTTGAACATTGTTAGCCTTTGTTGGAGTTTTATGGAATAAATGGGTTTCACGATGAACTTGTGTTTGGCTTTTTATTTCTGAGCTGGAAGGGCAGGGGACTGCAACGGGAGCTGGCCATATTGTTATCCCATTTTGGATATCCACTAAAGCGCTTTTAGACCCACTTAAAACCTGAGTACAGGTGGTCCCCTAGTTACAAACATCCGACTTACAAATGACTCCTACTTACAAACGGAGGGAGACAACAGGAAGTGAGAGGAAATCTACCCATAGGAAGGGAAATTCACTCCTGTAAGGCCCCGTACACACGACCGAGTTTCTCGGCAGAATTCAGCCAGAAACTCGATCGGAGTTGAATTCTGCCGAGAAACCCGGCCGTGTTTACACTTTCGGCCGAGGAAGCCGACGAGTTCCTCGTCGAGCCAAATAGAGAACATGTTCTCTATTTCCTCGTTGTTCAATGAGGAAAGTTGGCTCGCCGAGAT
Organism: Rana temporaria; assembly: GCF_905171775.1. Classification (NCBI taxonomy): domain Eukaryota; kingdom Metazoa; phylum Chordata; class Amphibia; order Anura; family Ranidae; genus Rana; species Rana temporaria. Next base: position 42,421,937 of record NC_053495.1, read on the forward strand.
CCTCGGCGGCTTCCCACAGAACTCGACGAGCAAAACGATGAGTTTTGCCCGTCGAGTTCCTCGGACGTGTGTACGGGGCTTAAGAGCTATTATGGGAAAAAGGTGTCTCCATTGATACTTTATCACCAAGGCTTGTTTCCACAACAACCCAAAATGTATAAAATCCAATTGTCAATGGGACAGAGAGCGAGATGAAATCTTCTGAACATGGGCAGAGACAGCAAATCAAACGTTACAGGGGTGTTAACACTTCCCTACGCTATCCAAAAAGCTTAAAAAAACTTTTTTTTGGATGGAGCTACACTTCAAAAATGTACCTGTTCCGACTTACAAACAGATTCAACTTAAGAACAAACCTACAGTACAAACCTACAGTCCCTGTCTTGTTTGTAACCCGGGGACCGCCTGTATAAGGATCTTGTGAGTTAGAGCCTGAGGCCCCATGTACACACGACCAAGTTTCTCGGCAGAATTCAGCCAGAAACTCGATGGGAGCCGTATTCTGCCGAGGAAACCGGTCGTGTGTACACTTTTGGCCGAGGAAACCGACGAGGAACTCGTCGAGCCAAATAGCGAACAAGTTCTCTATTTCCTCGTTTGTCAATGGGGAAACTTGGCTCGCCGAGATCCTCGGCGGCTTCACAAGGAACTCGACGAGCAAAACGATGTGTTTTGCCTGTCGAGTTTCTCGGACGTGTGTTCCGGCTCCTGAAAGAGGGTCGTGGCATGGAGACACTGAGGAGCCCTGTTTGATACAGCACTTTATATTTGTATAGTGCACAGAGCATGTTATATGGGAATTTTAAGCACACTGATTAAGGATTTACTTAGGACACATATGGACTTTTTTGTTTGATTGCACTTTAATACTTGTGGCACTTTATTGGTACTTCATAAATTGTTGTTTGCACAATTTCTGTTATTTATGTATGGATAGGTACTGAAAACCTAGCGCTCATCCATTTTTGTAAATTTAAGCATTGTTACCAACCTATGTTTCTTTCAGTATTTTTAGACATAATTTGTCTAGTGGTGTGAAGCCTTGAGAATATTTGTGAGGTATGACCACTTGTAGTTCCCCTCAAAAACGATGACACAATGATGAGAACTATCACCCAATATCTTGTTATAATAACTGAAAAACTCAGGGTAGAAATTTCACTGAAGAGCTTGCATTCATCTTGTCCTCTGAGAACTTACGTTTGCATTTGTCCATTGTAGTATTGTGTCATGCTGACTTCAGTGCACCTACCATTTTCCTAAATATCCCCCCTAACCAACAGTGTTTTCAGTGCTGATAGGGCATCTTGCAAATAATACAGCATCTGCATTATACTCTGCTTCAAGAAGCACTAAACATAACTTTAGTGTTTTTAACTTAAAAACAGTCCTGTAAACTGGAAAATGCTGTTAAAACCGCCAGATCAGGTTTTTATTTATTGTGCTATAGTAGGAAAACAAAATATAGAATATATGTTATAAGCAACAGGTTTTATTTTATTTTGCTTTAGTTTTTTATAAATTCATAATAAAATATATATGGAAAATCTGCTTACCTGTCAGCTACACTTAAAGGCGACCTTCACCCTAAATTACATCTTGGGCTGCCCTGCCTCTTCCCCTCTCCCTCTCTTATCAATAGACAATTTTTTTTGTAAATATACTTTACTTGCGCTACAATGCTGCACTTACACTTTTCTCACCTAGGCAAAGCATTCTTTTCATGCGTGCGCAGATGTGCCGCAGGGCTCAGCTCCTGATAGAACCCTGCGACACATCTGTGCACGGGCCAGGTTGCCTCCCATCTGTGCACGCACTGGGTTTCCCCTGCACGCTCAAAGACTGCCAACAGAGAAATCCAAAATCTTCCACCATGTTTGCATGCACATAGAAACCCCCCCCTGTGCATGCGCAAATGTGCCCACAGGCTCTGCCATAACCAGAAGGCCGGGCAGAGCTCCATGGGCGCATCTGTGCATGCACAATAATGATGGTGTTGGAGAGAAGCCGAGCCTGGCCAAAGCTGAACAGACACAGGTCAAATTTCGACCAGTTTATTATAAGCCAGACCAAATTGGAGTCATGGGTTGGTCTTGTTAGTATCCTCAAGCCAAACTTCCTTTAATCTAAAATTCAAAAGAGGGAGGCTAAAAATTGTTGGTTGAAGAGCCTCTGCATCCAATTAGATGTAGCCATTGTTAGATTATTCTGACTGCCTTCTGTCAAAATAAAATTTCCAGAGGAGATTCGTCCATCCAAGATGTATAGCGTGGATAAAGGAAATCAAGTGATTTCTAAAGAAAAGCGAAATCTTACAGTGTATGATCTGTTTTAGTGGAGAAAACACTACATTAATGGGCCCCATTTATATTCACAAAATGTACCTCAAATGTTACGAACAACCAGTAACACCATTTTGTGCTTCAGGCTGCCACTAGTTTCAAGAGAACTGGCAAAATTTGCATCTTTGTAACAGACTAACCTAATGACCATTTATCCCAGTTTAGGTGAGAATCCTTATTTTACCCCAAGGCTGGGTTCACACTGAAGCACGGAGTGGCTCACAGCAGGGGTTCCGGAGTGCCCCCCATTCACTGTTTCAGGTCTGAAATCTTGGCTAAATTTGGACCAGAAAACGCACTGTGCAATTTACACCGGAGCCGCTCCAGAGATTTGTGAACTAGCTCCATAGAGAGCCAGTCACAATCTCCTGACATGGGAATTGGATGCAGGGAAATCGCAACAGTGTGAACCTAGCCTAAAGGATTGGGATTTAACCGGTTTAGACTCAACTTGGTTTTATTTACGCAGGACCAAACTGTACCTTTTTTACTAGGATGTTAACAAGTATAGACTTAAGGTTCGTACACACGGTCGGACATCCAACAAAATTTCCCTTGGATTTTTGTCTTAATTGATTTGTCCGATCACACCCATAGCATACACACGCTCGGACTTTTCTGCAAACTTTTCTAACACTTTCCCAACATCACGTGGTTTTACTTGCTCTTTACCGCCACCCTTTGGTTAACTTCTGCTATTGTTGGTTGAGTTTAACATTGGTTATGAGCATGCGCATTTGTACTTTGTCCAAAAGTCCGATGGTTTGCTGTACACACGGTCGGACAAGGCACCATCGGACTTTTGTTGCCAGAAAGTTGGTCCGTTCGCAGACCCAACTTTTTGTCCGATGAAAGCCAAAAAAGTTGGTCCGATGGAACGTACACACGGTCGGACAAATACGAAAAGTGCCGGATTTTGAAGTTGGTTGGGCAAAAGTCCGACCGTGTGTACGGGGCTTAAGAATACCAGAACAAGAAAAATATGCAAATAAACTTCTTCACTTATTTGTGATCCATATACAGCACCCAAGACACACTTAGAATTTGGACATTGCAAAATAACAACATTTTTTAATTTACCATAGAAAGTTAATAAAAATGGAAAAAGCAAGCATTCAAACATGCAAAGTGATCAGGGCAAAACCCTGACAAGTTTTTAGGTGGCCGGTTAAACACACAGAAATCACCCCAAGATTGAGAGATCGGTAAAACTTAAGAAAAAGGCACACAAAGGCAAAAATGCATTAAAAACATGCCGTTAGTTTTGATCTATAGTAGAGCAGCTCAATTTGCAACCGCATGCAGAATATCAGTCTTCCTGGTACTGTTGAATGTACCAGACCCAAGAACAATGTAAGATCAATTATGTAGTCTGGAGAAAAACTCCAGAAATGCAATATGATAACTGACAAAGAACCAGTATCATCAACGTGGTTTGATGCAGATTGTGGGCCAGTAGTAATAAGTTCCAAACTACACTGAAAATGACATACTTAATTTATGAATACAAGAGTTTAATGTGTTTTCACTTATATCAACTATCACTGCTCCTCTGCCAGTCTGTGTACCCCATCACTATGTTAAGTCCTCAGTATATATCCTGCTAAAATTGTGATTTTTTTTGTGCGCAAATCTTTAACTATGACCAATAACTTCTCCAAACATTACACTGAATACATGAGTAATGATTAGTATATTTTGCAAAAAGTGGAAAAGCGCTAAATGGAATTAGAAAACTTAGCCATATAGGAGTGAGAATAAGCAGGGTACCCCCCCCCCCAAAAAAAAAAAGTACCTTGCTGATTGGATACCTCTGTTGCCACTGTTCTATCACCGCAAAAAAAATCATGACAATCTATTGGAATTTATGACATTGAAAAAAACACATTCCACTGCTCCCATCAGGGTCTTCTCTGGCCCACATGTTGTGCAGCTCTGCCAAAGAACATGCATAGTGCATACTGTGTAGTATCTGTGTCAATCTCACGTTATTTTGACAATCCAACATAATCGACCAAACAAAGACAAAACAGAGTAAACATGATGTTGTCAGCATGCAAGACACATATTGTAAGTATTTGACATTGTGCAGATGAGAAGACAGTCGGCCACCTAGCACACAGCAGTAGAATATGCAAACACAATTCAACTGCTTACCCACTAAGTACACCAAGAACCAGGTTAAGAACGAAAAATGAGCCAAGGATAATAAGACTAACAAAATAGACCCATGGCCACTCACATCCTATGGCATCATTCACCTGTAGGAATTTAAGGAAGGTGGTTATAGTCAACTCATGTACTATACAGCAGAGACCAACCTACAGCCACCAAGCGACATGGTCAACTTCCGTCCACCTCAGTTCTGGCCAAGAGCTGAATGTAATCAAAGACAAATAGCTCCCCCAATGAGTTTATGAGCTTGTCTACTTGTGATGTTTAACTATTTGGAATATTTAAAAATGTTCTTCAAGAGAAGCGCTTGTAGTGTTTTTGTGGGGGGTGTTCTAAGGTCAATAAATTGCTCAAAGATAGGAGGACTGTGTGGGGTTTAAGCTGGACATGGATGGATCAAAATGTGTCTGGTTTAGCTGGGATTTGCCAAATTTCAATCCATCGATGGCCTTTCCTGTTCCAGAAAAGTTGATCTAGCGATCGGCTTCTCTTGGGGCTGTTGGAAAATGTTCACTTGCTCAATGCATGTAGCCAATAGGCTGCAGCGCTGATCAGTGTATTCTGACAGCCCAGGAGTCCCTATTGTCAGAATAGAATGGTGCAGTGTGGAGGATTCCCTCATCCACCTTGTATGGATGAGAAAATCCATTCATTTTTTTGTTGATCAACCAGCTGGCTGATTTAAAAAAAAAATATTCATTTATGGCCAGCCTTAGGCCCCGTACACACGACCAGTTTCCTCGGCAGAATTCAGCTTCCGACCGAGTTTCTGGCTGAATTCTGCCGAGGAAACTGGTCGTGTGTACACTTTCGGCCGAGGAAGCCGACGAGGACCTCGGCGAGGAAATAGAGAACATGTTCTCTATTTCCTCGTTGTTCTATGGGAGCTCTCCTCCCGCCGAGGTCCTCGGCGGCTTCAGGGCTGAACTGGCCGAGGAACTCGACGTGTTTGGCACGTCGAGTTCCTCGGCCGTGTGTACGAGGCCTTAGACTCCACTTGATCAGTGGCTGGCCTGATGTAAACTGGTCACTAGTAAAGTGTCTGTGTTATATATAGAATGATACATATGGACTAAACTGCAGTTTAACATTTAACTTTATTACAAATAGTTAATTTATAGTGTAGTCCTTTCTTAACTAACTTAACTATAAGTAGAAGATATCTGCTTGTTGTTGTATTAATCTTACAAATGTGTGCTAATCTTTTAAAATCCTTGTTTCTGTTTTCAGAAGGGCAGCCTGCTTTGCAGTGCTACACGATGGTTATGCTTTACTGTTGCCACACAATGCAAGTGTATTTGTTGGCTCCCTGTCTGACTATCTTATCTAATTTTCTCAACAATTAATAAACAGTTAGGTGGGGTAATTGAAGTATCTAATCTTGCCTCCAGTGACTAATCTTCAAATATTTACATATAATAAAATAGAAAAAAAGTAAGAGGAAGCTAGTAAAAATTTGAAAGTCAAGTCAAAATTATTTTAACCCCTGCAATAATATCCTTAATATGTTTTCATTGAAAAATGTACGATTCTTTCCCTTCAAACTGATGTGCCATAGGCTCATATTGCACGTATGATGCTATATATCAGTAGATCTCAATCATCAATATACCTTAGAAAGGGTCATTTATAGTTAGTTCAGTACCCTGCAAACCTCTTGGATTTCTAGGCAAGTTATAGCTAAAGTATAAAAAAACTTCTTTAAAGTTCTTTCATTTACCCCTTATTGAGCCTTCATGAAGAACATCTGTAAATATTACTAATCCATGCCAATGTTACAGGATTTTATATTGTATGTTCCTGGAGGTCAAATTTTGGCCTTTTTCTTATCCAACATTTTGGTGGCAGCTGGACACTGGGCTCTGCCTTCATGATAGAAAAGGCATGTGCTTACCCGCTTAAAACACCAAGAACAAGATTTAGCACGAAAAATGACCCAAAGATGACGAGACTGACAAAATACACCCAAGGTAATTCAAATCCCATAGCATCATTCATCTGGAAGAAATAAGATGGACTTGTAGAAAGAAAAGGCAAGACATGACAGACATCAGAACGAAGAGAATAAATCCCATTGGACATTTAAAGCCCAACTCCAGCCAACATAATTTATTTAATTTTAGATAAAGCTAGGGCAGGCTGCAGCTTCTGTCAGATATTTGTTGTTGTCTGTGTCATTATTAGGGAGATTTTATCTTGCAAGGAGTGCTTAGAAATCTTTTAACTGGGGACAAAACAAAAAAAAATCTTTAGTAGAGTGTGAAAGGGTTTGCTACATCTGACAAGGTTTTTACTGTAGTTATAATGGAAGGTAATAGTAAGGCCTCGTACACACGACCGAGGAACTCGTCGTAAATGAAACATCGTTTTCCTCGACGAGTTCCTTGTTAGGCTTGTCGAGAATCTTGACAAGCTTTCTTTGCGTACACACTGTCAAGACAAAATCTCGTCGTTCTCAAACGGGGTTGACGTACAACACGTACGACGGCACTATAAAGTTGAAGTTTGATTCCACTGGCGCCACCCTTCTGAGCACGTGCGGGTTTCTAAGCATACACACGAACGTGTTTCTCGTTGAAAACCAGCCCGACGAGGAATACGAGGAGGAAATTGAGACTCCCGACGAGGAAAAAGAGAACTTGTTCATTTAAAAACATACGCACAACCGTTTTCCTCTGCAAAAAAGCTCTGCCACCAAGTTTCTTGATGGATTCTGTCGAGGAAAACGGTTGTGTGTACGAGGCCTAAGGGTAATCTCCCTAGTAAAGTCAAAACCTACAGAAAAAAGTAAAAAAAAATAGGCTGGAGATGGTCTTTAACAACTAGCATATGAATGTCATACAAGTGTGAACAACAGACAAGAAAAAGTTATATAAAGACATATAGTATGCATTAAAAGTCTAATAAAACATGAACAGAAGTTGGATTATGCAAGCACTATTAAGAACATTCATTTCTATTTTTTTCTCAGGAGCTAGGAAGCTTTTGGGGAGGTAACAATTGTCTGAAGGCAGGGGCGGACTGACCATTCGGGCTCTCGGGCACTGCCCAAATTCCCCTTGCAACTATGGGGCCCCATCAGGGTTGCCAGCCTCAGTAAAATCAGGGACAGTATGTAAAAATCTGTATTTTTTTAAAGATCCCAAGATTATAACTGCCCCGCCTTTTCAGTGTGTGTATGTATATTCGGTGTTTAGGTATACTGTGTGTGTATATTGTGTGTCTGTGTGTGTATATTGTGTATGTATACTGTATGTGTGTGTGTATACTGTGTGGCCCTATAATCTATTGCCTGGGGACCCCATAATCTCCTATTGCCCAGGGGCCCATGAGTTGTCAGTCCGCCCCTGTCTGAAGTTCCTCCTTTGACTCTTGCAAGTCTAAACTGTATGATAGTATAAAATCACTAAGCTATATCCCACTAAAAAATACAAAAAAGATATCCACATTAAACATTAACTATGAACCAACTTATGCTTAGGTTTTATCAACCCTTAACAGCATTTTGCTGATTGCCTTGCCATGGAAAAATGTAATTGCACAAATTAAATTTAGAGGATCTATTAATCCCAAACTGAGATTTTAAAAACACTTAGATGTATATTGAGAAGGACTAAAAAATAAGCTACAAAGCAAATGTAAATAGAAAGTAATTTATATCTCAATGTGTGTATGAGAGAGGATTTATAGCGATGCATGCGTATAACTGCGATTATAAAACATCACTTTTTTTTTTAACTCTCAAAAGGTGTAACAAGACAAAATTTAGCAAATATTTGGACCAAAAAAAATCTCTTATTAATTTTTATGATTATTCAGTAATACTAAATTCTTAAAAGGGTTGTAAAGGTTTGTTTTTTATTTTCGAAATAGGTTCCTTTAACCGCTTAACACCTGGACCATTATGCAGATAAAGGACCTGGCCCCTTTTTGCGATTCGGCACTGCGTCGCTTTAACTGACTATTGCGCGGTCGTGCGACGTGGCTCCCAAACAAAATTGGCGTCCTTTTTTCCCACAAATAGAGCTTTCTTTTGGTGGTATTTGATCACAGTTTAGGCCGATGCGTATTCTTCTACATATTTTTAGTAAAAAAAAAAAATCGCAATAAGTGTTTATTTATTGGTTTGCGCAAAAGTTATAGCGTTTACAAAACAGGGGATAGTTTTATGGCATTTTTATTAATAATATTTTTTTACTAGAATTTTTTTTCGTGACTGCGACATGATGGCGGACACATCGGACACTTTTGACACATTTTTGGGACCATTGTCATTTTCACAGCGAAAAGTGCTATAAAAATGCACTGATTACTGTGAAAATGACAATGGCAGTGAAGGGGTTAACCACTAGGGGGCGCTAAGGGGTTAAGTGTGCCCTAAGGGAGTGATTGTTACTATAGGGGGGCGTGGCTGGACGTGTGACGTCATTGATCGTCGTTCCCTATAACAGGGAACAGACGATCAGTGACACTGCCACAGAGAAGAACGGGGAAGGTTTGTTTACACTCACTTATCCCCGTTCTTCAGCTCCTGTGACCGGATCGAAGGACACCAGCGGCGATCGGGTCCGCGATCGGGTCCGCGAATCCCGCGGGCGCAGTCACAGAGCTTCGAACCGGGTCGCGAGCGCGTCACTGGCGTCGCGCGCGACCCACGGCTGGGCACTTAAAGGGCAAAGTACCTATACGTGCCTGTGCCCAGCCGTGCCATTCTGCCGACCTATATCTGCGTTTAGGCGGAACTCAAGTGGTTAAGTTAGTGCATTGTTGGTTCACTTACCTTTTCCTTCGATTTCCCTTCTAAATGTTTTTTTTCTTTGTCTGAATTATTCACTTCCTGTTCCTCCTTAGTAAGCTTGCCCCCATCATCCAAACCGTTCTGGCTGGGGGTTAGTCAGCGTGCTCGCCCCCTCCCTTGGGACTACATCCCTGCGGGGAGATGCTGTGTTCACATGATGATGATGATGATGGGGGCAAGCTTACTGAGTAGAAACAGGAAGTGAGAAATTCAGACAAAGAAAAAAAACATTTAGAAGGGAAATCGAAGCGCAAGACACTTACCCCGACTTAGTTGGGGTAGGCGGTACATTTGGTGGGGGTGGGTCAGCCATGCCCTGTGACCTTTGACCTCTGGAAACTTGCCTTTTGATCTTTGACCTCTGGGGGAGATTCCAATTCCTGAGTCCTAGCCATATTCTTCAATGGGAAACCCTAACCCCTAACCCTAACCCTCTAACCCTAACAAACCTTTACAACCCCTTTAATGTTCAGCTCACCTTGGAGTTGGCTGTGAGGTATTCTAAATTTGAATAAACAGAATTTAAATTCATAAAGAAAAAGCAGCAAATGAAATGCTTACATTTTTACACCATAAATTAATACTCATGACCTTGAGAGTAAATTACATTTATTTGCACTGGATATACTTTGTATACATGTTGGATATATTTTGGATCTATTTGCATTGGATATACCCCAAAAACTTGTGTTACTTCCTGTTTACATTACTATGCATCTACGAAAGACTAGGGAGCAGTCACACATATATAACATCACACAGGGACCACTTTATTTAAATTAGACATGGCTGGATTTTTTTTTTGCATGCAAAGCCAAACATGTAACATAAAACATAAAAGAACATAAATTACAATTAGAATTGAACATTTTGTTACAGTATTGAAATATATTATATAATACATATATATAACATTATATATAGTACAGATGAGGCAGTCATTTTGAGACTTAACAAATATTTCAATACACATGCTTAGCAAATGACTCTATATTGTGGAAAAGTTTCAATGGTTTGCACCATATGACTGTTGGGTTAGTAAAATATGACAAAATATGAGGTGTGACTTGAGTTAAAGCGGGAGTTCACCCAAAAATCTACTTTCTGCAGTTAGATCCAGCATACTGCTGACATCTGCAGTATGCTGGTGTTTATTTTTTTTTTGGTACTTATCGTTTTAGCAGTATTTCTTCTATGGCTCCGAGCGGGGAATCCTGCGGGGAATGGGCGTTCCCGAAGGCAAGCAAGTTGATTGACGGCCTTCGATAGCGCGTCACGGCTTTACGAGAATAGCCGAGGTGACACTTGGCTGTTTACGGCGCCTGCGCCTGCCGTGTAGAGCTGACTGCGCAGGCGCCGTAAATTGCCGAGTGTCACTCGTGTGTATTTTCGGAAGCCATGACGCGCTATCGAAGGCTGTCAATCAACTTGCTTGTCTTCGGGAATGCCTATACCAGGAAGTAATCCCAGCTCGGAGCCATAGAAGAGATACTGCTAAAACGATAAGTACCAAAAAAAAAGACCAGCATACTGCAGATGTCAGCAGTATGCTGGATCTAACTGCAGAAAGTTGATTTTTGGGTGAACTCCCGCTTTAACTTGGTACAAAGTTTAAAAGTTGGCATGAAGTTTAAGGGCGCTTTCACACTCAGCTCTGCTGCAATTTTGGCTGCAGCACGGGTGCAGCGCAGTGTACCAGCGGTTTTCAAGCAGGTTGGCTGCACTTTCCCATAGACTTCTTATATGCCCCACGGTTTTGGTGCATCGCACCAAAACTGTGGGATATAATGACAGTCTATGGGAAAGCAGAGCTAACCCGCACAAAAATTGTGGGTACACAGCGCTGCAGCCATAGCGCAGAAGATCATTTAGATCCGTGGTTGCAGGAAAGATGTTTGCACAAATCCCCCATTAGCGCAGACAGTGCTGATATGGGAATCCCTCCTGCTGAGAAACTGTCTGCTCCCGGCAGGCGGGGGAAGCCAGTCATTATTGCTAGCGGCTTTGTGGTTGAACTTGATGGACTTGAGTCTTTTTTCAACCTGACTATGTAACTATAGCAGCCACTAGCAATAATCACAAGAGGATCACGTAGGCTTGTTGTACCCAATTTGATCGATTGGTAAATTTTGTACATTCAGCCTGCGTATTACGGTTCAAATTGTGTATGGCCGGCCTAAGTATTTTTCTTTGCTTTTTCGTCTGAACTAAGCAGTGAGGTAATGATGAGTATATGCTACCACAAACTTAAACACACCTTATAGCAAACTGTTCACAGTTGTTTTGAAAACAAGAAAAAAAAAAAACAGCCAAATAAAGGTAAGCCAAAATGCTAAATTATTTAAAGTGGAGGTTCACCCGAAAAGTACATTTTTAACATTAGATTGAGGCTCATTTTGTCAAGGGGAATCGGGTAGTTTTTTTAAAATCGAAGCCGTACTTACCGTTTTAGAGAGCGATCTTCTCCGCCGATTCCGGGTATGGGCTGCGGGACTGGGCGTTCCTATTTGATTGACAGGCTTCCGACAGGCTTCCGACGGTCGCATCTATCGCGTCATGATTTTCCGACGTCGGTGCGCAGGCGCCGTATAGAGCCGCACCGACGTTCGGCGTCTTTCGGCTACTCGTGACGCGATGTATGCGACCGTCGGAAGCCTGTCAATCAAATAGGAATGCCCAGTCCCGAAAGACCATACCCGGAAGCGGCGGAGAAGATCGCTCTCTAAAACGGTAAGTACTGCTTCGATATTAAAAAAACTATCCGATCCCCTTGACAAAATGAGCATCAGTTAAAAGGTTAAAAAAAAAAATTCGGGTGAACTCCCGCTTTAAAGTGTAATGCCGTGTATACACAATCGGACATTCCGACATCAAAACCGTGGATTTTTTTCTGACGGATTGTTGGCTCAAACTTGTTTTGCATACACACAGTCACACAAATGTTGTCGGAAATTCCGAAAGTCAAGAACGCGGTCACGTACAACACTACGACGAGCCGAGAAAAATTAAGTTCAATGATTCCGAGCATGCGTCAAATTGATTCCGAGCATGCGTAGGATTTTTGTACGTCGGAATTGGCTATAGACGATCAAAATTTCCGACAAGAACTTTTGTGGTTGGAAAAATTGAGAACCAGCTCTCAAACATTTGCTGTTGGAAATTCCGACAGCAAATGCCTGATGGAGCATACATATGGTCGTATTTTCTGACAACAAGCTCACATCGAACAGGATGGCAGAAGAAGCTAATCCCAATGGCTAATTTGTCCCTACAATAAATACACTGCTATACCTATATGGTAAAGCATAGTGTGTTTTTTGTAAATCTGAACTTACACGTTCAGTACATTTTTAGATGAGGATAGAGGTGCGCTTGGTATAAAGGTTCATCACACTTCAAGGTAAATTTAATGAGTTTTCTTGTAGTTAACAGTTCACAGATAACAGATAAATCCAATTTTGGAGAAATTTAGATGCCTGCGAAGCATCTTTTTTGTCACTTTAAAAGAGGTCACAGCCTGGAACCCTAATAGGACCAACCAACATCACACCTTCATTAGGTTCAAGCACCCCGGAGGAGAATCTTACTTCACAGTGTTTTAAATAACACCAAACCATCTACTGGCCCAGCACTGTCAGGCCTCGTACACACGACCGAGGAACTCGACGGGCGAAACACATCGTTTTGCTAGTCGAATTCCTTGTTAGGCTGTTGAGGAACACAACAAGCCAATTTTCTCCATTCCCGTCAAGGAAATAGAGAACATGCTCTCTTTTTGGCTCAACGAGTTCCTAGACAGTTTCCTCGTCGAAAAATGTACACACGACCGGTTTCCTCGGCAAAAAAAACAAAACAGCAAGTTTCTTGCTGGTTTTTGCCGAGAAACTCGTTGTGTGTACGAGGCCTGACACACACATCGGACTTTAAATAAATTAGCATGCTGGTGTACCTTTATTTGCCTGTTTTTTTATCTGGTTATCAAAATGGCTGTGATCAGTTTTCCACAGGCTGTGTGTAAGCTTGTGGCAGCATATACCTGTACTTAGCTTTATCTTGCTCCCTCACTGCTTTATTTAGTCAAAAAATAAAGATAAATACTCAGCATTCCCAGGTATGGGGGTACGTTATTTACTCCCCTTCGACCCATGTAATGGCATTGATGCTTGGTGATTGGTCTAGCATTGTCACATGTAAGTGGGGACAGTGTTCTCCAGCCTGTGTGAAATGCAAGTAATGACAAAGAGCTTACACAAGGCTTCTTCTTTTTGCCCTTGGTGGCTGATTAGAGAAGCAGAGCAGCAAAGGGTAGGTACAGCTGGGGGGGGGGGGGGTAAGTAAGCATATTGCTTTGCCCTTCTGGGAGGAGGACATGTGACTCACTCCCCTTCCCATGTAGCAGCATTGGTGCTTGATCTATCATTTAAGGGTATGTGCGCCTGCATAGGGAGGAGTTAAAGTGTAAGTAACCCCCCTATCGTTTCCAGCCAAGGGAGCTGCCATCTGCCTCTGTTTAATCTATAACTGCCATGATGCTGCACATGTGATCATTTATGACACCAGCCAATGAATGGTTTGACAGTTTGGTTGAGAGCACAACCAATGGGAGCGTTACATTTCTGGCACATGCCGGAAATTAAACAGTTTTTTGGAACTGGTAAATGGATGGGTTTAAGCGGAGTTCGACCCAAAAGTGGAACCCAAAAGTGGAACTTCCGCTTTAAGCACTCCTCACCCCGACATGCCACATTTGGCATGTCATTTTTTTTTTGGGGGGGGGGGGGTGTTTACCTTACTTTTAGTGGGACTTCCTGTCCCACTTCCTGCTTCCTTTTTTGGGTTGCTTAGGCGACTCCTACTCTCGCCCTAGGTGGCCCCTCCCTGCCAGCATATTCTGGGACACAACTCAGGTCCCAGAAGATCGGCTGGCCAATAGGAGAGCGCAGAGCGACTCACCCGGCCGTGAAGCCGTAAGCTGTCATGGCCGGGTGCCCACAGTTACGATGACGGTGCCGAGGAGAGGAGGGGGAGAGGAGCAAGCCTCCAGGTGGCCGCATCGCTGGACCATGGGACAGGTAAGTGTCGGTTTATTAAAAGTCAGCAGGTGTAAATACTGAGGCTAGTGTCTGTGATGTCACATGTTACAGGGATGGTGAAGGTCCAAACCTAACCAGAAGCAAATACTCACCTTTCCTTCACCCCTTCGGTGGCTAGGAACGGAAGTCTTCTGTAAGTTCAGGGTTGCACTAGCTGGAGCTCACACAGGGTTTAGAACTCTATCTCTGCCAATGTGACAATGCCAAGCTAATCACCAAACACATTAGAAGAAGAGGAGTAAGTTCCAGGATCTTTCAAACTTGGAAGTATTGGGCAATATCGTTGCCCCCAATAGCTGAACCAAGTATTTAGAAACATAGAAAAAGTGAGGGAGAATGTGCTCCTGGGGAGGTGGGGAGGCATTAAAGTGAGCGGGTTGCATGGGAAAAACAGGTACTTACTGAGCTAATGGCAGGGTAATAGGTTAACAATGTTTTTTTTTCACAGGGGTATTTCTTGTCAGGAAGCATCTGGGAGAAGATTGGATTTTCTGTCAGCCAATCAAGTATATGTAGATTTGTTAGGGTAGCCTGAATGACTTCTCATTATTATCTACAGGATTTAACTTACCCAATATAAAACATCTGTCCAGCCCTCCATTGTAATACACTGAAATACAGTTAACATTGCAAAGGCAAAGTTGTCAAAGTTGGTTATGCCTCCATTAGGTCCAACCCATCCACTTTTACATTCTGATCCGTTGACAGGACAAAGACGCCCACTCCCTGAGAACGCACATGGCGCCGGCTCATCTTCGGATAGCATTTCTGTAAATTAAAATAAAAAAATATTGCAATTACATGATTACACAAATGTTATACATAACTATATACCAAGTATGAGAAACTTTGCGAAGTGCAATTAATCACATAGAAAAAAGTCACTTAACGGGTCATTTTCACCTTTACAGAAAAATCTGTAAGGTGAACTTACACAGGACCCCCAAGTCCCGCTGACCTGGAGAGTGGCGATCTCCCGTTCTGAGCCTCGGTATAGCCACGCCAGGGGACCAGGCTTAGAAATCCCTGCAGCTGAATCTCCAAAATGTACCCTGTAAGGAGGGACGTTTTGGAGCATTCTACTTGGTCAGCTCTGTCACATGGGTGGAGCCGACCAATCAGAACCCACGTAGCCCGACCTGTCAGCGGGGAAGAAGACACGTGAATTCCAAGGGGATTTCTAAGCCCCGGACCCCTGATGCGGCTATACTGGGGCTTAGAACGGGAGATAGCCACACACCAGGTCAGCGGAACTGGGGAGGGGGGTGAGGAGGGGGTACTGTGTAAGTTCACCTTACAGATTTTGCTGTAAAGGTGAATTTACCCTTTAGGTGTAAAATGAAAATAAAAAAAGTGTGTTGAATATCTTGCGTCACATTCTCTCAATTCTAGTGTTCTTAATAAGGGCTCAATTCTTCATAATTTGGGTAAAAATCTCATATTTAACCACTTCAACTCTCACACTTGTACATTTCTCATGGACCAGTTTTTACATTTCTCATGGACCTATATATTCGTCAACCCTTTGCCATTACTTAACCACTTCCTGCCCATAGGACGTCATACACCATCCTGGACTTTGAGTGGTGATACCAGGATGATGCCTGCAGTTACAGGTATCATACCAGTATCTTTTTTTTCGGGCGGTGATGCTTAATGAAAAAGCAATTCTAGTGACTAATTAGCAGCTGGTTGCTTTTACATGTTGCGGGAGTCGTTGTTAACCAGATTGAGCTTAAAATATGTCTTGTGGCTATATATTATCATTATTTTTTCATTCAATCAGCTAATTGAGTGGAAAATGTTCTCACCCTCAGAATACAATGATCAGTGTTGCCGATAATAGCTGTCAGCACTGATCATTCAGGAAAAACCTAACAGGCTGGATCAACTTAGCCTGACCATACATGGATTGAAATTCAGCCAGTCCCTGCTGAACTGGTTGAATCATGATCCACATATGGCCGCCCTTACTCTCTTCATCTTCATTATGTGGAAGGGTGGGGGGTTTAGTACTTTACACAAGGAAGATAGAATTGTTTGTGCTTTCAGTTCAGCATTCAGAAGGTGACAAGGACACTACATTCCTAGTAAGATTAACAGGTGTTTTTCTCTACTTGCTAAATATATTCTTAGCCTAAAAATAAAAAACGAATGCAGCCACCACATCAAAGAAGTGCTAGGTTACACTATTACTCCTCTGTTGTCTCTCCACATGTGACCAATCGGGATCGGGTCTCCTAGCCGTACTCCAGGCTTACCATAACTACTGTTGTGTACTTATGTGAGGATTGTAAGGCTGTTAGTCTAACAGCTGTGAGGTGAGCGGCTAAGAATCACAGGAGGTGTTTGCACACTGAAGTTACCCATTCCTCAACACCTGGCTTGGGGACCACTATCTAGACTAGAGACTCTTTCTAGTATTTCACTCTCATCTCATTTATATTACTTTTTTGCACGCGTGTGCTCTATATGCCAATTCTGTTTGGCTCGTATATATTTATTTATTTATTTATATATTTATTCATTTGTAAAGTTTTACACATATTGTCACCGTGTTTTATTTTATTTTTGATTTGATGTTATTTGTTTTACGTATTTTATTACATTTTTTGAAGATTCGATGCATCTAGAGCACCCATTGTTCACAATAGCAGGCTCACTTTATTATAGACTTTTTTGAGTTTTATGTACCTAGTGTGTTCAACAGTAACACTGCCCCCCCTTTAGCTTTTGTCACACAGCGCAGACACCATCATTTTACAACATTTGACACTTTTTTATGCCTGGGATAGATCACCAAAGACATGCTGGTAGGTAAATTGGATCTTGTCCAAATTGGCCCAGTATATATATGTATCTGTGTGTATGACTGTGTGTCCCAAGCGTGTCATGATCCTACGGGGTAAAATGACCGCACCAGCCAAGCAGACTCTGGCTGGAAAAAGCGCCCAGAGGCGATTCAGTTCGCATGAGTTGCGCTATACAAGTCATTCATTCATTCAGGTGTCTGCAGCAGTGCCCCCCCCCCCTACTTTGGTTTACTGACAGCGCGGGAGTTCTCTTTTACCACTAAACCCGTGCTTTGCCCATGCAGTTACCTCAGCAACCAATCATAACTGCACGTTTCTCTTTATTATCTTGCACTGAAAAATGAGCTGTTGAATACAGTTGGCCATTGTGGGAACTGTTTCTCCTTACATTTTGTTAGCGCAGATCCATTATAGTTCCATGCCATCCAATGTCACTATTTAAAAATGTCGCCTTCTTTAAAAATGCAGTATGTGGACAGATGTGCTGAAGGTCTCAGCTGCCAGGGCTGATCTGTGCATGCAAGGGGGGCTCCTGCACATGCGCAGACACTTTGAAATACAGGACCTCATACCTGTGTCATTTTGGCGCATGCCTGGAAAAACCCTCACAAGTGTGCAGATGTGCCGCAGGTCTCCAGCAGGGCCCGAAGCCCAGTGGCACATCTATGAATGCTCAGAATCTGGCACGGTCATTGTCACCTAGGTAAGACAGAAGGAAGTGTTGCGCTGCAGCACAAAAAGTGTCAGAAATGCAAAAAAAAAAACACCTTTTGTTAATTGACCCCTATCTTTGATGATGATTATTACCTTATATGTCAATGGCTGTACCTTTCATTGGTTCTGTTTCTTATATAAGCTAATCGTAACTTTTATAATGACTCTTTTTTATATTGATCTGTACCACTATCTATTTTTTCAATAAAAGTTTGTAAACAAAACAAAAAAAAAAAAAAAAAAAAAACACCTTTTGTAAATTTAATTGTGGAAGAGGGGAGGGGGAGGAGCCAGATGCAAATAAGTATCTTTATTGGGTAAAGGTCTACTTTAAAAAGTAAAAAAAAGCACATATTTTCTGTTACCTACCAGTGCCAGAGAAAAAACAGGATTTGTGCATTTTTCCCACAAAAAGCTCTAGACCAATAATAGCATAAATAATTATAACAAATAAGACCAAGAGAGCAATGTGCAGCAGAGGAACCATGGCTTTTATTATGGAGTTCAGGACAACTTGTAAACCTAGAAAAATAAATAGAAGAGAGAAAGGCCATCATTTATGAAAAGATGCTGGATTATGCCTTGACTATAAAAATACATAATGCAATAGAATTACTAAGACATATATAATGCAGCATGGATATCATATAGTAACAGTTTTATGGTCACTGGCTGAATAATTATTAGGGCTGCTGGGAAACCGACACTTTGAAAATGTGTTGAAAATTCCTGCAAGGACAAAACAGAGATTATAGTAGAAAAAGAAAATTAGATTGCTCACTAAAATGCTGCAACTAAAGCACAATATTCTGGATTTATAAGATGGGGGAAGACTAATTGGAAAAAAAAACTTTGATGCTGGGAGCGATCAATGTTAAACATAAAACCAGACAATAGAAGAAAAGGAGATGAGACAACAATAATGAGACACTAAATATAAGCTTAAAGCTTAAAAAAAGTTAAAAATTCTAATTGACAAATGGCATAAAAAAAAAAAACATAAAATGTATTTCTATATGCAAACACTCTAAATGCCTGAAAGTGATTCTGAAGGTACAAGTTTTTTTTTTTTTTTTACCTTAATGCATTGTATGCATTAAAGGATAAGTTAACTTTTTTAGAAGGTAAAAAAATGCATTTATACTGCTGGCATTGGTTGATCGCACAGCGGATGCAGCATTAGGAACAAGTTACATGTTCCACTCTAAAAATGGGTGTTCCCAAATGTGAACTTATACTTGAAGGCAGGGGTCTCCAAACTGCGGCCCGAGGGCCAGATGTGGCACTTTGCCAGCCTTAATCCGGCCCTTGGGGCACAATTCCTTCCACTGATATGAGGCACTATTCCTCCCACTGACACCAACACTGGGGCACTATATCTTCCACGGATACCAATGATGGGATACTATTCCTCCTACTATTAGGGGGAATACTCCTCCTCCATTTGAGCACCAACCCTGGGCTCCTGACATTTTCTGCCCCTTTTGGCCACAATCCGGCCTTCCTAAAGTCTGAAGGACAATAAAGTGGTCCTTTGTATGAAAAGTTTGGAGACCCCTGCTTTAAGGTAAAGAACCTGCCCCCCCCCCCCCCCCCTCGTCTCCCTTATACATACCTGAGCTCGATCTTAATCCAGCGATGTGCGCGAGAGCAGCGGCTGTCCGGGATCTCTCTCTGTCCTCATTGGACTGAGAGGTAGTGAAAGCTATTGGCCCCCGTTGCTGTCAATCACAACCACGGAGGAGGGGGCATGGGTGGGGCCGAGCCATACTCTGTGTATCAGTGCACAGCCAGCCAGTACAGGAGCATGCATGCATGAATGCCCCCATAGCAAGCAGCTTGCTATGGGGGACACTTGGCAGGGGGAAAATCCAGGAGCGCCAACATGGAAACCAAGAAGAGGGGGATATAGGCAAGAGCAGTTGCTCCAGAGCTTAGTAAATGAGCAGAAGCTCTCCTGACTTCCATCATCCAATCATGTGCAAGCAAAAATGCTGTTTTTTTTTATTTCCTTGCACGTGATTGAGTACTCTTTGTAAAGTGAAGCTTTACCTTATTTACTAAGCTCTGGAGCAACTGCACAGTCTATTTATTTATCTTTAGGCCCCTTTCACACTGAGGAGTTTTTCAGGCGGTACAGCGATAAAAATAGCGCTGCTATACGGCCTGAAAAACTTTGAGGCCCCGTAAACACGTCCGAGAAACTCGACGGGCAAAACACATAGTTTTGCTCGTCGAGTTCCATGTGAAGCCGCCGAGGATCTCGGCGAGCCAAGTTTCCCCATTGACTAACGAGGAAATAGAGAACATGTTCTCTATTTGGCTCGACGAGTTCCTCGTCGGTTTCCTCGGCAAAAAGTGTACACACGACCGGTTTCCTCGGCAGAATACGGCTCCCATCGAGTTTCTGGCTGAATTCTGCCTAGAAACTCGGTCGTGTGTACGGGGCCCAACACTGAGGCGATGCACTGGCAGGAGAGAAAAAAATCTCCTGCAAGCAGCATCTTTGGAGTGGTGAGAGGAGCGTTCTGTATACCGCTCCTTCCCATTTAAAACAATGGAAAACCGCGGAAATACCGCCCGCAATGCGCCTCCGCAGAGGCACATTGCGGGCGATATTAACCCTTTATCGGCCGCTGGCGGGGGTTAATACCGCACCGCTAGCGGCCGAATCCCGCTGCAATTCCGACGGTATATCGCCGCTATTTTTAGCGGCGCTATACCGCCACCGCGCCTCCCGCCCCAGTGTGAAAGGGGCCTTAGTAAATCAAGCCCCTGTGTGTCAGATGTGGGTAAAAACCCCAAAACATAATATTATTATTATTATTATGTAACATAACCTAGTCTGTCCTAAATTAAAAAGCTGCAACACCCACGTTTGTATAATTTTAATCTATCATTGAATTTCATTCGATTATTCTACAATTATATTGGTTTCAATAATGTGTATTAATATGGATAAATAATCCAGGCCAGTATCTACCCTTTTCAACTTACCACTTTCATTCTTCCTTTTTAAATTTAGTAATACTGGGCCAGATTCACAGAGGAAATACGCCGGAGTATCTACTGATACTCCGGCATATTTTCAAATTTGCCGCGTCGTATCTTTATTTGTAATTCACAAAAAAGAGACGACGGGTTTTGGCTAAGATCCGACAGGCGTACGGCTTCGTACGCCTTCGGATCCTAGGTGTAATTTTCCGGTGGCCGCTGGGTGGAGTTTGCGTTGTTTTCCTGCGTCGGGTATGCAAATTAGCTGATTGCGGCGATCCACGAAGATACGCGCGTTCGGTGCAATCTCTTACGTCGTCGCTAGTCGGTTTTTCCCGTCGCAAAGTTAGGCCTGCTTTTTCATGGCTTATCTTTAGAACAGCCATGTTAAAGTATGGCCGTCGTTCCCGCGCCGAATTTCAAATTTATTTATTTTTTGCGTAAGATGTCCGGGAATAAGAAACGACGTAACGCACGTCGCCGTTCAAACAATACGTCGGGGCGCCATAATTTCGCGCAAAGCACGTCGGGAAATTTCCTAACGGAGCATGCGCAGAATGTTCAGCGCGGGAACGCGCCTAATTTAAATGGTATACGCCCCATTTGAATTAGGCGGGCTTGCGCTGGACGGCTTTACGTTACACCGCCGTAAGTTTACACGCAAGTGCTTGGTGAATCAGGCACTTACGCTGAAAACTTGCGCCGGTGTAACGTAAAGGGGATACGTTACGCCGCCGCAGATAACTGTGAATCTGGCCCACTAATTGTTTCAGGTAAATTCATCTCAAAGAAGGTTTATACAGATTTACAGCTAGATAGTCAGCAATTGATAACCTGCAAGCTCTGGAATGTCCTGCTAACATATTAAGACATGTTCTTCCTCAGCAGCTACAAAGACTGCAGTTGCTTATACATGCTGAACAGACTTACTGGGTACTCCAGACACTAATCGGAGGGGACGTAATACACGAAAAGCTCTCAGAGCTTTCACATCAAAACCTCCGGATTTCCCAGTTGCCTGGCCTGCTCCTTCGGTTTCTTTGGTTCCAAAGTTGAGTTGTTCCAAAGCTACACTAAACAATCTAGAGCAGACAAAAGAAATGGTAAGTAGAGGCAGAATTTAAGCATAAGATGAACACAACCTAGACAAGCAAACACAAGAGGACCCACCTAACCTTCATTTCCACTTTATATATAGAAAAGAGGCCTGAAATACTTACCTGCCTTGGAGGAACCGATGTAGGATCCTAAGGCAGTTGATCACAAGATCACTGTTGCAATATGAACTTTCTCTTCAGCAGAGAACGTGTACCCAAGTGTTGAGGCATTTAGTCATGTGGTTGGCCTTCGTGATTTGTCAGTGAAGTTCTGACATAAGTAAAAATGTCAGAGGCTCCCTAAAGTGGTTGTAAACCTCTAAAATAAAAAATTAACAGAGCACATTGCTCAATTGTGTATTTGCCTCAATCCAAAGCAACTAGTGTGATCTCTTTCTCTTCCCTCTACCCTCAAGCTATCTGCATTAATCACTTTTACAAGGTTACTCCAACACCACAGAATCTTGGGAGACCCCCCACCAACACACAGAATGTGATTGGCAGCCTCAGCTGTGCATGTTTCCCTGTGCAGAGGTGGGCATGTCCTTTCCCTCCACTCAGGTCTCAGATTACACTCACCTCCCTGCTCTATGCAGTGTAAAATGTCAGATGCCCGCCCCCTGCGTGCTGGAGATGAGACCATTAGATATTTTTTTTTATAATAATGTAAGCATCAAAACAATTAAGAGAGCTTTGTAAAACCAAAATTGAACACTTTCACTACTGTTATTAATAGTGAATTAATTTTAGGATATACTCCTTCTTAAAGTGGTTGTAAAGTCACATGTCTTTGCAGAGCCCTGCTGCCCTGTCATGTGACCTTACTCTGCATACCTTCCCAAGTAAGCGAGTACAGTGGGAGGGGCTGAGATTTACCTCTGATGAATGCAAGATGGCAGAGGGAGGTTATGTGTCCGCAAAACTGCAGTGATTAGTATTAATTAATTGCCAGTATAGGTATTTTCTTAGTACTCAAGGCATTAGCCTGTAGCAAGGAAATAGAAGTACACAGACAGGGGAGGAGAGGGGTGGGGAGGAGATCAGCTCTCATACAGACTATGGAAGAGACAGGGAGAGAGGGAGCAGGAGTAGTGGGGATGCAGAGATGCTGAGGAGATAGCTGAATGACAGAGACACATAAACTGACCACGCTATCAGAGAAAAGCAGCCATGATAAATGTAGTCAGTTTACAGAAGGGAAGACAGGAACAGCCACGTGGCTGATCATGCCTGTTCCT
Organism: Rana temporaria; assembly: GCF_905171775.1. Classification (NCBI taxonomy): domain Eukaryota; kingdom Metazoa; phylum Chordata; class Amphibia; order Anura; family Ranidae; genus Rana; species Rana temporaria. The sequence goes on from NC_053495.1 coordinate 42,445,201, forward strand.
GTCTTCCCCTCTGTAAACTGACTACGTTTATCACGGCTGCTTTTCTCTGATTGTCTCTGGACAGCCGCACTCTGAACAAATTGTAGCCTTTATTAAAAGAAGGACAGCACTACAAGTCACAGCAAAGTAAAATAAAACCCAACTGCTGATGCGTTTCGCACTGAAACTAGTGCTTGTTCAGAGTGCGGCTGTCCAGAGACAATTTGTGTTCCTGCTTTGCCAAATGCATTGCCTGCACCTGAGTTGTCTGCATTGGTGGATGTTCGTTTGGGTTCCCACCTGGAGCGGCTATTCCCTTATCCCTTGCTTTTCTCTGATAGCATGGTCAGAACATAGACTGTAGAACATAGAAAGGGACAATTGACATAGCAAAAGCACTGTGCTATATCTCGTGCCTTAACCACTTCAATACCCGCCCATTGTCATTTGACGTCCACAGATGGGATCTCCCATCCTGGGTGGACGTCAAATGACGTCCTGGGCTTTGCGGGTGAATATCTGAATGATGCCTGCAGCCAGAGGCATCATCCAGATATTCTTTTGTTCTGCCGGCGATTCTGCGCAGCATAAGAACGATCATAGCGGCGGTTCCACCGCTTGATCGTTCTTACAGGCGGCGGGAGGGGACATCCCCCCCCTCCCGCCATCCGGTGCTTCTCCGGGCTCTCCCGTGCCTTCGGGGGCCCGGAGAAAGAATCGTCCGGCGCTCGCAGGAAGCATAGAGATGACTGGTGACCAGATGGTCACCAGTCATCTCTATGACCGTCGGAGGACCCGGGCGCGATGTGATGACGTCACGCCCGGGTCCCCGTAAGTAAACAAAGCCGCGATTGCGGCTAGTAAGCAACAGTATTCATGAGATCAGTGAATTTTTTTTCACCGATCTCATGGTTTCCAGCCTGGGGGAGAGATGCAGGGTCTTATTGACCCCGCATCTCTCCATAAAGAGGACCTGTCACACACATTCCTATTACAAGGGATGTTTACATTCCTTGTAATAGGAATAAAAGTAAAAAAAAAAAAAAAAAAAAAATTAGAAAAGAAGTGTAAAAAAGAAAACAATAAGTTAAAAAATAAATAAAAGAATAAAAAAAAAAAAATTAAAACGCCCCTGTCCCCGGTAGCTCGCGCGCAGTAGCGAACGCACACGTAAGTCCCGCCGACATATGTGAACGCCGTTTAAACCACATATGTGAGGTATCGCCGCGTGCGTTAGAGTGCCGGCAACAAATCTAGAACTAGATCTCCTCTGTAAATCTAAACTGGTAACCTGTAAAAAAAAATTAAAGCGTTGCCTATGGAGATTTTTAAGTACCGAAGTTTGGCGCCATTCCATGAGTATGCGCAATTTTAAAGCGTGACATGTTGGGTATCTATTTACTCGGTGTAACATAATCTTTCACATTATACCAAAAAATTGGGCTAACTTTACTGTTTTGTTATTTTTTTAATTCATGAAACAATTTTTTTCCAAAAAAAGGGCGTTTGAAAAATTATTGCGCGAATACCGTGCAAGATAAAATGTTGCAATGACCGTCGTTTTATTCCCTAGGGTGTCTGCTAAAAAAACATATATAATAATTTGGGGGTTCTGCGTAATTTTCTAGCAAAAGAATAATGATTTTTACATGTAGGAGAGAAGTGCCAGAATAGGCCCGGTAATGAGGTGTGTATAAAAGCCCGGTATTGAAGTGGTTAAAGGGACAGGAGCATTTTTTTTTTTTTTTTTTTAGGGTTACAGCCACTTTAAGTGTAGCTCTTCTACTGGTTATTATTTGTATTTGAAATATCACTCTTTGTATTTCTATACCTTTTCTCAATAGACAAGGTACCTGTTACATTCTGAGCCCAAGTGGAATAATGGGTATATATATGTTCTGATATGCTTAGTTCTGTAAACTTGTTGGTTACTGACATTGGATTACTTTATGTCATTTGTACCTTTGGTTTTATTTACAAAATGTAATACAAATTTACTGTTTAAAAAAATAATGAAGCAAGCATCGTATGGTAAGGTAATATATTTTACTTTTGAATTTATTATTATTATTATTATTATTATTCTATTTAAAAATCTTGAATTGTCTTGTGTTACATTGACTGTATATAGCAATCACTCAAATTACCATGACATCTGAACAAACCTAAATGACACTACATTTAAACTGACTGTATAATGCAAACCCTGCATGAACTCTAAGGCCTCGTACACACGACAGAGTTTCTCGGCAGAATTCGGCGAGAAACTCGGTCAGAGCCGGATTCTGCCGAGAAACTCTGTCGTGTGTACACTTTCGGCCCGATGGAGCCGCCGAGGAACTCGTCGAGAAAATAGAGAACATGTTCTCTATTTTCTCGTTGTTCTATGGGAGCTCTCGGCCCGCCGAGCTCCTCGGCGGCTTCAGGGCTGAACTCGACGAGGAACTCGATGTGTTTGTCTCGTCGAGTTCCTCGGTCGTGTGTACGAAGCCTTAGGACTGTATGTGCTGAGTGAATTTCCTCTTAAATCTCTTGTATGTTAAGCCTTCTATCACACCGAACGCAGCTTTGAATTTGTGCAACTTCCCTTGAAGCCCACTTTGAAGTCACACCTGAACTTGAAAAAAGTAGTGCAAGAACCACTTTCAAAATCGGTGCGACAGTTACCGTATTTATCGGCGTATATCGCGCACTATTTTCCCCTTAAAATAAGGGGAAAATCGTGGGTGCGCGATATACGCCGATAGCCGCTTCCCGCGCTCAGTTTGAAATCCTGCGCCGACATATACCGAGTGCAGTACACTCGGGTACATTCGGCTAGGCTCGGCTTCGCTCGTGCTCACGCATAAACGGCACAGAGCGTGAGCGAAGCCGAGCCTTGCCGAATGTACCCGAGTGTACTGCACTCGGTATATGTCGGCGGAGGCGTTCGAACTGAGCGCGGGGACTCGACTTGAGGCACGCGCTGGAGAAGCCGGGAGGACACCATCGAGGCCGCAGACGGACGCCGGACCGGACGATGGACGCTGGGAAGACACCAAAACTGTAAGTAATAAAATCATATAACATTTTTTTTTACAGGAATTTCGGGGGCAACTTTAGGGGTGCGTGGTATACGCGGGAGCGCGTTATACCGCGATAAATACGGTATGTGAAACTTGTCAACGCTGGAAGCTGCTTCAATCTTTACCCGTCTTGCTTACGGGCGCGCACGGGAGCCACCATTCACGACACAGGGCTCTGAAGGAATGGCACGGGCGGCCGTTCCTTTAGAGGCATGCGCCAGTGATGTGACTGGCTGCACGTACTGTAAATATCTCCTTATTGGTGTACAGTTAGTTCGAGTGCAGTTTGCGATTCTTGCATTTCTATTGGGTACAAATGGAGAAGGTGGTGCAGCCGGCCTTACGCCCGGCCTGCCTTTTTCTGCTCTAATGCATGCATGAGATTAGACCAGGGGGTCTAAACCTGGCGGCCCTCCAGCTGTTGCAAAACTACAAGTCCCATCATGCCTGTTTGTGGGAGTCATGCTTCTAACTGTCAGCCTTGCAATGCCTCATGAGACTTGTAGTTTCGCAACAGCTGGAGGGCCGCCAGTTTGAGACCCCTGGGCTAGGCACTGAAGACTGAACGGGGCAGCATTTCATTCTTGGACCCAGGAAGCACAATGTCTTGGGCCGGCCCTATCTATAAATAAGCCTGATTATAGGCTTACCTATAGGTAAAGTTTAGTGATGGAAGTTTACTTCCATTTTAATATAAAGTACATTTTTGTTTCATTCTGAATTATACTTTAAATGTTGAATTGAAAACAATCATGGTCACAAAATACATACAAAACAGTTTCCCTAATAAAGATGATAAAGCGCAATTAAGAATACTTACCCTACAATTACTATAACAAAATCCAGCAAGTTCCACCCATTCCGTACATATGCACTGGGATGCATGACTAGTCCATATGCTATAATTTTCAAAAAGGTTTCAATTGTAAAAATGATGAGAAAGGCATACTCTACTTTTTCCTGAAAAAAAAGAGAAAGAAAAGAAAATGTTTTTTAAATGAGAACTATGCATATTTTCATCAATGTATCTGTTAGCATAACTTTTTATTTTACATCAAACATTTTTATTTTTTTTTCATATTTATAATAATGGCTGTCTCCATTCTCACCTATCAGCTGCTGCAGCATCCAAACATTCCTGTCCAAATTTTGGCCTAGCCAGACCCCTTTCACACTGGGGCACTTTTCAGGCGCTTTAGTGCTAAAAAAAAATGGCTGTAAAGCGCCTGAAAGAAGCCTCATCCTTTCAAACTAAGACCCCTTTCACACTGAAGCGTTTTTACAAAGTTTTAGCGTTAAAAATAGCGCTATTAAAACGCTCATAAAACACTCTCCATGCATCTCAATGGACCCTTTCCTGCAAGCAGCATCTTTGGAGCAGCATTTGGGCGCTGAAAAAAATGCTCCAAAAATGCCCCTCTCCATTGAAATGAATTGAAAGCGCTGTAAAAATGCCTTACCCTTTCACACTGAGGCACTGCAAAAATGCCCTAAAACTTTAGGGTCTTAGCAGTGCTTTACCAGCACATTGGGATTGCAGATGAGGCTTCGCTCCAATAACACTCGAAAAACGCCCCAGTGTCAAAGGGGCCTAAGGCGCTGCGCTTCTCGGTCGTGTGTACGAGGCTTAACGCTTCCTTCTTAGATCAAAGGGATAAACTTCTGTGTGTGTGTGTGTGTGTGTGTATAAAGAAAACATCTGGGCAGTCTGCCAAGTTTGTAACAATATGAAACATTGTAACTAACTTCCTTCTTAGAGCAAAGTCTGTGTGTAAATGCAGTAAGTTTAACCACTTAAAGTCCAAATCTTTTTCTGGCACTTGTTTCTTAAATTAAAGTCAATATTTTTTGCTAGAAAATTACTTGGAACCCCCAGAAATTATATATATTTTAATAGAGACCCTAAGGAATAAAATGGCAATGGCAATGGCATGAATGAAAGCCTGGCCACTGTTTCAATTGTTGACTTGGTTATATATTACTTAAACTTGCAAACTTGCATTTTTTCTGTGTTAATTAAACCCTCCTCATGTTCTATTCTGAAGCATGTGGCACTTATACGGCATGAATCCTGAGTAATACATATGCTGGAGAAAGAGCAGACATGGCTTCAAACCTGACAAACTAATCTGGATTAGGCTTTTCTCCCGAAACTTGTGAGAGATAGAAAATGAAAGTTAAAAGTAGGTCAGTGTTCTGATGCCGAAATAATGCGAGACAAAAACTATACTTTCCTCGACTAGTGCAGCCAGCAACAAGCATCTAATTAATTCTTATGCTGGTGAAATAAGACTTGCTGAGAAAGAAAGACATACATCCAAAAATAAATATCAATTTTATCACTTTCAGTCAGCCCATTCCATTAAGAGGGTCATGGTGGCAGGAGGACAGACCAGGCTTGGAAGAAGAAAATCAATCAATAGGAAGGTGATGTCTATTAAAAGCTAAGAAAAAACAAATACGATCCAATGGTTTGAAACCAACCATTCCTACTTACCTGAATTGTGATTAATTTGAGTGCTCCCTTTACCAGGTCATGAATTCTCACTCTAAAAGATTGCTAGATTTTCCAAGTCAAATGAGATATAGCATGTTCTGGGTCTACTTTCGGGCATTTTTCGGGTTGGAAATGTCTAGAAAAGTTTCAACAGGAGCTCCCTAAAAGGCCTTCATTTAAGATGTCGAAAATATTGTCGCATACACACGATGGGATTTTCCATCGGAAAAACCCTGGATTGTTTTTCCGTCGGATTTCTGCTCAAGCGTGGCTCGCATACACACGGACAAAAGTTCAGAGAACTTTTGTGTGACTGTCAAGAACACGGTAATGTACAACACTACGACGAGCTGAGAAAAAGAAGTTCAATGCTTCCGAGCATGCGTCGAATTGTTTCCGAGCACGCGTGGGAATTTTGAGCGTCAGAATAGCTACAGACGATTGGATTTTCCGATAGGAATTGTTTCCGTCGGAAAATTTGAGAACCAGCTCTCAATCTTTTGGTGGTGGAAATTCAGACAGCAAAAGTCCAATGGAGCATACACACGGTCGGAATTTCCCTTCAAAAGCTCACATTGGACTTTTGCTGTCGGAATTCCTGATCGTGTGTACGGGGCATCTGTCAACTGTTTCCTTTCAAAGGTACAGAAGGTTGGCGCCGTTTAGTACCTTGGTCTCTGTATATCTACACAGGAAGTTACATTTTGCAAGGGAATTTGCCCCAAAGCTTAGTGAATGTGGTGAAAGTGGTTGTAAAATCAGAATGATTTTTTATCTTAATGCACTCTAGGCATTAAGATAAAAAAAAAAAAAAACTTATGTGTGCAGCAGCCCCCTTAATAATTATGTGATCCCATTTTGATCCAGCAATATTGCAGAAGAGCCTCGACTGCCCGGGACTTTCGCTCCTATTTGCGGAGACAGCAGCGCGGCACCATTGGCACCTGCCTCTGTCAATCAAAGTCAATGAGCCCATGAGGAGAGAAAGGGGGTGGGGCCAAACCACAGCTCTGTGTCTGAATGGACATACAGAGCGGCGGCTCAGCTTGGGTGCCCCCATAGTAGGCTGTGTGCTCTGGGGGCACGCGGCAGGAGGGATGGGTCAGGGGCACCAGGGAGGGACACTGGAAGAGGAGGATCTGGTCTGCTCTGTGCAAGACCACTGCACAGAGCAGGTAAGTACAAAACGTTTGTTATTTCTAAATGAAAAACCAAGACTTTAGTATCACCTAAAGTATTCATTAAGTGCTGGGACAAATTAAAGTGCAACTTCCCTTGTAAAGTGAACAACGTTTTTGACTTTAGTAAATCAACCCCACAGCAGGGGCAGACTGACAACTCATGAGGGTCCCCGGGCAATAGAAGATCATGGGGCCCCCTGTGTCCCTGCCCACACTCAAGCCACACCTGCACAGGGAGACACTGGGGGGAGCACACAGGGGGACACTGTGGGGGGGGGGAGAGCACACAGTGGGACACTGTAAAGGGGAGAGCACACAGGGGGACCGATGCCTGTAATAATACCGCTAACGGCGTGCTGCTCCCCGCCAGCCCCTCCTCTCTTCTTGTCCATCCCAGGTGATGTCGCGTACAGTACAAGCACCTGCGGCAGACGGGAGGGAAGGAGGGGCTGGCAGGGAGCAGCGCGTCGTTAGCCATATTATTACAGCCGCTTCAAGTGGCCTCTCATGGGGCCCCTAATGGCCTCGGGCCCTCGTGTGGTGCCCGAGAGCCCGATGGGTCAGTCTGCCCCTGCCCCACAGACTTCAGTTTCTGAGCATTTAATACAGAATACATTTTTAAACTACAAAACTTTGAAAGCGAAACTCATCCTCCTCCTTTTTATATAGGTGGTGTAATTGTAAGAAGGAACCCATCCATTCCTGTTGTAATTAGTACCCATTTCAAATAACATATCTGTCTCATCAGTTACAAATTAAGAGTAATCTTTATAAAATCTCGTCTTGCCCACTCCATCAGTCATTTTTCCGAATTACAAACTTCAATGAAATGAAAAAAAAATAAAAAATTCAGAGCCAAGCAGAAGCCGCAGGCTGAAGCACATAGCAGAAGAAAATGTAAAGAATTAACAGCACAAAAAAAGAACAGGAAAGCTCCTACTGAGCAAATTGGAAGTGACACAGAAAGCGCTTTCATTATTAATAGGAGAAGAAAAGACAGTGTTTGCACTGAGAACCTACAACTGACATGAACATTATAAATTATATATGCTATACCCATTCATCTGGGGAATACTACGTATGTCTGGTACTGTAAGTTGTTAAATAATGCATGGCCACAATAGGCTATGCTAAGGATGTTTAACCTCCGCACAGGTCAACATATGAATACAATGAGAAAATACAAACGCAAAAACAAACAGTTACAAAACTAATATAAAATATTTTGCACATGCGCAATAATACATATAATAACAAAAGCGAAATACCCCATTCACTTGCCTTTTGTATTGTGTTTGTGATGTTTTCTAATTACTCATTCTAATTTAAAATGGCATTCCCCCATTTCAGCTGCCTTTGTGGCTCAAGAAAATTGTTTTGTATTCTGACAGCGTACTATACTACTGTGTATTCCATTAGCGGAAAACAGTTGCGCCTTCTATGCATCTGTTTACTTGTCTTCTACTTTGAAAACACATTAAAAAACCGAACTGAAAAAAAAAAAGCTAAATACCACTTTCAAAGTGTGATGGAGCACCCAAAAGATGTTTCAAATTATAATTAAATAAAATACGTAAAGGATTAAACACCTTAGATTTAGGAAATCATTCCAATAAAACACATTGAGGCCGCCATTTCTAATTCTAATTCTGCAATTACCTGGTCTTCATGCTGACTGGCTTCATTCATTTATTTGAAGTGGACCTTCAGTAATTTTTTCAACTTTCCATCTATTAAATCTTCTGCCCTTGTTATTTTAACTTTGGATAATAAAACATTTCATTTCTGCCAGTTAAGACCTTATACAGCCCACTTAAAGCGAAGTTCCAGCCTTTTACTGTTTATTAAAAGTCAGTAGCTACAAAAAGTGTAGCTGCTGACTTTTAATAAACAGACACTTACCTGCCCATAGTCCAGTGGCGCGGGTGCCCGGAGCTCCCTCTCCGGCCGGCTCCTCCATTCATAGTGTGGGCACCCGGCCGTGACAGCAATGAAACCTGTCACGTGTCCCAGGAGATTGCCTAAAGGGAGGGGCCGCCTAAGGCGAGAGAAGGAGTCGCCTAGGCGGTCCCTGGGTGGAAGTAGGAAGTCCCACTCCTACAGAAGCCCCCACTCCCCCCCAAAAAAATAAAATTACATGCCAAATGTGGCTTGTAAGGGGGCGAGGAGTGCTTAAAGCAGAAGTTCCACGATTAATAGTTGTCCTGTGGACAGATTCTCCCACCTGAGCTGTGGATCTCTGCAGCTCCTCCAGAGTTACCATTGGGCCTCTAGGCTGCTTCTCTGATTAACGCTCTCCTTGCCCGACCTGTCAGTTTAGGTGGGCGGCCATGTCTTGGTAGGTTTGCAGTTGTGCCATACTCTTTCCATTTTTGGAGGATGGATTGAACAGTGGATAGTTTTATGGCATTTTTATTATGAATATTTTTTTTACTAGTAATGGCAGCAATCTGGACGCATTCGGACACTTTTGACACTATTTTGCGACCAATTTAATTTATACAGCGATCAGTGCTATAAACATGCACTGATTACTGTGTAAATTACAATAGCAGGGAAGGGGTTAAACACTAGGGGCAATCAAGGGGTTAAGTGTGTCCTAGGCAGTGATTCTAACTGTGGGGGTGGGGTGGGCTACCAGTGACATGACAGAAATCACTGCTCCCGATGACAGTGGTCCCAGTGGCTGATTTTTTTTTTATGACTGTGGTTTCTAGCTACAAAGTTGACATTTTTTAGAATCATCCCAAGAAGCAGTATCATGGGAAAAAGGCACATCTATTTCTTTAAGCACAGAAAAAATCATGTCACCTTGTCACAGTAGCTTAGAAGAGAAAGGCGTTGAAGTCCCGTCATGAAATGAGTAATGGCCATAGTAATGTGGCTGGTCCCTGGACTCCAGCAACCAGTGCCCCAGCTTCGTCCTAAGAATCCACCTTGGCAGCTCATTCACCCCCTGTCGCTGGCTGATTGGCTCCTTTTACACAGGAAATGTTTACTCTTGCTACAGGCATGTCTCTAATCAAGGGCGTCCAAGGAAGCTGAATTAAACCAAACCAATTTTACAAATGGGTTTCTCTTGAGTGATGACATTAATATCTGTTATGTGCTCATGCCACCAGCTCTCCAGGAACAGGATTTTAAAGGGACAGTAGCACTAAATTGTTCTTGTTTTCATATACCTTATGAGTTGCGTCTACGTCCCTTCTTGGTTTCAATGGTGTTTATTAAAGATTTTTCAAGTATACAAGATCATACTTTTCATTCACAAAATGTGTTTAACAATATGACAGTGATCCCGCAGGAGCAGCATACCGCGGCCCAAGTGGCAAATACAGACATTATAAGGCACAACCTTAGGGCAGGCCCAGCAATAAACAAACTTGAGCAGTTCGAATTAGAGTCCCCTGGGGTCAGTTATCACCCGTGACAACCGCCGCCCCTGCAGGGGCCCCCTCGACACTGGGGGCCCCCTCCTCCCCACCCAAATCAGTAGGGGAGAGGCGCATGTCCACCAGGCTGAGCAGGCCCGGAGCCTGTCAGTCTAAGCTAACAGCAAACCATTTTAACATTACCTACTAGTTGAGTAGGCAGGTAAAAGAACAGATGGTCAGACAAGAAACAATGGAAAGTCAAGAAAAAGATTAAAGAGTACCTGAGAGAAAGGGAGGGGGGAACAAGGGGACGGGGTCTCTGTCCTGCGCCCGTAAGACCAACAAGGACTATATTAAGATGTGAGCCTGTTAGGGTCATTGGTAAGGTACGAAATACATGGGTCCCACACTTTATTGAATAATTCCATCTTGTCTTGAGACAACGCTGACAACCGTTCATTTAGCATCAGCCAGGTAAGTTTACGCTTAAATTGGTCAAATGGGAGGGCTGCGGTCCTCCAATTCCTAGCTATTGTTATTTTTGCGGCAATAAATATGAAGGAGATTAGTTGTCTAGTATGTTTCGAAATATCAGCCACTCTGCTCCCCAGTAACGCTTGTTGTTCCGCTTTCCGCAGATTGACCTGCGTGAGCGAGTAAAGAAAGTTATAGGGCCAAATCCTCAGCCGGGCGGCGTAACTTAACTTTCAGCAGTTAAGTTACACTGACTTAAAGTTTTTACCTAAGTGCCTGATCCTCAAAGCACTTACGTAAAAATTTCAAGCCGTGTAAGTTAAGTGCCGCCGTCGTAAGGCGTTCCTCCTCTCCGGGGGGCGTTTACAATTTAAATGAGGCGCGCTCCCGCGCCGGCCGTACTGTGCATGCGTGTGACGTCATTTTCCCGACGTGCATCGCGCGAACGTAATTGACGCCGGGCGGCTTTGTGGATTGCGACGGGACACTAAAGTTGCGACGGGTGAAAAAAAGACGCGCCGGGAAAACAAATAATTTTTAAAAAAAATGACAGCGTCGCTCGGCATGCATTCCTGAGGGAGAACTCCATGCCAATTTTCAATGAAAAAAACGGCATGGGTTCCCCCCCCAGGAGCATACCAGGCCCTTAGGTCTGTTATGGGTTGTAAGGAGACCCCCCCTCCGCCGAAAAATTGACGTAGGGGGTCCCCCTACAATCCATACCAGACCCGTATCCAAAGCACGCTACCCGGCCAGCCAGGAAGGGAGTGGGGACGAGCGAGCGCCCCCCCCCCTCCTGAGCCGTGCCAGGCCGCATGCCCTCAACATGGGGGGGTTGGGTGCTCTGGGCAGGGGGGCGCACTGCGGGCCCCCCCACCCCAGAGCACCCTGTCCCCATGTTGATGAGGACAGGACCTCTTCCCGACAACCCTTGCCATTGGTTGTCGGGGTCTGCGGGCGGAGGCTTATCGGAATCTGGGAGTCCCCTTTAATAAGGGGGCCCCCAGATACCGGCCCCCCACCCTAAGTGAATGGATATGGGGTACATCGTACCCCTATCCATTCACCTGTAGGCAAAAAGTAAAAGTTAATAAACACACAACACAAGTCTTTTTAAAATATTTTATTATTCTGCTCCGGACGCCCCCCCTGTCTTCGTTATTAGCTCAATTACCAGGGGGGGCTTCTTCTTCCACTCTCCGGGGGTCTTCTCCGCTCTCCGGGGGGGTTTCTGCTTCCGCTCTCCGGGGGGGGCTTCTCCGGACTCCGGGGGGCTTCTTCCATCTTCTCCCCTCTTCCGCTCTTGACTCGGCGAACCCCGGTTCTTCTGCAGCTCTCCGGTGCCTTCTTCTTCAGCGCTGGCTGCCTGCTATGTTTGTGTGTTAGCTCGATTTCAAACAGGCAGCCGGCGCGGTCTTCTGTGACGCCAGGGTCTTCTGGTCTTCTGTTCTTCCGATGTTGCCTCGTCGCCTGTTGTCGCTGTAATGATGGAAGCGTGCCTTGCATCCCATTTATATAGGCATCACCGTCCCATCATGCTCCGGTAGGTACCCACGTGGTGGGTGCCTACCCACGTGCACCCACCACGTGGGTACCTACCGGAGCATGATGGGACGGTGATGCCTATATAAATGTGATGCAAGGCGCGCTTCCATCATTACAGCGACAACAGGCGACGAGGCAACATCGGAAGAACAGAAGACCAGAAGACCCTGGCGTCACAGAAGACCGCGCCGGCTGCCTGTTTGAAATCGAGCTAACACACAAACATAGCAGGCAGCCAGCGCTGAAGAAGAAGGCACCGGAGAGCTGCAGAAGAACCGGGGTTCGCCGAGTCAAGAGCGGAAGAGGGGAGAAGATGGAAGAAGCCCCCCTGAGTCCGGAGAAGCCCCCCCCGGAGAGCGGAAGCAGAAACCCCCCCCGGAGAGCGGAGAAGACCCCCGGAGAGTGGAAGAAGAAGCCCCCCCTGGTAATTGAGCTAATAACGAAGACAGGGGGGGCGTCCGGAGCAGAATAATAAAATATTTTAAAAAGACTTGTGTTGTGTGTTTATTAACTTTTACTTTTTGCCTACAGGTGAATGGATAGGGGTACGATGTACCCCATATCCATTCACTTAGGGTGGGGGGCCGGTATCTGGGGGCCCCCTTATTAAAGGGGACTCCCAGATTCCGATAAGCCTCCGCCCGCAGACCCCGACAACCAATGGCAAGGGTTGTCGGGAAGAGGTCCTGTCCTCATCAACATGGGGACAGGGTGCTCTGGGGTGGGGGGGCCCGCAGTGCGCCCCCCTGCCCCAGAGCACCCAACCCCCCCATGTTGAGGGCATGCGGCCTGGCACGGCTCAGGAGGGGGGGGGGCGCTCGCTCGTCCCCACTCCCTTCCTGGCTGGCCGGGTAGCGTGCTTTGGATACGGGTCTGGTATGGATTGTAGGGGGACCCCCTACGTCAATTTTTCGGCGGAGGGGGGTCTCCTTACAACCCATAACAGACCTAAGGGCCTGGTATGCTCCTGGGGGGGAACCCATGCCGGTTTGGAATTTACAAATTGCCGTGGAGTTCTCCCTCGGGAATGCATACCAAATGCCGTCGCTTGAATGGGCCTTTACAAGGTGTGACTAACTTTACACTTTGTAAAAGCAGCCCTAGTTTTACACCAGGCAAACTAACACTTACGGCGAAAAAACTAGGCACAAAAGCTTTGAGGATCGCCCTAAGTGCTAATTTGCATACTAACAGAGGCATTTCGACTCGAAATGCCCCCAGTGGCGGATGCGGTACTGCATCCTAAGATCCGGCAGTGTAAGTCCCTTACAGATGTCGGATCTTCTGCCTAACTTAGGAAAACTGCTTCTGAGGATCAGTTCCAAAGTTAGAACCAGAGATACGACGGCTTACGCCGGAGTATCTCTTTTGTGGATTTGCCCCATAGATCCTAATCCAGAACCGTTTAACCTTTGTGCACGTCCACCAAATATGATGGGCAGTGCCTCTCTGGCCACATCCCCTAAAGCACTGGGGGAATGCGCCCGATACAAAGGTAGCCAGTCTGGCAGGCACCATATACCACCGAAAGAGGACTTTATAATTTGCCTCTATTATAGAGGTGTTGATGAGAGATCGAGATGCTGTTGTGGCAATTGAGTGCCATTCTGCTAGGTCCAGATCAATCTGCAGGTCCGTTTCCCATTGGGTCATATAAGCCAGCTTTCTCGAATCTCCCATCAGCAACATGTAAATGGTTGCTGATGGGAGAGGATATATGGCCTTTCATCTTATCATACTGCTTACACTACGTCCCTTCTTAGTGGAATGATGAGGGTGTAACTGATGGGTTTCAGACTGCCAGTCACAATATATGCCCCCCCCCCCCCCCACACACACACACACTTTGTTAATATACAGTATCTCACAAAAGTGTACACCCCTCACATTTTTGTAAATATTTTATCTTTTCATGTGACAACACTAAAGAAATGACACCTTGCTACAATGTAAAGTAGAGAGTGTACAGCTTGTGTTAGGGCCGGTTCATACAGGGGCAACCCGACTCACAGCGTGACTTTGCAAGGCAACTTCAGCGCGACTTGCAGCAACTTACAATGCGACTTAAAGTTGCCTCCAGGACAGGTGACTTTGGCTCTGGCCAATCACAGAATAATCAGCTCTGTGGGAGGGAGGGGTTTGCCTGAGTAAACCATTTTCTCTTCCTGTAAAGTTGCTTCAGTTAAGACAGTGATCCGACTTTGGAGACAACTTTCATTGAAATCGATGGGTACAAGTTGCCTACAAGTTGCCTAGAAGTCGCCTTGAAGTAGTACAGGAACTTTTTCTGAAGTCGGAGCGACTTTCTTAGTGTACATTAAGACGGCTCTCATTCACTTCAATTAAATTTCTCATGTCGCCCGACTTGGGGTGACACAAGTCGGATCCCAATTCGTGGTAGTGTGAACTGGCACTAACAGTGTAAATTTGCTGTCCCCTCAAAATAACTCAACACACAGCCATTAATGTCTAAACCACTGGCAACAAAAATGAGTACACCCCTAAGTGAAAACTTTCAAATTGGGCCCAATTAGCCATTTTCCTTCCTAATGTCATGTGACTTGGTGTGAATGGGGGGCAGGTTTGTTAAATTTGGTGCCATCACTCTCACTCTCTCATACTCGTCACTGAAAGTTCAACATGGCACCTCATGGCAAAGAACTCTCTGAGGATCTGAAATAAAGAATTGTTGCTCTACATAAAGGTGGCCTAGGCTAAAAGGAAAATTGCCAAGATGCTGAAACTAAGCTACAGCACGGTGGCCAAGACCATAAAGTGGTTTAACAGGACAAATTTCACTCAGAACAGGCCTCGCCATGGTCGGCCAAGAAGTTGAGTGCACGTGCTCAGCATCATATCCAGAGGTTGTCTTTGGGAAATAGATGCATGAGTGCTGCCAGCATTGCTGCAGAGGTTGAAGGGGTGGGGGCGTCAGCCTGTGAGTGCTCAGACCATACGCTGCACACTGCATCAAATTGGTCTGCATGGCTGTTGTCCCAGATGGAAGCCTCTTCTAAAGATGATGCACAAGAAAGCCCACAAACAGTTTGCTGAAGACAAGCAGACTTTACTGGAACCATGTCCTGTGGTCTGATGAGACCAAGATAAACGTATTTTGTTCAGATGCTATCAACCTGTGTGGCAGAAACCAGGTGAGGAGTACAAAGACAAGTGTGCCAACAGTCAAGCATGGTGGTTGGAGTGTCACCGTCTGGAGCTGCACGAGTGCTGCCAGAACTGGGGCGCTACAGTTCATTGAGGGAACCATGAATGCCAACATGTGCTGTGATATACCGAAGCAGAGCATGATCCCCTCCCTTCAGAGACTGGGCCGCAGGGCAGTATTCCAACATGATAACGACTCCAAACACACCTCCAAGACGACCACTGCCTTGCTAAAGAAGCTGAGGGTAAAGGTGATGGACTGGCCAAGCATGTCTCCAGACCTAAACCCAATTGAGGATCTGTGGGGCATCCTCAAATGGAAGGTGGAGGAGCGCAAGGTCTCTAACATCCACCAGCTCCGTGATGTCATCATGGAGGAGTGGAAGAGGTCTCCAGTTAGCAGGAGCTAGCCCTGCTAACTCATGTCTTCTGTCCTGCTGACAAACTCTCCTCTGGCCTGCTGACCCCCCTGTAAACTGCCCTGCTGACCTCCCATCCTTTGCTCCCCTGACATTTATTACTGCACCCTTAAATCAGACAGCTAGATCGAGCTTGTACTCAGATAAAAAAACAAAAAACCCAGGGTTTGACAAATTTGCTTGGAATCTAGGAGCCAGCTAAAAAAGTTAGGAGCCAGAAAACGCACCCCGTCCCAACGAGCTTGTGCGCAGAAGCGAACACATAAGTGAGCAGCGCCCGCATATGTAAACGGTGTTCAAACCACACATGTGAGGTATTGCCGCGATTGGTGGAGCGAGAGCAATAATTCTAGCCCTAGACCTCCTCTGTAACTCAAAGCATGCAACCTGTAGATTTTTTTTAAACGTCGCCTATGAAGATTTTAAAGGGCAAAAGTTTGTCGGCATTTCACGAGCGGACGCAATTTTGAAGCGTGACATGTTGGGTATGAATTTACTCGGCGTAACATTATCTTTCATAATATAAAAAAAATGGGGATAACTTTACTGTTGTCTTATTTTTTAATTAAAAAAAAGTGTATTTTTTTTCCCAAAAAAGTGCGCATGTTTAAGACCGCTGCGCAAATACGGCGTGACAGAAAGTATTGCAACGATCGCCATTTTATTTTCTAGGGTGTTAGGATAAAAAAGATATATAATGTTTGGGGGTTCTAATTAGAGGGAAGAAGATGGCAGTGAAAATAGTGAAAAATGGCATTAGAATTGCTGTTTAACTTGTAATGCTTAACTTGTAATACCAACGGCCACCACCAGATGGTGCCAGCTCACACAAGGAAGAGCTGGGGACTTCACACAAAAAAAAAAAAAAAAACATTTTATTTATTTATTTTTTTGCCCACCTTCCAAGCCAAGTCGCCAGGACTCTATTTCCAGTCGCCATGGCGACCGGGATTTGTCGAGCCCTGAAAAAAAACATTGACATCTTTAACAAAATAGCTAAATCTTTCAAAGATCCGACTGCGCAATGCTTTGTTTGAGACTATAATATCTATCTTTAGTACAGTTTATATAAGGAGAATGTGCCTGGAGTGCCGCAGGCACCCATACAACAAGAGGCTGCTTTAAATGACTACTTTGCAATCCAAGTTCGTACTACTGAATGAACATACCATGTAACCTCACACTTAATCTTCATACAATATGATGTATATATAAGAAATCCTATATATTACTCCTAATGTGGAATATAACTTAGCTGAGTGTCACAATGATGAATCTAGATGGAGCTCAGCACAAGTGAAAGGACTTTGCGCTGTCACATTTCTTACAAGCGTTGGACACATCTCCAAGCCAGAGAGGCGGCATCATATTAATCTCAGCTGACAAGTTCTGCCTCCTAGAGGTAAATGCAGACGTGTACTGGCTTTTACATTCCTGGCTGCCTGCATTTTCTTTGCACAGTGTTTCATATTTTATGCGGCATGACTTTGTGCTGATAACTCTTCTGCACTGGAATTATCGAATTGTTTATAGATATTGGAAGGATGCAAAAGACATTAATGTGCTGAATGACACCAAATGCAGATGTGAAGGATCAGAATTTACAGTCTTGCTCATCTGGTTTCAAACAGAACAAATGTGATCACACTACCACCCAGCGGCGGCCGCTCCAAATGGAGCGTCGTCACCCCTAATTTCCACGTGCTCGGCTTCTAATCTCCATGCAGGACGCCGGACGCATCAATTTCAATGTTTTTTTTTTTTTTTAAGCACATGATTAGAGCCGGAGGCACTAAAGTTTGCCTTCGCTAACATCCAATCTTAAAATGAGCAAATAAGAATAATCTACTGTAACCTAGATCACATAACTACATTCAAGAGGTTTGAGATTCAAAGAATTAGAGGCACGAATAGAGAATTAAGAGAGAGAGAAAAAAGGGGACGTGGCTTAAAAATTGTAGAGTTCTGCGCTCCGAGTCCACTCACTTGTGTGACAATAGCGAAATTAATATGCTTCTCCTTGCCAATAAGAAAGCGGGGTCTTACGACCCAACTGGCTGAGACAAGTGACCATATTGTCCGATAGCAGGGGAGAAGCTGCCCAAGCCACCCGCAAAAGAAGCTGAGGAGGAGAAGCAGGGGGGAAGCCGCCGGCGACCTGGATGGGGTAAGTAGTGCAGGATGATCAACCGAGCGATGACGTGGGGGGGGGGTTGGTGTCTACGGGGGGAGGTTGTTTGTTGCACCCCTGCAAAAAATGGAGCACCAGCCGCCACTGCTACCACCCTGCCATTGGGTAAGTTTATTGATCCCAACTGCCCTCATTTGGAGCGAATGCCCTCTTTTGGAACCACATAACTCAGTTTCTCATCCATCAGCTGTCCATCTTTTGGTATGAAGTACTGACCTCTATTAAAAATGATACTAATAATTTAAACTCTACCAATAATTGTTAGTACCCAATTATGTTATGTACATGATGGTTATAATGAGAGAAGCGCACTATTTTCGCTTTGTTTTTGCAGCAGTTAAGAAAAGAATGCATGACTCTATATTTGTTCCGAAAAACACTTGCAAGTTACATTTCCAAAAAAAAAAAAAAAAAAAAACCCACAGAGCAGTACAGAATTAATTATAGCTAAACATGGTGAATGGATTTGGTTAAAAGTGAACAGTAAGGCTTTCGGGAATTTAAGAAAGTAGGAACCTAAGCCTAGAAAACCTCAGAGCACAGTATATATATTACATGCTTTGTTTTAGTATTTACTTGTATGTGTTTATTCAAGAGTTGTAAGTCTCTTAGTTTTTTCACGCAATTATTTTTTTGCACAATTTATTTATTTGTCCTAAGAGTGGAATAAGCGCAGGATATTTTTTTTCAGTAATACAATTTAGGTTGTTAGGATAATGCAGTGAGAAATAAACTCAATTATATTTGGGGGCCTTTTTTTATTACAAGCATTTATATACGGCTGACTATTTATACAGCGATTTAATTACTTTCCAATCACATCAGTGCCTGCCCTCAAGGAGATCCCAGCCAACGGTTCCAATTAATCTACCAATATGTCTTTGGAGTATGGGAGGAGGGTGGAGGAACATGCAAACACAATTCAAACCAATGTGTCACAATCAGGGGTCAGGAACAAGCCAAACATGGGTAACACGTGTTAGTAAAGATACGGATGGCAGCAGGAGTCACAAGAGTGAGATATTGTCTGGAGAGAGCACAATAATCTGGCAAACAGGAAGTGTAAAGGCATGGCCTAAATAGGAAGTTCATGGAAGGAGCAAGGAGTTCAAGGTTCAGCAGAAACAAGGCACAGGACAGGATTATCCATTGAATCAGATTCAATGGATAATCCACATAATCCAGCATTTTATGTGGTTTATCAAGCAGAGACATCGCCAGACACAGCAGGGGTCCCAGGTTCAGACGCGGGTCTTGCCACTAAGGACCCAGCGTAGCAAAGCAGAAGTACTAAACCACTGTGCTGCCTTTAGCAAACAGAGATTACATGTTGTCCACCTTATTTTTTTTTTATTTCTATTACTATTCTGAACAAATATAGAAAACAAAAGCCTAATTCCATCCATAGCCTTTATTTCGTGCTGGATAGAGTGAGGAAGGGTTACAATCGTGTTTTTTTAATTATTATTATTTTTATTTAGTTTTAACAATAAAAGGTACATACAAAACAGTGACTGCCTGTCAGAAATTACAAAACTGCGACAGCAGTCGTGGTGCTAAACAAAAGGAAAAAAACAGCAGTATACAAAACAATAATGCCTGTGACTAATACAGGATGCAAGGCCTCTCTACATACAGAAAACAGAGGTTACAAGATGGTACACGCCACACATTATCTCCTACAGTGGAGGGTGAAAAGCATAACTAATACAGTAAAAAATTCCAGATGATTACATAATATCTCTTAGCAGAGTTCAAACAAGTGAACAGTTAAAGCGGTAGTAAACCGTGACGTCACCGGCTGAATGCAGTGTAAATATCTCTTAAAGTGGAGGTTCACCCTAAAACAATTATATGTATGCTGGTATTTTATTTTTTCCGCTGTACATACAGTTTTATTGTTATTCCCCCCCCCCCCCGGCTTCTGGGTTCTGATTCCCGCGGGACTGGGCGTTCCTATTTAGAGGTTAGATGATTGACGTCTGGTGAAAAACTTCCCCTGGCGCATAAGGCGCGTCACCAGTTTTCCGTTAAAAAGCCGACCTGCGAGTCGGCTCTATATGGCGCCTGCGCAGTTAGCTCTACACGGCGGGCGCAGGCGCCGTATATCGCCGTATAGTGCCGACTCGCAGGTCGGCTAGTTACGGAAAACTGGTGACGTGCCTTATGCGCCAGGGGAAGTTTTTCACCAGACGTCAATCATCTAACCTCTGAATAGGAACGCCCAGTCCCACGGGAATCAGAACCCAGAAGTCGGGGGGAAAATAATATAACGGTATATACGGCGAAAAAAAATTTAAAATAAAAAAACAGCATACTGTACATATCGTTAGTATGCTGGATGTAATGTTATAGAATTGTTTTAGGGTGAACCTCCACTTTAAACAGTGCAAGTTTAGGAGATATTTGCTTTGCCTACAGGTAAGCCTTATTATACCTGTAGGTACAAGTCAAAAAGAAGACTTTACTACCACTTAAACTATGGAGAGTATAATAAGAATATAGTTAATCAGAGACAGTGAGAGGGGACTCAACCCTCCCGCCCCCCCCCCCAAACACACACACCCCTTATCAAACTTTTGTGGTACACCTCTATTCAAGAAAGTTGCCTTATAGAAGCTGAGGGCCCTGTTGACCAATAACTTCCAAGCTGCTAATATTGAACCTGCAGCCTTTTCCCCAACAGGATAATGTTTCTTTGTACAATACAGTAGTAGAGTAAGTAGGGCAGGTATAGCTTGAGTAGGGGCCCATCCATCCACCAAACTTAAAAGGCAAGTTCTTATAGGGGCTGAATGGTAGTATAGTGGTAAAATGTTTAATGTATTGAAGGGCTTTAACCCAAAATACCTGGATAGCTGGGCAATCCCATAAAATCTGCCCCAGGGAAGGAGCAGCGCCAACAGGAGGAAGCGCGAACTCCATAAATCTTAGCTCGTTTGGCAGGAGTTAAAGGGGTTGTAAAGGTTTGTTTTTTATTTTCTAAATAGGTTCCTTTAAGCTAGTACATTGTTGGTTCCCTTACCTTTTCCTTCGATTTCCTTTCTAAATGTTTTTTTTCTTTGTCTGAATTTCTCACTTCCTGTTCCTCCTCAGTAAGCTTGCCCCCATCATCCGAGCCATTCTGGCTGGGGGTTAGTCAGCCAGAACAGCTTACTGAGGATGAACAGGAAGTGAGAAATTCAGACAAAGAAAAAAAAAATTTAGAAGGGAAATTGAAGGAAAAAGTTAGTGAACCAACAATACACTAGCTTAAAGGAACCTATTTAGAAAATAAATAACCTTTACAACCCCTTTAAGTTCGGTATATTCGGTGTAGAAATGTGTAATGTATAAGTTGATCCCTGGCAGAGATTAACCTGGTAAATGGTGCATCCCACACATTTTTCCAATCCTCGTCATCAAGGTCTGGCACATTAGATAACCACGAAGACTTACAAATACTGAGCAATTTGGTAGTTTTGTAGTTTTGGGGGATAAATATTTGTAAATGGCCGATAGGGGTTTGACAAGATCATCGTTTAACATTGACTCCAGGTCTGAAGGACGGAAGGAGACCTGGGCACAACCAAAATTGAGACTGGTAGGCATGTCACAGCTGCATATATCTGCAATAAATCTGTATTGGGGAGTTGATATAAGGATATGAGGACCTAACCCCATACCTCGTCAACAAAATAGGGTTTTCATAGATATTAGAGTGTGGGGAAGGTCGGGATTTTACCATAGGGGGGCATGGGATAGCTACATAGTTAGTCAGGTTGAAAAAAGACACAAGTCCATCTAGTTCAACCATAGAAAATAAAAAAAATATCGTACAATCCCATATACCCAATTCTATACCCACAGTTGATCCAGAGGAAGGCAATTTGTTACAGCAGGGGGGAAAAATCCTTCCGGATCACCCGAGAGGCAATGGGATTTTCCCCGGATCAGCTTTACCTATAAATGTTAGTACTCAGTTATATTATGTATATTTAGGAAAGTATCCAGGCCTTTCTTAAAGCAATCTACTGAGCTGGCCAGAACCACCTCTGGAGGGAGTCTATTCCACATTTTCACAGCTCTTGTTGAACGTAAAGTGAATAACTCAACACCAAGTTCACCCTTATGTATTTGTACATGTTGATCATATCTCCCCTTATTCTCCTCTTCTCAAGAGTGAATAAATTCAGTTCCTCTAATCCTTCCTCATAGCTGAGCTCCTCCATGCCTCTGATCAGTTTGGTTGCCCTTCTCTGCACTTTCTCCAGTTCCCCGATATCCTTTTTGAGAACTGGTGCCCAAAACTGAACTGCATATTCCAGATGAGGTCTTACTAATGATTTGAACAGGGACAAAATTATATCTCTCTCTCTGGAGTCCATACCTCTCTTAATACAAGAAATGATTTTGCTTGCTTTAGAAACCGCAGCTTGACATTGCATGCCATCATTGGGCTTATGATCTACCAAAACCCCCAGATCCTTTTCCACTAAGGATTCCCCCAGTTGTACTCCCCCTAATATGTATGTTGCATGCATATTCTTAACCCCCAAGTGCACAACTTTACATGAAATGTTCCCCTAAATTCTGCCCCTTGTGTCATACTCCAGGCCCTCATGACAGATCTCATAGAGCTAGTTTAAGTGTTAGGAGACCGAGGACCCCTATGAACTTGATGTGGTAGTGCTTCGTAAGAGAAACAGTCATGTTTTACTGCCACTTATGTTAATAAATACATATCTTTTTTTTAAGGTTTGCAATTTAATCAATATATTAAAAATTATCAGTAATTTCCCTTTAAAAAATAAATAAAAAATTACAATCCATGCTTTACATAGTCTACTAAAAGCCAGTATATTTACACTCTCTACCGCTTATCCGTTTTCTTTTGCGGTTTGCGATTTTCAGGTTACCCTGGTTTTCAGGTTTCCTGTGATCTTTTGTCTTTCGTCTATAGGCATACAGGGTTATGCAGGATTCTCTCTTTTATTCTGAATTTATCATTGATCTTTTGATGTTGTTTGATTTTTTCTTTCCTTGGCATTTCTCTTGGTACTTGAAGCTCTTTTTTCTTTTAGATGAGACTTTAACACTCCCCAAAGAGACAAAAAAGCTGGTGCAGGTAAAAGATACAAGCACAAGACGTAGCTAAAAAAAAACTGTACATATGGCCAAATGCCAAGTAATTATGACAGCTCAACCTCCAATACAATTGGGTATTCTTTTTGGCCCATTAAAAAAATAGAGCTGCTCTGCTGACCAACTGGAATGTACAAAGAGGCAGCACCATTCGGACCGACCATTCGCGCAAACATTTAGAACCCCATTGAAATCTATGGGACTCGAATGTTCAAATTCAAAAGTGCTCATTTTAAAGCCTAATATGCAAGTTATTGTCATAAAACGTCTTTGAGAACCCGGGTCTTGCCCCAGGGAACATGTATCGATGGAAAAAAAAGTTTTAAAAATGGTAGTTTTTTCAGGAGCAGCGATTTTAATGATGCTTAAATTTAAAAAAAAAAATGACCCGGGTTCTCAAAGACGTTTTCACAGGCATACTATAGACACCCAGCAGGTACAATATTTAAAGGAATTTTTCATTTTTTTTTATTTAAGCATCATTAAAATCACTGCTCCTGAATCAGGAGCAGTGATTTTAATAAAGCTTAAATAAAAAATTAAAAAATGAAAAATTCCTTTAAATATTGTACCTGCTGGGTGTCTATAGTATGCCTGTGAAGTGGCAGGTGTTTAGAACTGTCCCTGCACAAAATGAGATTACTATAAGAAAAAAGTAATTTAAAACTGCTTGCAGCTTTAATGTAATGTCTGGTCCCTGCAATATGGATGAAAATCATTGTGAAAATTAGCACAGACACAGACAGTACATACACCACGTTGCGTTAGGTGCAAACTACAGAGCACACGGTCAGTATACACCAAATAGCTTTAGGTGCAAACTACAGAGGACACAGGCAATAAACCACGTAAGAATACTGCAGCTAGCACAATCATGGATTTGGAAGCTCACTTAATGGTTTGAAAAACTGTTACATGCTTTTGTGCCGAAACACGAGAGTGTCAGGCAACTCGTTCTGGTGAGTGGCCAATTTTTATTGGTGGAGGATTCACTTTGCACATCGGGTGTGGTGGAAGATTTCTTTGAAGATTTCACATTTGAGAAAGAGAAAGAAAATTTTTTCCTCGTTTTTTCAAACACTTATGAACTGTTTTTGCTTTTGAACACTTTTATTCATGGGTTCTTTTCATTGGTCTATTTATTCATTTATTTATCTAGACCTGTTTGGTTTACCTGTGTGGGTCATACACACATTAGCGCTGTTTATATATGATTTAAATAAAAATGTCACTGTTTGAATACATTATATATACTTTGTCACATTTATCTTTTAAAACAGCAGCTGTGAACTTTTTGCTCTTACATAGTCCTTAGCGCAGCGGTGGGAGTCACTAGGGCGCGTTTATTGTGATCACCATTTTTTTTAGCACAATCACCTGCCTGCCAGTAAATTAGGAAGAACTGATCTAGCTAAACTATACAGTGTATAAATATATGTACAACACCTGGGATGTATATATATCCTCTACACACTGTAACATTAACTGACTAGCCTGCCTGCCTGCTCTATCTACCTGCAAAAAATGACCCTCGCTCTGTCTCTCTCTGTTCTCTCTTAACCACCGCAACACACTACACAAGGCTGACCTGCAGACGGCCTTTTATATTGTGGGGCGTGTACTAAACCCCCTGGCTTTGGCCAATTATGGCTCTCTGTTTTTTTTTGCGTGCTGTGATTGGCCAAGCATGCGGGTCATAGTGCATGCTTGGCCAATCATCAGCCAGCGATGCCACAGTGAATTATGGTCTGTGAAACATAACTCGAATTTGGCGAGAACGGGCCAAAACGTTCGTAATTCGACGAACGATCGAACATACGATGTTCGAGTCGAACATGAGTTCGAGTCGAACATGAGTTCGACTGCAGCAGGCTTAAAGCTGCTGCAGATATATGCTTAAAGTTTTTATTGCTTTCTGTGCCCTCTTTAAGGAGATCTGCCTATTTTTTTCAAAATTGTCGCTCTATTTTTGTTTAGAGCGCAAAAACTAAAAACCACAGAGGTGATCAAATACCACCAAAAGAAAGCTCTATAGTGGGGAAAAAAGGACATCAATTTTGTTTGGTAGTCACGTCGCACGACCGCACAATTGTCAGTTAAAGCAGTGCAGTGCCGAATCGCAAAAAGTGACCTGGTCTTTGACCAGCAATATGGTCGGGGGCTTAAGTGGTTAATGTATATACAGACTTATTTTACTGCTGTGGGTTTAGTAACACACAAATGCACTTAGGAGATATAGTTAAAGCGGGAGTTCACCCATTTATAATTTTTTTTTTTTTCTCCCCTTAGATTCCTGCTCGTTCGGTCTAGGGGAATCGGCTATTTGTATTAAAATATGAGCAGTACTTACCCGTTTTCGAGATGCATCTTCTTCCGTCGCTTCCGGGTATGGGTCTTCGGGAGCGGGCGTTCCTTCTTGATTGACAGTCTTCCGAGAGGCTTCCGACGGTCGCATCCATCGCGTCACTCGTAGCCGAAAGAAGCCGAACGTCGGTGCGGCTCTATACTGCGCCTGCGCACCGACGTTCGGCTTCTTTCGGAAAATCGTGACGCGATGGATGCGACCGTCGGAAGCCTCTCGGAAGACTGTCAATCAAGAAGGAACGCCCATTCCCGCAGCCCATACCCGGAAGCGACGGAGAGGATGCATCTCGTAAACGGGTAAGTACTGCACATATTTTAAAACAAATAGCCGATTCCCCTAGAGAAAACGAGCAGGAATCTAAGGGGAAAAAGTGCCCTCTAAGGGTGAACCCCCGCTTTAAAGGAGTTGTAAAGGTACAATTTTTTTTTCCTAAATAGCTTCCTTTACCTTAGTGCAGTCCTCCTTCACTTACCTCATCCTTCCATTTTGCTTTTAAATGTCCTTATTTCTTCTGAGAAATCCTCACTCCCCGTCTGTAACTCCACATAGTAATGCAAGGCTTTCTCCCTGGTGTGGAGTGTCGTGCTCGCCCATTAACACAAAGCTCTTTTCTCTATCTGCAACGTAGAGAGCGTCCTGACTCTCCTGTAATCAGCAAAGGCTGATTTTGTTATTTTATCTTTTAACTTTTTTGGCTACAGTTTTTCTTTAAAAAAAAACTTCAAGAGCACCTAGAATTAATCTAACTTTATTTCTCAGTACATTTTGAAAAATTAAATCCACTTGAAATCCATAGACAATACAAATCCGATTGATGCAATAGGCTGCCAAATAATAATTTCTCCCCCACGACAGATATATAAAGGCATACTCATATCCTTCTGATGAAACATTGTTTCGTTGTCGCTAGTATTACTTAACATTATACAAAATACACACTCATCACTGTTATCTACTAAGCAGGCTCATTCTTCCAATTAGATGAAGACTGCCAATTAAATGCTGTTAATACTATGTTCTTATGACTCACTAGTCTAATTTATGTGTAAATACTGGTTGCATGCCCATGTTCTAATTTGCATTTAAATGCCATTATTATCTACAGAATTCTTTATAAACAACAGTGACCTCTTCATTACCATCCAATTTCTGTTGGTAATCGTGCAAAAAATGGTACCGCCAACCAGACCTTGTGTTTGCATGTTCAAGTGAGTGCTTATTGAGCATTTTGCAGCATTTGGGGTTACTACACTTAACCCCCAGACCATATTGCTGGTCAAAGACCCGAGCACTTGCGATTCAGCACTGCGTCGCTTTAACTGACAATTGCGCGGTCGTGCGATGTGGCTCCCAAACAAAATTGGCGTCCTTTTTTCCCACAAATAGAGCTTTCTTTTGGTGGTATTTGATCACCTCTGCGGTTTTTAGTTTTTGCGCTATAAACAAAAATAGTGCGACAATTTTGAAAAAAATATATTTTTTTTACTTTTTGCTATAATAAATATCTCCCACAAATATATAAAAAACAATTTTTTTCCTCAGTTTAGGCCGATACGTATTGTACATATTTTTCGTTAAAAAAAAATCGCAATAAGCGTTTATTGATTGGTTTGCGCAAAAGTTATAGCGTTTACAAAATAGAGGGTATTTTTATGGCATTTTTATTAATATTTTTTTTTACTAGTAATGGCGGCGATTAGCGTTTTTTTTTTTCGGTACTGCGACATTATGGTGGAGACTTCGGACACATTTTTGGGACCATTGGCATTTTTATAGCGATCAGTGCTATAAAAATGCATTGGATTACTATAAAAATGCCACTGGCAGTGAAGGGGTTAACACTAGGGGCGGGGAAGGGGTTAAGTATGTCCCTGGGTGTGTTCTAACTGTAGGGGGGGTGGCCTCACTAGGGGAAATGACCGATCTTCTGTTCATACATTTTATGAACAGAAAATCAGCATTTCCCTTCCTGACAGGACCGGGAGCTGTGTGTTTACACACGCAGCTCCCAGTCCCCGCTCTGTAACGAACGATCGCGTGTGCCCAGGGGCAATCGTGCCCGCCAGGCACACGCATGGGAGTCACGAGAGCCGACGTAGAGCTACGGGCTCTTGCGCAGGGGAGCCAACCTGCTGCCGTAAAACGACGGTGGCAGGTCGGCAAGTAGTTAAAGGGGTTGTAAATAAAAAAAATGTTTTTGCTGAAATGACTGTTTACAGGGTATAGAGACATAATAGTTAACTGATTCCTTTTAAAAACTATTAAAGATAGATACAAATCATAATGTACCTGTAGTTTCTAGTTTAGTTTTTGCATGTTGTTTCCTGCCTCTCTGCCTTACAGAGCATACAGAGCCATAGAGCAGTGATGGTTTGGAAAAAGGAAACTAGACACACAGTAATCACACCTCCTTGATTAGTGACCACAGAGAGAAAGCTCCCAGCATTGTGGTCATCAGGAAACAGACAACCAGGATGTGTGGAGATCAGAGAAGAATTACAGCAACTTGAGAGCAAAAACGAACAATGAGGACATGAGAACAGCACTGCATTAAGGTAAAGGAAGCTATTAAGATAAAAAAAAAAACTATAAGTAGATTATGTCCTGGTCAAAGCCCAATGCCAAGTTATTTTTTTTCCTAAAAATGTTCTACTCTGTTTAGTTTAGTTTCAGAAAACAATCTTAAGAAAAATGAAAAGGCATATTCTTACCTGCTCTGTGCAATGGTATGGTCCCCCACCAGCGTGCCCATCTCCTCTTTCTCAGTGTACCCCATAGGAAGCCGACTCCTATGGTGGTGCACCTGTGGCTCGCTTCTGAGGGAAGCTGAGTGTGTCTATTAATACAGACAGCACGGTTGGGCTGCCCCCACTCCCTCCTTACAGCATTTGATTGACAACAGCAGTAGCCAATGGCTCTTGCTGCTGCCTTTGAGCCTGTGAAAGGAGAGAGAGAAAGAACCCCATATGGGCACAGCGCTGCATTGATAAAGGACTAAGAAGTCTTAAAGGGGTTGTAAACCCTCAAGTTTTTTCACCTTAATACATTCTATGCATTAGGGTGAAAAACCTTTAGTGTAGCAGCCCCCAGAGTCACCATTTTACTTACCTGAGCCCTGTCTGTGCCAGGAACAAGCACACCAGCTCCAGCCGGTGTCTCGTGTTCTGATTGGATAGATTGATAGCAGAGCAGCAATTAGCTCCCGCTGCTGTGATGTGGGAGTCGTTCCTAGCCCTGCTGTCTGTGTCAATAGACGCAGCAGCAGGACACATCATTGCTCCCCACACGGGTGCCTTGAGGGAGAGCGCTTTTCTGACAGGGCACTCGAGAACGGGAGGAGTCAGGAGCGCCGCTGAGGGACCCCAAAAAAGGAGGATCAGGACCACTCTGTGCAAAACCAATTGCACAGAGGAGGTAAGTATAACATGCTTGTTTAAAAAAATTAAAATAAAAAATGTACCTTTAGATATCCTCTAAGGAGACTCACTGGCTGTGATTGAAAGCAGTGGGAGCCAATGGTCGTTTCAGTCAATGAGGAGGGAGAGTCCCTGGAGAGATGAGGCTCCTGTGCACATCTCTGGATCGCTATGGGGCTCAGGTAACTATAGGGGGGGGGGGGGCGGGTGCACAAAATAGTTTTTTTACAGTCATGCAGGGGGGCAGAGCCATGGTTCTGTGTTTGAATGGACACGTAGAGCAGTGGCTTAGGAGCGAGCCTGCCTGGGTGCCCCCAGAGCAAGCTGCCTGCTCTGGGGGCACTTAGCAGGAAGGAGGGGTCAGGCTGGCGGGGGACCCAAGAAGAGGGGAATCGGGGCTGCTCTGTACAAAACCACTGCACAGAGCAGGAAACTATGAAGTTTAGTCTTTTTTTAAATGCCTTTAATATCACTTTAATGCAGGTAATGCATTAAAGTGGAAAAAAACTTCCGGCTTTAGAACCTCTTTAAATATGCTGTTGTCATAAGCATGTAATCTCTTTATTGAAGAATCTCAAAGTGTATGCAGGCAAAATCAATTGCCTAACAAGGACACAACTGCCTTACAATTGACCTCCCACCAGTGAATCACTGAAAACCTACATATTTCCGTGATTGTAATTCAAGACTTGAATCTGAAGGACAGCGGAGGAAATGATGACTAAATACCATTTCAAAGACGTTAGAGATAAAGTTCTACAAATACATAAAAACAATATCCAGGTATGGTTTGGATGCCCCAGTAGGTACTGCAGATTTAGGGCCCATTGACACCAGGTGCGTTGGGCTGCCCTGAGCAATCTTTCCTAGTGCAGTCCCAATACATGGACAAGGCAAAGTACCTTGTGTTCTATTTGCCCAGTTTACACCACTTTAAAAAGTAGGGCATGTGGTACTTTTTTCACCGCGTATTGCACTGCACTACAATGTACTCTGGTGCAAAAACATTGTGCCATTCCAAAAGAGTTAAAAGAGCATGGGTACTGCGCACACCAGCAGCCATGTTACAACACATCAGTCCTCTAAAACTGTGCTCCAGCCATGGATACTCCCACCTCCTTCTAATACCTGCAGCAATACAAAAAAAAAAATCTAAAAACCCTTTGACTTTATAAAATCCATGGTCATGCTCCAAGTCTTCTCTCTAACTCACTGCAGAGTGGCAGGGTGCCACATCACTGCCTGGGTGACACGGCCACTCACTTCCTGTTGACTGTCCAGTGGTAGGTCTTCTCAGGTCCCGAGGGCACTGGTCATTGGCAGGCATGGTCCACAATGCTGCCCCCACTGGAAAAGGTGCCGCTAAAGGACACCTGACAGCTTTGTATTTCTTTTAATTCACTTAATTATGGGAGCGTGGGGCAGAGGAAGGCGGCAGCATTTTTAGCACATATTGAATTATGTTGCCCATGCATTCTCTGGCAGTCAAACATTTCAGATAGCTGACTTGCAACTTTCAGGAAGAGATTTGCACTTACTTGTTTTCTGCAGCAGCTGCTCCAGGCTACCACTAGAGGGAGTTATTTATCCCAATATAGAGCCTATCACCATCTCCAAACAGCACCCTCTAGTGGTGAATATAAGCAGTGGCTGCAGATGGGGAACTAAGTGTTAGTACACTTCTAAAGGCTGCAGGCTGGTGTCTGAATCTTCTAGCTGTTGGCAAGACTTGTGCCCTTTGTAATTCTGTTTTTGGAGCAGGCGGCTCAAACTAGTAAAAGCAATGTGGTGAAAGTGCACTTATTCTTGCTCATGGACAATTATTTAATGTGCCAACTTCTTAGCAACCCAATGTTTCTACTCGTGTTTATATCATTTTGTGGTTTTATGATTTAAGCACTTCCAGATCATTACTTATACGTTTCACACAGCCTGAAATCAATATTTTACAGCCTTTTTAAACCGGGGAAAATATTTTATGAACACCCTGAATGCTTAACAACGTCTGTTGCCATTTGACATAGCAGTCGCAATCAGTCCACATATAACTACAGAGTGCAACATGCTGGGAAATCTCTGAAAATAAAATTATACGCAGGTCTTGTATGGGACAGAAAAATTATTCCTGGAAAATAAAGGGCCAGATTCTCGTCCAGCGGCGTATCTTTGCGGCGGTGTAACGTATTCGATTTACGTTACGCCACCGCAACTTAGACGGGCAAGTGCTGTATTCTCAAAGCACTTGCTCCGTAAGTTGCGGCAGCGTAGTGCAAATCGGCCGGCGTAAGCCCGCCTAATTCAAATTTGGAACAGGGGGGCGTATTTTACGTAAATGTTGTGTGACCCGACGTGATTGACGTTTTTTACGCACGGCGCATGCGCCGTCCGTGGAAATCTCCCAGTGTGCATTTCTTCTAATACGCCGCAAGGACGTATTGGTTTTGACGTGAACGTAAATTACGTCCAGCCCCATTCACGGACGAGTTATGCAAACGACGTAAAATTTTCAAATTTCGTCGCGGGAATGACGGCTATACTTAACATTGGTACACCGCACTTACGCCACCATATAGCAGGGGTAACTATACGCCGGAAAAAGCCTAACATAAATGGCGTAACTTTACTGCGTCGGCCGGGCGTACGTTCGTGAATTCGCGTATCTAGCTGATTTACATATTTCGACGCGTAAATCAGCGTACACGCCCCTAGCGGCCAGCGTAAATATGCAGTTACGATCCGACGGCGTAAGAGACTTACGCCTGTCGGATCTAACAGATATCTAAGCGTAACTGATTCTAAGAATCACGCGCATAGATACGACGGCACAACGCAGAGATACGACGGCGTATCTGGAGATACACCGTCGTATCTTCACTGAGAATCTGGGCCATAGTGTGCCATCCAAAAATTTAGTAAGCTTTTAGCAGTAAGTGCAGAAAAATAGGCTTGTTTCATCAATACAAAAGTCTTCCTTAAAGTGGAGGTTCACCCTAAAACAATTATCTAACATTACATCCAGCACACTGCCGACATGTACAGTATGCAGGTATTTTTTTTTTTCGCCGTACATACCAGTATATTGTTATTTTCCCCCCAGCTTCCGGGTTCTGATTCCCGCTGGGCTGGACGTTCCTATCCCTGGGTTAGATGATTGACATCTGGTGAAAAACTTCCCAAGGCACACAAGGTGCGTCACCAGTTTTCCGTAAATAGCCGACCTGCGAGTCGGCTCTATATGGCGCCTGCGCAGTCAGCTCTACAGGGCGGGCGCAGGCACCGTATAGCGCCGACTCGCAGGTTGACTACTTACGGAAAACTGGTGACGCGCCTTATGCGCCATGGGAAGTTTTTCACCAGACGTCAATCATCTAACCCAGGGATAGGAACGTCCAGTCCCGCGGGAATCAGAACCCGGAAGCTGGGGGGAAAATAACAATATAACGGTATGTACGGTGAAAAAAAAAAATACCTGCATACTGAACATGTCGTTAGTATGCTGGATGTAATGTAATGTTAAATAATTGTTTTAGGGTGAACCTCCACTTTAAGTATGGCTTCATGCACACTGGGCTTTTGGTCCCTGTGCATGAGATTGCAGCATTTGTGTGCGGGTGGAAGGCACAGAGGTACCGTCCAGCCCCACTATGAAAGGCTGAAAGCTGCTGCAGCTGGACATTGCACCGAATAGTACTAACCTTTAGAGCAGTATGTGCCCAGAACACACAAAGTCAACATGAGTACAGCTTTTATGAGTACAGCCATTAACTTGTACTGGCAGCTGTAGCTGAATTTTAAGCTTGAGGACGTTTGAGCTATTAAACATCCATGTACATGAGGGCTAAATAAACCTGTCAGTACAAAGCAAACAGAAATCAAAGCTGCTATAACAAGATATTCTTGACACCTCCCGATAGTATTAAGGTGGTAGTAAATTCCGAAAAGAATACAAAAAGTCCCCCCGCAAGTTAGAGTGTTACTAAACTCAGGACCCTGCATTCACTATATCTGGTCTCCCACAGTATACAGAACATGGAAATGCAATCGTTTTAGTAAATATAAACTGCCAATTACCTTTTCTCATCAGCAGTATATAGCAGTCTTGTGACTTATATCAGTGTCTGGTTAAAGCTTGTAGGAGGAGAAATGTGTGATTCTTCCCCAAAGAAGCTTGTGTACTTTTTCAAACTTCATGCAACAGGCAACAATTCATACAACACTTGGGTGTGAATGGACCCATTGAGAATAATGAGAGTCTTTATTTTCAGCGTCATTGAGTTCTGATGTGGAAGTCATATCCCTCAAAACGCGTTAGCGCTTGTATCTCCAGCTGAAGTCTTCTTATTGGACTCCTGAAGTTAGAAGCTCATTGGCTACCATGCAAAGCTGCACCAGATTTTGCACTCTACAGTTTTAGTAAATCCCCCCCATTATATGCTGGCAGGCGCATAGTCTTGATGAGTACACTCTCTTTTACTAATAAATGGTGCTGAAAAAGTGAATGTAAACCCTCACATATACCCAGTAAAGTGAGCAGCCTCAGATGATACACAGAGATTAATCAAATCTCCCTACATAAGTTTTACGTGTATATCTTCTGTCTTCAGCTTGCTATATTCTTTAGAAAGTGCACATCGTGTTAGAGATTTTTTTCTGCCTGTCCAGCACTGGGAGTGGATTCCTGGCAAACACTGTGTGACAGCTGATTGGAGGAAAGGCCCCCCCATAGGCAAAGGAAGGAAGGAATGTGCAGAGATGTGCTGTGAATAGACCAGCTCTCTGCTAATCTATTTATAGTACCCACCCCAACACAAAATTCAGGCCGGTTTTATCTCGGTTGTCGGAGAACTTGTCAGAAGTTATGCTAATAACAGAGGAACGGAAAATCAAAAAGACACAGGAGTCAGGGCTTTGGAGAGAGATAAGAAAACAAAACAGAAACATGTGCTTAGGTCAAATTTCATGAATCAGGGTTACATCCACTTTAACTGTTTTCCGACCAGCCACCGTCATTATACAGTGGCAGGTTGGCTCGTTCCCACAAAACGCCGTAGGTGTACGTCCGCTTGTGAACTCATTGTTGTGGGTGTGCACGAGCGCTCTCCCACTAGCCTGCAGGGGAGCCAATCAGCGGGTCCGGCAAACTCGATGTCCGCCAGCCACCCGCGATCGTTCCCCACAGTGACAGAATGGGGATCTCCGTTCTGATAGGGAAGATCACACAGATCCTGTATTTCTGCTAAGCAGGAATCTGTGACAGATCGGTGTGTTTTCCCAGTCGCACAGTCCCCCATACAATTAGAAAACACAAACAGGGAACACATTTAACCCCTTGATCGCCCCTGATGTTAACCCCTTCCCTGCCAGTGTCATTAGTACAATAATAGTGCATATTTTTTAGCAGTGATTACTGTAGTAATGTCACTGGTTCTCAAAAAATCTCAAAAATGTCAGTTAGATGTCCGATCTGTCCACCGCAATGTCGCAGTCGCGTTAAAAATCACTGATCACTGCCATTACTAGTAAGAAAAAAATAAATGCATCAAATCTATCCCCTATTTTGTAGACACGATAACTTTTGCACAAACCAATCAATATTAGTAAGACACCAGTTCTCAAAAAGGATATCGGGGAACTGGAGAAAGTGCAGAGAAGGGCAACCAAACTGATAAGAGGCATGGAGGAGCTCAGCTATGAGGAAGGATTAGAGGAACTGAATTTATTCTCTCTTGACAAGAGGCGAATAAGGGGGGGATTTGATCAACATGTACAAATATATAAGGGGTCCATATAGTGAACTTGGTGTTGAGTTGTTCACTTTTAGACCCCTTTAGCGTTAAAAATAGCGCTATTAAAACGCTCATAAAACGCTCTCCATGCATCTCAATGGACCCTTTCACACAGAGTCCTGCAAGCAGCATCTTTGAAGCAGCTTTTGGGCGCTGAAAAAAACGCTCCAAAAACACCCCTCTCCATTGAAATGAATTGAAAGCGCTGTAAAAACGCCTTATCCTTTCACACTGAGGCACTGCAAAAACACTCCCTAAAACGTTAGGGTCTTAGCGGTGCTTTACCAGCACATTGGGATTGCAGATGAGGCTTCGCTCCAATAACGCTCGAAAAACGATTGAATAACGCTTGAAAGCCCCAGTGTGAAAGGGGCCTAAGGACCCTCCTGCTCGCCCCCTCCCCCCTCCAGAGGCTTTCTCCACACCAGGGAGAAAGCCTCGCATTACTGTGTGGAGTTACAGACAGAAAAACAGGAAGTGAGGATTTCTCAGAAGAAATAAGGACATTTAAAAGCAAAATGGAAGGATGAGGTAAGTGAAGGAGGACTGCACTGAGGTAAAGGAAGCCATTTAGGGGGAAAATTGTACCTTTACAACCCCTTTAAGGTTATGCACACGGCTTCACGGCCGGGCACCCACTGCGCATGCGCGAGCGGCACTGCGCATGCGCGAACGGCGCCGTCCGATTGGACAGGCGCTCGCCTACAGGGAGGGGCTGCAAGAAGGCGATTAAGCTAATCGCCTTTCCAGCCCCTTCGGCGGAAGGAGGAAGTGGGACAGGAAGTTCCCTTCTCCTGAAGCCCCCACTCCTCCCCCCCCAAAAAAATTACATGCCAAATGTAAGGGGGCGAGGAGTGGGTTAAGCGGAAGTTCCATTTTTAGGTGGAACTCCGCTTTAAGGTGTCTAGAGACACCATTGTACATGTATTGTACGGTCCATAACTTTTGGGAACTGGCAGGTTTATTTTATAATTGTAATATTTATTTATAAATGAGGAACTCACAGAAGCTATCAACAACAGATATTGCAAAATGTAAGAGGCGACAAAGATAAGAGGTGCCGCGGAGAAAAGAATTTATTCATGGTTGTGTGTGAGGTGACTCATTTGCTCCACCTTTGGTGGTAAGTTCACAGAAGGCCTCATCTCCTAATCACCAGCTTCATCTTCCCATCTCAGTGTAATGTTACAACACACCTACACACAAAGTAATCCGCAAAATGTCAGTTGCAGCAAACCGACCAAAATATTCTTTTGATATAAAAGTGTTGTTATTCACCCAAAACTAAAGGCGCTGACTGGCTCATAATTCTTGACAATCGCCAGTGATCCATGTAAGGTGAATGAGATTACAATAAATGTCAGGTAGGTTTAAAAAACAGGACAGCAGACACTGGGGTATGGGGAAAAGCAGGATTAAAAAATTACAACCCGTAACCTGCAAAACCAAAAGACAAATATTAATTAAAGCGGATGTTCGACGATTTTTTTTAAGTCAGCAGCTACAAATACTGCAGCTAATGGAAAAATAAAATATGGACAGCCGCACTCCAAAAAAACCTTGATGGTTGTCGTTATTTAAAAAAGGAAAATGGAAAAATGCACTACAAGTCACAGCACACAACACGGATAAAAAAACATCTGACGCGTTTCGCACTATAAATTAGTGCTTAATCATAGCTTACCTGTCCAGGGCGCCCGCAATGTCGGAACCCGAAGCGGATTTCTTCCACGCCTCTCAGGTGGAGTCGCTGCCATCTTCAGTAAGGGAATCAGGAAGTGAAACCTTGCGGCTTCACGTCCTGGTTCCCTATTGCGCATGCACAACTCACGCTGCATGTTCCCACTGGTCCATGCTGTCTTCAGGGACCTGTGTGTGTCCCAGAACACAGCGGGGGCAGGAAGTGGTGTAGATACCCACAGGTGG
Organism: Rana temporaria; assembly: GCF_905171775.1. Classification (NCBI taxonomy): domain Eukaryota; kingdom Metazoa; phylum Chordata; class Amphibia; order Anura; family Ranidae; genus Rana; species Rana temporaria. The sequence continues at coordinate 42,481,708 of NC_053495.1, forward strand.
CTCGGGTATCTATGCCCTGTGTTACACAGGTATCTCCCCCCCCCCCGAAAGGTGTCAAATGTGACACGGGAGGGGGGAGGGTTCCAAAAAGCGGAAGTTCCATTTTTGGGTGGAACTCCGCTTTAAAAAAAAACACACAGCTAATGGACATTCTCTTGATTGGCATTCAAGTAATGCACCACTTAGCGGGTAAGGTATTTAAATTTTATATATATATATATATATATATATATATATATATATATATATATATATATATATATATATATCTCAAAAAGTAAATGCTATCTACCAAAGAAAATATTCCTAACAGGACCCAAGGAATACTCGACTGAGTGGCTAAAGTCATTCTATTAAAGAAGATATGTATTATTATACAGGATTTATAAGAGGGTTAGGAGAGCCCTGCTCATAAGAGCTTACAATCTAACCACTTAAGGACCTTGCCTGTTTTTCAGACTCGGTGTTTACAAGTTTAAAACATTTTTTTTTGCTAGAAAATTACTTAGAACCCCCAAACATTATACATTGTTTTTACTAACACCCTAGAGCAGGGGTCTCCAAACTATGGCCCTCCAGTTGTTCGGGAACTACAATTCCCATCATGCCTAGTCATGTCTGAATTTCAGAGTTTTACAATGCCTCATGGGATGTATTCATAATTTGGAGCCTCTAGGCAGGCTGGATTCATAGTCTGAGCGACCAGGTTAAATAGTTCACGTGGACGGTTCTGGGCTTTTTTGAGGATATTTGAAAAATGCTCTTTTTTTGCTTTAAAGATTTCTTTGTGATATTTTTTGGTGATAAATTTGTAGATTGTGTGGTTTTCCTTTGTTGAGTTTTTTCTCCAGGCAGCTTCTGCTCTTCTGCGTTCTTGCTTCAATAATGTGAGCGTGGCATTAAACTCACACCTTGCTTTAACTTTGTCAGATGAAGTAGTGTTTTTTTTCTTCTTTGCACAGAAAGGGATGCCAATTTTCTTAAATTGCATTAGGGAATACATTGATACAAATACATATATACAGAATATAATATAGATGCAAAAAGAGTTTAGCGGCTATTCTTTTTTTTCTTTTTTTGATCCTTTAGGTGAAAACCTTTTTATTTTTATGAAACTCTAGTACTGAGAGGTTTGGGGAAAACAACCAAGATCACATTACTAGTGAAGGTCATCAATGGAAGTCCTGAGTTTGGACAAGAGATGAAGGCTGGTCTCATCAGCTTTCAATAACCATATTATTACCTGGCCATCAGAAGTTATAAGAAGACAGCCCGACAGCTCAAAACCTTTTCATTCCATTCCATTTATCGAAGAATAAAGGACAATTAATGGCAGACAATGGGGAGCCAGACTTCCAGAAAAAATTCAGACTATTTATATAAAGTAACTATAAAATAATCTGACTGTTGACATTTCTCTGATCTGCAGTAACTAGTGAGTTTCGGAGAAAGTGTAATTAAATTCCCACTTAGGACCTCTGTTTATCCCGCAGGGAACAGCAACATGGCAAAATTCCCTACACAATGGCTCAGATAAGAAATGTCTACAACCAGGGATGTGATGTTGCATACAAGAAAATGAAGACTGGAGATTACTTTTTCAGATGTGCCGTATTAAAGTTGAAGTCAACTCCCATGAATGAATTTTACCTATAGGTAAGCCTATAATAAGGCCTACCTATAGGTTCTGTAAACATCACCTAAACGTGCGTCGCTTAGGAGATATTTATGGTAGATGCAGCCGATGACATAATCGGTCCTACCCGTGTTTCCCTGAAAATAAGCCTGGGTCTTATATTAATTTTGACGGATCCGTCAGACTAATGCTAACCATCAGACAACATTAGCAAAAGTTGCCCAAACAGTGGCGCTAAAGAGCTAAAAAACAACATAGTTTCATGTATGTTGGCTGAAAAAGTTCTGCCGTCTGTATGCAGAACAAGTTCCCAGCCAACTCCCTTCAGACAAAAATCCACAGATTGTATGAAACTTTAGTTTAAATCTTTGTTCCTCTGCCCCCCAGCTGTAAACATCCAGTATTGCGGAGGGGGGAGGAGTAAAAAATGAACCCCTGGACCTGTCAAAAGTATAAACTATGCTCACCCCTTCCGCCAGCCTCCTCTATTCATAGAAGCTGTACTGTAGCATCCAGCACTGAAAATCACTCTATGAATGAAGAAGGTGGAGCTTTTATTCATCCGCCCATCCTCCATTCACAGAATGCTTTTCATTGCTAAAAAATTTAGTACAGCTTCTATAATAGGGAGACACTAATAAATAAGTGTAACGGAACCCCAAATGGGACAGGGGTTAAAGCCATTTAACCACTTAAGGACCGGACCAATATGCTGCTAAATGACCCATGGGGTTAAAGCCGTTTAAGATATTCCATTCCCGAACCCAAGACAGCTATCGACACTCCACAGTCAGGCAAACAAACCCCAATAACGAGACACACAGCTCTGTTTGAGGTTCCATACGAATAGACCCTATATTGAGAAAATCAGGCTCTTATATACAGTTAGGATACTACTCCAAATGAACAATGACCCAACTCCACCCACAACTTCATACAATGGTTCCTAACGAGTCCCATCAATACACATCTTTTAGTCAGACATTCTGACTCCGGCTCTGACATAATTTACATGAGCTAATTAACTACAACTGATACTTCATACACCTGACCTTTAGGCTGTCTGCTAACTCACAATACACATTTATCATCAATAGACCTTCACACAATACAAGGTCAATTAGCACAAGACACAATGACAGATCCTCAGAAGCCATCCTAGATTCATTTACATCACACCAGACAGACAGGTGGCTGAGTTGATGAAACCGCCTCATTCTATTGCCCCATCAAAAAGTGCCCCCATCCTATTGCCCCATCAAAAAGTGCCCCCAACCTATTGCCCCATCATAAACTGTCACATGCTCTCATTGACTTCAATGTTAAAAAAAGCGTTAAAAGGCGTAATATTTTAAAAAGTGTAAATAGTAGAAAAAAAATGAAGACATCATTAGCCGAGAGAGCTGAACATTTTTAAAGTTGAATGGTTTTAACAGCTGAAAGTATGCCGAAGTTACGCAGAGCCAAAAAACGTAAGGAATAAAATGTAAATTAAAGATAAATAAAAAAACGAACAACAATAGTGGGACTGCTGAAGAATTCCCACTAAATATAAAACGGTTTTGTATTTTTTTTTAATCTGTCTTTTTTTTTTTAATAGGAATAATAATAAATGAATAACAATACTGGGAATGCTGTTGATCATTCCTACTGATAAAAAATGAATAACAATACTGGGAATGCTATTGAGCATTCCCACTAATAAGAATAATAAAAAACGAATAACAATACTGGGAATGCTATTGAGCATTCCCACTAATTATCTTTAAACTGATCACAGCAAACGCACCCAACCGTAATCTAATGCAAACGCTGTCCAAACGCCAGTGTGCTTGTACCCTAAGGTAGTTCTCTCTGACCCAGTGGAGCAATCAGGAAAATATACAAAGCTTAAAATAAAAAGCAGTCCTGCCATCGTATAGTAGAAACGCAGATCTGGTCACTTGTTAAACTCCAATGAATATACTCTAATTTGAAACCATTCCATTTTTTTGTTTTGTTTATTCATCCAAGCTGCAATTACGAGGAAACAAATCATGCAGCCGCTTTCGCTAGATTATGACTGAAAGAGGCCAAACTCCTGAAATAAATGTGCTTTCTACTTCTTAGCCAGAAGGTAAAAGCAAGGTCACATTTCTGGGTGAATCTTCTCTTAGAGAAAGTATTAGAGGCCTAAGAAATTCACTTAACATACACTTTGCTTTAAGTAACAGTCACGGGAGGAGATACATTGAGTACATATAATAATGGCAATCCTGGCACAATCATAAGATGATTACAGAGCACCAGGATGGAAAGCCATCTACGGACACACTTACGTATAGCGGCATGATGGATCTACAGCTGAAGTCTTCTGACAGGTCTACATCTCGGGTATTAAAATATTCACTTTTGGTTCCAATATTGACAATTTTATTTAAAATTGAACTAAGAAATGTGTACACTAAGACCCCTTCCACATTGAAGCGTTTTTACAGCGTTTTAGCATTAAAAATAGCGCTATTAAAACGCTCATGAAATGCTCTCCTTTCACACCGAGTACTGCAAGCAGCATCTTTGGAGCAGCTTTTGGGCGCTAAAAGAAACGCTCCAAAAACGCCCCTCTCCATTGAAATGAATTGAAAGCGCTGTAAAAACGCCTTACCCTTTCACACTGAGGAACTGCAAAAACACCCTAAAACGTTAGGGCCTTAGCAGTGCTTTACCAGCACATTGGGATTGCAGATGAGGCTTCGCTCGAATAACGCTTGAATAACGCTCGAATAACGCTCGAAAAACACCCCAGTGTGAAAAGGGGCCTAAAATGTCCCAAACAATGGCCTGGTCATACCTTACATTAGAATTAAAATATTTATCAAACGGGGGGTGACAAGCGCAGCATGTGAGCAGACGCTTTTTCACAGAGCTCCTGGCTTCATTCTGAATTAATCCGGTTTCCAGCACCCTAAAACACCCGGTTTTGGACACCTCACATGGGGGAATGTCCACTGTACACCCTACTGCCACCTATACCCGCATAGTGGAAATGATGACCCGCGGGAGCCGAAGAGACGGCCCGAGGATGGATTACCAAAATGGCACAGCTCCATCGTCCAAACAGGAGGCGCGAGGCGGGGGGAAAAGTCTAAAGACGGGGTGAGTAAACAACTGAAATACCCCAAAGACTACACCTGAGACCACCCAAAAGACATGCGCTATTACGCCCAAAAAAATACTGAGAAATCGGGCATGGCAGGTGTGCAGTCCCTGGACAATGCCACTGCACCTAGGGACACTGACATGGAGGAGGGACACAATGAGCAGGGAGCGGCAGCCATGTTTGACCAGGCTAAGAACTGCACTGACATAATGGAGGACTCTGAGGATCCTGGAGAGGAGGGGGAGAACAACCAACCCTAGCTGCCATCCTGAGAGCAGTGAACAAGTGCTTAGCCTCAGTGAACAATTTGCAAGACCGTTTTGGGGGTCTAAAGGAGGAGGTTAGCCTGATCAGACAAGACATACAAAAAATAAGGGAGAGAACCATAGCAGCAGAGAGTAGGATTAGCGGAATAGAAGACAAGCTTTCCACAATGCTTAGGTAGTCTTAGTCCACCACACGCCTGGCTAAGGCCACTGACATGCGTGCTCAGGACTTTGAGTACTGCTTAAGGCGCAATAACGTCCGTATAGTGGGATTAATCAAGAAGGTGGAGGGCCGTGACCCCACGCAATTTGTGGAACAGTGGCTGTCAGATGTCTTTGTAAAAGAGGCTGTTATATCCTCTGTGTTGTGAGAGACACAAGACTCTGGTCTGGTACAATGGATGTTTATTCAGTACAGGAGGTACACTGCAAAATGCATCTCAGGACATTACATATCTCTGCTTCCTACATGTGGTCTCTCTAAGATGGCTACTATGCCCCTTGACCCTTGTCATCACTGCTGGGTGGAGCCAGCCTTAAAGTGCCAGTACATGTGGAACCCTTCAGGTATAACACCTTCCATCCATCCCTAAAAAAAAACAAAACAAAACAATAACAGGCACAAAACATTAACTGATAACTGTCCAATAACAGTCCTCCAAACACAGGAGAATTACGGGACTTCAAGCTTGCGGGGTTAATATGTCATCGGATCACTTCCGTCGGCCCCGTCGAAAGTCTCGTAACCGCTCTTGCAACTGAAACCGGTCAGGAGGGCGACAGTGTCGTTGAGGCCGGGCATCCAGCGATTCGGGACCGGAGGATACAGGGCTGGCCGGAATGGGTACCGGCGGGGCCAAGAAGGGATCCCCCAGCTCAGAGGGTAAACAGACCTCCGGACCAGAGCTGGAGGGCTCTGTTGGAGCAGAGTTCAAAAGTTCAGAGTCCCGACAATCATCAGTCTCTGTGCATCCTGATTCGCTGGGAGCAGATCCTTGAGACACTGGTGGTTCAGCCGGCATCAGGGATTCGGGCAGTTGAGAACGAGGACGCAGTTGGTCCGCATGACGTCTGCAAATGGAACCATCTTCCAGGCGGACCTTGTACATCTTGGGTCCCAAGGTCTCTGCAATGACAGCAGGAAGCCAACGGGTGTTGGAAGCCCCATAAGATCGGGCCCATACCTTTTGTTGGGCTGTGAATCGGGGGAGCTCATTGTGTTTGACCATCTTGTCTTGGGACTGTAGTACATGTTCCTGGACTGTTTGAGGGCGGAGCATATCCAAAACAGTCCATGGCTGCCGCCCCAGAAGGAGTTCTGCTGGAGTTTTCCCAGTGGTTGCATGTGGTGTATTTCTGTAAGCAGAAAGGAAGGAGTCCAGCTGCTGGGGTGACAGGGACTGTTGTTTACTTGCAGCCACTGTAGCTTTGAAATAGCGTTTAAAAGTCTGCACAAACTGCTCTGCTTGACCATTTGTAGCCGGGTGGTAAGGTGCGGTCAACTTGTGCTTGATGTTGTGGGCAGTCAGGAAATGCTGAAACTCCTGACTGGTGAATTGTGCACCGTTGTCTGTGACGATTTCTCTGGGGTATCCAAACGTAGCAGCGAGATGTAACAGTATGGAAACCGTTGCCTTAGTCGTTGGCTGAGTAACAGGAATGACCTCAGGCCACTTTGAATGGGCGTCCACTATGATCAAGAAGGTGTGTCCTCTGATCGGGCCTGCAAAGTCCAAGTGTAGGCGAAACCAAGGAACCGTGGGCCAAGTCCAGGGCTGGACGCACCCTCGAGGAGGGTCTCTTGCCGTTTGTGCACATCCAGCACAAGCATTCACATATGTTGTGATATCAGAGTCTAGGTTTGGCCACCACACATAGCCTCTGGCCTTTTGTTTCATACGTGTGCTCCCGGGATGACCAGTATGTAGCAAGTCCAGAATGTGTCTCCGGAGGGTCTGTGGAATGATCACTCGGTCTCCCCATAAAACACAGTTGCCAGCCACAGTTAATTCCATACGCCTACGGAAAAAAGGTTCATACTCCTGTGTGACAGTTGCAGGCCAACCGGACCGTACCCAGGAGAGTATGGTTTTCAGAAAGGTATCCTTGTTTGTATGGGCTGCTATCTCCCCAGAAGACAAGAAGGACAGGCTGGTGTAACGACAACTCTTGACCGGTGGAGAAGAGTCCATGGACCTCCCTGTCAGTCGGGACATAGCGTCCGCATTAGCATTGGTATCATGACCACGATACTGAATTTTGTAGCTGTATGCCCCCAAGAATAGGGCATAGCGTTGGAGGCGGGCCGCAGTAGTCTGGGAGATGCCTTTGTCAGGGCTAAAGATCTGAAGGAGTGGTTTATGGTCCGTCAGTATGGTGAATTCCCTACCATACAGGTAAAGATGAAACTTCTTAATTGCCCATATCAGCGCAAGAGCCTCTTTGTCAATGTGTGAGTAATTGCTTTCTGCTTTTGTCAAAGACCTGGAGGCAAATGCCACTGGTTTTTCTGACCCATCTGGTAAGATGTGGGATAGTACCGCCCCCAGACCATAGGGTGAGGCATCACAAGCCAAGGTGAGAGGCTTCTGGAGGTCATAGTGCACGAGCATGCGTGACGCCAACAGCTTCCGCTTAGAAACTTCAAAAGCACGTTGGCATGCAGCCGACCAGTCCCATCTGGAGTGTTTCTCCAAAAGCTTGTTCAACGGAAACAAGGTGTGTGCCAGATCTGGCAGGAATTTGTGGTAATAGTTCAGCAAGCCAAGGTATGATCGCAGCTGCTGGACGTTGGTTGGGGCTGGAGCTTTGACTAAAGCATCAACCTTGGCTTCCGTGGTGTGTATACCTTCTGCATCCACAAGGTGGGCACAAAACTCCAATTTAGGCACCATGAATTGGCATTTTGCTAAGTTCACTTTCAGACCCTGTTCTTGGAGTCTCGCCAACACAAGCTCCACATTCTGCTTGTGTTCCTGGTCGGTCCGTCCTGTAATGAGCATGTCATCTAGCAGGCACTGAGTGAAAGGAATGTCCGCCAAAATCTCGTCCATTTTTCGTTGCCAAATGGCTGGGGCAGAGGCTACCCCAAACACCATCCGATTATATTGATACAGTCCCTTGTGGGTGTTGATGGTCAGAAACTTGCGGGAAGAAGGATGGACCTTAAACTGTAAATATGCTTGTTTGAGATCAAGCTTGGTGAACTTTTGACCTCCTGCAAGAGAGGCAAAAATGTCATCTACTCTGGGTAGGGGATACTGGTCTATTTCCAGTTGAGAGTTCAGTGCCATGCGGAAATCGCCACAAATGCGCAAGTCCCCATTCGATTTCTTTACCGGTACAACTGGTGATGCCCACTCGCTGTGCTCTACCTTTGAGATGACACCTTGTTCCTCCAGCCGACTTAGTTCTGCTTCCACACCTGCTCGGAGTGCGAAAGGTACTGTCCGAGCTTTGAAGAACTTAGGCTGAGCGTTGGGTTTCAGCTTGAGTCTCACACAGTCATGCTTTATTTTTCCCAACTGGTCATCAAAAATCTTTGGGAACCGCTGCTTCAGGGACACCACCCATCCCTCATTATCTCCTAATGGAATGGTAACGGTGTTACAGGGAATTATGGCGATGTCTGGCATACCAAAGTGAGCAATCCAGTCTCTCCCAAAGAGAGGGGGTCCCCCATTTTCTAGGATATATAATGGCAGTCTCTTTGTCTGACCCTTGTACAATACCTGTACTTTTGCGTAACCCAGTGGGTGGAGTATCTGCTTTGAGTATGTCTGCAGTTTGATTGGTGTTGGGCGGACAGTTTTTCGGGTCTGAAGTTGTCTCCATTGTTTCTGGGTGATAACTGAAACTGCTGCTCCTGTGTCTACATCCATCCTAAGTTTCTTTCCCTCAATGGTTACATCTACAGTCATTGCGGTGGGTGCTGAATGCATATGATGTATGTCTAACCTGTGGAGCACAGCCTCATCCTCTGACTCAGATGATGATGTATATCTTCCCACCATATATGACTTTGTCTTGGGGTTCAGAGGTTGTTTATCTCGCACCCTTTTGCTACGGCAAACTCGTTTCAGATGGCCGGTCCTACCGCAATTATGACAGGTCTGATCCTTAAACCGGCAGACTTTGTGGTCATGGTCTGTATTGCCACAACGGTGGCAAGCTGACTCCCGGCTTGGCGGGGGTCTGTATTTCCAGTTTGCAGCAGTTGGTTTGACTGCTGTTCTGAAAACTTCCTGCTTCACCTCTTCCCTTCTGCTCTGGGGGTTCAATTCCTCTGTATCTTTCACAGCCATTTCCATCACTGAAGCTATCTCAATTGCCTTTGTAAGGGTAAGGTCTTTCTCTGATAACAGTCTCTTTTGTGTTGACTCACAATTCAGTCCCATGACAAACTTATCTCTCAGTGCAGTAGGTAGGTAGTCCCCAAAAGAACAGGTCGAGGCTAGTCTGCGAAGGGCGAGCACATAAACTTTAATCTCTTCACCTGTCTGTTGCTGCCTCTGATAGAAGCGAAATCTTTCTGCAATTTCTAATGGTTTAGGCTGGAAGTGATCCTCTAGCAGTGTCAGCAGCTCTGCCAATGTCTTAGCTGCTGGTTTTACAGGGGAAAGCAGATCCCTCAGAGTGTCATATGTCCTGGCCCCAACCACTGTCAGAAACACTGCTACTTGCCTGTTGTCTGGGATGGCATTTGCACTGAAATACTGTTCCAGTCTCTCAACCCAGGAACTCCAGGATGTCTGTTCTCCATCAAACTCACTTAATGTCCCGATTAATGACATGTTCCTGCTGGGATCTGTGATTGCTTTTATCCAGGTGACAATCCACAATGTCTTTGTCTCTCTCTCAGACTGATAGACACTTTGTAAATCCCATCCTCGTCGCCACTGTTATATCCTCTGTGTTGTGAGAGACACAAGACTCTGGTCTGGTACAATGGATGTTTATTCAGTACAGGAGGTACACTGCAAAATGCATCTCAGGACATTACATATCTCTGCTTCCTACATGTGGTCTCTCTAAGATGGCTACTATGCCCCTTGACCCTTGTCATCACTGCTGGGTGGAGCCAGCCTTAAAGTGCCAGTACATGTGGAACCCTTCAGGTATAACAGAGGCCATCACACACTTGTATGCGGTGGAGAGGGCCCACAGGGTCCCAACCAGACCGTTACCGCCGTGACACCCTCCCCGTCTGCTACTGGCACGGCTGCTGAATTACAGGGACAGAGAAATTATTATACGGCTGGCCAAGGAAAAGAGAAACATCCAGTTTAATGGTACGCGAGTCTCCTTCTACCCAGACTTCTCGGCTGCAGTTCAAAAGAATAGGTCACGCTTCTCTGAGATTAAAAAACGCCTGCTGAAGTTGCAGGCCTCCTATGCAATGCTTTATCCAGCAAAACTACGAGTCACCTTACGGGGGCAAAATATTTATCAAACTAATGCACATTTTATTACTTAGCATTATAAGCATTCTTGCGGCATAATCTTTTTGCAATGGAAATTATTCATTTATTTCAGTTTCTAACGGAGTTTCCGCTCTCTGCCACCCACGGATATGCCCGTCATATCCGGCAGCACACTGTCTCCTGGGAACTATGTGTTAGTGTGGATGGCCGCCACTCGTTATCGCGTATTCCGAAACTGAAATTGACACGATGACGGCAGTGATTATCTTGGTTGCCATCACAACGGGGCGGGCACTTCTGATGACGCTGTGATGGCAACGTTAGAAGTGTACGGTGCTGCGAGCCATACATACTGCCCAATGCGCGAGACTGGGAGGTGCATGCTGGTCGCTCAGCTGCACCGAGACCTGGAAGATACTGCTTGTGGGCTTCACATGCCCACAAGTAATATGGAACATCCCAGGGAGAGAAGAATCGAATATATCCTATGATTGTAAATTGACAAATCGAGCATCAATACGTGAGTCATCTAACTAATAGTATTTAAAAAACTATATATAGCAAAAAATAAATGTTATATAGTAGGAACTCCACTGGAATGGTTCTAAAGGCAGATGATTTTTTAACTTAATGCCTTCTATGCCAACTGCAATATCCCTTCTCCTGTCGAGAGATACTCCACAACACCTGAGACACCCACGTCACAGATAATTTCCCAAGGATAACAGACTATAATACCTCATACTCAGGGCTTTTTTTCAGCAGGAACGCGGGGGAACGCAGTCCCGGCACCTCCAGCTCTGAATGTATGTAATGGCAAAGGGGTGCTGGGGTGTACTGGAGGGTCTAATAATGCTGGCTGCTGGGGGATCTATTGTTTCTGGAGGGGATCTATTGTTACAGGAGCAGGGTTTATTGTTGCTGGGGAGGTCAGTTGTCGCTGGTAGGGGATCTATTGTTGCCGGGGGGCTCTTATGCTACTGGGAGACGATCGTTGCTGGAAAACATCAACTGTTGAGGGAGGGGTCTATTGTTGCTAGCTGTTCAGAGTCTATTGTTGCTGGGGGAGCTCCATTGTTGCTGGCTACAAGGGATCTATTTTACTTCCTATCATAAACAAATTACTTAGCACCACAAATTGATACTTGGTTCTGTATCCATTACAGAGAGGTGGGTAGTGGGTGGAACCAAGGAATGATGTTTGGAGGTGGGTAGGGGGTAGAACCAAGCAATGGTGCTCAGAGGTGGGTAGGGAGTGGAACCAAAGAATGGTGCTCGGAGGTGGGTAGGGGGTAGAACCAAGCAATGGTGCTCGGAGGTGGGTAGGGAGTGGAACCAAGCAATGGGGCTCGGAGGTGGGTACAGGGTGGAACCAAGCAATGGTGCTCGGAGGTGGGTAGGGAGTGGAACCAAGTAATGGTGCTCGGAGATGGGTAGGGGGTAGAACCAAGCAATGGTGCTCAGAGGTGGGTAGGAAGTGGAACCAAAGAATGGTGCTCGGAGGTGGGTAGGGGGTAAAACCAAGCAATGGTGCTCAGAGGTGGGTAGGAAGTGGAACCAAAGAATGGTGCTCGGAGGTGGGTAGGGGGTAAAACCAAGCAATGGTGCTCAGAGGTGGGTAGGAAGTGGAACCAAGTAATGGTGCTCGGAGATGGGTAGGGGGTGGAACCAAGCAATGGTGCTCAGAGGTGTGTAGGGGGTGGAACCAAGGAATGGTGCTGAGAGGTGGGTAGGGGGTGGACACAACAGGTGACTCGGAAGTAGGGAGTTCCTGCACCTATTCTCTGAGAAAAAAAGCCCTGCTCATACTACACTTAAGTGTAACAACATAAGTGTACCATCGAGGCTGCTTGAGCCGAATACTGCCCTATAAGACGAAAGCCATTTATCCTAGGACAGATCTTAGAATTAGTCCTACCCCTTTTTAAGGTTTATGCTGGGTCAATTGGATTATGAATGTACTTATGCCTTTTCTATTCACCGTTATTGTACCATTCATGTCTGAAATACCTGTATAATATCACATATCTTTGATTCCATAAATAAAAACATATTTTGAAAAAAAAAGTCTTCTGTGTGCAGCAGGCCCCCTCAGCTCCCCCAATACTTACCTGAGCCCATCTACATCCAGCGATGTTGCAGGAGTGTCTCAGCTGCCCAAGACTCACCCTCTTCATTGGCTGAGACGGCAGCGTGGTGCCATTGGCTCCCGCTGCTGTCATTCATATTCATTGAGCCAATGAGGAGAGGGAGGGGGCAGGGCTGGTACATGGCTCTGTGCCCAAATGGACACAGGGAGCTGTGGCATGGCTCTGGTGCCCTTATAGCAAGCTGCCTGCTGTGGGGGCACCCAACAAGGAGGGGCCAGGAGTGCCAAAGAGGGACCCGAGAAGAGGAGGAATGGGCCGCTCTGTGCCACTACACGGAGCAGGTAAGTATAACATTGTTATTTTAGGGGGGAAAAAAGCCTTTATAACCATTTTAAAGTGAAACTGTGATCTGTACTCTTCTATGGAAGGCAAAGCAACAGATTTACTTTTACTTATTTTTCCTTGGAAAAGCAAATTTGCTTTAAAATGACACGATTCTTTATTCCATCAATGTCCAGGCAAGCAGCTAAATGGGACCTAGGGTGTCATTGGTTGCTAGGAAGCTGGGAGCTGGTGCCTTCCTAGCAACCACAAGAGTCCAGTGTAGGAAGCCGTCGCATTTAACACAACCTTTCCGCACATATAATCCTAATCTGCAAACTGGCGCTAATTCTTTTTAAACCTGTTGTAACCATACCTGAATTAGGCGCAGACAGTTTTTAAGGGGCCATAATGATAGAACAGTGTTGTAAATGGTTTATTGAATCCCCCCCCGTTTCATCTGCATTGTTTTGCTGAATACTGTAATGGTTAGTCGTCTTGGACCCCATTGAACCCCAATTTTGATCTCTAATTTCTTCTAGCTTAAGCATGTAGCCCCAGGACCTACAACTCACTAGGTCTATCACATACTGCTAAACATTCATGGACAAGATTTTAGGTGAAAAACTACAGGATGCGTCACCATCCTTTAGAAAATATGTACACACAGGCCAATATGGAATCAATTACAGTGTTTATTTCCTCCAACCATTTCATTACAGTACATGAAAGCTGCTGTCAATTTGTTATTAGCACTAGTTTAATTTTTCCCGGGAGTCTAAAATCGGAAATAATAAGGAGTTGAACCTTGTGTCGCATAAGAGGCACGTGGTGAACTATACTGAGGAAAGTTCAAGGAGTTCTCTGGGAAACATTTTTGAGGACAATACCTCGGGGACATAACAGATGATGTACAGACTTTTTTCCGAAGCAAAAGTGATGATAAAGTTAATGCTGAGAACAAATACTTCCCAGCAAAGAAAAAAAAACTTCCTTCTTTAAACAGCAAAGCTAAGACAGAAGCAAAATCAATACTTCTAATCCCATCCAAGAAACACGGCAGCTTTACTGAAGGCAGCAAGCCCAAACCATTTACAGGGGAACCTCGGATTGCGAGTTACGCGGTTAACGAGCGTTTCGCAATACGAGCGGAGCCTTTTGGAAAACTTCGGAAATATTCCAGTCCTGAGCCTTTCCAAGGTTTTTAGAGTTCAGCCAATCTGTCCTCGGCCTTCCGAGGCTCACCGGTGCTCCCCCACCTCTGACCACATGCGGTATTGCAGGCCATTAACCACTTAAGGACCGCCTCCTGCAGATATACGTCGGCAGAATGGCACGGCTGGGCACAAGCACGTACCTGTACGTCCTCTTTAAGTGCCCAGCCGTGGGTCGTGGGCACGCACCCGCTACCCAGTCCGAAGCTCCGCGGCCACGGGACCCGATCGCCGCTGGAGTCCCACGATCGGTCCCCGGAGCTGAAGAACGAGGAGAGCTGTGTTTAATTACGAAAAGTGTATTTTTTTCTCCAAAAAAGTGCGCTTGTAAGGCTGCTGCACAAATACGGTGTGACAGAAAGTATTGAAACGACCGCCATTTTATTCTCTAGGGTGTTAAAATAAAAAATATATATAATGTTTGGGGGCTCTAATTAGAGTGGAAAAGGAGATGGCAGTGAAAACACAGTGAAAAACACATTAGAATTGCTGGATTGCTGTTTTACTTGTAATGCCAACGGCCACCACAAGATGGTGCACCACAAGATCACAGAAGGAAGCTTAGGCCTGCAGAAGGCTGCAAAGCTGTGGCCTCAATTAACTGCCGGCGCGGGCCCGCCGTGCGGAGGTCGGGGCGCACGGAGACACAGGGTCACTATTTTTTGACGCAATTGCGACCGGGGGGCCCGGATTTTGAGCCCTGGCCTATAGTAATGAATGGCTGCACCCAGGACATGTTGTGCTTGTGTAAACATGTGCAATGCATAAATCTCTGGACGCAAACAAGCATGTTCAGGGATTTACGCCGGTGTGCATGTTCACCTGCATACAACTATTATACAGCCATTCACTACTATAGTCGGCTGTACGCTGCAGCTATGTCTCCCAGGAGCAGAAATACACCTATAATTTACAATGTACGTTCTTGGGTCCATTTGCATGAGGCCTAAAATGTATTTCTTACAATAACAGCTGAAGAAAAAAATGGAAGACTCTGATAAGTGAATACAAAGCACTACAAACAGTGCTTATTTCACGTTTAGAAGTGGAACTATTTTCTGACACTGTGTTACATCACAAGATGTGAAATGCAATAAAAAGATTGGAAAAGATTTAGTAGCTTCTCACTTATAAAATATCTGTAACTGATGATACAACTCGACATTTTCACCAGCTGTTTACTCCAAATTACTGTAAATAAGCATAAGTAATTATCTGCACACATATACACATTACACTCTCTGTGTCATCAATCCATATGTCATAAAAACAAAAAAGCCATATCTGACCCATTTACCGCAGGCAACACAAGCAAATGTAGGCATGGCTCAGGAGCGCCGTATGGTAAAATAACGGATACTACATCCAACACATACAGCACAAAAAAAATCCAGCGGCTAAAGAGTATAATTAGAGAAATCGAGCAGAATAGAAACTTAAAGGGAAACTCCCATGAAAAATTGTAGCATGGAAATGCCTATTCTAGAGGCCTAAAGCTAGCCATACACTAATGAATATTCAGCCAGTTCAGCAAGAACCAGCCAAATTTCGATCAGTGTGTGGTTGTTCCTGCTCAGTAGAAGTTGTTGTAGTTGTTTGATTGACTTATTTTGAAGGGACATGTCGCAGCCAATCAATGTGTTCTGACAATGGCGAATACAATGTACTGGGGGGGGGGGGGGGTTGGGGGCCACATACCGTGCTTCAGCCACTTATGATTGGCTCAGAACCAGTGACGGTACGTTCATAGTGGGCGCAGGAGCGCCGTCCCTTCTCTCCCTTGCACCCGTCACTCAAGTCAACAATACATAGATTGAATGATACAGGCCATCTGAATACCAGCAGTTGGTTGGTTTTGGAAGTGTCTATCAGAGCCAGCAGCACTGTGGGCTCTAATCGGCTTCCAAATAGTTAACCAGAGGGCGCACAGGGTGTGCGTTCCCTGGTTAACACTGACACGTGTCTCAGCCAGTCAGGTTCACCGGGTCCGGTAACCTGATTGGCTGAAGCGACATCGAGGGTGGGAGAAGACATCGAGGGAGCATGGAGGGAGGATGACTGACCCGAGAAAGGTAAGTGCCGGGTGGGTGGCAATCTGGTGGTATTTGAGGGGTAAATCTGGCGGCATTTTACGGGGCAAACTGACGGTTTTTGAGGGGGCAAACTGGCAGCAATTGATGGGCACAGTGGGAACAATTGATGGCACAGTGGCGACAATTTATTGGCACAGTGGCTGCAATTGATGGCATGGCACAGTGGCGACAATTGATGGCACAGTGGCTGCGTTTGATGGCATGGCACAGTGACGACAATTGATGGGCACAGTGGCGACAATTTATTGGCACAGTGGCTGCATTTGATGGCATGGCACAGTGGCGACAATTGATGGCACAGTGGCTGCGTCTGATGGCATGGCACAGTGACGACAATTGATGGGCACAGTGGCGACAATTTATTGGCACAGTGGCTGCATTTGATGGCATGGCACAGTGGTGACAATTGATGGCACAGTGGCTGCGTTTGATGGCATGGCACAGTGACGACAATTGATGGGCACAGTGGCAACAATTGATGGCACAGTGGCGACAATTGATGGGATGGCACAGTGGCGACAATTGATGGCATGGCACAGTGGCGACAATTGATGGCACAGTGGCGACAATTGATGGCACAGTGGCGACAATTGATGGTCACAGTGGCGGCAATTGATGGTCACAGTGGCGGCAATTGATGGGCACAGTAGCTGCGTTTGATGGGCACAGTAGCTGCGTTTGATGGGCACAGTGAGGCTGCAATTTATGTTTTTATTTTTTTTCTTTGCGCCCCCCCAAAAAATTTTGAGCCCCAGCCGCCACTGCTCAGAACAGTGACAGCTTCCTTGTGGTCTCGCTCAGATGGGTTCCCCAAAAGTGTCTGTCCGCCGCAATGTCGCAGTCCCGATAAAAATCGCAGATCGCCGGCATTATTATTATTAAAAATAAATAATAATAGTAAAAATAGTATAGTAATCTATCCCCTGTTTTGTAGACACTATGGGCTAGATTCAGGTAGGGCGACGTAAATTGGTGCGGGCATAGCGTATGTTATTTACGCTACGCCGCCGCAATTTAGAGAGGCAAGTGCAGTATTCACAAAGCACTTGCTCCGTAAGTTGCGACGGCGTAGCGTAAAACTGCCGGCGTAAGCGTGCCAAATTCAAATTGTCAAGAGGTGGGCATGTTTTATGTAAATAAAACATGACCCCACGTAAATTACGTTTCTCACGAACGGCGCATGCGCCGCCCGTGAACGTATCCCAGTGCGCATGCTCCTAATCACGTCGCAAATAGTCAATGCTTTCGACGTGAACGTACTTTACGCAAAGCCCTATTCGCGAACGACTTACGCAAACGACGTAAAATTTGACGCTGTCCCGACGTCCATACTTAACATTGGCTATGCCTCATATAGCATGAGTAACGTTACGCCGGATAAAGCCTTACGCAAACGATGTAAAAAAATCCGCCGGGCGCACGTACGTTTCTGAATCGGCGTATCCAGCTCATTTGCATATTCTATGCTGAAATCGACGGAAGCGCCACCTAGCGGCCAGCGTAAATATACACCCTAAGATACCACGGCGTAGGAGACTTACGCCGCTTGTATCTTAGCCTAATTTAAGCGTATCTGGTTTCCAGAATACGCTTAAATTTACGACAACGTAGATTCAGAGTTACGACGGCGTATCTACTGATACGCCGGCGTAACTGTCTCTGAATCTAGCCCTATAACTTTTGCGCAAACCAATCAATATACACTTATTGGGATTTTTTTTTACCAAAAATATGTAGCAGAATACACATTGTCCTAAATTTATGAAGAAATTCGATATATTACTCTTTTTTTTTTTTTTGTACTTTATATGTTTATTTGTTTTTTTCTTTTCTTTACATAAAACAGCATATGGAAAAGCACAGGGCAAATACTCTGCCAAAAACAAACATGAATACAATCCTCTTGACAAAAAAAATACATACATATTCGCTCTGGACCCTCCCATAAACTCCCTCACTAAACTCTTTTTTATTGGATATTTATTATAGCATAAAGTAAAAAATATTGGGCCAGATTCACATATGTTTGCGGCGGCGTAACGTATGTCCTTTACGTTACTCCGCCGCAAGTTTTCATCGTAAGTGCTTGATTCACAAAGCACTTGCGTGTAAACTTGCGGCGGCGTAGCGTAAAGCCGTCCGGCGCAAGCCCGCCTAATTTAAATGGGGCGGGGACCATTTAAATTAGGCGCGTTCCCGCGCCGAACGTACAGCGCATGCTCCGTTTTGAAATTTCCCGCTGTGCTTTGTGCGAAATGACGTCGCCCCGACGTAATGTTTTGAATGGCGACGTGCGTAACGTACTTTCGTATTCCCGAACGACTTACGCAAAAAAATAAATAAATTGAAATTCGACGCAGGAACGACGGCCATACTTTAACATGGGCTGTCTATTGTTACACCACCTCTAAAGAAGCTGTAACTTTGCGACGCGAAAAGCCGACTAGCGACGACGTAAGAGAATGCGACGAACGCGCATACCTTCGTGGATCGCCGTAAACAGCTAATTAGCATACCCGACGCGGAAAACGACGCGATCTCCACCCAGCGGCGGCCGAAGTATTGCATCCTAAGATCCGAAGGCGTACGCCTTCGGATCTTAGCCAAATGCCGTCGTATCTTGTTTGTGAATTACAAATTAAGATACGACGCGGCAAATTTGAAAGTACGCCGGAGTATCAGCAGATACTCCGGCGTACTTATTCTGTAAATCTGGCCCATTGTTCTTCTTTTCAAAATTTACGCTCTTTTGTTTATAACGCAATCAATAAAAACCGCAGAGGTGATCAAATACCATCGAAGGAAAGCTCTATTTGGGGGGAAAAAAATGACATCTTATTTGGGTATGTCATCGCACGACCACACAATTGTCAGTTAAAATAAAGCAGTGCCGTATTGCGAGAAATCGCCTGCTGGTCCTGAAGGGGGGTAAATCTTCCGGAGGCCAGGTGGTTAATTTGTTATGTCAAGCATTTTCTTTAATTCTACAGCATATACATATATTCAGTATTGTCTGGCTAAGCGACCCCATACAGCCAGACGCACGGATCGCGTTTAGTGTAACTTGAGAGCGAAGAGAGCTTCCCGTGCTTTCTGCAGGAGCACATTGTCTTGTAAAGGGACTATCAATATCACTAAAAGGGTGTTATTTCTGGTAATAAAGCATTCTTGCGAAAGAGCAAAAGCACCTGCTCTTTGTTGACTTAAATGCAGATTTGAATGCGGTCACTAATGGGGCGGCTGCCCGGAGCAGAAAACAAACAGGAGATGATGCTTTGCATGCAGGCAGGAAAAAAAAAGTCTTTCTGCTCCATCAAACCTGCTTCTGAGATAGAGATATGTCCCTGCTTTGTTTACATTACTGGCGTCCATGCTGCGACAGGCTGATTCGTTCTGATTGCCGCTTGTACCGGGGGCTGTTTTTTATTTGTGTGACATAACCGCTGACTACAAACAGCATCAGGTCACTGGATAGAAAAAGTGGCACCTAGCCATTTTATCAATGTGTTAAAACATAAATAATAATAATAATAATAATAATAATTAAAAAAAGCTTTTATAGTAACAAAATCAGGTTTTATCTTTCAAAGCCAAACTGCCACAAATGATAGCTGGAATATAATTATTTTTATATTTATTTTACAATCCAAGGTCCCTGTAACGGTCACCACCGTTTACGATATCCCATCCATCAACCACGACAGCTTATCTGACACTCCAACCATCCAACAGACATCAGACATCCCATTTCCCAGCATAACGAGACTTGCTCTGTTACTGGTTTCAAATGTATATATCTTTAATGGTTAGCTCTCAAGTTTATATACAGTTCAAGCATGAAAGGAACAATCAAACTCTCCACCCACACATCACACCCTGGGGGGCTTCAATACACCTTCAGATGGGCTAATTGCTAAACATTTCAGACATTTTGGCGCCGGTCTATAATTAACATGACCTAATCACTCCACCTGAGAAGTCACATTCCTTCATTAACCGAATTCAAACAAAACACCATCACACAATGATTTCCCCTCAATCCACATCTTTAGACAGACGGTCTGTCTCCGACAGAAAGGTATTCACACCTGAGCATCACTAGGCTTTAAACAGTGTTATCACACAATGAAAGGCCTTTCAAGAGCCAGCCTCATTTAACAACTCACTAGCCTGGGCTAAGCATTGAATGAGTCATTATTGACCGGTCGGGTCAGAATATTCTTTGCAGACATTAAGGAATGTATGGTGGATTACTGTCCATGTTAAAACAATCCAACATATGTCCCTTTATTTCCTGGCTCAATCTGTGCCCAAAAGGGACTCATGTTACAGTCCCCAACTCACATTCATATACACACATACTAGGGCCAGTTTAGACAGGAGCCAATTAACCTACCAGCTAGCCTTCGGCGTGTAGGAGGAAACTGGAGGACACTGGAATACCTGGAGAAAACCTGCACAAGCACAGGGAGAATATACAAACTCCAGGCAGGTAGTGCCATGGTTGGGATTCGAACCGTCGAGCCTAGTACTGCCAGGCGGAACCACTTAGCCACTGTGCTGCCCACATAAAAAAAATTGCCCAAAACCTGCATTTAACTACTTAAGCCCCGGACCACTATGCAGCTAAAGGACCAGGCCCCTTTTTGCGATTCGGCACTGCGTCGCTTTAACTGGCAATTGCGACGTGGCTCCCAAACAAAATGTATGTCCTTTTATGATTTACTAAAACTGAAGAGTGAAAAGGCTGGTGCAGCTCTGCATAGAAACCAATCATCTTTTTAGTTTTTTTGCCAAAGGTTAATTGAACAAGCTAAACTTAGAAGCCGATTGGCTACCATGCATAGCTGCACCAGATTTTGCACTCTAAAGTTTTAGTAAATCAACCCCAGTGCATGGTAATTTGTACCTTGAAAGGCACAATAAGTAGCTCCTGGGGAAAAGATTATCTGCATAAGTATGAGTGCCCCCTGACTGACTTTTCTGGGAATGACTTCCATTTTTTTGCACAGGAGTCCTGTGCGTCTTTTGGTCTGTTTCAGGTCCAAATTAAAGTGGAGTTCCACCCTAAAAAAAATTTGACTCCAGAAATTTTAAATTAAAAAAATAAAAACATTTTTACTTACCCGAAATAGCTGTTGCTATGCGGAAGACCCGAATCTGCCTCTTCATCCTCCGCGGTGGATCCTTTTCCTCCTCCTACACTCGGTTTCTTCTTGTGCATGAGGTGCGCTGCATTCTGGGAACTGTGTGTATCCCAGAAAGCAGCCGGCCTATTCACAAAGCGCCGCGCTGCTCGCGCATGCACAGTAGGAAACGGGCAGTGAAGCCGCACAGCTTCACTGCCTGTTTCCCTTACTGTGGATGGCGGCTCCTGGAGCTGATAGGATCGAGGATCGACCTCAGTGGGGGCCGACATCGCTGGCGACTAAGACAGGTAAGTGTCCTTATTAAAAGTCAGCAGCTACAGTGTTAGCAGCTGCTGACTTTTAATTATTTTTTTTTTTTTTTACCGGACCTCCGCTTTAAGCCCAAAATTCGGGCTGAAATTGGAACTGAAACGGTGAACCAGGACCCCTGCTGCATTGGCATTAGGCGTGAACCGAGCCTAAAGCCACCAGTCAGGTTCAAACCAGCCTTGGAAGGTTGGACCATTTGGCCTTAAAGCGGATCTCCACCCTAAAGTGAAGTCCCGCTAATCGGCACCCTCCCCCCCTCCGGTGTCACATTTGACACCTTTCAGGGGGAGGGGGGTGCAGATACCTGTCTAAAGACAGGTATTTGCACCCACTTCCGGCCACACGTCACGGGCAAAAGATGGGTATTTTCTGACATCCCGTCCGTCCCCCGTTGTGTGCTGGGAACACTCGGCTCCCAGCACACAGCGGGAGCCAATTGGCGGGCGCAGCGCGACTCGCGCATGCGCCGTAGGGAACCGGGCAGTGAAGCAGGAGCGCTTCACTTCCTGGTTCCCTCACCGTGGATGGAGGGGGGAGCAGCAGGGTGACGAGCGATCGCTTTTCCTCTGCTGCGGACGCCGCTGGACTGCAGGACAGGTAAGTGTCCTAATATTAAAAGTCAGCAGCTGCAGTATTTGTAGCTGCTGGCTTTTAATATTTTTTTTTGAGCGGACATCCGCTTTAAAGAAAGTCCTCTATCATATTCTTCAGGAACCTCACCTAAACACCCTACATATGAGAAGCTCTCTGAGTTTCGGGGCCAGTCAATTACACCAAATCCTGACTTGGTAAACTTTCTTAACTGTGACATCATCACCTTTATGTGGTGTGTTAGGAGCTCGTTGGTTTGATGCTTGTTAGTTTGATGTGTAACCTGGAATGGCCTTTTAAAGTCTAACAAAAGAGTTTTGGATAGATTAGAAATGGATTAGAACACCTGTCAGTTTTTATTGCTGTCTGTGTCCCTGTTAGGGAGATTTACCTTTTTTGATTTGTCCTGTTTACCGGTTTACTGGTTGTCCCCAGAAATGTAGAAAAAACAAAAATGCAGCGCTTAAAAATGTGAGTAAATAATAATGTCTATATGGAACACATATATGTGTAAACGTATAAGTCCATAAGTGAGTGGAAGGAATCTTGGCTTGAAGAATGTCAATCAGTGTATGAAAAACACTGTGGACATGTATTCCAATTATATTAAATAAAAATAAAATAATCAAGGTCCACCAAAAATAAACGTGAAAGTAGAGGTGAGATGATCAATCAGTAACAGTGACACGACACCCACAGTGATCCAGAGTAAACTGAAATATAAGTGATAACGCCCGCCACCATTGGAGGCTTACCGGATGCGATGGACCCAAATGAGCTTATGCCCAAAGGATCAATAGAGCTTGAAATCAGTTGAATCATGGAGATAAACCGAACCACATCAGAACGTTCAACCAGCAAACAACGATGAAGTTTTTCACTTAATAACAGGTGGACAAGGTAACTCTAGTTGGAAGATGGTTCATGGAAGTGGAAAAGCTTGCGCAGAGTATGTGGAGGAAAATAAAAGGCACATAGCGTAACTCCGCAAAAAAGGGAAGTTTAATAATGGTTAAAAAAACTTACAGTTATGTAGGTATTAAAAGACATCAATGTAGGATAGTGCATGGCAGCAGTAGAGTCCCGACGCGTTTCGCTACAATTAGCATCGTCTGGGGTAAGACTCCACTGTTGCTACCATGCTTTAAATGTAAAATATGACCTGGTTCGGGGACACTCCCCTGGGGGATCGTCCAACGAGAGTGCACTTCCGGGTCAACATAATGTCTCATACAATGCTGATTATATAAAACAAATATCATGCAGAATCTGTAAAGATATATATATGCAAGTAAAATGTGGCCAATAGGATATTAAAATCGACCAACCTGGTATAGTTGTGATGTGTGCCTAATAACGCCTGGTGATCGGGTGGGATGAGAACTCGTAACCCGGTCACGTGTGCATCTGAGGCTAGTGTCCAGGACCAATGAGAGGGATCCACGTCACTGCGCATCACACCAGAGTGGACAAACGGCGAATGAAAATTGCCGTCTTCCCGGTAACATGACCGTGTCCACAAGGCGCATAAACAAACCGTCATACGGCGCGCCAGAGATCACATGGATCCGGCGTAGCGTCGTAAGATGACGATCTTAATGGGCGTACTCACCGTGTTTCCGAACGTCACTGCGTGCGCGCGTATATACGCACACACGCATTGTGTTCCAGAATAGATAAACGTGGAACGCTGCGCTCCACTGTGCGTTCCAGAAGGTCAAGCACTGACGCACAACTTGGACGCCTGGAATACTAGATGTTTGTAATAAAATACCCGAGAAAAGACAAGGGGGTGAATTCAAATATAGTCACAGCTTATTGATAGTCTGTGTGGAATATTAAAAATAGTAGGATTGTGTCTGCTATATTATGAACAAAACACCAGCAGAGAGACAACAAGTCTTGATAA
Source organism: Rana temporaria (assembly GCF_905171775.1). Lineage (NCBI taxonomy): Eukaryota > Metazoa > Chordata > Amphibia > Anura > Ranidae > Rana > Rana temporaria. The sequence continues at coordinate 42,505,849 of NC_053495.1, forward strand.
AGGAATGTTATATATTACCAAATATCAATATACCTACATATTTGAATATTATGATTCCAGAAATTGTGGTAAACACAAAAAATGGAAAATAAAAAATTAAAAATAGAAAATATATGTTTCTATCTATTAGTAATTTCTTAAAAAAGGCTGTATATGTAAAACATAATGTGTGCAATATTGTGTCCAGAAAATGACTCTACCATGGACGAACCCCCAAAACAGGTGGTATAATATGAATATAATACACTCCATTATATATATACATAGAAGAGCAATATTAAAAAAAGGTTTAAAACATATATATATGAAAGAAAAGAAATAAATAACATTATTTTCACCGACCCACATTATATGGGCCACAATTAAACCCAGATGTGTTTTGGGCAACACCGATTAGGTTTATTTTAGAGAAAAGTGAAAAAATTGAACATAATAAGTTAGGACATTATAAAGATGTTAGGATTTATTAATAAAAGAATTGATGTCCCACTCTACATTGAGGCCTGATGGTATGTGAGTACCTAGCTCATAAATCCAGAATGTCTCGAGTTGGGACACCCCGCAAGTTTTTGGACTACCTCTCCACGGGGACACAAATTGATCTATAATGAGAAATTGTGTACCAGTAGGGTTCTGGGCATGATGTTTCTTATAATGCCTGGGTACAGTGTGGTGAATGTCCCCAGCTAGAATAAGAGCTATATGTTCGGCAACTCTGACAGAGAATTTCCGAATGGTGCGACCAACATATTGTTGGTCGCACCATTCGGAAATTCTCTGTCAGAGTTGCCGAACATATAGCTCTTATTCTAGCTGGGGACATTCACCACACTGTACCCAGGCATTATAAGAAACATCATGCCCAGAACCCTACTGGTACACAATTTCTCATTATAGATCAATTTGTGTCCCCGTGGAGAGGTAGTCCAAAAACTCGCGGGGTGTCCCAACTCGAGACATTCTGGATTTATGAGCTAGGTACTCACATACCATCAGGCCTCAATGTAGAGTGGGACATCAATTCTTTTATTAATAAATCCTAACATCTTTATAATGTCCTAACTTATTATGTTCAATTTTTTCACTTTTCTCTAAAATAAACCTAATCGGTGTTGCCCAAAACACATCTGGGTTTAATTGTGGCCCATATAATGTGGGTCGGTGAAAATAATGTTATTTATTTCTTTTCTTTCATATATATATGTTTTAAACCTTTTTTTAATATTGTTCTTCTATGTATATATATATAATGGAGTGTATTATATTCATATTATACCACCTGTTTTGGGGGTTCGTCCATGGTAGAGTCATTTTCTGGACACAATATTGCACACATTATTTTTTACATATACAGCCTTTTTTAAGAAATTACTAATAGATAGAAACATATATTTTCTATTTTTAATTTTTTATTTTCCATTTTTTGTGTTTACCACAATTTCTGGAATCATAATATTCAAATATGTAGGTATATTGATATTTGGTAATATATAACATTCCTTTATCAAGACTTGTTGTCTCTCTGCTGGTGTTTTGTTCATAATATAGCAGACACAATCCTACCTATTTTTAATATTCCACACAGACTATCAATAAGCTGTGACTATATTTGAATTCACCCCCTTGTCTTTTCTCGGGTATTTTATTACAAACATCTAGTATTCCAGGCGTCCAAGTTGTGCGTCAGTGCTTGACCTTCTGGAACGCACAGTGGAGCGCAGCGTTCCACGTTTATCTATTCTGGAACACAATGCGTGTGTGCGTATATACGCGCGCACGCAGTGACGTTCGGAAACACGGTGAGTACGCCCATTAAGATCGTCATCTTACGACGCTACGCCGGATCCATGTGATCTCTGGCGCGCCGTATGACGGTTTGTTTATGCGCCTTGTGGACACGGTCATGTGACCGGAAAGACGGCAATTTTCATTCGCCGTTTGTCCACTCTGGTGTGATGCGCAGTGACGTGGATCCCTCTCATTGGTCCTGGACACTAGCCTCAGATGCACACGTGACCGGGTTACGAGTTCTCATCCCACCCGATCACCAGGCGTTATTAGGCACACATCACAACTATACCAGGTTGGTCGATTTTAATATCCTATTGGCCACATTTTACTTGCATATATATATCTTTACAGATTCTGCATGATATTTGTTTTATATAATCAGCATTGTATGAGACATTATGTTGACCCGGAAGTGCACTCTCGTTGGACGATCCCCCAGGGGAGTGTCCCCGAACCAGGTCATATTTTACATTTAAAGCATGGTAGCAACAGTGGAGTCTTACCCCAGACGATGCTAATTGTAGCGAAACGCGTCGGGACTCTACTGCTGCCATGCACTATCCTACATTGATGTCTTTTAATACCTACATAACTGTAAGTTTTTTTAACCATTATTAAACTTCCCTTTTTTGCGGAGTTACGCTATGTGCCTTTTATTTTCCTCCACATACTCTGCGCAAGCTTTTCCACTTCCATGAACCATCTTCCAACTAGAGTTACCTTGTCCACCTGTTATTAAGTGAAAAACTTCATCGTTGTTTGCTGGTTGAACGTTCTGATGTGGTTCGGTTTATCTCCATGATTCAACTGATTTCAAGCTCTATTGATCCTTTGGGCATAAGCTCATTTGGGTCCATCGCATCCGGTAAGCCTCCAATGGTGGCGGGCGTTATCACTTATATTTCAGTTTACTCTGGATCACTGTGGGTGTCGTGTCACTGTTACTGATTGATCATCTCACCTCTACTTTCACGTTTATTTTTGGTGGACCTTGATTATTTTATTTTTATTTAATATAATTGGAATACATGTCCACAGTGTTTTTCATACACTGATTGACATTCTTCAAGCCAAGATTCCTTCCACTCACTTATGGACTTATACGTTTACACATATATGTGTTCCATATAGACATTATTATTTACTCACATTTTTAAGCGCTGCATTTTTGTTTTTTCTGTTTGTATTGCTTTCCTTTTTTTCACTGGATTGTTTGTAGCCGCTCAATTACTTTGATAGCGCAGATTTATTTTTTATTTTTCATCGTCCCCAGAAATGTAATAGAGGGGAAATCTTCCAATGGGGACACTTAAAGTGGAGGTTCCACCAAAAAAAAATGTTGCTTTAAATTGTAGATTACACCTAAAAAAGAAAAAGAAAAAAAAAACACGAAATCTGCCTTCCTATCCACCTAGGATCTTGACGTCAGCTACCTCGGCTCCACAGCGCTAATGCTCCTGGGAAATGTGGAGTCATTCAGCCGTGCACCTCCCCTGTACGAGAATCTCGTTATTGCAAAGCAGTCCGACGCTCGTTGCGATGGCAACCAAACTCATAGACAGCGCGGCACTGTAGCAGTATTGCGCATGCGCGAGATTTGGGCGGGACGGCTCTTTCGTCCGGGCGCGTCATCCCAACTAATCCAGGAAGCAACTGCTTGTGGGTTTCACTTTGCCCACAAGCAAGATGGGAAATCGCATGAAGGCTCAGGAGAAAGAAATATAAGGTATTTATTGCATATAAGTCGGCGGAACGGCGGGACTAAAAGACGTAGTATGCGGTATACTAAAGAATTAAAGAAAGATAAATGAAAGGTCCTATTTCAAAAAATTCAAAAACAGAATGGAAACCCAGCTTTAATGGGGATTCCCTTAATTTGCAGGGATTTCCTCTCACTTCCTGTTTGACTATGGGACAGGAAGTGAAGGTAAATCTCCCCAATAGGACAAAGATGGCAATAATAAACCTTACTCTATCCAAAATGGAAAAAGGTTTTGCCTGTAGTTCTACTTTAAGACAGACATTTCACTCCAGCAAAACAGTTGAGATCCAAGTCCAGAACAAGGAGAAATGAGACTGTTTATAATAATGGGCCCTGATCTGTTGAGAAAACAAGTTTACATATCATCAGAACAATCTTAGGTTTGTAAATGAGATTATTAAAATGATTCACTGGCGACACATCCTATAAATAAGATTACCATAGCAAACACAGCAAAATGGCCTCAATTGCTATAAAATGCACTTGACGTCTCGTTGAGAGGTTGTGTTCCTGAGAGATAAACAGATTCCTCCCTATTTTTACATATCTTCCAGTGTAAGAAAAATTGGCCTGCTACAACATCCATCCGATTAGAATGTCAAATCCCTGTAATAGACACTTATATGTGACACCTTCCTGTATAACTCAGATCCTAGGTATACAATCCTATATACGCTCGCAAGCAATAAGAAAACATATACAGCTCTAGTTTTGAGAATGACACAAATATTAATTTTCACAAAGTCTGCTGCTTCAGTGTTTTTAGATCTTTTTGTCAGATGCTACTATGATACTAACCTGATCATAGGCGTGCGCAAGGAATGTGCCTGGGCACCCTAATCCTGGGATTGGCAACCTGTCAATGGTGGGCAGGTGGCAGGTAAACCGCAATCCTTCCTTGCCGACCCTCAGAACCTGGACAGGAGAGGTGGCGGGGGGTGTAATTTAGTGGAACCAATATGTATTTTCCTCCTGCAGCTGCTGAAAGTAGGCTTCTCCGCCTCCTTCCTTTTGTCAATATTCATCTGCTACAGAAGGAAAATATAGGGGATCGGTACTAATCTATGCCACCCCTCCTTTCCCTGTTACTCTTGCTTCTGTTGCCCGGGTCCCCTGTGTGCTCCCTTGCTTCATCCCATTGTTTCAGAATGGAGAGCGGTGAAGAGGCCGCTAAATATTTCAAATGCATGTGTGTTTGAGCTTTGGGGTGCACACCCTAATGCAATAGGCTGCGCACACCTATGAACCTGATATTTAGTATACAGTGCATCCGGAAAGTATTTACAGTGCTTTACTTTTTCCACATTTTGTTATGTTACAAAATGGATTAAATTCATTATTTTCTTCAAAATTCTACAAACAATACCCAATAACGACATCATGAAAGAAGTTTGTTTTGTTTGAAATCTTTGCAAATGTATTAAAAATTAAAAACGAAATAAATCACATATACATATAAGTATTCACAGTCTTTGCTCAATACTTTGTTGAAGCACCTTTGGCCCCGATTACAGCCTCAAGACTTTTTGATTATAATGCTACAAGCATGTCACACCTATTTATAAGAAGTTTCTTCCATTCTTCTTTGCAGGACCTCCTAAGCTCCATCAGGTTGTATGGGGAGCGTCGGTGCACGGCCATTTTCAGATCTCTCCAGAGATGTTCAATCAGGTTCAAGTCTGGGCTTTGGCTGGGCCACGCAAGGACATTCATAGTTGTCCCATAGCCACTCTTTTGTTATCTCGGCTGTGGCCTTAGGTTCCTTAGGGTCATTGTCCTGTTGGAAGATGAACCTTTGCCCCAGTCTGAGATCCAGAGCACTCTGGAGCTTGTTTTCATCAAGGATATCGCTGTACATTGCTGCATTCATCTTTCCCTCGATCCTGACTAGTCTCCCAGTTCCTGCCGCTGAAAAACATCCCCACAGCCTGATGCTTCCACCACCATGCTTCACTGTAGGGATGGTGTTGACCAGGTGATGAGCGGTGCCTTGTTTCCTCCAGACATGACGCTTGCCATTCAGGCAAAAGAGTTAAAGGGGTTGTAAAGCTTTGCGTTTTTTCACCTTTATGCATCCTATGCATTAAGGTGAAAAAACATCCGATGCTTACAGGCCCCAGCTCCCCCCCCCCCCAGCCCCCCGTTTACTTACCGGAGCCCTCGAAAGTCCCAGGTCGTGAACGCGCTGGCTTCTCAGCCCAGGCTTCTCGGCTCTTCTTGGGATGATTGATAGCAGCGCAGCCATTGGCTCCTGCTGCTGTCAATCGCATTAATGACGCGGCGTGCCGGGGGGCGGGGCCGAGTTATACAGTCGGCAGCTATGGCCGCCGACTGTATCACGGGAGAGCACCCACAAGCTAACCCCCTTGGGAGAGCGCTTCCCAGAGGGGGGGTTAGCTCTTGCAGGGAGGACACTAGACAGCCCCTGAGGGACCCCAGAAGACGTGGATCGGGGCCACCCTGTGCAAAACGAGCTGCACAGTGGAGGCAAGTATGACATGTTTGCTATTTAAAAAAAAAATTAAAATAAACCTTTACAACCCCTTTAAATCTTTGTTTCAGAACAGAGAATTTTCTTTCTCATGGTCTGAGAGTCCTTCAGGTGCCTTTTGGCAAATGCCAGGTGGGCTGTCATCCGCCTGGCCACTCTACCATACAGGCTGGATCGGTGGAGTGCTGTAGAGATGGTTGTTCTGAAAGGATTTCCTCCCTTCAAAGAGAAATGTTGGAGTTCTGTTAGGCCCCGTACACACGTCCAAGGAACTCGACGTGCCAAACACATTGAGTTCCTCGTCGAGTTCAGTGTTGAAGCCGCCGAGGATCTCGGCGGGCCGACTTTCCTCATTGAACAACGAGGAAATAGAGAACATGTTCTCTATTTGGCCCGACGAGGAACGGCTTCCTTGCTGAAAAGTGTACACGCGACCAAGTTTCTCGGCAGAATCCAGCTCCGATCGAGTTTCTGATTCTGAAAATCAGGCGCATAGATACGACCGGCTGGACGCAGAGATACGTCGTCGTATCTCCTCTAAGAATCTGGGCCCTAGTCTTTAAAGTGGACAATGCATGAAGTTCCTTGTATGTTGCACTGTGAAAAACTCTCAAGCCTCATACACACGGCCGGGTTTCCCGACGTTAGAGCTTTTGGCCGGGAATCCCGACCATGTTTATGCTCCTCTCAGTTTTTCCGACGGGAAAACTGTCCAAAAACCGCCGGACAAAAAAGAGAACCTGCTCTCTTTTTTCCCACCGGGATTCCCGGCAGACTTTTTCCCGGCAGTTTTCCTATGGAGCATACACACGGTCCGGATTCCCGACCAAAGCTCTCATCTAAGTTTTCCCGACAGGGGAAAAGTTACCAAGCAGGTTTTCGGTCCCCCCCCGGGATTTCCGACGGATCTTTTCCCTTCAGGAATCCCGGTTGTGTGTACGAGGCATCACACATGTGGTATCGCCATACTTAGGAGGAGTAGCAGAATGTGTTTTGGGGTGTAGTTGCATGTATGCCTATGCCGTTTGTGAGAAATAACTTGTTAACATGAAATTTTTGTGAAAAAAAATATTACATTTCTTCATTTTACAAAGAATTGTGGGAAAAAATTACAACTTCAAAAAACTCGCAATGCCTCTTACTAAATACCTTGGACTGTTTACTTTACCAAAAGGGGTTATTTGGGAAATTGTTGTACTGTCCTGGCATGTTAGGGCCTCAAGAAATGAGCTAGGCCGTCAGTACATCAGGATTGATCGATTTTTAATGATTGGCTGGCACCATAGCTTGTAGACTCTATAACTTCCACACAGACCAAATAATTTGCACTGATTTGGGTTCTTTTTACCAAAGAAATGTAGCAGTATAAATTTTGGTCAAAATGTACTTACCGTATATACTCGAGTATAAGCCGAGGACCTAATTTTACCACAAAAAAAATGGGAAAACGTATTGACTCGAGTATAAGCCGAGGGTGAGAATGCAGCAGCTACTGTAAGCGGAAATAAGGGTCAACAATGCCCATTTGCAGCCTGACCTCACTGTGCCCATTTGCAGCCTGACCTCACTGTGCCCATTTGCAGCCTGGCCTCACTGTGCCCATTTGCAGCCTGACCTAACTGTGCCCATTTGCAGCCTGACCTCACTGTGCCCATTGCAGCCTGACCTCACTGTGCCCATTTGCAGCCTGACCTCACTGTGCCCATTTGCAGCCTGACCTCACTGTGCCCATTTGCAGCCTGACCTCACTGTGCCCATTTGCAGCCTGACCTCACCGTGCCCATTTGCAGCCTGACCTCACCATGCCCATTGCAGAATCCGATCTGTGTACCTGAGTCTGTGACATAGACGGCGGCCGTGCAGTTTTAAAAAATCGCGCTCCTCCTTGTGCGGTTCCGTGATAGGCGGAACACTCGCTTTCCCAGAAAACACTGTGTTCAGTGTTCTGCCTATCACGATCGCCCTCTCGTTCGTGATAGACGAGAGGACAAGAAGGCGATTTTTTAAAACTGTACGTCTATGTCACAGACTCAGGTACACAGATCCGATTCTGCAAAAGGCAAGGTATTGACTCAAGAATAACCCGAGGGCTGAAAAACTTGGCTTATACTCAAGTATATACAGTATTTGCAAACTTTTATAAGAGAAACTAAGAAAAAGGCAAATTTATGAGGTCAGGCACTGATTGATGTTGGACGAGAAGGCCTGGGTCGCAGTCTCCGCTCTAAGGCTGCATTCACACCTGAGAGTTTTCAGCTCATAAAACGCTCGTAAAAATGCTCATCTCAAAAGATAAAAAAATGCCCAACAAGAAAAATCCCATTCAATTATTGGCCCCTGTTCACATCTGAGCGTTCTGTTGCCTGAAGCTCCAAAAAAGTACACAAGCTTCTTTTTGGGCAGATTACAAGTGTTTTTCTGCTTACATTGGTGACCTTTAGACCTGTACAAAATCGCTGCAAGAAACGCAGTAAAAATCGCTGTAAAAAAGCGTGACTTAACGCCTGAAAATGATGATAAGCTCAGGTGTGAATGCAGGTGTGAATGCAGCTTTATTCATTCCAACGGTGCTCTATTGGGTTTAGGTCAGGACTCTGTGCAGGCCAGTCAAGTTCCTCCACCCCAAACTCGATCATCATATTGAACCCTACAGACTAAGTTTGGAAGGTCATTAAAGTTTATGGGGCAGATCCACGTACAGCGGCGCATTTATCCGCCGGGTGTAGCGTATCTAAGATACACTACGCCGCCGTAACTTACTTTTTATTTTTCAAATCCACAAAGAATCCGCTCCGTAAGTTACGGTGGCGTAGTGTATCTTTGGTGGCGTAATGGCGCGGCATTCAAATCTCTGTGATAGGGGGCGTGTTTTATGTAAATACATTGTGACGCGACGTAAAGAACGTTTTTTTTTAACTGCGCATGCGCCGTCCATGGGGTATCCCAGTGCGCATGCTCGAAATTAACCCAGAACAAGCCAATGCTTTCGACGGTGACATCATTCTACGCAAATCCCTATTCGCGAAAGACTTACGCAAACGATGTAAAAATTTTAAATTTCTACGCGGGAACGATGGCCATACTTAAAGCGGATGTGCCACGGGGAAAAAATATTAAAAGCCAGCAGCTACAAATACTGCAGCTGCTGACTTTTAATATTAGGACACTTACCTGTCCTGGAGTCCAGCGCTGATCGCAGCAGAGCACGAGCGATCGCTCGTCACCCTGCTGCTCCCCCCTCCATCCACGCTCAGGGAACCAGGAAGTGAAGAGCTGCGGCTTCTCTGCCCGGTTCCCTACGGCGCATGCGCGAGTCGCGCTGCGCCCGCCGATTGGCTCACACGCTGTGTGCTGGGAGCCGAGTGTTCCCAGCACACAACGGGCGACAGACGGGATGTGACGGAATGCCCGTCTTTCGCCCGTAGTGTGTGGCCGGAAGTGGGTGCAAATACCTGTCTTTAGACAGGTGTCTGCACCCCCCTCCCCCCTGAAAGGTGTCAAATGTGACACCGGAGGGGGGGAGGGTTCCGATCAGCGGGACTCCACTTTAGGGTGGAGAACCGCTTTAACATTGAGTATGCCTCATAACAGTAGCTTTAACTATACACCGGAAAAAGCCGAACGCAAACGACGTTAAAAAATGCGCCGGACGTACGTTCGTGGATCGCTGAAAATAGCTAATTTGCATACTCGACGTGGAATTCGATGGAAACGCCACCTAGCGGCCGCCGAAAAATTGCATCTTAAATCCGACGGCGTACTAAGAGGTACGCCTGTCGGATCCATTCGAGATGCTGTTGTATCTTGTTTTGAAGATACAAAACAAAGATACGACGCGGGAAATTTAAAATTACGCCGGCGTATCAATAGATACGCCGGCGTAATTCTTTTGTGGATCTGCCCCTATGTGCGTGTAAAGCTAGGCGTCCCAATTTTTGGGGGAATATAGGGCCAGATCCACAAAAGGGATACGCAGGCGTATCTGCTGATACGCCGTTGTATCCCTGTTTCTATCTATGCGGCTGATTCATAGCCGTTGGGGGGAGTTTGCGCCGTAAACCAGCGTCGGTAAGTGCTTTGTGGATCGGGCACTAACTTGGAAAAATTGCGGCGGTGTAACTTAAATCCGAAAAATTAAGTTGCGCCCGGGCTTCGTGGATCTGGCCCATAGTGTATATATGAATGCTACTAAAAAGAGAACTCTTGGTGTGATCTGCATTTGTATGGGCATCTAAAGATCAAAGAGATTTAACTGAAAAGAACACAGGAATGTAAGATATTGAACAGGAGGAAATCACATTCTCCAAGAAAGTCATCTTTCAACACTGCCAATAAATAACACATGTATTACTTCTGCGGGTTTTATGTGACATTTCAGGGTTCCAAATAATACAAGGCGAATTGATTCTATTACATTGTATCAAATAGACTGTTTACAATCTGTGAATGTTTCTTTCACTTTCATTACAACTGTTCAGTGTCAATCAGATATTTGTTTAGACTAAACAGAGTTTATGGCCTCCACCTTCAAGCCAAGTGTCTGATAGCTTTGAAAAGGTGAAGATTCTGCTCTATTTCTGATTACTAACCAATGAGTCTTCCATTTCAAAGTAAGGCTTTTCAAACAAGACTTAAATTACTTTTGTTGCCAGCGGTTTAGACATTAAAGTGGTTTAAAAGGATCGTTTTTTTTTTTTTTTAAATAACAAACATGTCATACTTACCTCCACTGTGCAGCTCGTTTTGCACAGAGTGGCCCCGATCCTCCTCTTCAGGGGTCCCACGGTGGCTCTTGCGGCTCAATAGCTTCCTTTACCTTACTGCAGTCCTGGTTTCATGTCCTCATTGTTCGTTTTTGCTTTGATGTTGCTGTAAATCCTCTCTGTTCTGGACACTTCCTGGTTGTCTGTTTCCTGATCACCACAGTACTGGGAGATTTCTCACGGTGGTCACTAATCAAGGAGGTGTGATTACTGTGTGTAAAACGAAACTGGATTGGTGCTGAGGAGTTTTAGACAAAGTATCACTGCCCTCTATTGGCTCACTACCCTCTATTGACTCTCTGCACATCAGAGAACCAGGAAACAACAGCAAAAACGAAACTAAACTGCAGGCACATTATATGATTGGTTTTTATCTATTTTTAATCGTTTTTAAAAGGAATCAGTTAACTATTATGGGCCAGATTCACAAAGAGATACGCCGTTGTATCTCTGACTTACACTGGTCGTATCTATGCGCCTGATTCATAGAATCAGTTACGCATAGATAAGGCGAAGATCCGACAGGTGTAACTGTGTTACACCGTCGGATCTTATTTGTAATTTAAAAATGGCGCGGGGGGCGTTCCCGCTGATTTACGCTGAATAATATGTAAATCAGCGAGATACGCCAATTCACGAACGTACGCGGAACCCGACGCAGTGTTGTTACGACGTTTCCGTAGCGGCTTTCCCGGCGTATACTTACCCCTGCTTCTATGAGGCGCAGCCAATGTTAGGTATAGCCATCGTTCCCGCGTCGATTTTGAATTTTTTGACGTAGTTTGCGTAAATCGTTCTGCAATACAGATGGACGTCATTAACGTAAGCGTCGAAACCACTGACGTCCTAGCGACGTCAGTGGGAGCAATGCACGCCGGGAAAATTCTCGGACTGCGCATGCTCATTTAAATCGGCGCGGGGACAGCTCTTATTGAGGTCACAAATGAAGAACCTCGTCTTTCCTGACTGCTAATAACAAATCCATTACTTATGCTGATTTTACAAGTGACAGTGTTTTAAATACTACAGGGAGACACGAGAACATTACATCTCCTCTTCTGTATAAAAGTACACTGTCTCCCAGATTTACAGTCTCTGGATGTTTTTACTAGTTACATTACAACTGTTTTGTGTCAATCATGAAATTGTTACTATACAGATTTTATGGCTTCCCCTTTGAAGCCTAGTACACCGATGTATTTAAAATGATAGATATCCTGGTCTAAACCTAGAAAAGACCTGGATTTAAAAGTGAAAAACATTTATATTATTTTAATAATCAATTTTATATAAATTTTTATATTTAAAAATTAAATATTGGTTTTCTGTGGTTTCTGGCACCCCTGCTCCCTACTTGCTTACCGGGGCTTAAATGACATTTCCCTGGACCCCATCACGCCAACATGGACTCCATCACGCCAACATGGACTCCATCACGCCAACAGAAGGGCCCAGGAGGTGGGAGCAGAGGAGGAACGTTTTTTTTTACATTTTCGGGGTGTAATCAGATAAAGTCAGTGCGGCTGTTACACTGACCACTGGGGGGGTGGTATAGGTGGGGTCGGGGGGCTCCATCGGGAAGGCTATAAGGGGCCCCATGATTTCTAACAAAAGCCCTGCTGTCATGTGGCATTGCCTCCAGAGATATCCATCCACTATCAAATAGGAGGTTAATCAGCCACAGCTCAAAGAACCCATAGCAACCTCTGGAGCAGTGGTCTCCAAAGGGCCGGATGTGGCCCTTTACTTGCCTTTATCTGGCCCTTGGGGCCCTGTTCCTCCCAATGATACAAAGCACTTTTCCTTCCACTGACACCAACAATAGGCCTTAATTCTTGTCACTGATACCAAGAATAGGGCACTATTCCTCCCACTGACACCAATGATGGGACACTATTCCTCCCACTGACACCAATGATGGGACACTATTCCTCCCACTGACACCAATGATGGGACACTATTCATCCCACTGACACCAATGATGGGACACTATTCCTCCCACTGACACCAATGATGGGACACTATTCCTCCCACTGACACCAATGATGGGACACTATTCCTCCCACTGACACCAATGATGGGACACTATTCCTCCCACTGACACCAATGATGGGACACTATTCCTCCCACTGACACCAATGATGGGACACTATTCCTCCCACTGACACCAATGATGGGGCTCTATTCCTCCCACTGACACCAATTATGGGGCTCTATTCCTCCCACTGACACCAATGATGGAGCACTATTCTTCCCACTGACACCAATGATGGGGCTCTATTCATCCCACTGACACCAATGATGGGGCTCTATTCCTCCCACTGACACCAATGATGGAGCACTATTCATCCCACTGACACCAATGATGGGGCTCTATTCGCCCCACTGACATCAATGATGGGGCTCTATTCCTCCCACTGACACCAATGATGGGGTTCTATTTCTCCCACTGGCACCAATGATGGGGCTCTATTCCTTCCACTGACACCAAGGATGGGGCACTAATCTTTCTACTGATACCAATGATGGAGCACTTTTACTCCCACTGACACCAATGTTGAGGCTTATTCTTACCACTGACACCAATGATGGGGCACTATTCCTTTCCATGATACCAACAATGGGGCAATACTCCCTCCCCCCCACACTAATACCAATGATGGGGCATTGTTTACTCCCATAGAGGGCAGGGCATTTTCTGCTCACACTGGCCACAGGCCAGCACCCTTAAAGTTTGAAGGACAAAATACTGGCCCTTTGCTTAAAAGGTTTGGAGACCCCAGCTCTGGAGGAACCCTAGGGTTCTACAGAACCCTGGTTGAGGGCTGCTCTAAGGATACCCTTTTCTTTTTAAATTTAGATAAAGTGGGAAAGGGTTAGACTATCTGTCAAATGTTTATTGCCGTCTATACTTTCATTAGTGATGAGGTTTGTCCCTCTATTTGGCCTGGTGGCCACGGTCAACAAGAAAAGAAGCCAGTTGACATCTGCTGCTCCATAGAAGGCAATGGATGGTCCGATAGGGTCCGCTGAAAAAACTGACAGGAGTACCCGATTGGTCTGTAGCGTGAAAGAGGTCTTATGCCGCGTACACACGGCCATTTTTAATGGTCTAGAAAAAACAATGTTTTTTTCAACCCGATTTTTGTTAAGCCTGCCTTGCCTATACACGTTCGTGGAAAAAAAATGCTTGAGCAAAGCGCGGTGACGTACAACACGTACGACGGCACTATAAAGGGGAAGTTCCATTCGGATGGCACCACCCTTGGGGCTGCTTTTGCTGATTTAGTGTTAGTAAAAGTTTGGTGAGAGACAATTTGCGCTTTTCAGTCTTCGTGCTTTTCAGTTTGTTACAGCGTCGAATGTGCTATCTCCATTACGAACGGTAGTTTAACCAGAACGAGCGCTCCCGTTTCATAACTTGCTTCTGAGCATGCACAGTTTTTTCAAGTCGTTAAAGCCTACACACGACCATTTTTTACGACGCGAAAAAATAGAGCATGTTCTAAATTTTTAATGCCCATTTTTCATGTCATGAAAAATGCTCTGGAGCCCACACACGAAAAACAGTCGTGTGTACGCGGCATAAGGGGTAATTCTTCTCACCCATGACTAGTTCTCTCTCATCCTAGATTTACACCTACTGATTGACAATTACATGGGATACCAAAACATGACTTTTACATTATTTTTATCGTTTAGAGCGGAGTTCCACCCTAAAAAAATTACTTTCCATTAACAGCTTGCCTTTAATGTAAAAAAAAAAAAAAAAAATGTTTTACTCACTTCTATCTTGCTGTTACCAGGCAGATTTCGTAATCTGCCTACTTCCTAGTCCTAGGTGGTTCAACTTCCTGTCCTAAGACCCCATTGCCTCCTGGGAAATTATGACACTCATTTCCCAGGAGTCTCTGGGTATTACTGGGCCAAAAAATCGCCCAGCATGCACCTCTCCCTGAAAACCAGGAAGAAAAAGGAACTGGGCTTCACATGTCCACAATTATGATGGATACGGCCACAACAGGAGCTGGAGGATATACGGCAAGTGTTAGCAATGATTTCTGGAACGATCGGGGAGCTTTTAATATGTTTTAGGGACTATTTAATGTGATTAATTTTAGCTTGCAAAAAAATAAATAAAAAAAATGATGCCCGGAATTCCGCTTTAACATTGAATGATGCCACTTGAATAAATAATAAATTCAGGGGCGGACTGACAACTCATGAGGCCCCCGGGCAATAGGAGATTATGGGGCCCCTGGGCAATAGGAGATTATGGGGCCCCCCTGGCAATAGGATATTATGGGGCCCCCTGGCAATAGATTATGGGGCCCCCAGGCAATAGGATATTATGGGGCCCCCTGGGCAATAGGAGATTATAGGGCCCCCTGGCAAGTCAAGTCAAGTCATATATAAAATCTCTTAATTGCAGTAACTGGAGTACTTTAATGCATTCAGTAATGTCATAGACAAAACAATCTGAGTAAACATGATTAGTGCTGAATGGAAGATAATGAGTCATGTTTAAAAAGTCGATTCGTCACGATGACAAGTCGTTAATGCCAAAGAGATACCTCTTATTACATCAGCCGAGCCGATGACATCCTGATTACAGTGGCTGAATGGACGTTGTTTCCAGTCCGGACACCGAGAGGTTGGCACACTTCACATTACTTGGCAGAATCCTGATCTCTGGATTGGCTCGTGATATCATTTTCTTCAACTGCTGTCCCCCCTGCGTTTGACTCCTGCTCTAATTCCGCTAACCTTGTTAAGCACACGGAGCAGCTAAGTGGCCAGCCTATGACAAGCGCTTCTACCAGGCCAGGGTGGTGAAGCAAGGCTAAGCATTACGCCAAGGCTCTTGACGGGCATTAACAGATGTAAATACTGCGGGGAAAATAGCCTTATTTTCACTTTCCTTATCTATATATGAAAGGGAAATTGTGGTGTATTTTCAGACAGTACAAATGTGTCATTTTCAGAATTGTTTTTCTCAAACTTCTATGCAATTAAAATGTTTTTTGCTTGTTTGCTTTTCCATGTTCTGGAAATTGTATCTCACATAGATTGCAAAGACAATAGTACGGCATGCAGTATTTTTAGCTCTGTTCTTGCCAGAGCTGATTTTTCACCCAGTTTTCTCTCTCCGGTGCCAGTATCTTGGATTTGGGAGCCGGTGTCCTGTTGAGAAAGTCCCTTGTCGAGAAATGCCCGTCCGGAACTCTGCATGCGCAGTACGGAGCCGCCGAAAGCCTCCGAACATCAGAATTTACGATCAGCTATAGATGGCGCCTGCGCACAACAGCTGACAGTGTGCCACACGCTCTCGATGCTCGTGCAAGGGGCAGATTTCTTTATTTGATTCATTTGAATTGACTGCTACAACTGCAATTCCTCCAGGATAAAGGTCCTTCAATAATTTTTTTTAATTCAGGCACACAGAAACATCATGGTGCTTTGGCACCATGAGTGTGGAAGACTGCACCTCGTTTTTCAGTACATGGGGGTGCCTTAAAGAGTTAATGCCCCCACCCCCTGCACGTTCTTTTAAAAGCAGCATGATTTTTGTGCATCTTCCTGCGGTGCAGGAACTCATGTGATTTTACGCCTTCCCGCACCCGCACAGATGTGAACAAAGCCTTATGCCCTGTACACACGATTGGATATCTGATGGAATCTAATCCAATGGATTTTTTCATCGGATAAATCATTTTTTTTATAAAAAAAAAAAAAAAGGGGGGGTTGCCGTCCGGGGGCCCTGGGGGCCTCCGGGCCCCTGGGGACCTCCGGACCGCTAAAAAAAAAAAGATTTTTTTTTTTAAGGGGGCCCCCTATTGGGCGGGGCCCATGGGCTTGAGCCAGGTCAAGCCCAATGGTAAGTCCGGCCCTGGGGACAGGTGACAGGTGTGTGAGGACATGTGTGGGGACACTATTTTGGGGACATTGTGTGGGGACACTAGGCCGGTGATCAGTGTGTAAAAAGCTGTAAAAAACAGTTCATACTCACTGATCACTGACAACTAGCAACCGTCTCTCTATTTTCATCACATGATAGCTGTGATTGGACACAGCCGTCATGTGATCAGGAGGGCCAATCATAGAGCCCTCCTACCGATCGGAGATGCACCGTGTCCGGGAGACACAAGCGCCTCGGGATCGCGCCGCTGCGCAGGCACACGCGCACGTGATCACCCTCCTTCTGAAGGACGTTCCTGAACGTCCTCTCAGAAGGAGGAAGCTCCAACCCAGCCTTATATGTGCAGTGGCCAGGTGGGAAGTGGTTAAAGCAGAGTTCCACCCTAAACTGGAACTCACGCTGATCGGAACCCTCCCCCCTCCGGTGTCACATTTGACACCTTTCAGGGGGGAGGGGGTGCAGATACCTGTCTAAAGACAGGTATTTGCACCCACTTCTGGCCACAACAGTCTCGGGCAGACTGCGGGCATGACGTCACCTCCCGCCGCCCCCCCCCCCCGTTGTGTTCTGGGAACACTCGGCTCCCAGTACACAGCGGGAGCCAATCGGCAGGCGCAACGTGACTCGTGCATGCGCCATAGGGAACCGGGCAGTGAAGCCAGAGCGCTTCACTTCCTGGTTTCCTCTCGGTGGATGGCGGGGGGAGCAGCAGAGTGACGAGCGATCGCTCGTCCTCTGCTGCGGACGGCGCTGGACTCCAGGACAGGTAAGTGTCCTAATATTAAAAGTCAGCAGCTGCAGTATTTGTAGCTGCTGGCTTTTAATTTTTTTTTTTTTTATGGCACATCCGCTTTAAGGTGGTAATTAAACTCACTTGGTGCATTATCTGCATTAAATTATCCTCAGAACCTGTGTAATTCATAAGTATTTGGGTTTAAAGGGATGAGGTGGCAACCCTCTTCTGGGACAGGAAGTGGAGGGGAGTTCTCAACAGCAAATAAGATCTTCCAGACAGCGACAGCAAATCTCCACTTAATCCAAAATCAAATGAAACTTTTGGCTTTATATAGTCTATACCTATGTACTAAATATATCCATATGTGTATAAATGTAAATATGTGATCAGATTTTTCAGTGTAGCCGTATAGCTGTTTTTCCTTCATGTAAAAAGCACAACCACATAAAAAAATGGCCCAACAACGCTATCACTAAATCAACAAAACCTTGTTAGCTCTACGTAACCCACACCTGTCATAGTTCGCATCCCGGTAAAAGTGATTCATGTTCATAATAAACAAACACAGCAGCCGTGTACACACATTACAAGTGAGGTCACAGACCTATTGACTTTTTAGACATCTGTTAATGTACGAGCCAGTCACATCCCTGATTACGACATCAAACAGTCCTCACCCACAGCCCATCAATAATAAGCAGGTCTCATGGGAACAGCACTGATTCAATCCAGGTAAATCATTCAAAAACAAACTACAGCCAAACCGCTAACTAGGCAGCCGATATGTAGGTGAGATATGTGAAATCTACTGAAAGATTTGGAGTTATACCCAACCCAACACCTGCTAGTCCGTATAGCCAGAAGTGACACCAATGTCCAGGGCTTGCAACTTGGCTCCACTAGCCAGGGCCTGAAACATGTTACAGAAACAGAATTACAATATTGCACGGGGTTGGTGCTTCCACACGCGTATTTCTGCATCAGGGGAAGGGATAATAAAAATAAGGATGGTTAAGTTTAATGTTTTTTTTAATTAACCATTTCTGGTCCTTGGGACACACCTGTACATTCTTGGATGGGAGCGGTGATTTCTGGGTCATGGCTGCAGTGGCAGCCATGATCCAAATGCCATTTTGTAGAGCCAGCGATTTCCTACAAATGTAAAAGTGTTTCAAGTGGCTCCACCAGGGTTTGACAAATGGAGTCTAGGAGCCAGCTAAAAAAGTTAGGAGCCAGAAAACGCACCCCGTCCCGACGAGCTTGCGCGCAGAAGCGAACACATACGTGAGCAGCGCCCGCATATGTAAACGGTGTTCAAACCACACGTGAGGTATCGCCGCGATTGGTAGAGCGAGAGCAATAATTCTAGCCCTAGTCCTCCTCTGTAACTCAAAACATGCAACCTGTAGATTTTTTTAAACGTCGCCTATGAAGATTTTAAAGGGTAAAAGTTTGTCGGCATTCCACGAGCGGACGCAATTTTGAACCGTGACATGTTGGGTATGAATTTACTCAGCGTAACATTATCTTTCATAATATTAAAAAAAATGGGGATAACTTTACTGTTGTCTTATTTTTTAATTAAAAAAAGTGTAATTTTTTCCCAAAAAAAGTGCGCTTGTAAGACCGCTGCGCAAATACGGCGTGACAGAAAGTATTGCAACGATCGCAATTTTATTTTCTAGGGTGTTAGGATAAAAAATATATATAATGTTTGGGGGTTCTAATTAGAGGGAAGAAGATGGCAGTGAAAAATAGTGAAAAATGACATTAGAATTGCTGTTGAACTTGTAATGCTTTACTTGTAATACCAACGGCCACCACCAGATGCCGCCAGCTCACACATCTGGTGGTAATAACTTGTAATACCAACGGCTCACCACGGCGCCAGCTCACAAAAAAAAAAAAGTCGCCAGGACACCATTTCTAGTCACCATGGCGACCTGGCGGCCGGGATTTGTCGAGCCCTGGGCTACACAGCTGATTAATCTCATTTACGGTTGGCGAAAGGGGGTTGATTGGCTGCTTTGGAATACAGAGGAGAGATCTGGGGTCTAATAGTCCCCAGATCTCTCCATAAAAAAAGACCTGTCATGGCCCATGCTTTCACAACAGATGTTGTGCATCCCTTTGTGATAGCAATAAAGTTAAATTTAAAAAAAAAAAAAAAAAAATTTCAAGGTAGAGTGTCAAAACAATATATAAGAATTGTTTGTTTTTTTGTTTGTTTTTTAATGTGCCCTCTCCCCCCCATTCTCACACACAAATGTGAACACGCACTTAGGTCCTGCACACATATGTAAACAGTGATCGCACCACAATTGTGAGGTATCGCCGCAAGTGGGGGCAGTAATTCTAGCACCAGACCTCCTGTGTAAGTCTATGTGTAACTGGTAACCCGTAAAGGCCTATAAAGTATCACATATATAATAATTGAATGTACCGTAGTTTGTCGCTGTTCCACGGGCACGCACAATTTTTAAAGCATGTCATGTTGGGTATCTATTACCTTAGTGTAACATCATGTTCTATATTATTATTATATATATTATATTTTGTTAAGGTTCATCATCTTTTCCTGAAAATTTGAATTAATAAACCACTGAACAAATATTGTGCAACATACAAAATTGCATAAACAACCATTTTATTATCCAGTGCCTCTGCTTAAAAAAATTGTGTGTGTTGAATTGAATACAGGGCGTCGTTCTTTGATTGGTTGATATAAAAAGAGGAGGAACAGTGACATCACAATCTCTGCCTAATCCAATTACAAATTCATATGTAGTTAGTGTGCATTGGGGCATCTGCTTGGCACAGGACCCAGAAGATCATAGCTATGACTGTAGTAGCACCAACTACTACAGTGATTGTCAGCTTGCCCATGGGCCCCTCTAGTATAAGATGTGCATACTTACATAGTGCCAAGCTGGACCACTATTACTATGCAATAAAGACCATCCTGCTGGTACTACCACTAGGCAAACTAGGCAGCCACCTAGTGCGCACTGTTACCTAGGGGCACCTGGGCCACTGGTGTGCCTACTCTCTTCTCTCTGCAACAAGCAACTAAGTCTCAGCATCAGCAGGCAGCCGCCGCTCCGTTTGTACATAGTGTCAGAGGTGGCGGTCCATTTGTACATAGTGTCAGAGGTGGCGGTCCGTTTGTACATAGTGTCAGAGGTGGCGGTCTGTTTGTACATAGTGTCAGAGGCCGCGGTCCGTTTGTACATAGTGTCAGAGGCCGCGGTCCATTTGTAAATCGTGTCAGAGGCCGCGGTCCGTTTGTACATAGTGTCAGAGGCCGCGGTCCGTTTGTACATAGTGTCAGAGGTGGCGGTCCGTTTGTACATAGTGTCAGAGGTGGCAGTCCGTTTGTACATAGTGTCAGAGGCGGCGGTCCGTTTGTACATAATGTCAGAGGTGGCACTCCGTTTGTACATAGTGTCAGAGGTGGCGGTACATTTGTACATAGTGTCAGAGGTGGCGGTACATTTGTACATAGTGTCAGAGGTAGCGGTCCGTTTGTACATAGTGTCAGAGGCGGCGTTCCATTTGTACATAGTGTCAGAGGTGGCGGTCCGTTTGTACATAGTGTCAGAGGTGGCGGTCTGTTTGTACATAGTGTCAGAGGCCGCGGTCCGTTTGTACATAGTGTCAGATGTGGCACTCCGTTTGTACATAGTGTCAGAGGCCGCGGTCCATTTGTAAATCGTGTCAGAGGCCGCGGTCCGTTTGTACATAGTGTCAGAGGTGGCGGTCCGTTTGTACATAGTGTCAGAGGTGGCAGTCCGTTTGTACATAGTGTCAGAGGCGGCGGTCCGTTTGTACATAATGTCAGAGGTGGCACTCCGTTTGTACATAGTGTCAGAGGTCGCGGTCCGTTTGTACATAGTGTCAGAGGTGGCGGTCCGTTTGTACATAGTGTCAGAGGTGGTGGTCCGTTTGTACATAGTGTCAGAGGTGGTGGTCCGTTTGTACATAGTGTCAGAGGTGGCGGTACATTTGTACATAGTGTCAGAGGTGGCGGTACATTTGTACATAGTGTCAGAGGTGGCGGTACATTTGTACATAGTGTCAGAGGTAGCGGTCCGTTTGTACATAGTGTCAGAGGCGGCGTTCCATTTGTACATAGTGTCAAGAGGTGGCGGTCCGTTTGTACATAGTGTCAGGCCCCGTACACACGGCCGAGGAACTCGACGTGCAAAGCACGTCGAGTTCCTCGTCGAGTTTTGGGATGAAGCCGCCGAGGAGCTCGGCGGGCCGCCTTCTCCCATAGAACAACGAGAAAATAGAGAACATGTTCTCTATTTTCTCGTCGAGCTCCTCGGCGGCTCCATCGAGCCAAAACTGTACAGACGACAGAGTTTCTCGGCAGAATCCGGGTTTTGACCGAGTTTCTCGGTGAATTCTGCCGAGAAACTCTGTCGTGTGTACGGGGCCTCAGAGGTGGCGGTCCGTTTGTACATAGTGTCAGAGGTGGCGGTCCGTTTGTACATAGTGTCAGAGGTGGTGGTCCGTTTGTACATAGTGTCAGAGGTGGCGGTCCGTTTGTACATAGTGTCAGAGGTGGCGGTCCGTTTGTACATAGTGTCAGAGGTCGCGATCCGTTTGTACATAGTGTCAGAGGTCGCGGTCCGTTTGTACATAGTGTCAGAGGTGGCGGTCCGTTTGTACATAGTGTCAGAGGTGGTGGTCCGTTTGTACATAGTGTCAGAGGTGGTGGTCCGTTTGTACATAGTGTCAGAGGTGGCGGTACATTTGTACATAGTGTCAGAGGTGGCGGTACATTTGTACATAGTGTCAGAGGTAGCGGTCCGTTTGTACATAGTGTCAGAGGCGGCGTTCCATTTGTACATAGTGTCAGAGGTGGCGGTCCGTTTGTACATAGTGTCAGAGGTGGCGGTCTGTTTGTACATAGTGTCAGAGGCCGCGGTCCGTTTGTACATAGTGTCAGATGTGGCACTCCGTTTGTACATAGTGTCAGAGGCCGCGGTCCATTTGTAAATCGTGTCAGAGGCCGCGGTCCGTTTGTACATAGTGTCAGAGGCCGCGGTCCGTTTGTACATAGTGTCAGAGGTGGCGGTCCGTTTGTACATAGTGTCAGAGGTGGCAGTCCGTTTGTACATAGTGTCAGAGGCGGCGGTCCGTTTGTACATAATGTCAGAGGTGGCACTCCGTTTGTACATAGTGTCAGAGGTGGCGGTACATTTGTACATAGTGTCAGAGGTGGCGCTACATTTGTACATAGTGTCAGAGGTAGCGGTCCGTTTGTACATAGTGTCAGAGGCGGCGTTCCATTTGTACATAGTGTCAAGAGGTGGCGGTCCGTTTGTACATAGTGTCAGGCCCCGTACACACGGCCGAGGAACTCGACGTGCAAAGCACGTCGAGTTCCTCGTCGAGTTTTGGGATGAAGCCGCCGAGGAGCTCGGCGGGCCGCCTTCTCCCATAGAACAACGAGAAAATAGAGAACATGTTCTCTATTTTCTCGTCGAGCTCCTCGGCGGCTCCATCGAGCCAAAACTGTACAGACGACAGAGTTTCTCGGCAGAATCCGGGTTTTGACCGAGTTTCTCGGTGAATTCTGCCGAGAAACTCTGTCGTGTGTACGGGGCCTCAGAGGTGGCGGTCCGTTTGTACATAGTGTCAGAGGTGGCGGTCCGTTTGTACATAGTGTCAGAGGTGGCGGTACATTTGTACATAGTGTCAGAGGTGGCGGTACATTTGTACATAGTGTCAGAGGTAGCGGTCCGTTTGTACATAGTGTCAGAGGCGGCGTTCCATTTGTACATAGTGTCAGAGGTGGCGGTCCGTTTGTACATAGTGTCAGAGGTGGCGGTCTGTTTGTACATAGTGTCAGAGGCCGCGGTCCGTTTGTACATAGTGTCAGATGTGGCACTCCGTTTGTACATAGTGTCAGAGGCCGCGGTCCATTTGTAAATCGTGTCAGAGGCCGCGGTCCGTTTGTACATAGTGTCAGAGGCCGCGGTCCGTTTGTACATAGTGTCAGAGGCCGCGGTCCGTTTGTACATAGTGTCAGAGGTGGCAGTCCGTTTGTACATAGTGTCAGAGGCGGCGGTCCGTTTGTACATAATGTCAGAGGTGGCACTCCGTTTGTACATAGTGTCAGAGGTGGCGGTACATTTGTACATAGTGTCAGAGGTGGCGGTACATTTGTACATAGTGTCAGAGGTAGCGGTCCGTTTGTACATAGTGTCAGAGGCGGCGTTCCATTTGTACATAGTGTCAAGAGGTGGCGGTCCGTTTGTACATAGTGTCAGGCCCCGTACACACGGCCGAGGAACTCGACGTGCAAAGCACGTCGAGTTCCTCGTCGAGTTTTGGGATGAAGCCGCCGAGGAGCTCGGCGGGCCGCCTTCTCCCATAGAACAACGAGAAAATAGAGAACATGTTCTCTATTTTCTCGTCGAGCTCCTCGGCGGCTCCATCGAGCCAAAACTGTACAGACGACAGAGTTTCTCGGCAGAATCCGGGTTTTGACCGAGTTTCTCGGTGAATTCTGCCGAGAAACTCTGTCGTGTGTACGGGGCCTCAGAGGTGGCGGTCCGTTTGTACATAGTGTCAGAGGTGGCGGTCCGTTTGTACATAGTGTCAGAGGTGGTGGTCCGTTTGTACATAGTGTCAGAGGTGGCGGTCCGTTTGTACATAGTGTCAGAGGTGGCGGTCCGTTTGTACATAGTGTCAGAGGTCGTGGTCCGTTTGTACATAGTGTCAGAGGTGGCGGTCCGTTTGTACATAGTGTCAGAGGTGGCGGTCCGTTTGTACATAGTGTCAGAGGTGGCGGTCCGTTTGTACATAGTGTCAGAGGTCGCGATCCGTTTGTACATAGTGTCAAAGGTCGCGGTCCGTTTGTACATAGTGTCAGAGGTGGCGGTCCGTTTGTACATAGTGTCAGAGGTGGCGGTCCGTTTGTACATAGTGTCAGAGGTGGCGGTCCGTTTGTACATAGTGTCAGAGGTGGCGGTCCGTTTGTACATAGTGTCAGAGGTGGTGGTCCGTTTGTACATAGTGTCAGAGGTGGCGGTCCGTTTGTACATAGTGTCAGAGGTGGCGGTCCGTTTGTACATAGTGTCAGAGGTCGCGATCCGTTTGTACATAGTGTCAGAGGTCGCGGTCCGTTTGTACATAGTGTCAGAGGTGGCGGTCCGTTTGTACATAGTGTCAGAGGTGGCGGTCCGTTTGTACATAGTGTTAGAGGCGGCGGTCCGTTTGTACATAGTGTCAGAGGTGGCGGTCTGTTTGTACATAGTGTCAGAGGGCTGTGCCTGTGTCCCAACTCCTGAATTAATGGAAGCAAAGAAACATTCATTGATGGGCGCTGGTGAGGCTGCATTGATGGGCACTGGTAAGACTGTATTTGAATTTGATGGGCGCTTCATTAAAAAGGTGGGGTATACATGGGCAGGACAAAGGGGCTGGAGTCAGGGTGAAGCCAAGGGGGGTGCCTAGGGTGTCAAAAATCCTTGCACCAGCCCTGGCTTTACGTATATAGGTCCTATCAAAGGAAATGGCTCTAAATAGTTGGAACATCCTCCTGTACTAACCTGAGAAAGCCAATGGCTGAGAAAAGAAGAGGCTTTTTAGATTGGGAGTATCGCTTGCTTTTTACAAGCTTCCTATGGCTTGCCTGAGACCGGTCTAGTCAATATTCAGCGTACCAATTCCAGCGAGTCCCCTCTTGCCTCCCCCCTGCATAAGGACAGATGTAATCAGGTTCCTAAATTTAGCCTAGATGCTTTATTTTTGTGCTGGGCGGCTTTTAGCTGCACCGAGAGAATGTAGACACCTCTCACTTAGCTGCCACGCTGTTAAGAATTAAAATAACAATCCTGTGGTTTCTGGATAATATTTGTGTTAAGTATAAGCAATTACTGGGTTAAGTATCCTTTCAGATGAAACCAAGGATATTGAAAAATAACATAAATCTTGAGGCTGCATTCCAAAGCCGTTACACAAAGCAATATGCCGAAATGCCGGAGAGTTTACTATGGGGCTCCGATTCCTGCAACGCGCGCGGAAGATTTCCCATTGTGTATTCAGGATTGTGTGTGATGGCAAATGTGGGCATTGTCATCTTGTCACCTGTGCCGTCATAGAGCCATCTGCCCCTACTTCTACTCCCCCCCCCCCCCCACAGAAGCCAGTAAAGGCAGGAGCCAACACAGGGCACTAAAGGAAACCACTATGGGGTGTTTTTACTAGGGTTGTCCTGTTGCCACTTTTTTAGGACCGATACTTTTTTTTATGTACTCGCCGATACCGAATACCAATACTTTTTTTTAAATGTGTCCCCAAATGCAGCCATGTCCCCCCACAAATGCAGCCATGTCCCCCCACAAATGCAGCCATGCCCCCCCCATATGCAGCCATGTCCCCCCCCATATGCAGCCATGTCCCCCCCAATATGCAGCCATGTCCCCCATATATGCAGCCATGTCCCCCCATATACGCAGCCATGTCCCCAAACATATGCAGCCATGTCCCCCCACATATGCAGCCATGTCCCCCCACATATATGCAGCCATGTCCCCCCACATATATGCAGCCATGTCCCCCCACATATGCAGCCATGTCCCCAAACATATGCAGCCATGTCCCCCACATATATGCAGCAATGTCCCCCACATATATGCAGCCATGTCCCCAAACATATGCAGCCATGTCCCCCCACATATGCAGCCATGTCCCCAAACATATGCAGCCATGTCCCCCACATATATGCAGCCATGTCCCCCATATATATGCAGCCATGTCCCCCACATATATGCAGCCATGTCCCCCATATATGCAGCCATGTCCCCCACATATATGCAGCCATGTCCCCCATATATGCAGCCATGTCCCCCCACATATATCCAGCCATGTCCCCAAACATATGCAGCCATGTCCCCCATACCTAATGATGATGCCGCCGCCGCCACGTTAATCACCGTGCGGCGAACATTACAGGCAGCTTTCGTTTGAATAGCTGTTTTCCCTGCCACGCCGTGTAAAGGACACTCCCCCTTGCTCGGGATTGGATAGATCCGTCCAAGGGGGGAGTGTCTATACACGGCGCGGTGGGCAAAACAGCTATTCAAACTAAAGGTGCCTGTAATGTTCGCCGCACGGTGATTAACGCGGCAGCGGCGGATTTGCGATATACGGCGGCGGTGACGGCAAGTATTCTATTTAGGCATCGGGGGTATTTGCGGGAGTACAAGTACTCCCGCAAATACTCGGTATCGATCCCGATACCGGTATCGGTATCGGGACAACCCTAGTTTTTACTAAAGGCAAATAATTGCTACACTCTGCAAGGGCAGTTGCACTCAGCAAGGGCATTTTCTCCAGAGCTTAGTAAACGTCTATCATCCAATCACATGCAAGCAAAAATGCTGTTTTTTTTAATTTTACTTGCATTTGATTGGGTATTCTTTGTGTAGCGCCTGGTTACTTCAAGGAACGGGTGCTAGCTTAAAGCGGTAGTTCACCCTCCTTCACCCCATTATTCCATTACTTTCGGCATCGTAGCGCGAGCTACGGTATGCCGGTCTTAAATTTTTAAACCCCGTACTCACTGTGCTATTGTTGATTGAAGAATCCGACTCCCGCGGGGAATGGGCGTGCCTATGGAGAGGGAGGATGATTGACGGCCGGCTCTGGCACGTCACGCTCCCCGAAGACAGCCGGAGTAGGTCTCGGCTATTCACAGCGCCTGCGCACAGGCTATGCGCAGGCGCCGTGAATAGCCAAGCCTATTTCGGCTATTTCCGGAGAAGCGTGACGTGCCAGGGCCGGCCGTCAATCACCTTCTCTCACCAGAGGAACGCCCATTCCCCGGATTCTTCAATCAACGATACCGCAGTGAGTACGGGCATAAAAAATGTAAGACCGGCATACCGTAGCTCGCGCTACGATGCGAATTTAATTGTCTAATAAAAAAAAAACTTTTTTTTTTTTTTTTTTACAGGGCGAACCCCCGCTTTAAATTTAGAGGGGGATCAGAGATGTAGTTGGCTCTCTGATCCAGTTAATATTTTCAAATTGGGTCTCTGTCTCAGCTTGGCTGTGCTGTGGGCTCATTCTGTTTCTGGGGTGCTGTTCCCACCCCGGACGATGGGTGGCAGCAGTTGGAGTCGAGGTTTGGGGTACTTTTTCCCCAGCAGCCAATCAGGAGGGTTTCTCCTCACTGTGCATGCTGGGGAGGGTATTTATGGCACAGACGCCATTGGTCTGGGGTTCTTCTTCGAGTGCGGCACCCACCTTCAGGGTGACTGCATCACGGCGCCCCGGCAAAATGGCTTTCCGGGCCGGGGTACCTGTGCCACTCGGTGTCCTGAACATTTGAGCTGTGGCAGGGAGCCCAGTAATCGACTGGGTCTCTATCATTGAGAAGATCCCAAGCATTGTGAAAGCTGTTCGGTGGAGAGTCCATCTGAGGAGAGCCAAGAGAGGCTGGCGATCCAATGGGGTCTCGACAATCCACCGGCCCTCCAGCTGTTGTAGAACTACACATCCCATGAGGCATTGTGACACAGTGAAATTCACAGACATGACTAGGCATGATGGGGATTGTAGTTCTTGAACAACTGGAGGGCCGTAGTTTGAAGATCCATGCAATAGATGGTCAGAGACTGTGTGTATGATACAAGAGATGGTCAGAGACTGAAGACATGATACAAGAGATGGTCAGAGACTGCAGACATGATACAAGAGATGGTCAGAGACTGCAGACATGATACAAGAGATGGTCAGAGAATGAAGACATGATACAAGAGATGGTCAGAGACTGCAGACATAATACAAGAGATGGTCAGAGAATGAAGAC
The DNA here is from genome assembly GCF_905171775.1 of Rana temporaria. Taxonomy (NCBI): domain Eukaryota; kingdom Metazoa; phylum Chordata; class Amphibia; order Anura; family Ranidae; genus Rana; species Rana temporaria. The sequence goes on from NC_053495.1 coordinate 42,534,146, forward strand.
ATGATACAAGAGATGGTCAGAGAATGAAGACATGATACAAGAGATGGTCAGAGACTGCAGACATGATACAAGAGATGGTCAGAGAATGAAGACATGATACAAGAGATGGTCAGAGACTGCAGACATGATACAAGAGATGGTCAGAGAATGAAGACATGATACAAGAGATGGTAAGAGACTGTGCAGATATGATATAAAGAGATGGTCAGAGACTGAAGACATGATACAAGAGATGGTCAGAGACTGCAGACATGATACAAGAGATGGTCAGAGACTGCAGACATAATACAAGAGATGGTCAGAGAATGAAGACATGATACAAGAGATGGTCAGAGAATGAAGACATGATACAAGAGATGGTCAGAGACTGCAGACATGATACAAGAGATGGTCAGAGAATGAAGACATGATACAAGAGATGGTAAGAGACTGTGCAGATATGATATAAAGAGATGGTCAGAGACTGAAGACATGATACAAGAGATGGTCAGAGACTGCAGACATGATACAAGAGATGGTCAGAGAATGAAGACATGATACAAGAGATGGTCAGAGAATGAAGACATGATACAAGAGATGGTCAAATACTGTGCAGATATGATACAAAGAGATGGTCAGAGACTGCAGACATGATACAAGAGATGGTCAGAGACTGGGTGCTATTCAATGAATATTCAACAGAGACAAAAGATACATAATAGGATTATAGTCAAATATTATGGTCATGATACAAGAGATGGCCAGAGACTGAAGACATGATAAAAGAGATAGTGAGACACTGCGAACATGATACAAGAGATGGTCAGAGATGGCAGATGTGATACAAAAGATAGTCAGAGACTATGGACATGAAACAATAGATCAGGGATCCTCAAACTACGGCCCTGCAGCTGTTGTAGAACTACACATCCCATGAGGCATTGTAACACAGTGAAATTCACAGACATGACTAGGCATGATGGGGATAGTAGTTCTTGAACAAGTGGAGGGCCGTAGTTTGAAGATCCATGTAACAGATGGTCAGAGACCGTGGGCAAGATACAAGAGATGGCCAGAGACTGAAGACATGATACAAGAGATGGTCAGAGACTGCAAACATGATACAAGAGATGGTCAGAGAACGAAGACATGATAAAAGAGATGGTAAGAGACTGTGCAGATATGATACAAGGAGATGGTCAGAGACTGAAAACATGATACAAGAGATGGTCAGAGACTGCAGACATGATACAAGAGATGGTAAGAGACTGAAAACATGATACAAGAGATGGTCATAAACTGCAGACATGATACAAGAGATGGTAAGAGACTGAAAACATGATACAAAAGATGGTCATAAACTGCAGACATGATAAAAGAGATGGTAAGAGACTGTGCAGACATGATACAAGAGATGGTCAGAGACTGAAGACATGATACAAGAGATGGTCAGAGACTGCAGACATGATACAAGAGATGGTCAGAGACTGCAGACATGATACAAGAGATGGTCAGAGACTGAAAACATGATACAAGAGATGGTCAGAGACTGCAGACATGATACAAGAGATGGTAAGAGACTGAAAACATGATACAAGAGATGGTCAGAGACTGAAGACATGATACAATTGATGGTCAGAGACTGAAGACATGATACAAGAGATGGTAAGAGACTGTGCAGATATGATGCAAAAAGATGGTCAGAGACTGTGGACATGCATAAAAGAGAATGTCAGAGACTGTGAGCGTGCTATAGAAGTAGAGACTGGGGACATGCTTCAGCACAGTCACAGACTGAAGACATATTACAGGAAGATGCTACAAATCAGTGCAATAACAGCGCAATAGGGAAACACTGATTAGTGTCTGCAGGGGCCCCAAGAGCCACACAACTTGTCTTGCACAGCATAGACAGGGCAAAGCTACACTGTCTATGTTGTGTAGTCGCTAGTCACTCATTTATGCAGCACGGTAGGTGGCCAGGAGGGTTGGTTAGAGGCTGAGATGAGGACTTTGATTATCAATAACATTGCTGTTTAGCCTACTTGGGGGGACATCTTGTGAGGGAACAAGGCACGTTCTGAGGGAGAGAATTATGAAGGTGCCGCTATGTTTCCACGTTCGGGGGAAAGAAAAGATTCTTTAAAGCCAGGTTTCAGCAGACCTATTGTACGTAAAATCCGTAAATGAAATATAACGGAACGCATAAATAATAAGAATATAATTTAGCGATATTATGACAATAAAAAGCCATTTGAGCCTTCTGTGGGATTTGTGTTTTCAAAGGGCCTAATGAGTATTTTGTCAGGGCATGTTTATACTGCCGTGCAATAATTATACGGTGCATTTCAAAGAGCGGTTCCTGATCACTGAGCACGGGCCTCTTGTTACAGCAGTGGGATGTTTTTATTTCACCTCCGTGCTTTTATCTCAACGGCTTTATGCTTTATTAATGAAAGATCTTAAGTATGTTCGTTGTGAGGCTCTGAAACCTTTTATAGATTGCAAAAAAAAATAATAATAATACAGTTTGCTGCCAGTTCTCCAAAATACTAATCTATCAGCAAAATGTGGAGATAATAAAGGGGATCTCCAACGTCTGGGCACAAAACGTGATGTCAGTAGACTCCCCGCCCACCTCTACACACCCCTTGTCAACATGCATTTTGTCCTGTGTATTTCTTACACTACATTCTGCTATGATCACTAACATCCAGAAAAGTAACCACATGACTTCAGAAAAGGGATGGTGGGAAATAAAAAAAATAATGCCTGTCTTCAATCTATAGTGCATGAGATATGTAAATAACCTGTCACTCACAACAAGGGGGCGGAACAGACAAAAGTTTTCTCCTGTTTGTCCGTTTATTTCACTGAAAAAAGAAAAGAGGATTGCTCAGAGCTGGATTAACTCTTTGTGGCAAGACTGGGCACAGATGATAGGAAATCTTATACTGTACATTGTGACAGCAAAAAAAAAAAATCGGGTTTACATCCACTTTAAAGCATCACTGAACTCTAGTTTTAATAAAATTCTATGAATGTATGTATTCTTTAAGCCTCGACACAAGATCGGATTTTTCGCGGACAAAGCCGTGGAATTTTGTGCGAAGGGAGTTGGCCGTGAACTTGTATAGCATACAAAACAGCAAAGAATTGTTGGCCAACATACACAAAACTATGTGTTTTTTCAGCTCTTTAGTGCCACCCTTTGGGCAACTTCTGCTAATGTTCTCTTATGGTTAGTATTGGTTCGGAGCATGCGTGTTTGTACTTTGGATTTTTTCGGACTTCTGTACACATGATCGGAAAATCCGACATTGCACATTTGTTGTGGGAAAATTTTAAGGCATGCTATCCCACATTTGTTGTCGGAATTTCCGACAACAATTGTCCGATGGAGCATAGAAACGACAACATCCTGCCATCACACAATTCCCGTTGAAAAATCCGATCGTGTGTACGGATGGGCCTTAAAGCGGAAGTAAACCCATCTATTTGATAGTTTAAAAAAACAGTTAACATTCCCGGCATGCCGGAAATGCTAGATGTCACATTTGCTTGTACTCTCAACCAAACTGTCAAACCATCCAATGGCTGGTTTCATAACTGATCACATGTGCAGCATCGTGGCAGTTGCAGATTAAACAGAGGCCAAGATAGCAGCTTCCTTGGCTGAAAACAATAGGAGGGTTTACTTCCACTTTAACTCAAAAATTCCCTTCTAATGCTCTCAGTCTCCTCCAAAAATCCAAAACCCCCCCCCCCCCCCCTGTGATCGGACTTAATTTCCCGAGATGAATCATAGACTATGGGATGTGAAGTGTGCAAGCTGGACCAATGTAACTATGGAAAGATAGCCATACCTGACTTTTGTTCAGGATTTCCTTTAAGTGCGGCAGCAGCGCTTAAAGCGGTTCTCCACCCTAAAGTGGAGTCCCGCTGATCGGAACCCTCCCCCCCTCCGGTGTCACATTTGACACCTTTCAGGGGGGAGGGGGGTGCAGACACCTGTCTAAAGACAGGTATTTGCATCCACTTCCGGCCACACGCTACGGGCGAAAGATGGGCATTCCGTCACATCCCGTCTGTCGCCCGTTGTGTGCTGGGAACACTCGGCTCCCAGCACACAGCGTGTGAGCCAATCGGCGGGCGCAGCGCGACTCGCGCATGCGCCGTAGGGAACCGGGCAGTGAAGCCGCAGCGCTTCACTTCCTGGTTCCCTGAGCGTGGATGGAGGGGGGAGCAGCAGAGAGACGAGTGATCGCTCGTGCTCTGCTGCGATCGGCGCTGGACTCCAGGACAGGTAAGTGTCCTAATATTAAAAGTCAGCAGCTGCAGTATTTGTAGCTGCTGGCTTTTAATATTTTTTCCCCGTGGCACATCCGCTTTAATGATGGGATGTGGGGTTCCAGCACCTTGTACCTCTGGACCCCTTTACATTACACAGCACCATGGACCCCTTTACATTACATAGCACCGCACCTCTGGACCCTTTTACATTACACAGCACCCTGCACCTCTGTGCCCCTTTACATTACACAGCACCTGCACCTCTGGATCCCTTTACATTGCACAGCACCCTGCACCTCTGTGCCCCCTTTACATTACACAGCACCCTGCACCTCTGGACCCCTTTACATTACACAGCCCCCCACAGTTTGTTACACAGACACCCCCTAACAGTTCTGGACCCCCTGCATGTTACAGAGACCTCCCTACAGTGCAGACCCCCTCCCTACAATGCAGACCCCCTCCCTACAGTGCACACACCCCCCTACATTACAGACCCCCTCTACAATAAAGACCCCCCCTACATTACAGCCCCCATCTACAATACATCCCCCCTTACTACAGTACAGACCCCCTCCCTACAGTACAGACCCCCTTCCTACAGTACAGACCCCCCTACAATACAGACCCCCTCTACAATACAGACCCCCCTACAATACAGAACCCCCCCTACAATACAGACCTATGGCCAGTCTGGGCCTGTTCATGAGTAGTCCTTAGCAAAATGTCAGGGGGTATTTAGCATAAAAGAGTAGTTCTCTCTTATTTGAGCAATAAGCGAGCCAAAATGGTAACGTGGGAGCACTCAGATATGAAGTATGTACAGCAAGAGCCATTAGAGGTGTCCTAATGTGGAAACTGTCCTGAACAGGTAAGATTTAAAACCTCTCTTAGGTATCGATTGCTGGCTGTGTACCAATTTGGGGAGATAACCTAGTTTTGACAGCTACCACTTCCTGCTCTCTTTGCCTCACCGTCTAGGCGACTCCTCCTCTCCCCCCCCCCCTCTCTGCAATCTTCTGGAACACGTCACAGGTCCCAGAAGATTGCCTGGCCACTAAGTGCCAGTTCACACTGGGGCGACCTGTCAGGCGACTTAGACGCCTGACAAGTCACGTTCCATGCAGTGCAATGGAACTGTTCTAATGGGAGCGACTCAAGTCGCTCTGACTCAGTAAAAGGTTCCTGTACTACTTGTGGGCGACTTCTGAGCGGCTCACATTGACTTCTATTAAAGAAGTCGTTTGCAAGCCAAGCTGAGGTCGCGCTGTGCAGGGAGGCATCAGAATCGGACGACTTTGAAGCAGCCCCAGTGTGAACCGACACTAAGAGTGCGCAGCGCGACCCGGGCAGGTGCAGTGTGGCCCCGGCTGTGAAACTGCAAGCTGTCACAGTCAGGTGCCCACACTTGCAATGCCGGCACCGCGGAAAGGCGGAGGAGAGGAGCACGGCTTCGGGCGGCCGCATTGCTGGACCGTGGGACAGTCTTTTATTAGACTTACAAACAAGCTTTAATGATGTATTGATTATAGAGCGGCATTAATTTGGTATTTTGCATCTGTCTGGAGCTCAACTTAAAATGTTCTTACAAAAACTGTTGTTGCAATTCCCCAAACACCTTTGACAGTGGTATGGTTGGTCCCATCCTCTTGTCACTTTTGTTAAAGTGGAGTTCCACCCAAAAATGGAACTTCCACTTTTCAGAAGAATCCCCCCCCGGTGTCACATTTGGCACCTTTCAGGGGGGAGCAGATGTCCAGGGCACACTGTGTAATACAGGTATTTTACTACCACTTCCGGCCATAGATACCCGAACCACCCGCGGCTATCTATGCCTCTTGAGGGCGCCTCCTCTGTCCTCCCGTTGTCTTCTCGGAGACACACAGGTCCCAGAAGACAGCAGGAACCAGTGGGATTGCGCAGCGCAAGTCGCGCCTGCGCAGTAGGGAACCAGGCTGTGATTCCCTTACCGAAGAAGGCGGCGCCTCCACCCAAAAACCTAGGGACAGTTTGGCTTCGGGTGCTGACATTGCGGGTGCCCTGGACAGGTAAGTGTCCTTATTTAAAAAAAAGTCAGCAGCTACAGTATTTGTAGCGGCTAACTTTAAAAAAAAAAAAAAAAATTGGCTGAACTCCGCTTTAAAGAGATTATTCTGTATGTAAATGAGGAGTAAAATACAAATAAAAGCATATGAAAAAAACTAATTAGGTGCATTAACTGAATACAGTTATCTCATATCAGGTTTTCGGTGAGACATTTTGCACTTGCTTCTAGACTCTTCACTAAAGATAAGTGCTGTATAGAAATCCAGCTCTATAAATCAGCCAGGCATCGCATTGATTTTAGGATTTATCACAAAGGTGCACTTCTCCTTTCACTGTTTATAGGTTGCAGCATTATGTAATACAGTATACAGCACAGTGTCTGAAGGGGATAACTTCACTCTCAGGTGCACTAAAACAAATGATACATCTTCATCACACAATCCAAAGACTCGACAAGATCTAATTACTTTCAATTACATGGAAGAGTGCCTGGATACTGACAGCCCCCTGTGTGCCGGATTTATAATTAATACGGATCTACAGCCGAAAAGTGCAACTAAAACAAGAAGGTTTCTGTTACAATGAAACACTTTTACCTGCGCTGGACAAAAGCTAAAACCACTGGTGCCGAACCTGTGGCCAGGCGGTGAGCGGGGTAGCGGCTGTAGGCCAGCAGTTGGATGGGCTACTTGCAATCATCATATTTCCATAAGCATGTCAATGTACTTCCCAAACTAGTTGGCATTTGCATCATCTAGCAGCCTTGAGGCCTCGTACACACGATAGGTTAACCAGAGGACAACGGTCTGAAAAAACGAGGGGAAAACCAAGAACCTGCTCAGTAGCTTTTTCCCCCTACACAAAACCCGGTGTTCCGGCAGGAAAACAGCCATGAGAGCTTTGGTTGGGAAACCCGGCCGTGTGTATGCTCCACCGCAGTCTTTTCCCATAATAAAACTGCCAGCTTAAAAACCGCCGGGAAAAAAGAGCTTGTTCTCTTTTTTTTCCTGGCAGTTTTCCTGTCGGGAAAACTGCGATGGAGCACACACATGGCCGGAATTCCCGGCCAAAAGCTCTCATGGCAGTTTTCCCGACGGGAAACCCATAAGTGTGTACGAGGCATTAGTTCTTGTATTTGAAATCGGTACCTTTTTGGAGACTGGTTTAACCTCTTGCCGACCGCCGCACGCACCTATACGTCGACAGAATGGCGTGGCTGGGCAAATGGGCATATATATATGCCCCCTTTAAATTGCTGGGCGTATGGTCGCAAGCTCCGTGACCATGCCCACGGGACCCGCGGACTCGATGTCCGCCGGTGTCCCGCGATCGGCTCACAGAGCTGAAGAACGGGCAGATGTCAGTGTAACAACACAACGGCCCGGATTCACGTAGCACTTACGCCGACGTATCTCGAGATACGCCGCGTAAGTGTCAATTTGCGCCGTCGTATCTATGCGCTGTGCCCATAGAACTAGATACGCCTGAAAATAGGCTTCCTCCGACCGACGTAACTTTCCTACGCCGACATATCTTGGGCGCATATTTACGCTGGCCACCTCATTGCAAATATGCAAATGAGGGAGATACGGCGATTCACGAACGTAGTTGCGCCCGGCGCATCATATACGCAGTTTGCGTAAGGCTTACGTCCGGCATAAAGTTAAGCCTCATAAAGCAGGTGTAAGTCATGTTAAGGTATGGACCAGGGAACAGCCGTCATATTTTATGTAGTAGTACGTGAATAGGGCTGGGCGTAGGTTACGTTCACGTCGTAGGCAGTGATTCGATGTATCTTGAGTATTTCTGACGTGATTCTGAGCCTGCGCACTGGGATGCTTCCACGGGACGGCACATGCGCCTTCGTTCGGCCCATCATTTGCATGGGGTCACGCATCATTTAGATGGATCACGCCCACTTCCACCTACTTTGAATTAGGCCGATTTACGCCGAAGAATTTACGTTACGCTGGCGCAACGCTGGGAGCAAGTGCTTTGTGAATACTGTGCTCGCCGCTCTGCGCTACGTCGGCGTAGCGTATATTCGAAACGCTACGCCGGCATAACTATGCGCCGAGGTACATGAATCCGGGCCAACATCTCCCCGTTCTTCCTAGTGACATGTCACCGATCGTCTGTTCCCTGTCATTGGGAACAGCAATCAGTGACGTGCCACGGCAAGCCACGCCCCCTAACAGTTAGAAGCACTCCCTAGGTCGCACTTAGCCCTTCAGCGCCCCCTACAGGTTAACTCCTTCACTGCCAGTGAAATTTTTACAGTATTCATTCCTTTTTTTTAGCACTGATCGCTGTAAAAACGACAATGGTCCCAAAATGGTGTCAAAAGTGTCCGATGTGTCCGCCACAATGTCTCAGCCATGATAAAAATCGCTGATCGCCGACATTACTAGTAAAAAATATTAATAAAAATGCCATAAAACTATCCCCTATTTTGTAGACGCTATAACTTTTGCACAAACCAATCAATAAACGTTAATTGCAATTTTACCAAAAAAACGTAGAAGAATACATATCGGCCTAAACTGAGGAATTTATTTTATTTCATATATTTTTGGGAGATATTTAATATTGCATTTTTTTCAAAATTGTCGCTCTATTTTTGTTTATAGCGCAAAAAATAAAAACCGTAGAGGTGATCAAATACCACCAAAAGAAAGCTCTATTTGTGGGGAAAAAAAAGGATGTAAATTTTGTTTGGGAGCCACGTCGCACAACCGCGCAATTGTCAGTTAACGTGACGCAGTGCCTGGTCTTTGGCCAGCCAAATGGTCCGGGGTTTAAAGGGGTTGTAAAGGTAAAAAAATCCTAAATAGCTTCCTTTACCTTAGTGCAGTCGTCCTTCACTTACCTCATCCTTCGATTTTGCTTTAAAAAGTGTCCTTATTTCTTCTGAGAAATCCTCACTCCCTGTTCTTCTGTCTGTAACTCCACACAGTAATGCAAGGCTTTCTCCCTGGTGTGGAGTGTCGTGCTCGCCCCCTCCCTTGGACTACAGGAGAGTCAGGACGCCCACTAACACACAGCTCCTTTCTCTATCTGCAATATAGAGAGTGTCCTGACTCTCCTGTAGTTCAAGGGAGGGGGCGAGCACGACACATCTAATAAATGATAAGCTACAATATATATTTAATTTGGGGTTTAATGCCTTGAGGCTTTTTAAGGTGTATTTTGGAAATTAAAAATTTGATTACATATTATTTATAAGCTTGAAGACTACAATATGTTATATAGCTACAATTATCTATTACGGGGTTCCTGAAGAAGCGGAAGAGATCCATGAAATGTGTCGACCTGTGATTATACATAGTTAGTCGGGTTGAAAAAAGTCCATCTAATTCAACCATTATAATAGGTCTTAAAGCGGAACCTAAAGCAATCAGGCAGGGCTTTTATGACAGAAGATACCCTACGGCCCCGTTCAAACGAGACGGACCTCGTAATGTGCATTCGCCTGCTCAGCAGGGGATCTCTCCGATGAGCAGGTGAATGACAGGTCCATGTTCGCTCCGTTATGCAGAGAGGACACAGCCCCGCTGTTCTCTATGGGGCGGTTGGATGGAAATGGACATCTCTTCCCATCTGACTGTGATCCAATCCGCCGAAGGGATGGAGAATGGATCCCCCATCCGTCTGTTTTTGTCAGACAGGACGGGATCGGATGCCAGAGGGTGTCAGTGGACACATATTTGCTGACATCTGCCTCTTCATAGAGAGCAATGGCTGGTCAGATCAGGTCCTCTTGAAAAACTGAAAAACGTCTGATTGGACCGCCTGTATGAAACCAGGCTAAGGCTGGCCATAGATTATACAATTTTCGTCAATAGATTTCCTTTAGATTTACCCAAACCATATAATATGAGGTCAAACCTAAACACTTTCAATTTGTATACAATCAGGCAAGCCCTTGTACTACACAGTTGAAGGTAAATCTAAAGGAAATTGAATAAGAAAATTGTATGGTGTATGGCCAGCTTAATGCTTATTTGGTGTAGACGTGAACATTTACTTGGTAGTTAAAAGTCTATCTATAGCCGCATTTTTAGATAGGGTAAATAGTGGTTAAAACATTGCCAGATTATTTTTTTGTTGAGTGTGTACCATTGGGGGAATGTTCCTTCGCTTTTTATTTCAGATATGCAGCAAGAGGAAAATGGAAGAAATCGCCCAAAAAGTGATTGGAATTGTCCTCTTAAACAGGTGTCCCCCAGAACAGGTGTCCCCCAAACAGGTGTCCCCCAAAACAGGTGTCCCCCAAAACAGGTGCCCCCCAAAACAGGTGCCCCCCAAAACAGGTGCCCCCCAAAACAGGTGTCCCCCAAAACAGGTGCCCCCGAAACAGGTGTCCCCAGAGCAGGTGTCCCCAGAGCAGGTGTCCCCAGAACAGGTGTCCCCCAGAACAGGTGTCCCCATTGGAAGATTTTCCCTTACCTCTTCTTCTGAGGACAGCTCAAAAATGTTCGATTTCCCCCTCACTTCCCTTTTCCTAGTGACAATGGTCCTCAGTACAAATAGAGTGATGAATCTACCCAATGTGGACACAAATAGCAGTAAGAAATTGGCAGGGGATTTAAAGAAGAATTGCGGGTACAGTAAAACCTTGGTTTAAGAGGTGGGCTCCATTCACACCTAGGCAGACAAATTTGCGGCGTTTTGTCGCCGCAAATCGCGGTACAAATAGCGGCGTTTTGTACCGCGATTTGCGGCGACAAAACGCCGGTATTGTCCGCCTAGATGTGCCCCAGATTGACCCCCTCTATGGAGATGGTTCCCATCTCCTAGCCGAACGCCGAAAGCCGCCTGAAAAAAAGGTCCGGGACCTTTTTTCAGGCGGCAGGCGTCCGGCGTTCAGCGTGGAGATGTGAACCATCTCCATAGAGGGACATGTGTTTTCATCCCTCTGGCGGCAGCGGCGTAGCACTACAGGCGTAAAAACGCCTAGGTGTGAATGGGGACTAACTTGTTTTTAGAGAGCGTTTTGCAAGACAAGCAACATTTTTTAAAACATTTTGACTTGATATACAAGCAACGTCTTGATATACAAGCAGGGTCATGTCACAACTTAGTACAAAATAGAAGAGAGGCGCCTCTAAGTGTGGCAATATGGTTTCATTTAAAGCGGAGGTCCGCCGAATTTTTTTTATTAAAAGCCAGCAGCTACAAATACTGCAGCTGCTGACTTTTAATATATGGACGCTTACCTGTCCAGCACGCCCGCGATGTCTGCAGCCGAAGCCAATCTGTGCGTCAGCTCTCGGCTGCTGCTGCCGCTGCCATCCTAGGTGAGGGAATCAGGAAGTGAAGCCGTGCGGCTTCACTTCCTGGTTCCCTACTGCACATGTGCGAGTCGCGCTGTGCGTCCTCACTGGTCCCTGCTTTTCAGGGCAAGCCTGCCAGGAATCCCATCGGGAAAACCAACGATTTTTCGTTATTTTGAATGGCAAGAACGCAGTGACGTCATCGACTACGACGAGCCGGTGTCTCGTCACATTCGATTCCGTCGCCGCCATCTTGCTACACCCTAGACTATTGTTGTATGCTACCGTGCATGCGTTGAAGTGTTATCGAGCATGCACGGTTTTTCTACCCTGCAGGTAAGCATACAGACGACCGGTTTTCTCGGCAGGAAACACTCTGCTGGGAATCCCGACAGGAAAATAGAGAGCAGGTTCTCTATTTTCCCGTCGGGATTCACGGCTGTTTTCCTGACAGAAAAACTGCTAGGGTGCATACACACGGCCGGGATTCCCGGCCGTGTGTATGCGGCTTCAGTGCTTATGTATTAAAAGTGTGTTGTATGGGTATGAGAAGCAACGTGTCTATATACGATACTATAGCATTATACAGCCATCATGTTCATTTTTCAGAAGAACGTCCTTGTGCTTTGGGCGCTGCCAATAAAACACGGAGTCCTAGTGGCACTTGGCATATCTCGTACCAGATCACTAACAAAGCACAAGTCTCCGTTTTCCTCTGAGGAAAATAACGTGGTAATTATAAAGAAAGTACAGAAATAGAGCCAGTCATTCCGGTGACATTGCCTTGAACTGAAATTGTTCCCTCTAGATTTCATAATCAGTCTTTTTATGTCTTGTCCAGAGGAAACCCGTGAATGACAGAAAGTCACATTTTTATCTAAATTACTATGGAAACATAATCTCCTGGGAAAGACGCGACTTACAAAAATGCCTTGTGTTTCTTTCATATGAAATATAGGGCTTCTTTTGCCGACCTTTTAAAAATGCTAGTTGCCTGGCCAGCTCTGGTTTTTATACTCCCTCAGTCACAGGCCTGGAACAAGCATGCAGATTGCAAAGTCAGAGAGTAAAGCCGCGTACACACGATCAGTCCATCCGATGAGAACGGACTGATGGACCATTGTCATAGGTTAAACAAAGTCGGTAGCGTGAAATTGTCTTTCTATGCTGATGCCTTAATAGTTCCCTTCACTGGTACTAAGGGGCCAAGCCCAACGCCTGAAAAACAACCCCACACCATAATACCCCCTCTATCAAATGATTTGGACTAGTGCTAAAAAGAAGGTCCATAAAGACATAGGTGAGCAAGGTTGGGGTAAAGGAAATTGATTGGCCTGCACCTCCGCCTGAGGACACCTTTGGGATATACACACTCCTAAACCTTGTGGACAGCCTTCCCAGAATAGTTGAAGCTGTTATAGCTGCAAAGGGTGGGCTGACTCAATATTGAATCCTACGGACTGAGATGCCAATAAAGTTCATGTGCGTGTAAAGGCCGGTGTTCCAATACTTTTGATAATATAGTGTATATATGTAACTTGCTTGTAACTTTTATATGCATGAAGATTGAAGTGAAGGAATTCAACTTAAACTGAGATTGCATCTCCAGCTTTTTGATATATTTACACATTTATATATATATATATATATATATATATATATATATATATATATATATATATATATTTACACTGTGCATTTGTCAGCCTGTAAACAAAAACAGAGAGGAGTTTTAAATAAAATAATGTTAGGGAAAAGCCATATAGTTATTGCCAAGTTAGCCCAATCAAGCTGTTGCTGCTAAGTTTGGCCTGGGTACCTAGGCTCCAATGATCACTACCCTTGATCTAAAGCCAGTCATGCTGCTCCATGGGCTTGAAAATTTCCCCTCTCCTAAAATATTTACCTTTTAACTAGCATGATGAGCTCCATCTTGGACCCACTGGCTTCTTTCTTGTAGTCTACATCTGGCTGTTCATCACTGCTTTGTGTGAGACAAGCACTGATCGGCTACCTCTGGGTTCCACTGGCCAGGGGCCACTAACTGCACTTTTGCCTGTTCGATGTGTGAGACTTGTACAAATCAATGGCAAAGGGGGACGTGGATGTGGAGACAGCATTCAGTTGGACATGGAGGAAGCCAGTGGTGGCTGGTGCTCAAAACATTTTTTGGATAAGGGGGGGGCGCAGACAAACTGAAAAAAAATTAAAACATCAATTGCAGCCACTGTGTCTATCAAGCGCAGCCACTGTGCCCATCAAGCGCAGCCACTGTACCCATAAATTGCCGCCACTGTGCCATCAAACGCAGCTACTGTACCCATCAATTGCCGCCAGTGTGCCCATCAATTACTGCCAGTGTGCCCCTTCAATTGCCGCCAAAGTGCCCCATCAATTGCTGCTACTGTACCCCATTAATTGCCGCTAATGTGCCCATCAAATTCTGCCAGTGTGCATCCCCCGCCCGGCACTTACCTGTCTCAGGTTACGGCGCTGTCCTCCACGCTCCAAGTCCTCCTCAATGTCTTCTACCGTCCTCTTCCTGTCCTCTGCAATGATTGGACGCCCGATTGCTTCAGCCAATCAGGTAACAGGTAACGAGACCTGATTGGCTGAGAGGCCGGCCAGTGTTAGGAAAGCGATTTACTCGCTTACCTAACACTGAGTAAACAGCGAACGCACAGCATTGCGCCCACTGTTTACCAATTTGGAAGCCTAATGCAGCGTACACACGGTAGTTTTTCGGCATGAAAAAAAATGACATTTTTAAAAACGTCATTTAAAATCATTGTGTGTGGGCTTCACATAGTTTTTCGGCTTCTTTCGGTTTTCGGGTTGTAAAAAATGATCGTGTGTGGGCTAAAACGGCGTTTTAAACCCGCGCATGCCCAGAAGCGAGCTATGAGACGGGAGCGCTCGTTCTGGTAAAATTACCATTCTTAATGGAGTAAGCACATTCATCACGCTGTAACAGACAAAAAAGCGTGAATCGTCTTTTACTAACACGGAATCAGCTAAAAGCAGCCCAAAGGCGAATAGAACTTCCCCTTCAGAGTGCCGTCGTACGTGTTGTACGTCACCGTGCTTTTTTCATAATTTTTCAAAAACTATGGTGTGTGGGCAACGTCGTTTTTTTTTCACGACCGTGTGTGCGCGCGGCAAAAGGCTCTAATCAGCTTCCAAAAAAAAACAAAAACGCTGCTGTAATTCAGATGCCCAGCATCAGACAAGGGGTCAGACACCTCAATAGGGGGCAGAATGCAATGCATGAATCTATTGGGAATAGACAGGTGCAGGAGAGAGGGGGCGGCACTCCTGCGCCCTGTATGGACGCACCGCTACTGGAGGAACCCCACACCAGCAGATAATTATTTCAGCAGAGCAAAAGGAAGTCTTGCAATGAGAAGCAAACCTAAAGCCAAGGCTTTAGGCTTGAATAATACAATAAAATATAAAAGGCAAGATTTATAAAATGCGAAATCAAAATCAAAATAATTTTCTGGCAATAATAACTCAAAACATGCGCTCCTTGAAAATCCTTTCCCTTTAAAAAAGCGTATCGGCGTCACATGTGCTTGCCACACATAAGGCCGGGCTGGTCATTGTCACGCATTTACCACAGTCTTTCATCTGTCCTCTGATAAAGACATGTGGCCCTCAGCAATACGAGACTCTCTATTGCTCAGCTGATAGAATCTGTTCCGTGGCCTATGACTAAAGCATCCTCCCTGCTGAATATAAGCTGTGCACAATGCTTCATTTCCAGATCTTTTGTATCATCCACGGACAGATGGAGAAGGGAATAGTTAAGCGGTGAACAGACACAATCTGTAATTTCACAGAGACCGGAAAAAATCATTTCTTGCGGATCTGTCTCCAGTTTATGTTACATGACTGCGCTGTGTGTATTAAGTAATTGACTTGAAAGGACAAATGTGCAAGAGTGTGTAATGGTCTAGTGAAAGGAATGGATGGAGGAGACTAGAAAGAGCAGTCCACTAGACTATTATCATTTTTTTTTTATTGTTCTTTACGTATTTTTTTTATTATTATTTTTTTATAATATAAAAAATTTAATTTTGCGCTTGGAATCTTCAGATGCAAGAAAGCATGTTGCCGTTTTTGTTTTGTTTTTTCGTACCAGGGTAAATTTCTGCATAGAAAAATAAGCCATGGCCTACAACAGGTCCAGCGACCATTTTTTATTTTTTTTATTATTCAAATGAAAGCAGTATTCAACCCAAAAACAAACATTTAGGGGCAGATTCACAGAGCGAGTACGATGGCGTATCTACTGATACGCCGGCGTACTTTCAAATTACCCGCGTCGTATCGTTGTTTTGAATCCTCAAACCAAGATACGACGGCATCTGGGTTAGATCCGACAGGCTTACGTCTTCGTACGCCTTCGGATCTAAGATGCAATTCTTCGGCGTCCGCTGGGTGACGTTCAAGTCGTTTTCACGAACGTACGAGCGGCCGGTGCATTCCTTTACGTCGTCTTTAGTCGGCTTTTTCCGGCGTATAGTTAAAGCTGGTATTTCGTGGCGTATAGTTAGACCTGCCATGTTAAGTATGGCCGTCGTTCCCACGTTTATTTTGAATAATTTTTTTGGTTTGCGTAAGTCGTCCGTGAATCGGGATGGACGTAATTCACGTCTATGTTAAAAAAAATTACATCCTTGCAACATCATTTAGCGCAATGCACGGCGGGAAATTAAGGGACGGCCCATGCGCAGTTCATTCGGCGCAGGGACGCGCCTCATTTAAATGAAACACGCCCCCCTAATCGCCGATTTGAATTCCGCCCCGTTACGCCGCTTGAGATACACTATGCCGCTGTAACTTACGGCGCAAATTCTTTATGGATTCGACTTAAAGCCAGGTAAGGTACGGCGGCGTAGCGTATCTCGGATACAATGCGCCGGGGCAGATCTTTGTAAATCTGCCCCCTTATATATAGCAGTTTGCCAATTCTTATGCCTCGTACACACGGCCCGGGATTTCCGACGGGAAAACTGCGATTAGAGCTTTTGGCTGGGAATCCCGTGCGCCTTCACAGTTTTTCCGACGGGAAAACTGCCAAAAACCTCCATAAAAAAAAAAAGACAACTGCCTTGTACACACGAGCGGTTTTCCCGTTGGAAAAAAAAATTATGGTTTTCCCGATGGAATTCCTCTCAAACCTGCCTTGCATACACACAAAAGTTTGGTGAACTTTTGACTGCCAAGAACGCGGTGACGTACAAATCTACGACGAGCCAAGAAAATCTCAATGCTTCTGAGCATGCCTCGACTTGATTCTGAGCATGTGCGTTTTTTTCCCGTCAGAAAAGCATACAGACGAACGGTTTTCCCGCTATGATTTTTCCTGCCGAGAAAAAAGGAGATCCCGCTCTCTTTTTTTTTCCCGATAGGTTTCCTGTGGGAAAAAGTCTGACAGAGCATACACACGGTCGGGATTCCCGACCAAAAGCTCTTATCGCAGTTTTTCCGACGGGAAAACCGCTCGTGTGTATGGGGCAGCTCTCTTTTTTCCCGTCGGAAACACTTGGGTCAGTACCATTGATCGGCAGACCTTTTTTGGTCATGGCCTCTGTTGGACCGGCTGCAGTACACACAAGCTGAATGTCGGACGGTTTCTATTGAACTGGCTGATGCCGCCCAACATTCAGCCTGTGTGTACTAGGCTTAAGCGTATCAAAACTGCCCACACTACACCACCCCACCCCGACTTACAGTGGTGCTGTTTGCTGTGCCCCTTGTGCTCATTCTTCCAGAGTGGTGTCTCACCAATACAGAAGGTGTGTTACTGGCCATCCTTAAGGATGTCCGCCAGGTACCCGCGATCAGTAGTGACAGAGCAGGGACGTGGAGCTCTGTGTGTAAACACAGAGCTCCACGTCCTGTCAGGGAGAGAGGAGACCAATGCTGTGTCCCTTGTACATAGGGACACAGCTATGTCACCTCCCCCAGTCAGTCCCCTCCCCCCACAGTAAGAATCACTCACAGGGAATACATTTAACCCCTTCCTCGCCCCTTAGTGTTAACCCCTTTCCTACCAGTCACATTTATACAGTAATCAGTGCAGATTTATAGCACTTTTCGCTGTATAAATGTGAATGGTCCCAAAATAGTGTCAAAAGTGTCCGATTTGTCCGCCGCAATATCGCAGGCCTGACAAAAATCGCCACCATTACTAGTAAAAAATAAAATAATTTCATAAATCTATCCCCTATTTTGTAGGCGCTATAACTTTTGTGCAAACCAAACAATATACGCTTACTGCAATTTTTTTTAACCAAAAATATGTATCGGCCTAAACTGAGAATTTTTTTTTAAAATTGGGATATTATTATAACAAAAAGTAAAAAAATCGTGTTTTTTTTTCAAAATTTGCTGTCTTTTTTGTTTATAGCGCAAAAAAAAAAACCAGCAGACGTGATCAAATACCACCAAAAGAAAGCTCTATTTGTGGGAAAAAAAATGATAAAAATATCATTTGGGTACAGTGTTGTATGACCGCGCAATTGTCATTCAAAATGCGTCAGCGCTGAAAGCTGAAAATCGGTCTGGGCAGGAAGAAGGTTTAAGTGCCCAGTAAGGTGGTTAAACTGAATGGGTTGTCTTTACGAGGCGATTGTTTACAATCACTCTAAGGTTTAAGCATTATGGAGTTCTTTCATATAGGCCTCAACCCAAAGTACACAACGCACACTCTTCTAGGGTCTAGACTTATCAAGAGTGAAAATAGATGCGTCTTTACTAGGAGAAACTAAATATTTTCTGATTTATCACCCTCATGCATACTACATACACTAATAAAACATGAATGGTATATGTTATACAACCTCTACTGTTTATGGGAGCACTTAAGGATGTATATTTCCGCACCTCATTAAGTAGAGGACTGCGCTCAGCCCCCTGTATATATCTACGTTTTATCTTTCCTCATCTTTTTACCACGTATCCCTTGTTGAAAACTTCAGACAACCAGTGGGTATTCTTTATGTAGCAGAGACTGTGTACAATCTCAGCATATTTCCCATGACCTTAAGCATTAAGCATTCTATGGCCATATAAAGAATTAGCGTCACTTTGTGTGTTATACAAGTACAGAGACAGCAGCTCCTGTATAGTCTCAAGTTCTAACCATTTTAGGCCCAATGCCAAACTGGGCCTCCCAATATAACACAGCTATCCTGAAGAGGTTCCTTCTTTATATAGAACTTATGGACATTCAATAATTCTGTCACATACAGCAAGACAATGCTTAACAGAAGTGAGACATATTTACTATAGGATTTTAGCTTGAGTCATAATACCCTCCCTCTGCTGCCCTAAAGCAAGGCCGGTGCTAGCGCAAGGCAACATGGGCACTTGCCTTATGGCGCCAGGGAACAGGGCGAAAAATTGACCAGTCCGTGACAGTCGCCCAATCATTAAGATAGAGTGTGTGTGGTGTGGGCTGCCGCTGCGGGCGGCATCTGAAGGACGAGTCCCCACAGCGGCGCTGACCTGTGCAGTCTCAGTGTGTGATAGTCTCACTGTCTCATCCTTGGCTACGTGGCGCCTACGTCCTACGTCAGTGAGTGACGTAAGTGGCCCCACCCATGGTTCCCCTGGCCGCTCAGCGGCATGATGTAAAGGAGCGAGGGCTGCAGGAGGCGGAGCAACTGACGGACCGGACCCGTACAGGCAGTGCAACCTGCAGCGTCATCCTGGAGGCGTCGGCGACCAGTTGAGGGACTCGGGACGGGAGCCGCCCGGTGCACAGATTGGTGTTCAGAAACAGGTAAGGGGGACCGGGCCTGTTTGAAACTTTCCTGTTTAAAAAAAAAAGTGGTTGGGGGGCTAAAAACACGTCTTAACTAAGGGGTTTTACTACCCCTCAAACTGCAAATGTAAACTAGCCCTTACTGTCCTGACACCCTATAAGGATGCTTTCACACTAATGTACTGTGGTTTACCCACACCAAGTTCAGCGCAGTGCACCTACAGTTTTATGGCAAGTTAGCTGCAATTTGCCGTAGACGTTTTATTCTTTTAGTTCCCCGATCCCTCCATAAAGAGTACCTGTCACCACCTATTACTGTCACAAGGGATGTTTACATTCCTTGTGACAGCAATAAAAGTGATAAAAAATTTTTTTTTTTTTTTAAAACACAATTTTAAATTATAAAAATAAATAAAATAAATAAGATTTTTTTTTTTAAAGCGCCCCTGTTCCCACGAGCTTGCGCAGCAAAGAAAACGCATACGGAAGTTGAGCCCGCATATGTAAACGGTGTTCAAATCACACATGTGAGGTATTGCCGCGATCGTCAGCAATAATTCTAGCTATAGACCTCCTTTGAAACTCTAACCTGGTAACCGTAAAAAAAAAAAAAAAAAAAAAAATTAAGCCTCGCATATAGAGATTTATAGGTACCGTAGTTTCCCGCCATTGTACGTGCGTGCAATTATAAAGCATGACATGTTTGGTATCTGTTTACTTGGCGCAACATCATCTTTCACATTATACAAATAAATTGGGCTGACTTTACTTTTAAATTTTTTTTTAATTCATGAACGTGTATTTTTCCCAAAAGGTTGCGTTTAAAAACACTGCTGCACAAATACCGTGTGACATAACATATTGCAACAATTGCCATTTTATTCTCTAGATTCTCTGCTAAAAATATATATATAATGTTTGGGGGTTCTAAGTAATTTTCTAGCAAAAAATACAGATTTTAACTTGTAAACACCAAGGGCCAGATTCAGGTACATTGTCGTATCTTTGTGCCGGCGTAGTGCATCTCATATGCGCTACGCCGACGTAACATTGAGAGGCAAGCTGAGTATTGACAAAGCACTTGCTCCCATATTTACGCCAGCATAACGTAAATAGGCCGGCGTAAGCCCACCTAATTCAAAGTAGGCAGGTAGTGGGCGTGTTGTATTAAAATGAGTCGTGACCCCATGTAAATGCATGGCTGTACGAACGGCGCATGCGCGCGCATGCTCAGAATCACGTCGCATATACTCCCTAAAATACGACGGCTCAATGCTTTTGACGTGAACGTAACCTACGCCCAGCCCCATTCACGTACGACTTACGCAAACGACGTAAAATCCAATGGCAGTTCTGACGTCCATACCCTAGACGACTTAGACCAGCTATTTGGTGGTTTATCTTTACCCCGGACGTACGCCTTACGTAAACGGCGTAGCTTACTGCGACGGGCGCAAGTACGTTTGTGAATCGGCGTATCTAGGTCATTTGCATATTCGACGCGTAAATCAATGGAAGCGCCCCTAGCGGCCAGCGTAAATATGCACCCAACATACGACGGCGTAGGAGACTTACGTCGGTCGTAGGAAGCCAAAATTCAGGCGTATCTTGTACTGTGAATACAGCGCATAGATACGACGGCGCATCCGTGGACTTACGCGGTGTATCATTAGATATGCCAGCGTAAGTCTTTCTGAATCTGGCCCCAAATGTCAGAAATAGGCTTAGTCGTGAAAGGGTTAAGTTGCCCTCGCTCTTTAAAATGTCGAGCACCCCTGGTTTAGAGTGTCATCCTCAGTTCTCCTGGAACGGATTATGCTCGTAATCCAAGGTTCCACTGTTTTTGTTGCTGGGTCTCACCAAATTTCGAAGACGCTAGGAGCCCCACAATATGTTATAAATGTACAGCTCTTGAAAGGAAATATGATGCATTCTATTGTTCAAAATCAACGTTACCCTATGAATGGTAGTTGAACGAATAGACAGAGTACGCACTCATCTGCATATTTCTTATAATAACACAATCAGATATATTATATAATATATACTCCATACATGATGACATGGTGCTGTTATGTAACAATGTGCTGCAGAGCTCTTACACTGCCAAATGAAATATTCAACAGAGAAATGGTATAATGAGACAGCGCACAATCTAACAATGCGTGACACACAGCTAACCTTGTGTCCCTAATTCATTTACAGCTAATCCTCACCAAGTCTTAATCTTAGCAGCTTGTCTACCTGCGAACAATTAAATAAAGAAATCACATTACCATAATGCAGTTGAAAACAAATCACATCTAACCATCTCATCGTTAAACAAGCCACTTGCAGTTCTATATATAGTCTGTCGGTGATATTAATTGTTAATGTTCCACCTTGAGTTAGTGTTTCAGTTTTTCAGAACTAGTCACATTTTCCATCTTACATTTTAATGAAAATATGAATAAAGGTACAAAAGTTTCATAAAAACCATTGCAACTAACAAAAAAAACGAAAAAAGAAAAAAAGAGGAGAAAAAGAAAAAATGGATAAAAATATAAACATAACTAGTAAGGCCCCTTTCAGACGGACGTCAGTTTTGCCGCAATTAAAAGCATGTACATTTTCGGTAAAATTCAAGGCTCTGGGCACTGCGATTAGCTGCATTTGTACATTGCGATTACGTGCGGTTACATGCGGCCGCGTTTAGCTGCGGTAGTCATTTCCATAGCAACCTTTTTTTTTTTTTGATTATGATGTGCTTCCTGTTGTTCTTTTTTTTTTTTCTCACGCTTCTATCCGCAGTTGACACAAAAGACTGCGATTACCTGCGCTAAATCGCACCTGGACGCATTCAATTCTATTTTTTCTATTCGCACCAAACTGCATGCAACGAAATCGCAGCTAAAAGTTGTGTGTGAATGGGGCCATAGGAAAGCATGGTGTGCTTTTAGCTGCGGTAGAAAACTAGAGAATCCGCTAAAAGCACCATTCTATCCGTCCGTGTGAAAGGCCCCTAAAACACATAAGGCTCCTTTCACACTAGGCGGACTCCGCTATTCGCTACGGAGTCCGCCTGCTCCCGCCAGCTCAGCGGGAGATCTGCCAGCAAATCTCCCGCTGAGCCGACGGATGACAAGCTCCTCTCTGCTCACTGAGCGGGGAGGGGCTTGTCGGGTGCCGCTATCTCCTCTGAAGCGATCTGATGAAAACGCACAATATGTCCGTTTTTTATCAGATCTTACTCGATTCGATCCGCCATGGACGGATGGGGACATCTCCCCATAGTCTGTTTTTAGCGAATCGGATATCAGCGGACATGTGTCCGCTGACATCCGACCCTCCATAGAGATGCATGGAGCGGCCGTTCAGGTCCGCCGTCAAAACTGTCAGGCAGACCTGAACGGTCCCGTCTGTGTGAAAGGGGCCTTACAGGGCGCCTGACCTCCCTGACGGCAAGACTAAAATGGATCGAAATGTAGCCAGTTCAGCAAGGACCAGACAAATTTCAATCCACTTGTGGACGCTCCCAAATGGAGGTTGATCTAACGATCAACTTTTGTCAAATGGGCTTGTTGGAAAATTTGTATTGATCAATGATCAGTGTATTCTGAGTGTGGAGCGTCCCCAAAATCAAAATACGATGTCCCAGTGTTGACTGTGTGGATAGGGAAATCTTTTTTTTTTTTCCTTGCGCTCAGCCCACTGTAAGAAAAATTATCCATCTTTGGCCAGCTTAACCACCATAAAGTGCCAATCACCTATTCAATTAGAGCATTTTTAAATTAAATGTACATATATGAGTAAATATATATGACCAAAAGTCTATGTGAATACAGTCTCTGTGAAAAGGTGATAGTCCAATAAATAATAAGTGAAGAGTGTTCCCTTGATTCAATCGTGAAAAGTCAAAATAGAAAAGAAGCCGTCACCAACTGAAGAGAGGCTTACCGGACAGATTGAACCCCGAGGAATATACGTTCGTGAGGGTCAATCGGGCATATGCAAATCTCTTGAAACCAATCAAATGCTGAGACTCTCAAAGCGACCTCCAAGGACTTCAAATGTTGGTAACCAAAAAATAGATGGTAAATGCGTATGTAGAATGACTCGGCTAACTAGCTCAAGTTGCAGAAAGTCACACCCGGCTTCCCACATCCAAGATGGCCGCGCCAGGGACCCGAAGAGCAGCAAAGAACTGGCCCAGATAGGGGAAGCGCTGGATCCCTGTACAGGCAAGTGTGTGTTTATTAAAAGTCAACAGCTACAGTATTTGTAGCTGCTGAATATATTTTTTTCCAGAGGTTCCTCTTTAACGATGATTATCTGATTATAATGTATCACACCCTAAAACATCATTGGTCAAAATGTATCTTCAGTCAAATGTTATTAGTAAATATTTACTGTATATAAGACACTAGGCCACTATCTGATCAAATATGATATCAAAGAAATTTTCTATCACGGTTTTTCAACCACGGTTGTCATTAAACATCTATTATAACACAAATCTAAGATCCTGATATGTATACTGTATATACTGCATCGCAGTATGGTGTGTATAAGGGTACGTAGCCACAAACTAGTCAAAATGCCCATGCTGACCTGTGTCCACAGCCAAAAGTGCCTACAATGGGCCAGGGCTGGACTGGAACAAAAATTTGGCCCTGGACTTTATCCAGACTGGCCCACTTTGACAGGTCTCTCCCATGGCGGCCGGACAACTCGCGCACCCGGCCACCCAACCCCTCTCTCCCCCTTCACTAGCCACTAGCCGTTCTACTTTATTAGAGTAGAATGGCGGGTACTGGTACTCTTATAGGCAGTACCAGTGGGGAAGCTAGACATTATTTCACCCGGGGCAAAGAATCAGTTTGGTGCCCCCCTTATGGGACAAGGTTAGACAGAAGTGAGAAACTCCCAAGCCATAGCTGTTGAGTCAGCTGTCTGTCCCCTCCCCCATGCTCCTCTGGTCCTCCCCCTGCTTCTTTGTCCCCCCCAGGTGAGCGCTGCTGGGAGTGAGAGGAGGTGAGCGCTGCGGGAAGGGAGAGACAGAGGAGTGGAAGGGGGGCGGCGGTCCGCTGTCACTGAAGCCGGCCCACTGAGCCATCGGCCCACCGGGAAACTCCCTGTAGTCCCAATGGCCAGTCCATCCCTGCAATGGGCATATGAGCATCAGAACTGGACCTCAGAGCAATTGAAGAAGGAGGCCTGGGCCAATGAATCACGTTTTTATTTTTTCAGCTTGATTTATTCACCCAAATAGTGCAGTTTATATATATATATATATATATATATATATATATATATATATGTATTCACAACCTGTCCTTTATAATTTTCTAACGTGTAACAATATACAGTAGATTTTAATTACATTTATCTCCTTTTTTTTTCTTTATAATCTTACTATTTTCAGCTGGCCTTTCATGGCTACCTTCAATCGCTAGACATGAGCTCTTGATACACTAAGCTGCCTGCGGGGAACACTGGCGAACTCAATCGATATGCTCCAAGTGGTAGATATGCATGGTAGATAGATAAGAGATCTCAAGAGAATATTAGTTTTTCAAATTAAATATATTGTTCTGCACATGGCCTAAAGTGGCTCTGTCACTAGAGGAAAGGAGGGGGAGGGGGACTACTGCAAATATAAAGTGCAGGCATACTTTCTGTAATGGTGGAATGATGGCCATTTTGAATATCATAGCTTGCAGCGAAACCCTGCCATCTAACATTCCTATTGGCACATCACTTTGATAGGCAGCCTTACTGTGAAATAGAATTGTAAAGGGTATAGGAAGGGGCGGCATAGAAGAATGCAGGCAATCACAGTTTGAATGCTGCATATAGCATCTGTCTATTACGTCCCGGAGAAGAATAATATTTCATGCACTCAAACACTGCCCTCAAAGTTCAAGGAGAGCCACAGCCTAGCATGGACCTGCTTGGATCCCTTCCCCTAAGCCCTTTCTGCAAAGATCAGATGACCAACGCTTCAGCATTCTATGTATTATGCCGCGTACACACGACCGTTTTTCGGGTTGTAAAAAAATGACATTTTTAAGGGTCTAGAAAAAAACGTTTTTTTCAACCCGATCGTTAAAATGGCCTTGCCTACACACGATCTTGAAAAAAAAATGCTCTAGCAAAGCGCGGTGACGTACAACACGTACGACGGCACTATAAAGGGGAAGTTCCATTCGGATGACGCCACCCCTGGGGCTGCTTTTGCTGATTTTGTGTTAGTAAAAGACGATTCACGCTTTTCTGTCTGTTACAGCGTGATGAATGTGCTTACTCCATTACGAACGCTAGTTTTACCAGAACGAGCACTCCCGTTTCATAACTTGCTTCTGAGCATGCTCATTTTTTTCACGTCGTTAAAGCCTACACACGACTTTTTTTTACGACGTTAAAAACTTGGTGAAAATTAAAACAGGTTCTACATTTTTAATGCCCATTTTTTTACATCGTGAAAAATGCTCTGGAGCCCACACTCGATCGTTTTTAATGACATAAAAAAAAAACATAATTTTTTTTATGCCTATAGTGGATCGTTAAAATCGTGGTAAAACACTGCTATTTTACTGCGATTTTACCGCGATTTTAAGGCTCCGCTATAGGCGTATCCAGTGTGAAAGGGGTCTAATGAAGAAACATCAGTGGCTGTCCTAGCTTCATTCAGCAAGAGCCCACAGCGTAGCATTTCTTGTGAAATTCCCAATAAATTTGATGTGTCACATGACCCTCTTCCTATTGAAAAAACAAAAGTTGGATTCAAAAGGGCCAACTTCAAAATGGCCGCCATGGTCACCACCAATCTTGAAAAGTTTCCCCCCTCACATATACCAATGTGCCACAAACAGGAAGTTAATATCACCAACCATTCCCATTTTATTAAGGTGTATCCATATAAATGGCCCACTCTGTAGTATAGGTCCACTTTAAGCATGTTTACAATGTTTGTCCATCATCATATTATTGCATGGAGCCTCATGACTTCAGACAATATTAACTGCTCAGTCCAGAATACCAACCAGAAGAGGTACTGTCCCAAAAGACATAGAAGTAGGTTAATAGCCTCTAAAAACTATTGGATAAATGTGTTCAAAGAAGGATGCAAGAATGGAAGCCATGTAATATTTATAAAAATCCCTCCACAAGATCTGAAAAGTCTTGTTTTAAACTTGATATTGCGGCTTGTTTAATTTTATGTGTTTCTGCCTATAACATGAAGGTTACACAAGTTTATCGAAATTTATGTTCTAGGAAGCCTGCTGGGAGAACATTCTCACTATGGTGTCATTGGCTTGTGCCAGGAAATAGAAGGAATGATGATTTATTTAACTGGTAAGACATTGTGGATACTGCATATAGACCATCTTCATAGGGTAAGAAACAAAGGGGTGCCCATAGGGAAGGAGTGTGAATTTCTTGTCAAGTAATTAGTCAAGACACTGCACTGAGATTCATTGCAGCAAAAACAATAGTTTTAAGCGGACCATACTCAAAAAAATGAAGATTTGTTATAGGCAACACTAAGAAATGCTAACTGTGCCTAAGGCCGGCCCTACAAGGTTCGAATCTCAGCAGGAACTGGTCAAGATTCGAACCGTTAATTTGCAGAAATCAATCAACTTGGGTACAAGCCGTTCTTTTGCGATAATCACTGTCTTCTCCCAGCGGAGACGGCTTCCAACACATAGCATAGCGCATAGTAGTAATAGGTAATTTGAACATTTTAACAAGTCTAGTTCAGAGAGACTTAAAGTGTTTGTTGACCCCAAAAAAATAAATAGATATCCTGTTCCCTTAAAGCAGACTAAACAGCACAGTGCTTGTGCTGTATAATCTCACCCCCCCCCCCTCTAAACTGTAAAAAAAACTGTCTCTTCCTATCTCCCCTCTGTACTGACCACGATAATCAGGGCTGCTGAGCCCTGACCACCGTGATCACACCCCTCCGTCATCCGCAGCTGCTCTCAGCTCTTCTCTCTGCCCCTCACCCCTTCCTCTGTGCCTGTCAGCACCTTGTTGTGTGTCTCCCCCCCCCCCTGCTATAAGTAGAAATCCAAAACTTTTAAATGGTCACTGCCAGCCCCTCTATGATACTCAGGCATACTACACTTTATATGTCTTTTCTATAAATGAGGCTTGTAAATACCTATTTAGAGCCATCTTCAGGCCGGTCACATGACTCGTGGCCGCTTTACAGCTCCGGGGCAGGGCTTCTGCAAGAGGTCTCCACGTGATCTCCTCAGCTGACATCAGAGGGAGATCTTGGCCCCTTCTGCAGAAGCCATGTATCGAAGCCGAAAAGTGTCCGCGAGTCACGTGACCGGCCTGAAGATCTCTCTAAATAGGTATTTACAAGCCTTGTTTTTACAAAAGACAAATACAGTGTGGTATGCCTGAGTTTAATAGAGGGGCTGTCAGTGATTCATACTTGTGCCTTAACAAACACTTTAAAGTGTTACTAAACCCAGGACCCTGCATTCACTATATCTGGTCTACCACAGTACACAGAACATAGAAATGCAATTAAAGTGTTATTTTAAATGAAAACATTTTTTTCCTTTACTAACAAACATGTTATACTTACCTCCACTGTGCAGTTCGTTTTGCACAGAGTGGCCTCGATCCACGTCTTCTGGGGTCCCTTGGCGGCTGTCTCTGGTCCTCCCCGCAATTACTCACCACAGTCATGCGAGCGCTCGCATGGTGGTCAGTAAAAGCGGGCGCGCTCCTGTGATACAGCGAGCGGCCATAGCCGCTCACTGCATCACTCGGCCTCGGCGCGCCGCGTCACTGGTTGTGATTGACAGCAACGTCAGCCAATGGCTGCGCTGCTCTCAAGCCATCCGCTCTAGCCAATCAGAGGCCAGGCTGAGCGACAAAGAGAATCTCGGGACCGCGCGGGACTTTCGAGGGGTCAGGTAAGTAAAACGGGGGCTCGGGGGGGGGGGGGGGGGGGCGGCAGCATCCAATGTTTTTTCACCTTAATGCATAGATTGCATTAAGGTGAAAAAAATAATTTCTTTACAACTCCTTTAATGTAGTAAATATAAGCTGCTAAATACCTTGTCTCATTAGCAGTATATAGCAGTCTTGTGACTTCTATCCGTGTCCGGCTGAGCACTGGTTAAAGCTTGTAGGAGGAGTTATCATTCTCCTCTTATTGTCCTATGAGGCTGCATGACCCGTGACCGTCTGGACAGTGCTGATTGGCCCTGTGCTGATCACATGCACCCTCCCAAACTCTCTAGCAACACACACTAAACTGAGCATGCGCAGAGTGCCTCCTAGGGCTCTGTGCTATCAGCAGATGAATTGGGGAGAGTGGAAGAAGGGGAGGATCAGAAAAGGCAGGATCAAACAGCCTTTTTACACAATGCAGATGATTAACCCTTTAGGTTCCAAAGTGAGTATAACAAGCATGTGTAAATGTATATTCAAACTGATTTTACTGTTGTAGGTTTAGTAACACTTTAACTACAGATTTACATGGGCTGCTATGGCTACCCTCTCCTTCTAAAGATGCTAACCAGAAATCCAGATGGAAACTCATTTAAAGGATCATGTACCCAGAATCAGATGTTTTGAAATGTAATCCTAAAACAGTTACATTAATGTTTGTGAACAGTTATTTCATACAAAGCAAATTGCTTGCCAAGTTTACTTGCTCTTTAAGGATAGATTTTCATATGCAAATGCATTCCCATTTCCCCAGAAAGGATCAAAATAACTTCCAGTGCAGCTTAATCTCCCAGTCATAATAGATTTATAGAAGGACAAAAAAAAGAAAGATAAAAAGAAGAAAACCAAATTGTAAATCTAAAAAGTTCAAGCTTTCTGTTCCATAAAAACATCACAGCCAATCGTCTTAGAATTAAAGGCCTATGCAGGATAGTCAGAGAGTCCATAAGGAGGTGGGGGTTTCAAAAGAAGAACTCATAATCTACATATAATGAATATGAATTGCTTAATTATATAACCAGTAGATAAACATATACAATAAAATAAAACTCTCATACTCCCAACAGTTAAAATATAAACTTGATTAAACCCATATTCTTGGGAGATATGCCGCGTACACACGATCGGTCAAACCGATGAGAACGGTCTGATGGACCGTTTTCATCGGACCAAACCGATCGTGTGTGTGCCCCATCGGTTATTTATCCATAGGTTAAAAAAAAGAAATCTTGATTTAAATTTAACCGATGGATACCTTACCGATAGAAAAAAAAACAATCGTTTGTAGGCACGTCCATCGGTTAAAAATCCATGCATGCTCAGAATCAAGTCGACGCATGCTTGGAAGCATTGAACTTCGTTTTTTTCAGCACGTCGTGTTTTACGTCACCGCGTTCTGACACGATAGTTTTTTTAACCGATGGTGTGTAGGCACGACGGACCATCAGTCAGCTTCATCGGTTAACCGATGAAAACGGTCCATCGGATGGACCGATCAAGTGTACAGGGCTTTACTCTAGGGCCAATTAGGCAGGGTGAGGCACTATATTAAACTATTTATTACATTAGCTTTTATTTTTTTTCTTCATCTTTCTTCATCTTTCCCATAGTTTGTAGATGCAATAACCTTTGCGCAAATCAATCAATATACACCTAGTGTGATTTTCTTACCAAAAATATGTAGAACAATATATATATGCCTAAACTGATGAAACAATTAGTTTTTTTTTATAAATTTGGGGGATATGAATTATAGAAGAAAGTAAAAGAAAATATTATTTTTTTCCAAAGTTGTCAGTCATTTTTTGTTTATAGTGCAAAAAAATAAAAAAAAAACGCAGAAGTGATAAATTACCACCAAAAGAAAGCTCTATTTGTGGGAAAAAAAGGAAGTCAGTCAATGTTGTTTGGGTACAGCGTCACTTGACCGTGCAATTGTCAGTTAAATCGACGCAGTGTCGTATCGCAAGAAATGGCCTGGTCATTAAGGGGGCAAATCCTTCCGGGGCTGAAGTGGTTAACTAAACACATTCGATTTTATTTGACTAAAATACGATCACTAAAAAAGGACTAAAACTAAAATGCATTTTAGTCCTAGAACTAAGACTAAAACTAAATTGAAATTTTCTGCCAAAATTAACACTGCTGGAAACCCCCCTAGAAGGTATGGGCTCCCCGATTCGGGTCTCCTCTCACCTAGAGTTGACACAAGACTCTAGTAAGTAAAATGTAACTTTTGTATGTCTTTTTGCAGGTACTGACTGTGGAAATGTACAATCTAATAATAATATCACTGAATCTAAAGCAAAGTACATGTTGCCTTGAATAACTTGTTCTGGTTTTATCATGACAGGTACCACATAACCCTGAAATACTTTTTCTGCTTTGAGTGCAATTCTATGCAACATGTCAAAGCCATCTAATCCAGCTAATAATTGTTATCCAGCAAGCAGAGCAGTTCAGAGGACCTTCTTCGCCCACAATGGACAATGCTGAGGCTTGGAGTTGACGACTTAGGCCTGGTCCCTGTATTCTGGGACATAGGGGAGAGGGAAACATGCTCCCCCCATACTCAGAAACAGGCAAGCAGAATGCCAGTGACAACATAGTGACAGGGCCGATCCTAGGCATGGTGCACAGGGTGCATTGCACCCAGGCGCCTGCAGAGGTGGGGGCGCCGAACATCTAACAGACTCTCTAACAGAAGCCCTCTCTGTGTCCATCACAGAGGCCCCCCTCCGGGTCACAATAAAGTACTCTGCTTCTCTTCCTGTATTTTGTTTATTGTTAACAGATCATGTAAGGATCCTAGGTTAATGAAGACTTCGTGGGGGAGCATCTCTGTGGTTGGGTCATTGCCATAGAAACATTTGTAAAGGGGAGGAGTTGGTAAAATGACGACGCCCATGTGGGGGCGCCAGAAATATTTCTGCACCCAGGCGCCTGTGACCCTAGGATCGGCCCTGCATAGTGATGAGACTCAGGCCCCTTTCACACTGCTCAACCACAGGGTTTAACTGCCCCTCAACTGGCAGTGTGAACGAGACTTTTAGGGTTCATTTCCACTAGCACTGGCCGGTTGAAGAGCCATCTGCAGTGGATGGCTTTTCAGAGGGCATTTGACAGGTGGGCAAGAGGCGTTGTGTTGCCTCACTGCCTGTTTTAACTCCTAAAAGCCTGAACTACCATACTGTTTTTGAGAAAACACTTTTTCAGTGTGAAACATGTCAACCTCTTCCCTCCTCTGTGTGTACATTTTCAATAAAGGTGTTTTTGGATCTTATGTTGGCAGTATAGCCACCCGAAGATCTTTGTTTGGATTATCACAGCTGCGACTGGGCATGCACCCTAGACTCCATAGGTCACACAGCCATATGCCGGTTCACCTTTGAGCAGCAGGACTATGTCTATACGCTGTGAAGCAGTTGTGAGGTGGTTGCGATGTTGCCCCATTTAAATTGAACTTGAATCGCCTGCAGAACACAAGAGCAGAGATAATTTCTGACACTCCACAATGCAAAGCTTGTATATACCCCTGTATGGCTCTGTTGGCAGCTTAGGGGAGGCAGTCGGGGAGTGAAAAAAATTCACAGGTCAGGTTGAAGCCGCTGTACTAACAATCCAATGTTAGTACAGCGATCTCCCCTTCTGTGCCATTGTGTTCTGACAGGGGGACAGCTGAGAGGGATGACCGGAGTGTTCAGGCGGGGACCCAGAACACTCTGGTGATCGCTCTTAGCCATTAGGCCGAGCACTGATCAGGAGTCGGTTGGCAGACCGTTTTGGGCCATGACCCTTCGACAGAAGCCAGCCGAATATCTGGCTTCTGTTGGACCGACTGCCATACACATGGGCTCAAAGTCGCCCAGCGCTCTGCTCGTATGTGCTAGGCCTAAGGCTAAGGCCTCATACACACGACCGATTTTCTCGGCAAAAACCAGCAAGAAAACTGCTGGCAGAGCTTTCTTGCAGAGAAAACCGTTCGTGTGTACAAGGCTTTCAGGTTTCTCGTCAGGAAATCTGGCCAGAATCTCGATGAGAAAAATAGAGAACCTGCGTTCTATTTTCTCGTCGAGATTCTTGTCGGCCTGTTTCCTGACAAGAAACCAGAGAGTGTGTATACTCACCTTTCCCCGTGCATGCTCGAAATGACTTTGACGCATGCACAGTAGCTTCCACGGAATAGGTAGGGTGAAGCAAGATGGCGGCGATGGCATAGAATGTTACGTCATACGCGATGACGTCACCACGTTCTTGCCTTTCAAGAGAACCGCAGTACTTTTGAAAAGGTCAGTGTATACGCTCGGGCGGCAAGAGATTCTTTCCAATAATCTCGTCGGGAAAAACAACGTTTTTTTCCTGACGAGATTCTTGCCCGTGTGTACGAGGCCTAATGCCGCGTACACACGATCATTTTTCGGCATTAAAAAAAATTAGTTTTTAAAAAATGTCATTTAAAATGATCGTGTGTGGGCTTCACATGATTTTTCGGGTTCTCAAAAACGACCAAACTTTTTTTCAAACATGCTGCATTTTTTAACGACATTTTAAACAATGACGTTTTTCGGGTTGTAAAAAATGATCGTGTGTGGGCTAAAACGACGTTAAAAACCCACGCATGCTCAGAAGCAAGTTATGAGACGGGAGCGCTCGTTCTGGTAAAACTACCATTCGTAATGGAGTAAGCACATTCATCACGCTGTAACAGACAGAAAAGCGCAAATCGTCTTTTACTAACACAGAATCAGCTAAAGCAGCCCCAAGGGTGGCGTCATCCGCATGGAACTTGCCCTTTATAGTGCCGTCGTATGTGTTGTACGTCATCGCGCTTTGCTAGAGCATTTTTTTAAAAACTATGGTGTGTAGGCAACATCGTTTTAATGATGAAGTTGGGAAAACTTTGTTTTTTAGACATTCCGAAAAACGCCGTTTTTTTTTCCATGCCGAAAAATGATCGTGTGTACGCGGCATAATAGTAGGGCATCATTCTTTGGTTTGGGAGCTATGTACCAGAATCTTTCAGCTACCTTACTGCAAATTTCCAATCAATAGACAGACAGGAGCTCTACAATCTCATAATTAAACATTTTCCATGTATTGCTGCCCTAATAATGTGTGCCTTAGACCTGCAAAGTAGTGGATGATTACTTCTGCAAAAGTCCCAATTCTCTATCTGGAAAGCGAAAAATATGCATGATTTCAATAAAAAAGCCTATTGTCCTTTTTGGCTAATGTATTGTCGGTCGGTATGCTGCTGGAGAATGAAAAATGTTTGAAATCCAGGCTAGGTGAATAAGAAATGTAATCATCAAACATGAATTTCAAAGAGAACAACTGTGTACAACAGACTGATGGATCCACTTGCATCCACCCCCGTAAAAGAAGGGTTGCTCGCTCACTGCAGTCTCTATAGATTTGAATGTAAAAGAAGACTACATGAATAATGCATGAAAGACACATTAAAACAATTGAAGCATCGATGTAAACTTTGGATCTTAGATGAATTAGGCTCACTGGTTAATAAAAACAAACACGAAGAGTTGGTCTGCTGTGTAAATAAGGCCAGCCATTAACAGTAAGATCTCATGGGAAACTACGAGGCTTGGCTGGCCACTTACCAAACACCGTATGCCACCGTGATTGGCACCTTCACCATATGCAGTATTTTACCGCAGGGCACCCCAGTCCATTCACCTTCCCCCAAACAATAAAATAAAATAAAAAAAATAAAAAATTCCCAAGATAAATACCCTAAAGCAGAACTTAAAGTGATTGTACACAATCACCTTGTTAAACAACCCATTCCGTTTAAAACAGAAATAAAAGGCAAACCACTTTTGCATAGACATAAAAAAACATTATGTAGAACTAGCCCCGAAGGAGCTGCTGGTTTGATTTGGGTGGCATGTTACCTCTGTTTCCCCGCCGTCTAGGGTACTGTGTGAGAGCTGTAATAAAGTCAATGGCCCGGATTCACATACATCGGCGCATATTTATGCCGGCGTAGCGTATCTAATATACGCTACGCCGACGCAGCGCACAGAGGCAAGCACTGGATTCACAAAACTCGCTCTTAAAGATACGCTGGGTTTCCTCTGCGTAAGCCGGCGTAGGTGGAAGTGGGCGTGAGCCATGCTAATGAGGCGTGACCCCATGCAAATGATGGGCCAAGCGCCAAAGAAGTACTTAAAATGAACGGCGCATGCGCCATCCCGTGGCAGCATCCTAGTGCGCATGCTCAGAATCACGTCGAAACAACTGCCTAAGATACATCGAATCACTGCCTACGACGTGAACGTAACCTACGTCCAGCCCTATTCACATACAACGTAAAATACGGCGGCTTGTGTTCCCTGGTCAATACCTTAGCATGAGTTGCGCCTCATATATGGGGAATAACTTTACGTCGGACGTACGACTTACGCAAACCGCGTATATTATGCGCCGGGGGCAAGTACGTTTGTGAATCGGTGTATCTCCCTCATTTGCATATGTGCATAGAGAATCAATAGGAGTGGCAAATGCGCCCAGCGTAAATATGCGCCCACGATACGACGGCGTAGGCAAGTTACGTTGGTCGTAGGAAGCCTATTTTCAGGCCTTTCTAGTTTTGTGGGCACGGCACACAGATACGACGGCGCATATTTACACTTACGCAGTATATCTCGAGATACGTCGGCGTAAGTGCTTTGTGAATCCGGGCCATTGTCTTTTCTGTGCTTTTATTACCCAACGGG
Organism: Rana temporaria; assembly: GCF_905171775.1. NCBI lineage: Eukaryota > Metazoa > Chordata > Amphibia > Anura > Ranidae > Rana > Rana temporaria. The sequence goes on from NC_053495.1 coordinate 42,569,218, forward strand.
GTAAAAATGGTAAAAGTAGAAAGGTGAAAGGATAGAAGGTATGGAAGGTGACAGACTCAGGTGTAACTGGTTTCTAGAAACAGTCCTGCTTCCAACGACAACTTTTCTTCACCACTCTAGCCAGAGTGGGTATAGTGCATCTGGATAGGCCTCCCTCACCAGCCTGGCAGCCAGAGTGTCACTCGGAAACTTTAGGGTGAAGTTTCTGCCACAGACCCTCCAAAAGGTGGAGATAGTTTCGGTCCAAAATCCTTCTCAACTGGATTCAGCACCCGGATCTCCTTTAAACAGCTTTAGTTATGTCAGGAACTGATAGGCAACCATCGTCCAACCTCTCAGATACGAAGTGTCCTTCGATGAACAAGTAGGCCTCTCCTGAGACACCAGCCTCGTGCTCGGTATCCCCAGACAGGTTCTCCATCTATCCCACAGGACGGACAGCCCAGGACCACTTGCAAATTGCAGACTCAGTCCACTAATGCCTTGTTTCCACTGCACGGATCGGTTCGGGTCAGAAAGAATGGAGCGGTTAGAATGGGACCGGTCTATTCTGCAGAGCATTTCCACTGCAAATCGGACCATCCGGGACCATGCAAAGTTTTGGAAAAAAAGCCTAGCACGTCCACCAATCAGTGAGATGTATTTGTAGGTCCGCCCTAATGGAACCGTTCCATTCTCTATGGCCCCACATCTGAAGCAGGACCCAGAATGGTCCGGTACGGTTCGCTTTTATGGCACGCTTTCATAATGGAAACACCCAAAAAAGCGGACCGAACCGAACCGTACCGATCCGCTCAGTGGAAACGAGGCATTACTGAGTCTACGAGGTAGATTAATGCTCCGGACCAACATGGTCCTGGAGCCAGGAACACTGCAACACACACACCCTGGCCAGGACGGCCACACGCGGGGGTGGTGGGACGACTCCCCAGGTGGATGGCGGCAAGGCGACGACGCAAACCAATGGCGTCTGCCCCCTAAATAACCCTCCCCAGCATGCACAGCAAGGCGATCAACCCTCCTGATTGGCTGTCGAGGAGAAGTATCCACACGACCCTGACTCTACTGCTGCCACCTGCCGGCCCGGGGTGTGAGGCCCCCCCAGACCGACAGTGGACACACAGCACAGCCAAAGCTGGAACAGAGGTCTTAAATTTAGCCAAATAAAACATGGTCAGAGACAACTAACTCTCTTATAGCCTTCTCCAGCTTTGTGAGCATCAACTATTTTCAGTTTCAGTTTTCTAGACAACTTCTTAGAAGAACCCATGGTGCTGATTGTTGGGGCAAGGTCAGATGAGTCTGGGCATTTAAAACCTTTGAGATTGACATCACCTGGTCTTCCCAGACGATGATTGAGAACAATCCATGACACTGGCAGGTATCAGCTTTGCAAAGGGGGCAGTGCATGCTATAAATTCGGCAGGGTGCCCAAACTTTTGCAGACGCCATTTTTTTGTTTTCTGTAATTTTGAAAGTGTAAATGATGGAAATAAAATCTAACTTTTTTTGACATATTATAAGAATGTCTAATCTGCAATTTGATGCCTTTTGGAGATTTTTCCATCTTTCCTTGGCTTCGTTATGCACATTATATTTCAATGTTTTTATTAAAGAAAAGAGCAGAATAAACAGCATACAAAGGCCAATTTTTACACCAGTACAGTTTCCAAAGAAAAATACTTCTAATCGTTACACAATATCAGTACCTTGTGTAGAAAAGAACATCAATAGCACAATAACAAATCCCACCCCTATAGGAGCCCAGATACCAGTATAAAAACATACGTAAGTGGGATATGTATCAAAAAGAAATACTGCGCGATACATAACATGCAATCTGTATAAAACTCCTGAGAGTCTAAAGAGCAGACAGGATTCCAAAATGACCTAATGCAAATCGAAAACAAGTATATTCAAGAATTAATAGAGGGAAAGAGAAAGAAAGAAAAAGAGAGGAAATAAGGAAACGAAAGAGGAAGAGAAAAAAAAAAAAAAAAAGGGGGGAAAAGTAGAAAAGTAAGAGAGTAGAAGGGTAGAAGAGGGTCAACCCAGAGCTCAAGGAACCGAAATATAGTGAATCCACGGGTCCCAAATTTTCTCAAATTTTTCAGAATTATTATGAAGTATATGCATGAGTTTATCATTTACCATAATCCAATTTACTTTATTTTTAACCAAGTCCAGAGGAACACCCAATTGTTTCCACTGACAAGCTATTGCTATTCTCGCCGCTAACAAAATATACGTGATTAGTTTTACAGATTTCCTGGGTACCTCATCAGGCAATCTGTGGAACAAGGCTATCTCGGGGGATCTACGAATATTCACCCCCGTCACTGAATGAATCAAATTAAATATCCTAATCCAAAACCTAGTCACCATAGGGCATTGCCACCAAACATGATACATTGTCCCCAACTGACCACAACTCCTAAAGCAATTATGCGAAGGGGACGCATGCATTTTAGCTACCCGAGTCGGTACCAGATACCAACGTAAAAGAGTTTTATAATTGGCTTCAATTAGCGTGGTATTGATAGAAACTTTAGATAAATTATATGCTATGTCTTGCCAATCCGCCAAATCAATAACAATATTCAGATCTTTTTCCCACTGTTTCATATAAGGGAGCTTTAAGTTCGGTTCAGCGAGGGACGTATAGACCGCAGATATCCGTCCTGTTACTAACCCCTTTGCCCGGCAAATCAACTCAAATGTTGTGAGTGCAAGTGGCTCAGTAACCAGATTAAGCTTACGCCTAAAAAAAGAAACTATTTGATTAAATCGAAACAATTCACTCTCAGGTGCCTGCAACTCGTCCTTAAAATGTTGGAAAGAATATATCTGATACCCACTAAGGTAGTCCCCAATTCTAAGTAAACCCTTATTCAACCACCATTGAAATGATTGAGGCACTAACCCAGGTGGGAATTCCGGATTGCAAAAAATGGGGGCTAAGGGAGTGTGCGGAGATGCTAAAGATGCCCGGTGACGAACTCTGTCCCAAACTGCCAATGAATGTGATAAAGAGGGGCATAATATAGAAGGGCGTAGTCGACTAGGGAGCCACATCAATGTTCCTATGGCCAATGGGTGACAGGAAAGCGCCTCAATCGAAACCCAAAGAGGCGTGGATCCAGCCGCTGTAGTATAGGCCAATTGGGCCACCTGAGCAGCTTGAAAATAATTTTGCAAATTAGGAAGGCCCAGACCCCCTTTCTGTTTTGGGACATATAAAGTCTGTTTTCTCAGTCGAGATCTTCTATTACCCCAAATGAAGCGGAGAACCTCAGCCTGTAGACACTGTAAGTCTCCTCTCGGGGCAGCCACTGGTAGAGTTCGGAAGTAATAAAGTAACCTGGGTAAGAGCGTCATTTTGACAGAATTTATTCTGCCAAACCATGATAAGGAATAGTCAGCCCATCGGCGAAGATCATCCTTCAATTTTCTAAACAAAGGGGGGTTCGTTATGCACATTAATACAAATTTTTACCTGGGGTGCCCAAACATTTTCGATCTCCACTGTACAGAGACAGGACAGCAGGATGGCTTTCACTAAAACCTTTGCCATTTGATAAATCACTGACTCATTCACCTGTGTGTAAATGTCAGCTTGAGCCATTGAATTAAAAAATAGTCTTTGTTCAACCAAGAGAAAACAATCAAAATGGAGACAAAATGGAGACTATTGGCTAAAGTTCCACAAGATGGCTCAACAGCTAGAATATAAATATGAAATATTTCACATGTACTTTATTAAAAAGAAAAAATAAATAAATATATATATATATATATATATATATATATATATATATATATATATATATATATATATATATATATATATATATACACACACACACTTTTTTTTTTTTTACTATTTTTTTTTTATTATTATTATCTTTATTACAGTTTTTCAAGGTCGAGTTACAAAACAAACCTATGGGGCATACCCAGGCTCACTTACATAACAATAACTACATAACCAAAATAACCTAGTTACCTTAATACCTAAATCTAGTAGTTACAAGTAATATGCTCCATCCGCCAGTGAAGGCTGAGATGTACGGACATTCCAATTTGTCTAAACAATCCTCCTCTCAGACATTCTACAAAGCATGAGTCAAGAAAAAGCATGATAAAAAGCATAAAGAGCGCAAAGAACACCCCCTCTTAGATCTCAAAGAACAGGAGCATTTTGCCAGAACAAAACATTACTGTAGGGTAGGCCACTAATGTCAACACCATATATTTAGCCGAACCTAACATAGACATGAATTAATCATCTGGGGAATCAATGTTAGTACTAGGGGAACCCAAAGGTTTCACACTTCATGAAATTTCTTGGCACAGCCTCTGGACAAGTATGTCGTTTTATATAGTGGGATGGCCGTACTAATTAAACATTTCCACAAGTTAATTGATGGGGCAGAAGGTGATTTCCATCGTAGGACAAAGGTTTTTTTTTTTTTTTTTTTTACTTTTTAATATTTTTTTTATCTTGACGATAATACAGAAATAAAATATATACAAAACCTCTGTACACTCCCTATAAACAGTAGATTTACTTTTACAGTTCTGTAAGTCAGACCTTGAAGGGGGCAAGTGAGACAGGAGTGCTGCTCTCCTTTCTCCAGTACATATATAGGACAACACTAGTACACAACACATATATTGGAAGCTTTACATGGCTATTGCCTATAAAATGCAAGTTCCACTTTTATGGGAGCCATCACCCCAAAAAAAAAAATCAACTAAAAAGGAAAGAAAATACCATTGACTTACGTTTCGGCTGTTTCCTGAATGCACCGGTGACATCACTTTTCATTGCAGCCTCCTGGGAAACCTGGGTACCTGAAATCCTGAAATGTACTTCTGAACTGTGTCTGTGATGTCACTGGTGTCTTTAGCAAGAGACTGAAACCCAGGGTCTGCTAAAGGTTTTTTTTTTTTTTTTTTTTTCAGCTTAATTTAGTATTGTTTAATTGGGGTGAGAGACTTCTAGATAAATGGTCCTTGCATTCCAATGCATTTCTGCATTAAAGGACATTACATATTTATTAATCACGAAAACAAACCAAAGCAAGCACATAGAATGTGAAACTCGAATCCAAATTGTTTTCACAGAGCTTTTAAAAGAATTATGGTTGAAATTACTTGGAAGTTTTCACACTTTAAATTGCACTAAAAACTCTCCACCTACATCTCCCAGCTCGATATTACCAAGCTGTCAGATGACACATTGAATACTACAAGCACATAGAACGATGAAACCCGAGATCTGCCTCAGAGATCAAATCCAATTATTTTCCATTTATTTTAAGTGGCTAATGCCTATAAAATGCAAGATATTATTATTTATTAAACAGGATTTATATAGCGCCAACAGTTTGCACAGCGCTTTACAATGTTAGGGCAGACAGTACAATTGCAATACAATTCAATACAGGAGGGTCAGAATGCCCTGCTCGTTAGAGCTTGCAATCTAGAAGGGAGGGTCAAGTGATACAAAAGGGTAAAAACTGCGGGGGGTGAGCCTAAAAGTGGATGGATTTGGAGATAGTCTGACAGATTGGGGTAGGGAATTCCAGAGGATGGGAGAGGCTTGGGAGAAGTCCTGGAGGCGAGTATACGAGGAGGTGATGAGGGAGCTAGAGATATCTGCATATCTGCATTAAAGGACATGAAATATGTATAAAACCTAATCACAAAAACAAACCAAGCACATACAATATGAAAATCAAATCCAATTTTTTCCCCTGAGCTTTTAAAAGAATAATGGGTGAAATTACATGGCAGTTTTCACACTTTAAATTCCACTAAAAACTCTCCACCTACATCTCCCAGCTCAATATTACCAAGCTGTCAGATGACACATTGAATACAAGCACATAGAACGATGAAACCCGAGATCTGCCTCAGAGAGCAAATCCAATTATCTTCCACACAGCAATCTCAATATATTTAATTTACGTATTGCGTCTCGTTATGTAAGTATCCACTTCAGACATCACAGAGCAGGACCTTGTTTTCCCAGTTTCAATACATCCCTGCAAATCGAATTCACAAGTGCCATTCCGCCTGGCTCTGTCATGTAACATGCTGTTCATAGACTGACTGAGGTCTGTAGAATTTTACCAGGAACTCTGAACCATCGTCAATCACAGAATAATATCCATCGTTCATATCAATTGCATTATTGGATAAGCACAACACACAATGGTATCACAGTAGCACATTTCCTGCTGCACGATGGGAGCAGATGTACAAAAAGTGTGGGATCAGGTATAGTTCTTGTTGCCTATAGCCAATCAGAACCTTTGGCTCATTCTTAAACATACATTGCAGCTATGACAAATGGAAGCCGATTGGTTGCTTTTTTTTTTTTTTTTTTTTTTTTTTTTCTTTTTCACGTCAGACTCTGCTCACATATAGCGGAGAGGCTAGCTCACGGTTCGCCCGCCCTTAGCGTCTCTCTTGCGGCTTCGCATCATTCGTGGGTTTTTTTTTTTCCTTTTCTTATGATTAAGTTCCTTTTCTTTTTTTTTTTTTTTTTTTTTTTGCCATTACAGGTTTGACATTTTTAAACTGTTAATTAATCTTTCCCCGCTTAACAAGTCTGACTGCATTCCTTGCTAGTATAACATTATTAGTCCCAACCCTTTTTTTTTTTTTTTTTTTTTTTTTTTTTTCCCCCCCCCCCCCCCAGATCTGTGTGCCATGTAATCTTCTTTATGCTTTCTCAGCTATCTGCTTCTATCATTCCCTGGGCGAACTTTTCTGAGGATTTGAATACTTTCCATTTTTCCCAAACCACCCTGTATTTGTCCTCTTCTCCTGTCTCTCTGCAGGCCAGAAACTCCATCTCTTCTATATATTCCACCCTTTCTATCCACTCTTTAATTGATGGCCTCTTTGGATGTAGCCAATTTTTTGGGATCAGAGCCTTAGCTGCATTTAATAACACTGGGACCAGAGTTGTTCCATATTGTTTTTTTGTTTTTTCAGTTCCATGAAACAGACAGGGCAGCGGGCTACATAGAATCGTCTCCCCTGTTATTTCTACAATATATTTCAAGATTTCTTTCCAATATTCCTGGATTCTCGGGCAGTCCCACCATATATGTAGAGTTGTTCCTTTTTGTTTACAGTTTCTCCAGCATAGCTCTGAATTTCTTGGATGAATCTTACTCATTCTTGATGGGGTCAGGTGCCATCGCACCATACATTTATAGTTTGCTTCTATGGTGGTAATGTCCGCGGCATGGTTGTATACTGCACCTATCATTTGTGTTTTATCAATTTTTTTACCGATATCGCTTTCCCATTTTTCTAAGAAAGGCAGTGTGTCTTGAGTCTCGAGTTCTGTTAATATCCCATATGCCTTTGATATTCCATGTGTCAGAGGCTTATCCATGCTGCATATTTTTTCTATTGGGTATAGTGTCTTATCTTCCCTAATTGGTTGTGGTAGTGTGCTCACAAAGTGTTTTAACTGCAAATACTCCCATTCACTCATATTTTGTTCCTTTTCCCCTATTTTTATCTCTTGTCTTAGTTTAATTTTCCCACGTGTAACAATATCTTTTAATTTTTTCTCCCCTAGGTGCTTTCCAAAACGTGTTCCATTTCCTGGTGGAAAAAAATTTGTGCCTGCTAATGGGGTTAATGGAGAGTTATACTCCCATTTTTCCCGTCTAAATATTGTGTCCCATATTCTAAATACGTTCCTTGTTATATTATGTGTGTTCGTGCTCAATTCCCTAATTTTCGGTGGTATCCATATATTTCTATTTAATTGTGTCCTACTTAATATTTCTTCCATACGTACCCATTTTTTTTTTGTGTATGCGTTTGTCCATTCTACCAACCTTGCTAAGTTTACAGCAAAATAATATCTTTTTATATCGGGGAGCCCCAACCCCCCTCCTTCTTTTTTCATGCTCAGCACTGGATAGCTTAATCTAGCCTTTTTTCCTGCCCATATATATTTCAAAATTACTGTTTTAATTACTTTAAAGAAGCTTTGCGGTATTTTTATTGGGAGCATTTGAAGTTTGTATGTTATCTTTGGTAATATCATCATTTTGAACGCATTAATCTTGCCTATCCAGGAGATATGTTTTTTTGCTAGGTTTTTCAGGTCTTGGTTAATGTCGTTGATTAAGGGGACAAAATTGGCCGAATAGAGTTTTTCAACTGTAGATGTAATTTTTATACCCAGGTACGTTATAGCTTCTTTTTCCCATGTAAATGGAAACTCTTTCTGAAGTTCTTCTGCTTCTTTTTTATCTATCCCTAAATTCAAAATTACTGTTTTTATCGGGTTTATTTTAAAGTTTGAGAGTTCACCGTATCTTTTTATTTCCTTTATGACATTAGGGAGGGAGACTCTCGGTTTGGTCAAGTATAGGAGTATGTCGTCTGCATACGCCGCCACCTTGTGTTCTTCATCTCCCACCCTCACCCCTCCTATCCCCGGGTTTTCCCGAATTTTTGCTAACAACGGTTCCAGGGCTATTACATATAGGAGAGGCGAGAGCGGGCAACCCTGTCTGGTTCCGTTTTCCATGTTAAACACAGACGACATACTCCCATTGACCTTCACCCTTGCCGTCGGGTGACTATACAAGTTCTTTACCCATTTCATGAACCTTGGTCCCAGGCCTATATTTTGTAAGGTTTCCATCATAAACCCCCAGTCGACTCTGTCAAATGCTTTTTCGGCATCTAAGGACATGAGTACGACTGGGGGTTTCTTTTTTGGATCTTGTTGTAACAGTAACAGAGTCCTTATGCTATTATCTCTTCCTTCTCTGCCCGCTACAAAGCCCGCCTGATCTGGGTTTATTAATTGCGGCATTAAACTTTTTATCCTAGTTGCTAATATTTTTGCGTATACTTTCAGATCTGCATTTAACAATGCTATTGGTCGATAGCTGGAGCACAACGTTCCATCTTTTCCCGTTTTAGGGATAATAGAAATATTTGCCAATAGAGATTCTTTTCTTATTTCCTCTTCCTCTCCTATTTTGTTAAAATAGTTGCACATCTCTGGGATCAAAAGTTCTTTAAATGTTTTGTAATATTTAATCGGCAAACCATCGGGGCCTGGGCTCTTACCACACAGTGTTTCCCGGAAGGCTCTGTGTACCTCATCTTGAGTTATTGGGGCCTCTAAGGATTCAATGTCGTTTTGGGAGATTTTAGGTAATTTCACTTCTTCTAAGTATTCCCTGATTTTCCTTTTTCTCATCCTTTCTTGCTCTTGGGTTTCATTAGTTCTTATTGAATATAATGAGCTATAAAAAGTCCGGAAGGACTCCGCGATTTCGGACGTCTTATATTTCATAAGGCCGTCTTGGTTTTTTATTTTTTCTATGTAGTTTTTTTTTTTTTTTTCCCTAGATATTCTAGCTAAAAGTTTCCCTGGTTTGTTCCCCCATTTATACCTCTCCTTTCTAACATTTTTAAATATGTCTCTTGTTTCAACCTTCATAAGATCTCTAAGCTGGGTCCTCTTTACAACAATTTCTTGGTATATTTCATTTTCTCCTCGCTCCTTATGCATTTGCTCCAGTTCAAATAGCTCAGTTGTTAATTTTTTCATGTTTAATTTTCTTATCTTTTTCTTCCCTGCTCCTATTGAGATTAGTTTCCCTCTGATGTATGCCTTATGGGCCTCCCATACAGTAGCTACCCTTACTTCAGGTGTGTTATTGAGGGTGAAATATTGCTCCAAATCCGTTCTCACTATGTTGTTTACCTCTATATCCTCTATAAGTTCTTCGTTTAAGTTCCATGATCCTTTTCTTTGCTCTGTCTCTTTGAATCTAATTTCCACTGTTACAGGAGCATGGTCTGAAATTGTGGTTACCCCTATTGAAGTTTTAACTACCTCTTCCAGTAACTCGTGGTCTACCATTATATAGTCCAGTCTTGAGTATGTTCCGTGGACGGAAGAGAAGTAGGTATAGTCCCTTTTATTTGGATGTGTAATCCTCCAAGGATCTATTAAACAGTAGTCATGCATTTTTTTTCTTAATATTCTAAACTGTTTAATATTTCGCCTCTGAGCCCCGGATGTACTATCCAGTTGATAGTCCATTGAGAGGTTGAAGTCTCCTGCTAGTATTATATGTCCTGATTTAAAGTCCATTAAAGCGTTCAAGATCCCCCTCAGATATTTGTATGGTTGGTTATTTGGGCAGTATATATTTGCTAACGTGTATTTTTTTCCTTGGAGTACTCCTTTTAGGAACAGATAACGACCGTCCGGGTCTACCTTCCTATCTTCTACTGTAAAAGAGATATTATTCCCTATTCCTATGGCAACCCCCTTAGCTCTTTTCTTTGGGGAGTCCCCATAATACCAAATGGGAACTGCCCGAGAATACAATCTGACATTAGAATCCAACGTTATATGCGTCTCTTGCAGGAAAACTATTTCAGCGGAATACCTTTCAACTTCTCTTAGTACCATATGCCTTTTTTCAGGGCAACTGAGACCTCTTACATTATATGTTAAGAAATTTATGTTTGTCATCGTTTTTTTTTTTTTTTTTTCCCGCTTTCTTGGGTATATATGTTCTTTCCTATTGCATGACACACAAGCCGATTGGTTGCTATGAGCAACTTCCTTAATGGTGCACTGTTCATCCATGCGGTTAAATAAATACACAATTCACATAGGATGAATGAGCTTTGCCTACACATTTGGACTTTGAGCAGAGTACAAAGGGGGAATTCGATAAAGGCGTTAAGATGTTTCTGGAGGTAGTTTCATTTTTATCTATCTATGCCTAATTCAAGCAAGATCTTGTGTCAGTTTTAATATTGCCAACACAGGTGACAACTCCAGGTAGTTTTAACTACTGCCTTTTTAAGAACCTGTGACAGCCACTGATTTATAAGGAAATACAGCTAGTTTCTTAAAGCGTAGTGTAACAGTCAGACAAGCCAGCAGACACGATCCATCTCATTTCCCAGAATAAACGAGGCATACGCTCTGTTCTCTGGTTTCAAAATGTATGAATGAATACTTTTAATGGTATCTTAGCTTTCTTATATACAGTACAAGCATGGTACAGTTAATCACAGGGACAAAGACACACTCCACCCACACATCACACAATGGGGGGGCTTCAATACACCTTCTCTTAGACATTGACATCCAGTTGAGTTAATTATTAGTCATTATCCAGACAGCCTGTCTCCGCATACAGCTTGACAAGTCACATTCCTTTACTAAACATAACTGACATGCTAATTCCCTACCCCTGAAAGGAGACATCTGACCTTTCAGACTTAATCAGTACAATAGACACAACACAGTATTAGCATCACACAATGGACAATGGAATGTCTAGCTCCAAAATGTATACTGATGCACTAAACTTCATAGGGGCCTGATTGAACTGTATGCCAAATGTGTATGCTGCGGTAGCTAGTAGGCTTATAATGCTGGATACAGCTTAAAGTGAATGCAGCTTAAATTTTATTTGACAGATCAAATATCCACATTCACCTATAGAAACCAAACTTCACATAGAGAGACCAATGAGACATGATTGCTGACTGTGCACTTAGAAAAAGCATAGCTGTGGTTTAGGAGGAAAATATAAGCTGCTAAGAGGGGTTAGAAAGCAGACTTTTTTGTTGGCAAGATTTTAGAAATTAAAATTAAATAAAATGTAATGAAAAAGCGATGATAGCCTCTCTTCATTCTTATTATTAGTATTCATTGTATTTAAACACAGATTGTTCTGCCTGCAACGTGGGTTTTCGGAAACCTGACCGCACTCTACTTTCCCAGTGCCGTTCCTTGACTGATGAGAACATTGTGCAACAATATCTCTTATTTACTGGAGGAAAAAAAGAATCTGCGATGCCCTCTGGAACCAATTACAATCCAGCGCTACTTTTTCCAGGACCAATTCGAAAATACATCAAAAGACCACCATGTTTTCTTTCCTCTTTCCTCTAGAATCAGACTGATGCTACAATTTTTCAAACATCAACCCTTCCAGGTCCAGTTAACAAGTCAAAGAGATTCTTCACGTAGCTACACCAGCATAACACACAAAAAGAATGTCACTAATCACAGTTCCATGAAATATTTAAATGTCAAACCATAGGACTTACCAGGTTGTGATTGGTGGAGTTGGAATCATCTTCAGGGAATGGAATGTAAACAGCTAAGGCCACACAATTGGCAAAAATTGCCACTAATATAAATATGTCAAATGGTCTGAAGAGATGGTTAAGGTCAAAAAACGATTATTTATGAATACATATTAAACATTTGGTGAACATGCTAGACTGACCAGGAACATACCCAGGACCCTCTGATGGAGCCTGACATTAAGTGGTTCCCTAGAACAGGGGTCTCCAAACTGTAGCCCGGGGGCCGGATGTGGCCCTTTGCTAGCTTTCATCCGGCCCTTTGGGCAGTATTGTTCCCAACTATATGAGGCACTATTCCTCCCAATGGCACTAACAACGGGGCAGTATTTCTTAGACTTATAGCAATGATGGAGCACTATTTCTCCTCCTACTGCCCACCAACACTGGGGCCATGTTTATTCTCACTGATGCTTGGCCCTGGAGCATTTTCTACCCCAACTGGTCAGAAATTGGCCCCCCCTGAAGTCTGAAAGACCGTAAACTGGCCCTTTGCTTGAAAAGTATGGAGACCCCTGTGCTAGAATATGTTTGACAAGTAATACTCAGACAAAAATGGTGAAAGGTCTGGGGGATAAAACATAACAAGAACGACTTCGGAAACTTAATACAGTCAGGTCCATAAATATTGGGACATTGACACAATTCTAATCTTTTTGGCTCTATACACCACCACAATGGATTTGAAATGAAACCAACAAGATGTGCTTTAACTGCAGACTTTCAGCTTTAATTTGAGTGTATTTACATCCAAATCAGGTGAACGGTGTAGGAATTACAATAGTTTGTATATGTGCCTCCCACTTTTTTAAAGGAACAAAAGTAATGGGACAATTGGCTGCTCAGCTGTTCCATGGCCAGGTGTGTGTTAATCCCTCATTATCCCATTTACAAGGAGCAGATAAAAGGTCCAGAGTTCATTTCAAGTGTGCTATTTGCATTTGGAATCTGTTGCTGTCAACTCTCAATATGAGATCCAAAGAGCTGTCACTATCAGTGAAGCAAGCCATCAGGCTGAAAAAAAAAAAAAAAACCATCAGAGAGATAGCAAAAACATTAGGTGTGGCAAAGAAAATGATTTTATGTTTATGATTGTTAATTTGTCCCATTACTTTTGGCCCCTTAAAAAGTGGGAGGCACATATACAAACTGTTGTAATTCCTACACCGTTCACCTGAATTGGATGTAAATACCCTCAAATTAAAGCTGAAAGTCCGCAGTTAAAGCACATCTTGTTTGTTTCATTTCAAATCCATTGTGCTGGTGTATAGAGCCAAAGAGTTGGAATTGTGGCAATGTCCCAATATTTATGGACCTGACTGTATGTACAGTCTGGAGGAAAGAAGGGAAAGGGGAGACATGATTGAATTCTTTAAATACATCAAGGGGGTAAATATGATTCAGGAGGGTATTCTTTTCAATATGAAACCAAAATCAAGAACATGGGTATGTGACCTCCAACTAACTGGGGGATACTTCAAAACTAATCTTAGAAAGTATTATTTTTTCTGAAAGGGTAGTTGATGCTGTGAAGAAACTACCAGCAAAGGTAGTGAGACAGTCAACAGTAAATGGCTTCAAACATGCTTGGGACAAACATAGATCTATACTCAGACAATAAAGTTAATAAAAAAGAAGCAACAAAAAAAAAATGTAAAAAAAGAAACAAAAAAAATGGGCAGACTCGATGGACTACTCACTTTTCTATATTTCTGCAATGGTTTATACAAGTGAATAGGGTTTCACCTATCTTCTATGTCATTAGGGAAATATAAGAGGTAGACAACATCCAACTGTTATAAACTCTATACTAGTAATTAAGTGATACAAAAAGACAAAAAGATAGATCTTTGGAATGAAAGGCCATAAGCCAGGGCTCACTAATGTTGTGGATGTGGTCCTAATATTTACAGAAAACCCTTTTATAGCAATTGGCTCTTGGATTTTTAGTAGGCAATGTAATTTGGGTTGTTGGGTCTTCTGAACAAAGTGTAGCTTTTTATTGATTATCTATAAAAAAAAAAAAAACTTGTGGATCTCCTGACTGAAGGCCCTAAGGCTGCATTCACACCTCCGCGACAAGATACGCCGCGTACGCGGCGTATTTTGCCGCGAGTGTGTAACTTTTTTTTTTTTTTTCACAAAGCCTTCCCATTGCTTTGTATGGCCGAACGCCAATGCCGCCTGAAAAAAAGGGTCCGGGACTTTTTTTCAGGCGACAGGCGTACGGCGTCTATGAGATGTGAACCATCGCCATAGACAGCAATGGGAATTCTCCCCTCTAGCGGCACAAGCGTCCGGCGTTGGGCGTTTTGTCGCCTAGATGTGAATGGGCTCTAAAATGCAGTAAGAATTAGCATTCTAATGTCCCACGTCATCCTAAAAAAATGATCTAACCTTCAAATATATTCTAGAACCTTGTAAAGCCAAGACAGCACATAGAGTAACTCTTCTGCTCAATGTCCATTTCAAATTGATCACAGTTGGCAAATAGAAAAGAAAAGGATACTTCCATTCTACTATACTGATACAGGCTCTCCGGATTGGGTTATTCAAAGACAAACAGAAAAGGGCACGGGCTGGTCTATTGTTTGTTGAGCCTCCCCCTTGTTTTTTGCTCTTGGCATACTGTTGCCGTTTTTTCTGTGACAGGGATCCAACCGGCAGGGGCTCGGTGGCACTCATATTTTGGGCAGCCTTGGCCTGTCTAGCAGCATCGATTGCAGCTTGCCAAGATAGGACAGTCTGTTTGGATGGTGCTGAAGTCCTGGACTGGAGACTTGGCCCATCAACAGCAAGTGGAGGTCGTTTGCTACTTGCATAGTTCGCCCCTGTGAAAAAAAAAAAAAGAAGCACATTAAAGATATGTTTAATTGGAAAATACTTTTTAAATAGACTTATGTATAGCATTTTATATTTATGTAATAAAGGCTATTTAAAAAAAAAAACTCTATGCTTGCTTAGCCTTCTCAAATTATTTTGACCTTATGTTAGCCTGTCACTAAATCTCTGGCTCGCAGTCTCTGCTGTAATTCATCCCAAAGGTGTTCTATTGGGTTGAGGTCAGGACAAGTCAAGTTCCTCCACCCCAAACTCGCTCATCAATGTCTTTATGGACCTTGGTTTGTGCACTGGTGTGCAGCCATGTTGGAACAGTAAGGGGCAATCACCCAAACTGTTCTCACAAAGTTCAGAGCATGAAATTGTCTAAAATGTATTGGTATGCTGACTCCTTAAGAGCTCTCGTCACTGGAACTAAGGAGCCAAGCCCAACTCCACACCATAATCCCCCCTCCACTAAATGTTTTGGACCAGTGCACAAAGCAAGGTCCATAAAGACATGAACGAGCCAGTTTTGGGTTGAGGAGCTTAACTGGCCTGACCCCCAAATTGATAAAACACATTTGGGATGAATTCGAGTGGAGACTGCAAACCAGGCCTACTCGTCCAACATCAGTGCCTGATCTAACTAACGCGCTTCTGGAAGAATGGTCAAACATTCCCATAGACACACTCCTAAACCTTGTGGACAGGTTTCCCAAAAGAGTTGAAGTTGTTATATCTGCAAAGGGTGGGCCAACTCAGTATTGAACCCTACAGATTAAGATTGGGATGCCATTAAAGTTCATGTAATATAGTGCATCAGTTTGCCATTGACCAATGCTGAGTTGTTTAAAAAAAAAAAAAAAAAAAACATGTATTGTGCAAGACCAGTTTTTTTCAAGTAAGTCTACTTGAAATGGAAGAGAGTCCATCAATAAGCTCTTCTGCAGATTTGTGTTCATTTGTGGCGGAACTCTATTCTGCCACCTCCGGCTCTCATCCCTCTGTTCCCGCTCCCCTCTGTCACTTGTAAACACAGAAGACTTCTGTGTTTACAAGGGAAAGCTTTGCTTCCAGCATCTTTCCAATGTACACAGTTCCCCAAAACCTGAGAGAGAGAGAGAATGATCTCCCTGCCTACACAGAGGGCTGCCTACACAGTGGGGTATAACAGCACACCCCTGAACTTTGCACTTTGTGCGTAGTATACTCTTGCACTCTGCACTCTATACGTAGCATACTCCCGAACTTTGCAAGCTGTACGTAACGCACTCCTGAAGAATAAAAGACTAGATACATAGTGGTACAGATACAACCGGCCCTCTGAGGGCAACCATATGGCTGATGCGGCCCACGATTAAATTGAGTTTAAATTGTCACACTTGATAATGTAAAAAGCATTGTGCATTTTTGACAAAACCCATAATATCCAAGGTTCCTGCATCATCGAGGCAGCATTTAGGGGGCTGTGAGAGTTTTGTAGATTTGTGCTGACTGGTTAGGGGAATCTTGCATTTCATGGAATTTGTGAGATATGCATCTACAGCAAGTAATTTTGTGAGTACAAGACATTTTGTGTGAATAAAATGTATTGAAGATTACACTATGATCTCTCTGTATGTGTCGTAGTGTAACGGGCGCTCTCGGCGCCGCATTGCGTTCCACGCTGGAACGCATACCGCGCCATGACATCATCGGGCGGCGCCACGTGCGTTCCACCGTAAAACGCGGAAGTGCGGCACGAATCAGTGCTATGCACTACACCTGCCGGGGACCTATAAACAGAACAGTGTGCAGACTGCACACTGTTCTATTATTGTCGGCCGTAGCCGCCTTAGCTACTTTTAAACTACATGTACCATTTATGCCTTAAACTGGGAACCATCCACTCCTGGATCCATGCTGGTGACCTTGCTGTAGATGCTGCGGACACCCCGGGATACCCCCCACCAGGAGACCCTCCAAGGACGAGTCCCTTGCTGCTGCAATACTCTCTTTATTGGAAAACTCTCATACCTGCAAAACGGATAAGTACTATTACAATTACCCGCTTCACATATAGCCGTTACAAGTACGGTATTTAAAATTGGCTTATTTAATGCTATCCTGCTGCTTGGGATTATTTGGCGCATCTTCAGCTGACTGCTGAGGAATACCTTAAAAGGGACATACACTTTCAATTCAATTACGCTAAAGTTGTCTCTCTTAAGTAAATTGCTATTGCATGCGGTATTCTCATATGCTACGTGCCTGACATACGTTGTTACTTGTATACGGGCTTCGCCCTTAAAGCGGAGTTCCGGCCACAATTTTAAATATAAAAACTTTTTAAATATAAATACCCCTGTAATACACAAGCTTAATGTATTCTACTACAGTTAGTCTGTAAATTAAGGACCATTTTGTTAGGTTGTTACAGCATTTAGACACTTTATAAAACAGAATTTGACTGGGGCCATCTTAAGTGTGGGCATCATGAAGCCAGACTGTATGACTTCCTGGATTTCAGCCTCGCACATGCTCAGTGCTGTACAAGCAATGTAATGGTTTCAGATCAGGTTTCAATAGCAACGGGAGTGTCAGAGGAAGTGACAGGGGTGGGTGACGGGGAGGATGGAGATGACAGGGGTGGGTGACGGGGAGGATGGAGATGACAGATGGAGATGACAGGGAGGATGGAGATGACAGGGGTGGGTGACGGGGAGGATGGAGATGACAGGGGTGGGTGACGGGGAGGATGGAGATGACAGGGGTGGGTGACGGGGAGGATGGAGATGTAAGATGGAGATGACAGGGAGGATGGAGATGTAAGATGGAGATGACAGGGAGGATGGAGATGACAGGGGTGGGTGACGGGGAGGATGGAGATGACAGGGGTGGGTGACGGGGAGGATGGAGATGACAGGGGTGGGTGACGGGGAGGATGGAGATGACAGGGGTGGGTGACGGGGAGGATGGAGATGACAGGGGTGGGTGACGGGGAGGATGGAGATGACAGGGGTGGGTGACGGGGAGGATGGAGATGACAGGGGTGGGTGACGGGGAGGATGGAGATGACAGGGGTGGGTGATGGGGAGGATGGAGATGACAGATGGAGATGACAGGGAGGATGGAGATGACAGGGGTGGGTGACGGGGAGGATGGAGATGACAGGGGTGGGTGACGGGGAGGATGGAGATGACAGGGGTGGGTGACGGGGAGGATGGAGATGACAGATGGAGATGACAGGGGTGGGTGACGGGGAGGATGGAGATGTAAGATGGAGATGACAGGGAGGATGGAGATGTAAGATGGAGATGACAGGGAGGATGGAGATGACAGGGGTGGGTGACGGGGAGGATGGAGATGACAGGGGTGGGTGACGGGGAGGATGGAGATGACAGGGGTGGGTGACGGGGAGGATGCAGATGACAGGGGTGGGTGACGGGGAGGATGGAGATGACAGGGGTGGGTGATGGGGAGGATGGAGATGACAGGGGTGGGTGACGGGGAGGATGGAGATGACAGATGGAGATGACAGGGGTGTGTGACGGGGAGGATGGAGATGACAGGGGTGGGTGACGGAGAGGATGGAGATGACAGATGGAGATGACAGGGGTGGGTGACAGGGAGGATGGAGATGACAGGGGTGGGGCTGTATATTGGCGTATCTCTAGCAGACAGCACACACACATGGTTTGATCTCTGCTAACACTGATGACAGGCTGGACACACACCCCCGGCTGCTGTCATCTTCATCCCAGCCAGCCGGCATTGAGGAGCCCACACTGCTGCACGGTCCCCCCCCCCCTCCTGATACCCCGCCCACATTCGTCCAGCGGCCAGATTATTGCTGGGATCCTGAGAGTGACAGGGGGTGGGACCGCATGTTTCAAAGACAACCGCAATGCTTCCCTTGGCGGTGGGCGGGGCTGTTAAACATCTCTCCGCCTCCGCCCGCCCTCCAGCCCGCCCCCTCCAGCCCGCTCGCTCGAGCTGAAACAGCGGCGATCCTTCAGCCCTGCCTCCTGGGATTGATCACAAACATGTCCCAGGAGGTATAGCAGCGCTGCGCCGCGGCGGGAGAAAGAAACTCACAGCGATAACAAAGTGAGTTTTTAAAATAAAAAATAAACACATGCCAAATATGTTTAAGGGGGCAGTATGCTATACAAAGCTTTAAAGTTAAAAAAGAGGGTGGAACTCCGCTTTAAATACATGTTCCCTTAAAAACTTTACTTAGCTAGCGGTTGGAGGCATGTTGTAATACCTCCGCCCTTAGTAGCTCAACGCATTCCTATATGTGAGAGAGATGATGTAGTGACCCCCCAAACTCCTGTTCTCTGATTGGAGTGACACCTGGGGCCTACTACTAAAATCTCACAAAACATAGGGACGTGCATTGAAATCCCTGCTAGCCGCAGTTGTGGTTCACTCGCGTTCACTAGAGCGGTTACACGTAGATATGTCTAAAAAGTTGAAAGATGATGCTATACACAAACGAACTCAATAATGAACAACAGTTGTGATTTTTTGAAATTTTTGTGGTGCTTTACAGTATTTACACCAGCCTTTCTCAAACTTTTTAACATGAAGGAACCCTTAGGCACCCTTTCACACTGACCAGTCGAGTCTGCCTGTCAGTTTTTCAGGCAGACCTGATCGTCCATAGCTCTCTATGGAGCGGCAGATGTCCGCTTACACCCGCCAGCACCCAATCTGATCCTGCCTGCTAAAAAGAGGATGCACGGGGATCCGTTCCCCATCCGCCTGTCAGATGGAAATGGAAAGGCACACGCGGAGAGGGGAACTATTCTGCACATCTTCTGGTCCTGCCCTAGACTCCAGAGATTCTGGAGAGAGGTTCACAGGATAACACAGCAATTTACCGACCGATCTATCACGTTTGACCCAGCCTACTTCCTCCTACACGCTAACGACACACCAGCCCGCATATAGGGGGCTTCAGTTGTGCGCAGCGAAGTCCTGTATCCCAATTTTATGGAAGACCACGACCCAGCCAACTATTAGACGGGTGGACGAAGTAAGCAGACTAGAGGACTTGATCCTAACCAGCCAAAACAGACAAGAGAAAAACAAAAGAAAGAAGCGCCTCTGAGTATACTGCTTTTAATTTAAAACATAAAAATATATATCCAGCACTTACATCAAAGTAGTATGGTGCAGTCGTGGAGGCTGGCGTGCATCTATGACAGACAGTCCGCAAAGCGTGAGATGTAGGCAGCCGGAGAGAGCCGGGGGGAGGAACGGCTAAGTCCTAGTTGTTATGCCGCTGCTGGGCAATGGAATCATCAGCTGTTGCGTGACGTCAGGTCGGACGGAGGCTGAGGGGGACCACAACGCGTTTCAGAGCCTGCGCACGGAGAAGACCAGCGCGCTCCTTTTTCAAGTGTAATGAGTGGAAGACAGAGCTCATATTTTAAACAGTCATGTGGTTCGTGCCGACCAATCGGCATACAAGGATAACGAGCAATTAAAATAAATGGAATTGCTTGGTTGAAACTGACAGCGGGACAAAGATTATATATATATACACTTAAACTGGAAAAGTATAATCTAAATAAGGTGAAGATTAAATGATTATCTATATATGCATAATGAAAGCAGCTATATAGTGCGGGAAGCGTGTTTAGACAGGTTAAAGGATAAAAGCCACGTATTAAAAACATTGGACACTAGAGGGCCGCCAGAGAAAAAAATATATATGTAGAGCCAGTGCCTCAGTTTAAAGTTGTATTATAATAGGAATGCTTATAAGGGGCGTTGCTTCGGGTAGTGGCAATAAGACCCGAAAGGCTGTGATGAGACAAATATAAATATAAAAATGACATGAGATTAAATGTAAATATAAATAAGAATTAATCATATAAAAAATATAATAAGTAATAAAATACAATATAAAGACAAGTAGGAACAATCATTGAGCATATCAGGCCTAAGTGTAAATGGAAGCTGATACGTGATAAAGTATAAGGGGATATAGGGGGTGGGAGGGGGGGGAAGAGGGGGGGGGGAAAAGAAGAGAAAAGAAAAATAGGCGTGTAGGTGGGGCTGCATACATAAACACACATATGTATGCATGCATCCACATATACATGTTGAGATGTAATAACACAGTGAAGTTTAAAATGTAAAGAATATATATATATTTTTGGATATTTAAAGAATGGCGTTAACATCTAGTTCTTCGTTGAGGCCGAGAGGAGAGAGACAATCAAGAGTAAATATCCAGAAAGTCTCGCGTTCGCACAGTCTGGAAAAACGCTCAGCCTCAGAGAGGCCCCTAGGTATGGATTCAATGACCCATACCCGTAGGCCTTCCGTAGACCGGTCGTGATGCTCCAGGAAATGGCGAGGCACACTATGTTCGTCACATCCAGCCTCAACGAAGCGTCGGTGTGCACCAAACCGCTGTCTCAAAGGGTTGATGGTGCGACCAACATAAAGTAGTTTACAGGGGCATGTAATACAGTACACCACATAGTCGCTGGAACAATTGTGAAAATTGTCCAGCGAGTATGATTTACCTCTGTGGAAGAAATCTTTTTGGCCATGAGTGACAAATGGACAGGTTTTGCACCTGGGTTTGTTGCACCTGTACATCCCTTTTAGTGGGATCAGACAGGTGGAATCTAGCGGTTTAAGACTTTTTAACCTACTGGGTGCTATCTTATTTTTGAGTGTAGGGGCTCTTCTGTAAGTTACTTTAGGTTTATCACACAAGGTAGTAGCTAAGTGGGGGTCCTGTTTAAGTATGTTCCAATGTTTTGAAAGGATTTGTTCCATTTTTTTGTATTGTCCATGGAAACCGGTGATAAAACGCACAGCAGGTTTTTCTGGTGATTTAACAGTTTTGGGTTTTTTTCCGGGGAGAAAGATATTGTAAGCATGATCTATTAATGATTCGGGATATCCTTTTTCAAGGAATTTTTGTTTTAAATGAGCACTTTGGAGAATATAGTCGCTATCTTTGGTACAGTTTTGGCGTAATCGGCAGAATTGGCCTTTAGGTATGTTTTTAACCCATAATGGATGATGACAACTATCATAATGCAGGTAAGAATTTCCTGCAGTGGGTTTAGTGTAGTTGCGGACGAATATATTGTTGTGTTCGTGACATAATTCTAGGTCGAGAAAGGCCAGAGATTCCTGATTCCACACGAAAGAGAAAGAGAGTCCTAACTGATTGACATTACAGTGATCGACAAAACTATTCACCAAATTGGGGGGACCGTCCCAGATGATCACAATGTCGTCGATGTATCGGCCGTAAAAAATGATGTGTCTTGAAAAAGGGTTGTCTTTCCATATGGCTAGGTTCTCCCAAAGACCCATGGTCAGGTTGGCATAGGAAGGGGCAAAATTTGCCCCCATAGCTGTCCCATGGGTCTGTAGGTAGAAGTCGCCTTCAAAATGGAAATAATTATGATTAAGGCAAAAGGAGGTAGCCTCTAGAATGAAGGCCATCTGTTTTGAATTAAGCAGGGGATCAGAGAATAAGAATTCCTGTATCGCACGAAGGCCAATATTATGGGGAATGGAAGTGTATAAGGAATTGACATCCAAAGACAACCAGGAGTAGTTCTCCTGCCAAGCATACGGGGACAAGAGTTCCATGAGATGTATAGAATCACGTATGTACGATGGGAGTTTCTGTGCTAGGGGCTGCAGGAAAGAATCTATGTATAATGAAAAGCCACTGGTTACACTGTTCATAGAGGCAACGATAGGCCTACCGGGTGGATGTAATGAATCTTTATGAACCTTTGGTAGGTGGTAAAAATATGGGGTGCTATAGAAGTCTTTTCGTAGAAAAGCTGCTTCTTTCTTGTCAATGACTAGGTCAACTGTGGCTTGTGAGATAAGAGTGTCGGCTTCTTCACGGAAAAGGGGGAGGGGATCAATTGTTAGTTTTTTATAAGTGTTAGTGTCGGCTAGTAATCTCAAGGCTTCAAGCACATAGGTCTGTCTGTCCTGGATTACGATGCCTCCACCTTTATCAGCTGGTTTGATTATGAGGTCAGGATTGTTGAGGAAACGTTTGAGGGACGCTCTCTCTCCTGATTTAAGGTTAAAATTGTGGTGTTTATTTAAGAGGGCTGACTGTTGGCATAGCTGTTGGCACACCCCCTATATCCCCTTATACTTTATCACGTATCAGCTTCCATTTACACTTAGGCCTGATATGCTCAATGATTGTTCCTACTTGTCTTTATATTGTATTTTATTACTTATTATATTTTTTATATGATTAATTCTTATTTATATTTACATTTAATCTCATGTCATTTTTATATTTATATTTGTCTCATCACAGCCTTTCGGGTCTTATTGCCACTACCCGAAGCAACGCCCCTTATAAGCATTCCTATTATAATACAACTTTAAACTGAGGCACTGGCTCTACATATATATTTTTTTCTCTGGCGGCCCTCTAGTGTCCAATGTTTTTAATACGTGGCTTTTATCCTTTAACCTGTCTAAACACGCTTCCCGCACTATATAGCTGCTTTCATTATGCATATATAGATAATCATTTAATCTTCACCTTATTTAGATTATACTTTTCCAGTTTAAGTGTATATATATATAATCTTTGTCCCGCTGTCAGTTTCAACCAAGCAATTCCATTTATTTTAATTGCTCGTTATCCTTGTATGCCGATTGGTCGGCACGAACCACATGACTGTTTAAAATATGAGCTCTGTCTTCCACTCATTACACTTGAAAAAGGAGCGCGCTGGTCTTCTCCGTGCGCAGGCTCTGAAACGCGTTGTGGTCCCCCTCAGCCTCCGTCCGACCTGACGTCACGCAACAGCTGATGATTCCATTGCCCAGCAGCGGCATAACAACTAGGACTTAGCCGTTCCTCCCCCCGGCTCTCTCCGGCTGCCTACATCTCACGCTTTGCGGACTGTCTGTCATAGATGCACGCCAGCCTCCACGACTGCACCATACTACTTTGATGTAAGTGCTGGATATATATTTTTATGTTTTAAATTAAAAGCAGTATACTCAGAGGCGCTTCTTTCTTTTGTTTTTCTCTTGTATACACCGAGCTGGCTTCGCTCCCGGATAGCAGCCCTGAACTACTGCCTTCAACCACATCAGTTCCTTACTTTTATTTTCATCCACCACAGCCTTTTTAGGCTTTTTTGCTGGGACTGAACCTATCATGGATTTCTGATATGAACTACCATACCACATATCCCCAATGTGTTTTTATCTTAAACTAATCGATTCTCTCAACCAATTTTATCTTTATTATTTTTATTAATTTTTAACCCTTTATTTGATTGTTGTGTGCAAACACCCTGAGCGCTGTACTCCATCCATTTGTTTCTGTTTTTCCTTGAAGTCTTGTATAGCAGCTAGGTTTGATTGTCCGACTTTCATCTTATTAGTAATTATTTTCCAGTAATTATCTTCCATTTGTCATGCCCAGTCAATGACTATTTTTTATATATAGATAGAACCTTTCACCTTTTGGTATTTTAGGACATTGCTCATTATTTTAACAGCATCTTTGTGCCTTTGCTGACCAAAAAACTTTCTAGCCACTTCATAATTTTAGACTTATTATCCCAAACTCCAGTCCTCAATATATATAAAAAATATATACATTATATTTTGACCAGATGGAACTAATCAATGAAATAGAATACCATAAATATGATGTTTTAGATACCCTATATACTAGTCTGCCCTCTGACCTTTTTTGTGATTCCTCTAAACTTTCTCGCCCCGATAGATACTCTCTCTGTGGCAAATTCAAAAAATTAGAAAGACTCATCAATTCCACCAACACACAATGGTGGGATGAGTTTTTTCTCAAAAAATATCTAGAATATAAAATCTCTCCCAGAGGCTTGAGAATTCTCAAGACCTGTTCCTTCTTAGATGTCTCCCACAATGCAGAGTGGGAAGGAATAGCTGAGTTCTGCACTAATAAATTAATAGGAGTACTCATCAGTCAAAGACACATTAAATATGATGAGTTAGTACATCACACACAGATGGTTTCGTTAGAAATTACATCACTCCAACAAAAACTTCCACCAACTTGGCTAGAGACCCTGAAAAAGAACACCAAAACTCATGAGAATTTTCTCATTAAAACTAAATTGGGTAAATTTCATAGGGATTTAGACGATTATCGTCAAAATAAGATCTTCTCATGGAAGAACAATTCCTCTATACCAGCTCTTATGTCCATCTTACCGTATTCTAAAATAATCCCACGTGTAGCTTTAAAACACACAGATATACCTGTGCACAGTACTTCCACTACACCTTGTAGAGCCCGCCCGTTACCCCAAAGGGCCCAACCTATACATAGACAGAGAAATAGGCCATCAATTCAACCTATAGCATCTCCGTCTACCTCCACTTCTATTCCAATACTTGGTGAAACAGTGTCCTCTGTAATTTTAACATCCAATATCACCTCCACTGATATCGTTGTACCATGCACCACTAATCCTGGCATTGCACTTAGTTCCTCCTCTAATATCACCAATATAGGTACTAATTTTGTTACTCCAGATGTTCCCCCATCCACCTCATTTGACTTAATCTTAG
Organism: Rana temporaria; assembly: GCF_905171775.1. Classification (NCBI taxonomy): domain Eukaryota; kingdom Metazoa; phylum Chordata; class Amphibia; order Anura; family Ranidae; genus Rana; species Rana temporaria. The sequence goes on from NC_053495.1 coordinate 42,594,808, forward strand.
GCGATTTTAATAGAGAGGAAATACCATCATACTCCACCTCGTTGTCATTTTCGCCTTTTTTAGAAAAGGGTCCCCACTCCAAACACCGGCTAAAAAGAAAACACATAGACGAGGATGCAGGGGAGGACGTAGAAAACATCACCCTGAGTGCCAAACAGCAAAAACTATAAAGTTATTTAATTTGTCCTCTCACATATTGTCTCCTGAAGATTCCGCACTATTGAGTAGGGGACTAACTTTCTCCCCCACTATCCAACCCAATCCATTCCAATTATTTAAAGATCTTAATAAATTTATTAGGAATCTTACCCTCAAGAGATTTTATCATATACAATCCCTTAAGGACACCTTGTCATCGAAAGAGTCTTCACCTATCTCCATTTCCAATGAGACTACTATAAACCTCTCTCTTCATGAAACGTCCCACATGAGCCCATTACTCGTAGACGATGGCGAGTTTAACTCTGAGCTTGACTTTCATTTACTCACTCAACACTTGGTTACCTCACCACCCATTATACATACATCCTTCAAACCCAAATCACTATTTTTCCCTACAAAATCGAAGGGACCGTATCTAGAATCATTCTATAGAGTAGTGTTCGCTGAATTCCAAGAGCTATGCCAACAGTCAGCCCTCTTAAATAAACACCACAATTTTAACCTTAAATCAGGAGAGAGAGCGTCCCTCAAACGTTTCCTCAACAATCCTGACCTCATAATCAAACCAGCTGATAAAGGTGGAGGCATCGTAATCCAGGACAGACAGACCTATGTGCTTGAAGCCTTGAGATTACTAGCCGACACTAACACTTATAAAAAACTAACAATTGATCCCCTCCCCCTTTTCCGTGAAGAAGCCGACACTCTTATCTCACAAGCCACAGTTGACCTAGTCATTGACAAGAAAGAAGCAGCTTTTCTACGAAAAGACTTCTATAGCACCCCATATTTTTACCACCTACCAAAGGTTCATAAAGATTCATTACATCCACCCGGTAGGCCTATCGTTGCCTCTATGAACAGTGTAACCAGTGGCTTTTCATTATACATAGATTCTTTCCTGCAGCCCCTAGCACAGAAACTCCCATCGTACATACGTGATTCTATACATCTCATGGAACTCTTGTCCCCGTATGCTTGGCAGGAGAACTACTCCTGGTTGTCTTTGGATGTCAATTCCTTATACACTTCCATTCCCCATAATATTGGCCTTCGTGCGATACAGGAATTCTTATTCTCTGATCCCCTGCTTAATTCAAAACAGATGGCCTTCATTCTAGAGGCTACCTCCTTTTGCCTTAATCATAATTATTTCCATTTTGAAGGCGACTTCTACCTACAGACCCATGGGACAGCTATGGGGGCAAATTTTGCCCCTTCCTATGCCAACCTGACCATGGGTCTTTGGGAGAACCTAGCCATATGGAAAGACAACCCTTTTTCAAGACACATCATTTTTTACGGCCGATACATCGACGACATTGTGATCATCTGGGACGGTCCCCCCAATTTGGTGAATAGTTTTGTCGATCACTGTAATGTCAATCAGTTAGGACTCTCTTTCTCTTTCGTGTGGAATCAGGAATCTCTGGCCTTTCTCGACCTAGAATTATGTCACGAACACAACAATATATTCGTCCGCAACTACACTAAACCCACTGCAGGAAATTCTTACCTGCATTATGATAGTTGTCATCATCCATTATGGGTTAAAAACATACCTAAAGGCCAATTCTGCCGATTACGCCAAAACTGTACCAAAGATAGCGACTATATTCTCCAAAGTGCTCATTTAAAACAAAAATTCCTTGAAAAAGGATATCCCGAATCATTAATAGATCATGCTTACAATATCTTTCTCCCCGGAAAAAAACCCAAAACTGTTAAATCACCAGAAAAACCTGCTGTGCGTTTTATCACCGGTTTCCATGGACAATACAAAAAAATGGAACAAATCCTTTCAAAACATTGGAACATACTTAAACAGGACCCCCACTTAGCTACTACCTTGTGTGATAAACCTAAAGTAACTTACAGAAGAGCCCCTACACTCAAAAATAAGATAGCACCCAGTAGGTTAAAAAGTCTTAAACCGCTAGATTCCACCTGTCTGATCCCACTAAAAGGGATGTACAGGTGCAACAAACCCAGGTGCAAAACCTGTCCATTTGTCACTCATGGCCAAAAAGATTTCTTCCACAGAGGTAAATCATACTCGCTGGACAATTTTCACAATTGTTCCAGCGACTATGTGGTGTACTGTATTACATGCCCCTGTAAACTACTTTATGTTGGTCGCACCATCAACCCTTTGAGACAGCGGTTTGGTGCACACCGACGCTTCGTTGAGGCTGGATGTGACGAACATAGTGTGCCTCGCCATTTCCTGGAGCATCACGACCGGTCTACGGAAGGCCTACGGGTATGGGTCATTGAATCCATACCTAGGGGCCTCTCTGAGGCTGAGCGTTTTTCCAGACTGTGCGAACGCGAGACTTTCTGGATATTTACTCTTGATTGTCTCTCTCCTCTCGGCCTCAACGAAGAACTAGATGTTAACGCCATTCTTTAAATATCCAAAAATATATATATATTCTTTACATTTTAAACTTCACTGTGTTATTACATCTCAACATGTATATGTGGATGCATGCATACATATGTGTGTTTATGTATGCAGCCCCACCTACACGCCTATTTTTCTTTTCTCTTCTTTTCCCCCCCCCCCCCTTCCCCCCCCTCCCACCCCCTATATCCCCTTATACTTTATCACGTATCAGCTTCCATTTACACTTAGGCCTGATATGCTCAATGATTGTTCCTACTTGTCTTTATATTGTATTTTATTACTTATTATATTTTTTATATGATTAATTCTTATTTATATTTACATTTAATCTCATGTCATTTTTATATTTATATTTGTCTCATCACAGCCTTTCGGGTCTTATTGCCACTACCCGAAGCAACGCCCCTTATAAGCATTCCTATTATAATACAACTTTAAACTGAGGCACTGGCTCTACATATATATTTTTTTCTCTGGCGGCCCTCTAGTGTCCAATGTTTTTAATACGTGGCTTTTATCCTTTAACCTGTCTAAACACGCTTCCCGCACTATATAGCTGCTTTCATTATGCATATATAGATAATCATTTAATCTTCACCTTATTTAGATTATACTTTTCCAGTTTAAGTGTATATATATATAATCTTTGTCCCGCTGTCAGTTTCAACCAAGCAATTCCATTTATTTTAATTGCTCGTTATCCTTGTATGCCGATTGGTCGGCACGAACCACATGACTGTTTAAAATATGAGCTCTGTCTTCCACTCATTACACTTGAAAAAGGAGCGCGCTGGTCTTCTCCGTGCGCAGGCTCTGAAACGCGTTGTGGTCCCCCTCAGCCTCCGTCCGACCTGACGTCACGCAACAGCTGATGATTCCATTGCCCAGCAGCGGCATAACAACTAGGACTTAGCCGTTCCTCCCCCCGGCTCTCTCCGGCTGCCTACATCTCACGCTTTGCGGACTGTCTGTCATAGATGCACGCCAGCCTCCACGACTGCACCATACTACTTTGATGTAAGTGCTGGATATATATTTTTATGTTTTAAATTAAAAGCAGTATACTCAGAGGCGCTTCTTTCTTTTGTTTTTCTCTTGTATACACCGAGCTGGCTTCGCTCCCGGATAGCAGCCCTGAACTACTGCCTTCAACCACATCAGTTCCTTACTTTTATTTTCATCCACCACAGCCTTTTTAGGCTTTTTTGCTGGGACTGAACCTATCATGGATTTCTGATATGAACTACCATACCACATATCCCCAATGTGTTTTTATCTTAAACTAATCGATTCTCTCAACCAATTTTATCTTTATTATTTTTATTAATTTTTAACCCTTTATTTGATTGTTGTGTGCAAACACCCTGAGCGCTGTACTCCATCCATTTGTTAGCCAAAACAGACAAGAACAGTATAAAATGACCTGGCAACATTGGAATTTTTTTAAGTACTCCAATGAAGGGCAACTACTGCGGGGGGAGGCGGGTTTAGACCCGCCCGCCCCTCACCCTATCGCAACTGCTCCAAACTAATCTTCAGCTGTACTCTTTGAGAGACAGCGGTCTCCTGTAAACACAACGTGTTGACCCATGCCCATGGGTTCCCTTCTCCACCCCCCCTCTCTGCCTTCACTCCCCCCCCTCCCCCCTACTTCCCCGCTAACACCGGGCTATCTGTCCACTTATCTCTTACTCTCTCACCTCTTATTGCTAACATCTTTGGTTGTAAACGGAAAAGGGGAGGATAGGTTCCGTGGTCAACCTGTAGGGCATGCTTGGGGCTTAGTCGCCCCATTACGCTCTCAGGAGAACCTTTCCTTGGTGATTGTTTCAGTTACGAGCTGTGATGTACTACTATGTTTGTACTGTGGTCCTTGTGGGCCGTTTCCTCTGTTATAAATAAAACATTTTTGGAAATGGAAAGGCAGTCCACCCTCCCCATAGAGAACAGCGGGATATGGTTGTTTACGCTCTGCATAACTGACACAGACCTGTCATCCACCTGCTCAGCTGGGATCAGCGGAGAGAGACCCCACTGAACAGGCGGATTCCAATTGAAGGAGTCTGCCCAATCTGAAGGGGGCCTTTAAAAAAAAAACGTTTCTGTTTCAGGGAACCCCTGCTAATAATTAATGTATCTACAGCTCACTGTACATTACCAAAATGGTCACTTGGAAGAATGCTACTTACATTTGTGGTCATTGAGAAGAATCTTCCTTACAAAAATTGCTCATTGCCCTAGTAGTAATCTCTGGGAAAACCAGTCTTTTTTATGTGGAATGTTCACAATTTAAATTATCTTGTTATTTAATTATTATTTCTGTCACTTATATTGATTTAGATAGGGGTTTAGCGCAGATTTTTTCACCTTTACAAAACCCTAGTTGAGAAAGGCCGATATTGATTGTACTGCATATTTATTATAAAGAGAAAAGGTTCTCAGATGATAATTTAACCATGCACGGGTCTGCCAATCAAGGCCTACAGTTAACTGCCTAAATGTCAAATGAGTTGATGTAAATATGTTTTTACCAAAACTTCACCTGCACATACTGTATATGCAGTGCTTCCACAACCACTTTCATTATCTTCAGTACAATATGGGTTTTCGAAACCTGACCCATGTCTCTGTCAGAACTGGCCATCAGATTGGCTAGAATATTACTTATAATCCTCTCAGCGAAACAACAGACAACACTTTAGAGATTGCAGAGAGACTGAGACGTGACACAGAGAAGCAATGCCAGAAATAACTCCTTAGAATTAAATTCTGACTGGCATTTTTCAGCCTGAAGTTTTACTTCTCAAAGAGACCACGCAACAAGACTTACGCCCAAGGACATAAAAGCTACGTAGGTTGTACTGTCGTCATCCTATGGAGGGGAGAGGAGGACTAGTCTCAGAGACATGCATAACAGTAAAGCAGTTTATGAGGAGATAAATGACAGCTACGTGGTCAAGACCTTAAACTCATTAATACCTCAATGCATTTTCCTGCAGTTCATAGTAAAACAATCATAATGATCAATGGTAGCAGTCCTCACCAATTTGGCATTGAAGCATGTTACAAAAAAATAGGGTCCACTGAAATGTTTGGTTTGTTAATCTACAGGGTGGGCCATTTATATGGATACGCCTTAATAAAATGGGAATGGTTGGTGATATTAACTTCCTGTTTGTGGCACATTAGTTTCCCCCCTTACATATACTAATGTGCCACAAACAGGAAGTTAATATCACCAACCATTCCCATTTTATTAAGGTGTATCCATATAAATGACCCACCCTGTATATTTTGTCAATGTGTAGTAATCATGTAAATCTGATGATAGAAAATAATACAATAAGCAATAACAACAATAATCAACCTAGCAATTGGACAAATGGAGCCCAAATGAAGAATCACAGCCAAGAATTTTATGTAAAATGTCTGATCACTACGGGTTCCCCCCCAAAATATGCAAGGCCACAAGCATGGGCTCACTCTCTGCTTAACAGATATAAAGCTGGCCATACACCTGCCGATTTTCAGTTAAATCCATCCACTGGGAATCGTAAATACGATCGCAAGTAATTGCCCAAAACTAAGCAACCTACCACTAATGAGCTTGATCAAACACCAGAAGTTTAACAATTGTTAAAATTGCTCAATACATTAACAGTTTCAATAAGGCTTATTTAAAGCAGAACTTAAGCGGAACTTCACCCAAAAGGGGAAGTTCCGCTTGCTTGCATTCTCCCTCCTTCCACTGCAACATTTGGCACTTTTTTGGGGGGGAGAGGGGAGCGGGTACCTGGTTATGACAGATACCTACTCCAACTTCCGGTCAGATGCCCCCTCCTTCCCCCGCAGCCTTCTGAGACACATCACAGGTCCCAGAAGACTACGGGACCATTCACAAAGCACAGCATTACTGGTACATGCGCAATAGGAAATTGTCTGTAAAGCCGCAAGGCTCTGTGATATCGTCATGGAGGAGTAGAAGAGGACTCCAGTGGCAACCTGTGAAGCTCTGGTGAACTTCATGCCCAAGAGGGTTAAAGCAGTGCTGGAAAATAATGGTGGCCACACAAAATATTGCCACTTTGGGCCCAATGTTGCCATTTTCACTTAGGGGTGTACTCACTTTTGTTGCCAGCGGTTAAGACATTAATGGCAGTGTGTTAAGTTATTTTGAGGGGACAGCAAATTTACACTGTTATACAAGCTGTACACTCACTACTTTACATTGTAGCAAAGTGTAATTTCTTTAGTGTTGTCACATAAAAAAGATAGAATAAAATATTTACAAAAATGTGATGGGTGTACTCACTTTTACATCACAGGTGATATAATTTTGCTGCTCAGTGATTGCAGCATTGTAGTCTGCATCTCCCCAAGGCAATGCTTAAAATATGGCCTGTTAGTGGATCCTGAGGACAGGAGTTGAGAACCACTGCCATAGAGTGCAAAGGTAACCAGAACAAATTTAGTAACTCAGCACTAAAATGGTCCTGGGCAGCCATCGATGGCTAAAGAGTGATAGAGGAGAAAAAAGGGGGGGGGGGACAACTCAGTGAGAGAAGTCAAAAGAGGAAAGCAGAGATAGGGAGGATGGAAGGAATAAGGAGAAGGGGAAGAGGGGACCCAGCATCACCTAGGATACCAGTCAAAGCCGACCCACACTAGTCGGAGGGAGGTCAGGGAAGGCATACGCCAACCATGGCTCCCAGACTTTAAGGAACTTAGCATGTGTGTCTTTAAGAATACTAAACATTTTTTCATCGATCATCATGGCCGTCAGGCGATCTTTCACTTCCTGAAATGGGATTATGAGTTTCCCCATACCCGAGCGATCGTCCTTTTAGCCGCTATAAACAGATTCGTTGCAAAATTTCGCTGACGAGCAAATAAACCCGGGATAGGGCAATGCAACGGTGCAAATTTTGCTTCTTTTCGGACATTCAAATGAAAAAAGAATACAACAAGCCAAACACTCGTGACCAGAATCTCACCAATTGTGGGCAGGACCACCAAGCATGTAGAACATCCCCACGATGGCCACATCCTCGTAAACCAGGGGTGGCCAACCAGTGGCCCGGGGGCCACATGTGGCCCGTGGAGCCCTCTGATGTGGCCCACGACCTCCTGCTCTGGAATGGCGAGTTGACAAGCCCAGATCGCAGGTTGCGACCCACCATACCACAGCATCAGTGTTGTATATGAAGCTGGTGGTAGAGGAAGAAAGTGGCTGCGGAGCAGAGCCCCATAAGCCGAAGCTTCCTCTACAGTGTCAGCTTTTGCCACAGGCGGAGTCTATGGCAAAGTTCAGCTAACCCGCAGGATAGACACAGGTGCACTACGTTGCACCCGCGGTGTGGGTAAACCGCAGCACATCAGTGTGAAAGCAGCCTTAGGCCCTTTTTCACACGACCAGCCCAACCAAATGGGACCCTCAATTCACCTCTACAGAGCGACAGATGTCCGTTTACCCCACCTACCTCCAATCTGAAAAACAGAAGGGAATTCGTCCCCTTCCATCTGGGCGGATCGGAGGGCCTATAAAGTATCCGTGATCTGTCATCCGCCCGCTCCGCTCATTGTGGCCCTCGGCTGGTTACCAAGTTGCTTATGTGGCCCTCGCTCTTCAAAAGGTTGGGCACCCCTGTCGTAAACAGTGATCACTAGAGGCCGGGTTAGCATGGGCAATACGAGCTGGAACCCAGTACCACCGCAACAGCACTTTGTACGCTGCTTCTAAAGTTGCAGCATTAAAGGAACATTTAGCTACAGAAGACCAGGCCTTACTCCAATACGCCTGGTCAATCTCAGTACCCAGATCTTGTTCCCACTGATACACATAGGAAAGCGAGGTGAAAGATGATCGGCCATTCAAAGATGCATAGAGAATAGAGATAGAGGACCCGGGGATTGTAGATAGATAAAGTATGTTCGAAAGTGGTTGTCTGAAATGGATAAGAAGAAGTAAGGAGCAGCAAAGCTATCCAGTGTTGGAGCTGCAGAAAACAAAATAATTCTGACTGGGGAGCGTCATAGGACACACAAAAAGCACACCACTTGGTGAAGTATGCATGGTCAATAAATGGCGAACCTGCATAAGGCCTCAGGAAGTTCACCACACAAACGCCTGAGGTTGGTCAAGGAAGGGAGTGAACAATGGGTTATTAGTAATTGGTAGCAGGGGAAGAAAGGGAGACATAAAAGAGCTTGAGTACCTCATTGAGTCTCACACCTGTAAGCTTTGTTGCATAAGAGGGCTTAGTGACATAGGTCATAGTTTCTGAGGAAGCCATAGAAGCACCTGTATGAAAAGAGGGGCACAATTATGCCTTGTTTCCACTGAGTGGATCGGTTTGGTACGGTTCGGTCCGGTACGCTATTCTTCCATTATGAAAAGTGTGCCATTAAACCGAACCGTACCGCACCATTCTGGGTCCTGGTTCAGATGTGGGGCCATAGAAAATGGAACGGTTCCATTAGGGCAGAGATACAATACATTCCACTGATTGGTGGACGTGCTAGGCATTTTTTCTAAACCCTGAATGGCCCCTGACGGTCCGATTTGCAGTGGAAACGCTCACGAGAATAGACCGGTCCCATTCTAACCGCTCCAAATTTACTGACCCGAACCGTTCTGTTCAGTGGAAACAAGGCATTAGAGAGCTACAAGAGTACCCACAGGGGGACATCAGAGGAAGTGTGAAGTAGTGTCAATTGGGAGATCTGGGTAGTAGTTGGCGACGTGGGGGATCACTAGGCCTCCTTGTAATCTATGTATGAAAAGGGTGGCCTTGGAGATTCTAGGGTGTTTATTAGCCCAGATAAAGCGTAGGATCTTGCTTTGGAGCAGGCGGAGAAAATGTGGAGGAACTCTCACGGGTAGGGTGTGGAAATAGTACAAGAGTTTCGGTAAGATCATAATTTTCACCGAGTTTATATGGCCTATCCAGGATAGATGAGAGAATTGCGTGTAGGCTTTAACGAGGGGGGAAAAAACGTGCATGCTCAGAAGCAAGTTATGAGACGGGAGCGCTCGTTCTGGTAAAACTAGCGTTTGTAATGGAGATAGCACATTCGTTATGCTGTAACAGACTGAGAAGCACAAAGACTGAAAAGCGCAAATCGTCTCTCACCAAACTGTTACTAACACGCGGTAACACAAAATCAGCAAAAGCAGCCCAAAGGGTGGCGCCATTTGAATGGAACTTGCCCTTTATAGTGCCGTCGTACATGTTGTACGTCACAGCGATTTGCTCAAGCATTTTTTTTTTTCACGATCGTGTGTATGCAAGGCAGGCTTGAGAGGAATCACGTAGAGAAAAACTTTTTTTTTTCAATGACATGAATAACAGTCATGTGTACGTGGGCATAAGGTCTGATTAACGCCTATTGAGGTTGCAGTTTGAATATCCTATTTTTCAGAAAAGACCTGGTCTTAAAATATAAAAAATGGATTTGTGCAGACATGTAATGTTTTTAAAAGATCCATTTTAAATAACGGGGACACTTATTGCCTACCTGCAACGCATCCAATATTTTCTATTAATTATCGCAAATGTCAATTGCTCTAACCCACAAAGTAATTCCTGAAATATTTGCAGGAGGGATAGCATTTCTGAAATATGTCACTGGAGGCTTATGAACAGATAATAGGGTATTAAATTGCACCAGCATTTCAGAGCCTATATATCTGTAATGAGACCTGCATCCAGCTAACTTTGCTGATTAAGAAACAGCACTGTGAACTGAAGATTATTTAAACTGGTGGAAAGAGGCGAGGAAACACTGACAGGCGTGAGGCAGGACAAATCAGACTCATTTCCCAACTAATGGAAACCTGGAATGAATTTGTGTGAGGACGGCTCTGTGAGAAAACCCTCACAAAGGATGTCATTTAGCAAACCAAGGTGAAAGCCGATTGGAAATCTTCACCTTTACTTTCATCAAAATAAATAGACACTTCATATAAGGGCTTAAAACATATGGGCTTATGGGCAGCTAATGCACCTAAAATGTCCAACTCTTTTATTTTGTCAATGTTATGAGGTAACACAGCATCTCTCCATAAAGAGGACCTGTCACACACTATTCCTATTACAAGGGATGTTTACATTCCTGGTAATACAGTGTTTCCCCGAAAATAAGACATAGTCCGAAAATAAGCCGTAGCGAGATTTCGACGCAAGATCGAAATATAAGCCATACCCCCGAAAATAAGACGTAGTGATGGCGTGTCGAATCCCTGAAAATAAGACGTAGTGATGGCGTGTCGTATGCGTAGCGGAGCGGTAAACAAGACGTGATAGGCGTACTGTAATGGTGCGGAGCTCAGGAGCTGTAAAAAAGTCGTGCAGCCCTTCTTATCTGCTCCACGGTATATCCAAGTGACCGGAGAGGTGTCAGCAGCCCCATAAATAAGGTCGGCTCCCCCTGTCAGGTGAAAGTGAAAGTAAAAAGTCTCCTCAGTGAAGTGAGGAGAAGGACGCTCTGTACTGAAGTAAAGCTTCTCCCCAGCACTGACCAGCAACAGTCTCTCACCCCACACAAACACCAGGGGATAGTTGAATAAATGTATTGTTGTACCATACTGTTGTACCATACTTGCCGGTAATAAAAAGAAGACATCCCCCGAAAATAAGCCATAGTGTGATTTCTTGAGGGAAAAAAAATATAAGACGGTGTCTTATTTTCGGGGAAACACGGTAGGAATAAAAGTGATCAAAATATTTTTTTTTTTAAAAGTGCAAAAATAAAAAGAAGTTAAAGCGGAGCTCCACCCTAAAGTGGAACTCCCACTGATCGGAACCCTCCCCCTCTCCGGTGTCACATTTGACACCTTTCAGGGGGTAGGGGGGTGCAGATACCTGTCTAAAGACAGGTATTTGCACCCACTTTCGGCCACACAGTCTCGGGCAGACTGTGTTATTTTCTTTAAATCTGGATAAATCAATAAGAATACATATCCCTGGTATTGTGATGTGAATGTTAGGGTTTTGAGATAATAATCTCCTGATGTGACATTTGAACCCGAGTTTTGAAATTCTAGAAGCTGACAGGTTTGATGGATTTTGTAAATATTATATATATGTTATGTGAGAAGAGGTTTGTGCTTTCATATATTTCCTGAGAATGTAGACCTTCCCCCATGTCTTGAGTTCTGGGAACACTCGGCTCCCAGTACACAGTGGGAGCCAATCGGCAGGCGTAGCGCGACTCGCACATGCGCCGTAGGGAACCGGGCAGTGAAGCCGGAGCGCTTCACTTCCTGGTTCCCTCACCGAGGATGGCAGGGGGGGCAGCAGAGTGACACGCGATCGCTCGTCCTCTGCTGCGGACAGCGCTGGACTCCAGGACAGGTAAGTGTCCTAATATTAAAAGTCAGCAGCTGCAGTATTTGTAGGTGCTGGCTTTTAATATTTTTTTTTCAGCAGACATCCGCTTTAAGTAAAATAAAAAAAATATATAAAAAATAAAAAAATATAAAACTCCCCTGTCCCCAGTAGCTCGCGCTCAGAAGCGAACGCGCACGTAAGTCCCTCCCACATATGTAAACGCCGTTCAAACCACACATGTGAGGTATCGCCGCGTGCGTTAAAGCGAGAGCAATAGTTCTGTAACTCTAAACTGGTAACCTGTAGAAAAAAATTAAAGCTATGGAGATTTTTAAGTACCGAAGTTTGGCGCCATTCCATGAGTGTGTGCAATTTTAAAGCATGACAAGTTAGGTATCTATTTACTCGGCATAACATCATCTTTCACATTATACAAAAAAAATTGGGCTAACTTTACTGATTTGTTATTTTTTAATTCATGAAACCGTTTTATCTTCCAAGAAAAAGGCTTTGGAAAAATTATTGCGCAAATACTGTGCTAGATAAAAAGTTGCAATGACCGCCACTTTATTCCCTAGGGTGTCTGCTAAAAATTAAAAGGTTGGGGTCAAGAGTTTTTATGTATTATTTAAGTTTTTTATTATTATTATTATTATTATTATTATTTAAAAAAGTAAAAAAAAAAAAAACAGACCAATCTGCCCGATTTGAGCTCCAAAAAAAGTTCCAGAGAATAATGCCGCGTACAGACAGCCGTTTTTTGTGATGTAAAAAAACGAAGTTTTTCAAACTTCATTTTCAAAAACGATGTAGCATACACACCATCGTTTTTTCCAAAAGCTCTAGCAAAGCGCGGTTACATTCAGCACGTACGACAGCACTCTGTTCTATTCAAACTCACGTCCTAACTTGCTTCTGAGCATGCACGGGTTTAAAAACGTTGTTTTAAACGTCGTTATAGCTACACACGGTCATTTTTTGTGACACAAAAAACGACGTTTTGAAAAACGACATAAAAAATTGAAGCATGCTTGAATTTTTTTTTTGACGTTTTTCAGAAGACATAAAACAACGTTTTCCCCACAAACGGTCATTTTAAATGACGTTTTTAAAAACAACGTTTTTTTTCATCACAAAAAACGACCGTCTGTACGCGGCATAATAGTTTTTTTCCCTCCTCCAGCGTTTTGAAGCTTTGAGCTTCAAGCTACAAAATGCTGAGGTGTGAATGGGGCCTTACAGTGAGTTTCTAAAGGTGTCTACTGAGTTTAGCAGCGAAAAAGAGCCCATATGCAGTGGTGATTACATAAAGACTCAGGCCCCGTACACACGACAGAGTTTCTTGGCAGAATTCACCAAGAAACTCGGTCAAAACCCGGATTCTGCCGAGAAACTCTGTCGTCTGTACAGTTTTGGCTCGATGGAGCCGCCGAGGAGCTCGACGAGAAAATAGAGAACATGTTCTCTATTTTCTCGTTGTTCTATGGGAGAAGGCGGCCCGCCGAGCTCCTCGGCGGCTTCATCCCAAAACTCGACGAGGAACTCGACGTGCTTTGCACGTCGAGTTCCTCGGCCGTGTGTACGGGGCCTCATGAGATAAACACAGATTTAAGAGAAAATAGAGGTTTTCAACAGTTAAATGTTAATTTTCTTTGGAAAAAATAATTTTGCACTAATGCGAAATATATTTCTCTAAACTGAAGATTTTGATATGGAAATTTTCATGAGATAAAATAAACATATGTAAAACAACTTGTGTGGCTTTTTGAATGTTGATGCTTTGAAGTGCAACTAAAGACAAAACTTATTTTTCTCATGTTTGGATAGAGCGGGAAAGGAAGCGGGAGCGGGAAAGGAAGCGGGAGCGGGAAAGAAAGCGAGGGGAAAGGTTACACTTTTAGGATGTCACTGCACCAAGAGTACAGAGGCAAACTCAGAATAGTGACACTAATGCCTCGTACACACGATCATTTTTCGGGTTGTAAAAAACAACTTTTTTCAGGCTCTAGAAAAAACGATTTTTTTTTCCAACTTGATTGACATGATCGTGGAAAAAAAAATCCTTTGGCAAAGCGCGGTGACATACAACACATACGACGGCACTATAAAGGGGAAGTTCCATTCGGATGGCGCCACCCTTTGGGCTGCTTTTGCTGATTTTGTGTTAGTAAAAGACGATTCACGCTTTTCTGTCTGTTACAGCGTGACCGTGATGAATATGCTTACTCCATTACGAACGGTAGTTTTACCAGAACAAGCGCTCCCGTCTCATAACTTGCTTCTGAGCATGCGCGGATTTTTCACATCGTTAAAGCCCACACACGACCATTTTTTACAACCCGAAAAACGACAACGTTAAAAACGTCGTGAAAAAATAGAGCATGTTCGAAAAAAAATTTGCCCGTTTTTCAGAACCCGAAAAATGCTCTGAAGCCCACTCACGGTCGTTTTTAATGACATTAAAAAAAAAAGTTGTTTTTTACAACCCGAAAAATTATCGTGTGTACGTGGCATTAGGCCCCTTTCACACATAGCGTCGGCAGTAAAATGCTGCTATTTTTACCGCCGACGGTATGGGTGGATTTGCGGCGCATTTCGATTGCTAGCGGGTTGCATTTAACCCCCGCTAGCGGCCGAGAAAGCTGAAGCAGTGCATTGCGGGCGGTATAGCTGCAGTGAAGGAGCGGTATACACACCGCTCCAAAGATGCGGCTAGCAGGACTTTTTTGCCGTCTTGCTAGCACAATGCTCCAGTGTGAAAGCCCTCGGGGCTTTCACACTGGAGACAATGGAGCAGCTTTTTAAGGGAGGATTGCAGGCGCTACTTTAACGCCGTAGCGCCTGCAATACGCCCTCAGTGTGAAAGGGGTCTTAAACTAGTCATACATGGTTCAGTTTTTTCGTTGAACCAGCGGGCTGAACAAGAAAAACTGAACCGATTCCCCCATCCACATATTCAAGGTGAATGGGGGAATCCTCCCCACTGCATTATTGTATTCTGACAGCGGGGAATCTTTCCTGCTGACAGAATACACAGATCAATGCTGCAGCCGCTGATCGAGTGGCTTGTATCTGATAGGGCAGTCCTCTAAGGCTTCATTTCCATGGACGTTTTTGGACGTTTTTACAGCCACTTTTCTGAGCTTTTTTTGCAGCTTAAAAACGGCTCTCCATGTTAGTCTATGGCCTCATGCCCACCATGACGTTTTTGAGCTGTAGATGGCTGAGCCGTTTTTAAGCTGCAAAAAAAAAAACCAGGACCAGTGTGTTCTGAAGCTCCAGCCTTAGAGCTGTAAAAACGCTCAAAAACGCTTAAAAAACACGCAAAAACGCTAAAAACCGCTACCGCTGCGTTTTTAAACTCCAGAAAAAAAAAAAAAAAAAAAACATGGACAGGCGTTTTTAAGCTGTAAAAAAGGCAAAAAAAAAGTGGCTGTAAAAACGTCCATGGAAATGAAGCCTAAAAGTTGATCGGTAGATTGATTTCTGTTCATCTGCAATGGCCACACATGGATTGGAATTTGGCTGGTCCCTGCTGAACCAGACAAATTTTGATCCATTTATGACCACCTTTACGCTGTACCCCACACTAGGCACCGTTTGCGATTGTTTCCCTTCCCGGTTTTTAGACTGAGCAGTGCTCACACTGTCAAAAAAACACAAACAAAAATTCCCAGCTCACATACCAGTCAGCCTGCAACAAACCAAATTCACCCTGTCTAACAGTTCATGTCAAAACAAGGGGTTTAGTTTGCACACATTTGCAAATATATGCGTAAGCTACCGAGGCCATATCACAGCACCCCAGTGTACTGCAGTCCTACCTCTATAATTTTTTCATTTGCGAGACAACTTCAGCTGTCATCGGGAGCAGTGATATCTGTCATGTTGTAGTGAGCCCATCCCCCTACAGTTAGAACACCTACCTAGAACACACTAAACCCTTTCCCTGCCCGTGTCATTTATACAGTAATCAGTGGCTATTTGTAGCTCTGATCGCTGTATAAATGTCACTGGTCCCAAAATAGTGTCCGATGTGTCCCCCATAATGTCGCAGTCCCAATAAAAATCACAGATCGCCACCATTACTAGTAAAAAAAACAATAATAATAAAAATGCCATAAATCTATCCCTTATTTTGTAGACGGTATGGCCCAGATTCTCAAAGGACTTACGACGGCGCAGCGCCATGTACGCCGTCATAAGTCCTAATCTGACCCGTCATATCTATGCGACTGATTCTAAGAATCAGTTATGCATAGATATCCATTAGATCTGACAGGCGCAAGTCTCTTGCGCCGTCGGATCTAAACGGCATTTTTTTTTCACCGCTAGGTGGCGTTTCCGTCGAATTCCGCGTCGAGTATGCAAATTAGCTAGATACACGAATTCCCAAAGGTACGTGCGGCCAACGCAGTAAAGTTACAACGTTTACATTAGGCTTTTACCGGTGTAATGTTGCCCCTGCTATATGGTGGCATAAGTGCGGCGCAACAATGTTAAGTATGGCCGCCGTTCCCACGTCTAAATTTGAAAAAGTTACGTCGTTTGCGTAAGTCGTCCGTGAATGGGGCTGGACATCATTTACGTTCACGTCAAAACCAATGACGTCCTTGCGACTGGGATATTTTACAGACGTCGCATGCGCAGTGCGTTCGGCGCGGGGACGCGCTTGATTTAAATGATACACTCCCCCTACCCGCCGAATTTAAATTCCGCCAGGTGATTTACGCTACGCCGCCGCAACTTACGGAGCAAGTGCTTTGAGAATACAGCACTTGCCCGTGTAAGTTGCGGAGGCGTAACGTAAATCAGATACGTTATGCCCGCACAAATTTGCGCGGCTGTACGTGAATCTGCCCCTATAACTTTTGCGCAAACCAATCAATATACACTTATTGCAATTTTTTTACTGAAAATATGTAGAAGAATACATATTGGCCTAAACTGTGGAAGAAATTAGTTTTTTTTATACATTTTTTGGGGATATTTATTATAGCAAAAAGTAAAACATATTGCTTTTTTTTTTCAAAATTGTCGCTCTTTTTTTGTTTATAGCGCAAATTAAAAACCGCAGGGGTGATCAAATACCACCAAAAGAAAGCTCTATTTGTGGTGAAAAAAGGACGTCAATTTTGTTTGGGTACAATGTTGCACGACCGCGCAATTGTCAGCTAAAGTACAGAATCGCAAAAAATGCTCTGGTCAGGAAGGGGGTAAATCCTTCCTGGTTAAAGTGAGGTAAACCTTTCCTGTTATTATTACTGTGTTAGGATTATTATTATCTTCATTTATTAGCAGGTGAATGCGGCCCTCCATGCAAAAGATTTTCTGTTTTCTAGTTGCTAGAATGTTTAGCTGTATCACAGATCACTAGTATGTCTCCGGATATTGAAAGGGCTGCCTTGTTCTCACCTCATAATGAGCAAGCTCTATACACGAGCCGGAAGCTTTGTAGCTTTGTATGTAAAACAAGCTCGGCGGTTAATAATACGCGCTGTGCCATTACAAGGCAGGTTGATGCGGGACACGTGTATAATAGGGAGCCTCCTGGGCACAGCTAGGCCTCGTATTGATCGATGCTCTCAGATATTTAGAAAAATTCACTCATCTTCTGGGCTCCCGGCAGACCACCCACAAGATACATGACTGAACATTACTATCAAAGCTTACTAATGACCACCATTAAAAGTAAGAGCTCTCTAGAGAAGCCCTGTCGCTATACGTTTACTGAGAGCAAGGTACACGCTGCTGGTACGGCCATTATTCACATGGACAGCACACACTTTCCGCAAAGGGAAGCATGACATAGTTATACTGATATACTACTAATAGAACTCCATAGTCGTATATCTTTTTCTGTGGATAGTGGCAAACTAAGGTTAGCCTAGAAATGATAAATATAAATGATACAATGGGGTTTATTTACTAAAGGCAAATCCACTTTGCACTACAAGTGCACTTGGAAGTGCAGTCGCTGTATATCTGTATATCGGAAAAACTGCGAGGGAGCATACACACGGCCGGGATTCCTGGCCAAAAGCTATCCTTGCAGTTTGCCCCCACAGGGCATAAAGAGCATTCTTCCCCCTGACCATTGCGCTTATCTATCATGAGTTGCAAATATAGTAATTTTTACCAGGGGTTCCCTGACACCGGAAAGTTATTTTAACCACTTCCATACCGGGCCTATTTTGGCACTTCTCTCCTACATGCATAAATCACATTTTTTTTGTTAGAAAATTACTCAGAACCCCCAAACACTATATATGTTTTTTTAGCAGACACCATAGGGAATAAAATTCCGGCCATTGCAACTTTTTATCTCGCACAGTATTTGCGCAATAATTTTTCAAATGCCCTTTTTTGGGGAAAAAAACTGTTTTGTGAATTAAAAAATAACAAAACAGTAAAGTTAGCCCAATTTTTTTGTATAATGTGAAAGATGAAGTTACGCCGAGTAAATAGATACCTAACATGTCACGCTTTAAAATTGCGCACACTCATGGAATGGCGCCAAACGTCAGTACTTAAAAATCTCCATAGGCGTCGCTTATTTTTTTTTTACAAGTTACAAATTTAGAGTTACAGAGTAGGTCTAGTGCTAGAATTGTTGCTGGCACTCTAACGCACGCGGCGATACCTCACATGTGTGGTTTGAACGGCGTTTACATATGTGGGTGGGACTTACGTGTGTGTTCGCTTCTAAACGCGAGCTACCGGGGATAGGGGCGTTTAAAAAAAATGTTTTTATTATTTTATTTTTTATTTTACTCAATTTCTTTTATTTATTTTCACACTTTTTTTGTCATTTTTTTTTTGATCACTTTTATTCGTATTACAAGGAATGTAAACATCCCTTGTAATAGGAATGTTTGTGACAGGTACTCTTTATGGAGAGATGCGGGGTCAATAAGACCGCACATTTCTCCTCCAGGCTGAAAAGCATTAGATCGTGAAAAAAAATTCACCGATCTAATGCTTTCAGCCGCGATTGCGGCTGTGTTTACATTCCGGGACCCGGGCGTGACGTCATAACATCGCGCCCGGGCCTCCGACGATCATAGAGATGACTGGTGACCATCTGGTCACCAGTCTACTCTATGGTTTCCATCGGACGCCGGCGGATCGTTTCTCCGGGTCTCCGATGGCAAAGGAGAGCCCGGAGAAGCACCGGATGGTGGCGGGAGCGTCCCCTCCCGACGCCTATAAGAATGATCAAGCGGCGGAACCGCCGCTATGATCGTTCTTATGGTGGAGGGATTCGCCGGCTGAAGAGATGGATATCTGAATGATGCCTGTAGCTGCAGGCATCTTTCAGATATCCCCACTGAAAGTCCAGGACGTCATATGACGTCCTTGGGCGGGAAGTGGTTAACCACTTAAGGACCGCCTCCTGCACATATACGTCGGCAGAATGGCACGGCTGGGCACAAGCAGGTACAGGTACGTCCTCTTTAAGTGCCCAGCCGTGGGTCGCGGGCGCGCGCCCGCGACTCGGTCCGAAGCTCTGTGGCCGCGGGACCCGCGGACCCGATCTCCGCTGGAGTCCCGCGATCGGTCCCCGGAGCTGAAGAACGGGGAGAGCTGTGTGTAAACACAGCTTCCCCGTTCTTCACTGTGGCGCCTTTATCGATCGTGTGTTCCCTAATATAGGGAACCACAATCAATGACATCACACCTACAGCCACACCCACCTACAGTTAGAAACACAGATGAGGTCACACTTAACCCCTTCAGCGCCCCCTAGTGGTTAACTCCCAAACTGCAATTTTCATTTTCACAGTAAACAATGTGAAAATGACAATGGTCCCAAAAATGTGTCAAAATTGTCCGAAGTGCCCGCCATAATGTCGCAGTCACGAAAAAAATCGCTGATCGCCGCCATTAGTAGTAAAAAAAAAAAATTAATAAAAATGCTATCCCCTATTTTGTAAAAACTATAAATTTGGCGCAAACCAGTCGATAAAACGCTTATTGCGTTTTTCTTTACCAAAAATAGGTAGAAGAATACGTATCGGCCTAAACTGAGGAAAACAATTTTTTTTATGTATTTTTGGGGGATATTTATTATAGCAAAAAGTAAAAAATATAGCATTTTTTTCAAAATTGTTGCTCTATTTTTGTTTATAGCGCAAAAAATAAAAACCGCACAGGCGATCAAATACCACCAAAATAAAGCTCTATTTGTGGGGAAAAAGGGCGCCAATTTTGTTTGGGAGCCACTTCGCATGACCGCGCAATTGTCAGTTAAAGCGACGAATTGCTGAATCGCAAAAACTGGCCAGGTCCTTTACCTGCCTAAAGGTCCGGGTCTTAAGTGGTTGAAGGGTTCCTATGTTGAAATGGTTGAGAAAGACTGTTCTGGAGGAAGAATGGATGGACTAAATGTATGACCAGCATTAGGTATGTGAAGAGCATCAAACCTGATGAAGAGTAAAGAACTGTTCTTACTCACAAGCAACAATAACTTTCAGCTCGGGGAAATAAGGTTTTCCTACACACAATTATTTTGTCAAATGTCTCACCCAAAAGCTTTCAAAGTAATTCCCACTCTGTATAATATGAACACGGAACCGTGAAGTGCTTAAAATACACGACACTAGCAGAATTCAATATGATTCTAATCTCAAAATAAAGATCTCTGGCCACCAGCCTTAATGTCAGAATGACACAACTGCACACAACCAACAATTTAATGGACCAAAATCGATACAACACAGAAATCCGCAAACACGAGAACACTTTCCTGTGGCCCATAATTTAAGATCAGCTCAATTACTTTAAGATCAATCAGTGTTTTGTGTTTATTTTTCATTCAATAGTTGTTTTTCAGGTTCACAGAAGGTAGTGGACACGGCTGGAGAATTTTTCAGTGATCGGAATATAAGGAGACCGTTTATGTCCCAACGCAGTACATTATGACAATGGGTTGCATTGACGAGTCATAATAGGTGATATTACACCTTCCATTTGTAGAGTAATGAAGGGAAATAAAGAAGACTAGATAGTGGGGAGGAGCTGAGACCATCCCGATGGGACTGGAGGCGCAAATGTCCCTGAAATCTAATAAACAGACTCCTACGCTCTCGCTAATACAAAAACAAGGGCAGGCAACTCCAGGGGGTGCAAAGGTTTTAGCCCAATATGGGGCAATTGCTCATATGTGGAGCTGGTTAAGTTACAGCAGGGGCCCAGGTGGCACGCTCATGGTGTGACTATGCTATCCCACATATATAGTGACGGTAAGCTGTTAGGCCTTGTACACACGAGAGGATTTCCGCTGGAAACGGTCCACCGGATAAATCCTCTGGCGGATTTTGATCTGATGGCTGTACACACCATCAGATCAAAATCCCCGCGGAATACATCCGCGGTGACGTGGCCGCGCCGTCGCTGCGACAATGACGCGGCGACGTGCGCGACCCTGGAAGGTAAATACTTCCACGCATGCGTCGAATCATTACGACGCATGCGAGGGATGGGATCGGACGGACTTATCCGGTGAGTCTGTACAGACGACCGGATAAGTCCGGCGGACAGGATTCCAGTGGATAGATTTCTTAGCATGCTAAGAAATTTTTATCCGCTGAAAATCCGTCGGCTGGATTTTTATCCGCCTGAAAATGTCCGCTAGGCCTTACACACGACCGGATCTATCTGCTGGAACTGATCCGCGGATCAATCCCAGCAGATCGATCCGGTCGTGTGTACAGGGCCTTATTCTTCCCTGACCTACAAGCTAAATTCAACTTACCCGCCACTATGCTCTACTCGTACCTTCAGCTCCGGCATGCTGTTGCTGCACATGGGGATGCAGGAGAGTGGGCACTGTCGCCCCCTCCGGTATTCTACGTACTGCACTCCAGCACTGTAACTAAGAGGATCATATCCCAATGCTACCAAATGTTACTCACAAAACACCTGTGGGCTGACCCCTGTAAGGCGGTGTCTGTGTGGGAGAGGGACCTTGGCCAACTTACAGGAGACCAGTGGGAGGAAGCCCTGCAATCCATAACCACATGCTCTCTGAATGTGGCACAAAAAGTTTCCCAACTGTATATAATACTAAGAGTACACTACACCCCGGCAAAACTACATAGGATGGGCTGACTGTACGCTATGTACAGAGTGCAGAGTTCAGGGGTGTGCCATGCATAGAGTGCACAGTTCAGGGGTGCGCTATGTACGAAGTTCAGAGAGCCAGGAGGTGGCAGAATGGATGAATAACGCCCTGGGTGCAAGGACCACATGAAATGACCTGCGGGCCTTCTATTTGACACATGTGCTCTAGTCTAGAGTGTACACTGTTGGAGTTTCCTCTAGAATTACTACTCATGTGCCATCAGAAGAGATGTGCAACATGCTCATTCTCGATCATAAATAATTAGCCAGAGGAGCCTCCAGTTGCC
The DNA here is from genome assembly GCF_905171775.1 of Rana temporaria. NCBI lineage: Eukaryota > Metazoa > Chordata > Amphibia > Anura > Ranidae > Rana > Rana temporaria. The sequence continues at coordinate 42,617,124 of NC_053495.1, forward strand.
GATAACACTTTGCAATTGAATAAAAGCAAGCCAGCATGGTTGGGAATTTCCTGCATTGAGAGGGAACTGGCAGCATCAACAGGTTATTACTAAGGATGAAGAAAGGAAGCAATTGGCTGCAGCCAGGGCAACCCCACTCTTTTGTGTATGTGCACCTGCGGGGCAGAGAATGCCCTGGCTGCAGCTGATTGGGCCGGCACTGACAGTTTCTTTCCAAGTTTAGCTGAACATGAGTTTGGACTGAAACCAGCTCATACCTAGTAATTACTAGAGAATCGCACAGGTTATGTAACATAAACACAACATCAAAACTTTTTATTTTATTAAGTATAAACAGACTTCTAATCATTTTTGTGGAGATACAATTTAAAGCGGAGTTCCGGCCACAATTTCACTTTTTAAATATTAATACCCCTGTAATACACAAGCTTAATGTATTCTAGTAAAGTTAGTCTGTAAACGAAGGTCCGTTTTGTTAGGTTGTTACAGCATTTAGACACTTTATAAAATAGAAATTGACTGGGGCCATCTTAAGTGTGGGCATCATAAAGCCAGACTGTATGACTTCCTGGATTTCAGCCTTGCAAATCTCGCACATGCTCAGTGCTGCACAAACAGTGTCAGATCAGGTTTCAGCACCTGTGCTTTCCAAGTCACATGATTCTTTGAGACTGGGGAGTGCACAGACTCCTGGAAAGTTACACCCACTACATTCCCAGGAGTCTGTGCGGTGTAGGTTAGGAAGCATTAAGCACCTATGTGCAGGAAGTTGGAAGATTAACTATTCTGCCTAGCAACAACACTTTGAAGGCATCTAAAAAAAAAAAATTCGTAAAGGACTAATGACATTTTTTTAAAACTACGGATGTAATGTTATATTTATGGGTGGAACTCCACTTTAAGCTTGGTAAATAGGGTGAAGATGAGTGCTAATGCATGTGTAGGGCCCCATTCACACTTTCAAATGGGGCCATCGCCAACTAGATGCAAGAACCCCAGTGGGATCACGTGTTAGATGCCGGGACAGCCCCATTGAAATGAATGGGAGGCTGAAAGCTCCCGCAGTAATCACGCCCGCCCATACGTAATCGCTCATGGAGCAATCACCTTAAAGCGATCAACCACAAAAAAAAAAAAAAAAAAAAAAAAATCGCTCCATAATTGTAAGCGGCTGTGATTAGCAGGAGCTGTTGGCCTCCCATTGATTTCACTGGGGTGGCCCACATCTAACCCGTGACCCAGCTGCGATTCTTACTTCTGATTGCTGACGGACCCATTTGCAAGTGTGAATGGGGCCATACACAGACATTATTATCAAAATATTTTAAAGTTCCCTTACTTAGTTGATATGATGAAAAAGAGACCGCCGCTCCAGGCAAATGCAATAAGCAATCAATGTCCTCCTCAAAGACCGTGGGTGCACAAGGCAAAAAATCAATGAAAAGAATTCATGAACAGCCGCACACCAAAATAAACCTAAAAAGGTAGCCTTTTATTGGTGTAAAAAGGATAAAAAGCACTACAAAGCACAGCACAGCAAGCAGTGGGGTAAAAACTGACGCGTTTCGCACAGTGCTTAGTCATAGCTATGAATGCGTCAGATTTTTAAACCCACTGCTTGCTGTGCTGTGCTTTTTATCCTTTTTACACCAATAAAGGCTACCTTTTTAGGTTTATTTTGGTGTGCGGCTGTCCATGAATTATTTTCATTGATTTTTAGTTGATATGATGGTTATTCTGAAAGCTTTAACCCATGGCTGGCTAAAACCCAAAGCCAAGAAAACATAGCAAAGGGCTGTGCCAGCCTGTATATCAGTGTTAATTTTGTCTACTAAATTAATACTATTGTAGTCTCTAATATGACTAAAACCAAAACAATTGAGATGACTAAAATACAACTAAAAACCAAAATGGCATTTTAGTGAAAAGACTAAAATACGACTAAAGCCTCGTACACACGACCGGTTTTCCCAGCAGGAAAACTGTCAGAAGAGCTTTTGGCCGGGAATCCCGGCCATGTGTATGCTTCCTAGCAGTTTTCCCGAAGGGGAAATAAACTGCGCATTCTCTATAACAATTCGACGCATGCGCGGTAGCATAGAACGTAATTTAGCCTTTGACGCCACTGCGTTCTTGCCATTCAAAAGAACAGCGGGTCTTTTGTGTGGCCGTGTGTATACATGGCTTTTCAAGGCAAGCTTGGCAGGAATCTATGGTTAGTTCTCCAAGATGTTTGGAACAACCTACCTGCCAAGTTCCTTCAGAAACTGCGTGCAAGTGTACCTAGAAGAATTGATGCTGTTTTGATGGCAAACGGTGGTCACACCAAATATTGATTTGGTTTGGATTTCTCGTCTGTTCATTTACTTTCCATTTTGTTAATAAAAATAAACTAGTAACACTTCAATTTCTGAAAGCATTCTTTATTTACTTTTTATTTAATTTTTTCACACCTGCCTAAAACTTTGGCACAGTACTGTATGTCCCATGATCCCACACACCACTGGGACATAAGATTTGTCATACATATGACATTTCCCAAAAAGGATGACAATCAAGTACCGATGATTATCTTCATAAACACCCGTAGGAGGAGAACGGGGGCCAGGATAAATTGTTTTTATTACGTTGGCCAATATCCGTTATGTGTTTGTGTTCCTCTGTTTTTCATTATTTTGCATAAAATTAATTTTTGTAATCTTTACATGGCAGTGCTGGACTGTTCCCATTAATAGTATGTACTGACATTTCTGGATTCAGGTGAAATACAGGGCTCTCTGAAAACATGTGGTGTGGCTATTTCAAGATGCACAATAAGTGCCCATTCACACTACCGCGACTTGGGATCCGACTTGTGTCGCCCCAAGTGGTGCGGCATGAGAAATTACAATAAAGTGAATGAGAGCCGTCTTAATGTACACTTCTGAAGTCGCTCTGACTTCAGAAAAGGTTCCTGTACTACTTCAAGGCGACTTCTAGGCGACCTGTACCCATTGAATTCAATGGAAGTCGCCTCCAAATTCGGATCAGTGTCTTTACTGAAGCAAAGTTACAGGAAGAGAAAATAGTTCTCAGGCAAACCCCTCCCTCCTAGTGTTGCTCACGAATATTCGCATTACGAATATTCGTTACGAATATGGCATATTTGAATATTCGCGAATAACTCGAATTTCGCGGCCAAAATTTGCTATTCCGAATATTCGTATTTTTTCTAATTTATTTTTAAAACAGATCACATCCTATCGACGTCTAAAAGCATTGCTGGTATGATTAGAGACCTTGGGCCGAGTAGCTAAGCTGAGGCGATCCTTTTATGGTGCCGAATATTTGCAATCGCGAATATTCGATTTCCGAATATTCGCGAATACTTTCTCCGCCCTTCTTTTGCATCAGAGCCAATCAGAGTTCTCCTACCACAGTTGTCAAAATTTCGCAATCAATTTCGCATTAGCGAAATTTCGCAAAAAAATTATTTTTGATAAAATATCACGAATATTCGATTTTAGCGAATATTTCACGAATATTCGTCTATATATTCGTGATATATCGCGAAATCGAATATGGCGTATTCCGCTCAACACTACTCCCTCCCACAGAGCTGATTATTGTTTGATTGGCCACTGGCAAAGTTGCCTGTCCTGGAGGCGACTTGAAGTTGCCTTGAAGTTGCCTCAAATTGCCTCGCAAAGTCTCGCCGACTTTCATGTCGCTGTAGTGTAAACCGACACTGGGGAGGCACTTGAAGAAAGATGGGCTGCATGGTCAAGTCACCAGAATAAAGCCATTACTACACAAATGCCACAAAGTATCCCGCTTACAAAATGCCAAACAGCACAGAGACAAGCCTCAAACCTTCTGGCACAAAGTCATTTGGAGTGATGAGACCAAAATTTAGCTTTTTGGCCACAACCATAAAACGCTACATTTGGAGAGGAGTCAACAAGGCTTATGATGAAAGAGCTACAAAGGGACAGGAAATTTTGTCAAAATTGATGGCAAGATGAAAGCAGTATGTTATCAAAAAATACTGGAGGAACATTTGGCTTCATCAGCCAGAAAGCTGCACATGGGACGTACTCAATGGCGACCCTAGGGGAGGGCCAGAGGGGGCCCTGACACCCCCAACATCATGCTGTGCCACACCATGTGCCCCCCTCCAAAAAAAAAATTTTGTTGCATTTTTTGTATTTTGCTCGGGCCGCTGCTGGAGTAACAGTCTCTCCTGAGAGGGAGAGCGTCCCCAGTCAGCTCTGAGGGGCATTCCTCCCCCCTCCCTCTGCTCGCTGACACTGCATAATGCGAGCGCTCACACAACCACGGCCGCTCCTTCCCCTGCAACCTCATTGGCACGAAGAAGAGCAAGTTGCAGAAAGGACTCCATGAGTACTGTGGGGGAGGGGGGGCCCAAGCATTCATCTCAGTTACTGAAAAAACAGACTGATTTCTCCCGTCCTTAGGACAGGAGGACAGGAGAACCAGCCTGTAAATTCCGAGAGTGGTGACTGCAAGCTGAGCCGAGTGTCAGTCTATGACACTCTTTTACAGCCCAGCGAGTCCAGCCACCCCCCCCCCCCCCCTCACTCTCCTCACATACGAGCAGGGAGGAATACAGGTCCTCCTCCTCCTCCTTTCAGTCCTGCCCACACTATCCCGGTGTGCCGTATCTGAAGAGAGGGGGTGTGTGGGCGGAAAATATGAAAATTAGCAGCATTCCTGGCTGTGTGTGAATGATGCCTGAGATTCTAGCCTGGACCGTGGGTAAGTGTGTGCACTGCAGACTGCAGTACTCTGTAATTACTGAACTGCATTATCTCCATCCCTTCTCTCCCCCATCTGTCTCCCTCCCCCTCTCCTCTTCTTTCAAGACATTCACAATTTACATTCACTTTCAGTTAGGCAGGTAATATACGGTGCAAATTTCTTTCCTACATCCACAGATTGCAGGAAAGAAACTTGCATGATTCCCCCATCAACACAGACAGTGGTGACAGGGGAATATCCCTCCTGCCCAGCAATTGTATTCTCCCGACAAACAGTGATTATCACTAGTGGCTATACAGCAACCACTAGTGATAATCATAAAATAATCTGCTCATTAATGGTTCAAATCTCAGCCAGTTCCTGCTGAACCAGCTGAGATTTAAACTGTCTATGGCTGGTCTTAGCTCTTAGGCAGCCCACACATTGATAACTTTTTTTTCATTCAACTATTAGGTTGAATGAAAAAAAAAAAGAAATGATCCAATTTCCCCATCTACACATTATATGTGTGTGTGTGTATATATATATATATATATATATATATATATATAAAATTGCATTTTATAGTTGGCCCCCCTACTTTTGTCCCTGTCCCCCCATGTGATCCCCCCCCCTAAATATGAAAGCTGGAGACGCCACTGGACGTAAGTTTGGCAAAGGTTTAGAAGCATCAGTAAATTGTAGGTACACTGGCTATCTGGCTCTTGGAATTTCTCCAACCATGTTAAAAATCAACTGCTACCTATACAGGGACTGAATGTTTTTATTGATTATATGACAATTCAAATATCACTTCAGGTAACCGTTGTATAGAAGTACAATGTATAAACAAGCATTTCAGGCATCACAACGCTATAGCAATAGTCAAATAAATATCATGAAAGCAAAAAAAGGAAACTGCTATGCGTTTCCAGAATAAAATGGTTACCAAGCTTGAGATGGCGTAGGCAGAGTACAATGATTCTTTCACTTCACAGACCTAAAATAGACCTTAAATGAGTTACCGTATCTGCTGGTCTATTTTAATAAATTTCTCTACTTCTGTTCCCATGTTTCTAAAACATGACATCCCTCAATGCATTATTAGTTCCCATCCTGTGCTACTCTTTTGTTCCCCTGAAATAAAGTCTAACCTCAAGACTGCAAGGACAGTGGAACCTTGGATTACGAGCATAATCCGTTCCAGAAGAATGTTCGTGATCCAAAGTACTTGCATATCAAAGCAAGTTTCCCCATAGAAGTCAATAGAAACGAAAATAATTTGTTCCTCATCGACTTCAATGGCATGCAATACTGCATGTGGTCAGAGGTGGGGGGGGGGGGGGGGCCTCGGCGACAGCTCGGCTGACCTCGGAAAGGCACAGAAACACCCGGGAACTGAGTATTTCCGAGCGATTACAAGTCTTTCCGAACCATTCCGAGTGTCACTGGCGCCCCCACACCTCTGACCAAATGCGGTACTGCACACCCCAGTAGCTTGAATTCTGCTTGTTTTGCTGGACAACACTCGCAAACCGAGTCAGATTTTTTTTTTTTTAAAGTTGCTCGTCTTTCTAACAGCTTGTTAACCGCGGAACTCATAAACCAAGGTCCCACTGTCAGGGCCGGATTTGCTCTCCCTGCCGCCCCAAGGCCAGGTTCCGCAATGCACCCCCTCCCTACCAACCGGAACACCCCCCCCCCCCCCAATCAACGGAGAATGAGCGGCACGGTTAGTTAAAATATGTTTTGTTTTTTTACTTTATCATTTTTTTTATTTATTATTAGTAGCTTGTCGCTTACTTTTTTAAATTTTTGTATATTTTTCTTATTATTTTTCTTATTCTTTACTTTTTTTATTTTATTAATTTAATTATTATTTCTTATTATTTATTTATTTTTTATCAATTTTGTTCACTTAACTTTTTTGCTATCACACGGGAGAAAACAATTCCCTGTGTGATTGCAATTGGAGGTGACATGTTCTCTTTATTGACCCTGTCACCTCCAAAACAGGAGTCCTAGCACTGTGCTAGAACTCCTATCATAATTGAGATGGGAAGAGCACAGCTCTCCCCTCTCTCTGTGTACATCGGCAGCAGGGACAGGAGACAGACTCGGTGGCTGGGGGGGAGGACGGAGTCCCGAAGACAGAGCCAGCAAAGAGAGGTATGTGGGGTGGGGGGGAGAGGGGAGGAAGGACGGGAGCACAAATTTTATAAGTGTTTTCGGCGACATCACTTATTAACGAGCAAGCGGATTCCCCCATAACTTACCGCCCTTAACTGTATGTTCCAGGCATCGGGGGACTCCATGCCACTGCCGCCCCTTGGCGCCCTGCCGCCCCAAGGCCTGGCCTCAGTGGCCTTGTGGGAAATCTGGGCCTGCCCACTGTATATAGCTATCAGTTCACTTAGTGGGAATAGATCTGACTGAGATCTAATGAAGTCAAATAAAAAAAAAAACGGCTTTTGCTGAAATATTTACTTTCAATCTAGAGATTTCCACTGCAGTACTTTTGTCTGCCACTAGATGTCCTCAATCTGGTATGACAGCATTAATCCACCCACTTATGAGCCCAGGTCCTCTTGGACCAGCCCCAGATTGTGACTGGGAAGTAAAAAGAGAAGCAGCACAGTGATGGGTGTAATTGATTTGTCATTCAGTCCTCTCTGTTTATCAGCATGCCCCATGTGAATACATGGACTGATAGGGTCAGATTCTCATAGATCCGGCGTATCTCTGCAGCGGCGTAACGTATGTCATTTACGTTACGCTGCCGCAAGTTTTACAGGCAAGTGCTTTATTCACAAAGCACTTGCCTGTAAAGTTGCGGCGGCATAGCGTAAATCACCCGGCGCAAGCCCGCCTAATTCAAATTAGCCGGGTAGGGGGCGTGGAGCATTTAAATTAAGCGCGTTCCCGCACCGAACGTACTGCGCATGCGCCAACCTGGAAAATATCCCAGGGTGCATTGCAGCAAATGACGTCGCAAGGACGTCATTGGTTTCGACGTGAACGTAAATGGCGTCCAGCCCCATTCAGGGACGACTTACGCAAACTGCGTACATTTTTAAATTTCGACGCGGGAACGACGGCCATACTTAACATTGGTTGCCCCTCATATAGCAGGGTCAACTTTACGCCGCGCAAACCTAACGTCAACGTCGTAACTTCACTGCGTCGACCGCGCGTACGTTCGGGAATTCGTGTATCTAGCTAATTTGCATACTCGACGGGGAAAACGACACCTAGCGGCAAAAAAAAAAAAAAAATGCATTTAAGATCCGACAGCGTAAGAGACTTACGCCTGTCGGATCTAATGGATATCTATGCGTAACTGATTCTAAGAATCAGTCGCATAGATACGACGGCCCAGATTAGGACTTACGACGGCGTACATGGCGTTGCGCCGTCGTAAGCCCTTTGAGAATCTGGGCCATTGGCTCCTTGTGCTGCTTCTTCCTCTCACACTCCATCACAGATTGCAAAAGTCAAAGCTGGTCACATTCAGACCCTTGCACTGCTTGTATGGTAAACAGAGTTGCATTCATTTGTATCTTTTAAATCAGAGTTCAGTTTTAAGTATAAAGTAACTAAAGTTTAGATTGATACAATCAGTATCAATTCCCCAACCCACTACACAGAACTGAACAAGCTATGGTGGCTGTACTAGAAATTGCAGGTGTATTTCAGCAGCTTAGAATTGTCACACATCTATATCTCTGAAAGGAAATTATTAAATATATTAACCGAAAATCTGCAGGTTTTACAATAATATATTTAAAAAGTCAGTGCAGTACCTCAGACATGAAATATGAACAAAGCATATCCCTCTATAGTGTGTACTTGTCTCAATTAAGAGCACTAAGTGTCATTTCTGTCTTCTGCTTCGTTCCTCTGCTATCAGCAATGGTCACTTCTGACAAGTTTTCCTGACACCAAGAGAAAAATAGTGACAGGGGAGGGACCACCAGCTGATTGACCGCCCCAGCTCTGTTCCTGTGTGCTGCTTGAAGGGGGTGTGTCCCTTTCCTCCAATCAGCTCTTAGAGCTCTCCTCACTAAGCTCTGCAGAGTGTGGTTTCAGCTCTCTGCCCCCTTTTTCTGACACTTCAGATAAGCTTTAAAAATTCTGGACTTTGAATTGCTGTAGAGGAGAGGAGACTGCAGATAAACATGTACAACTTATGTAGAAGGCTTACCGGTAGCTTCATCTCTGTGTATTAATGGAAGCCAGTCACTTCACTGGGTATATGTAAGGGTTTACAACCACTTTAACCCTTTCCTATATCCCTCCATGACTCTATTGTTGAGATCTACGAGGAGGTCCCACTGATATTACGGAAAATACAAGAGGAGACACTGGAACTAAAGGTAGACCGGATCAGAGAAAGAAGTCTGAATTCTTGCCGTTATGTATACAAGACATATAAGGCTCCATCTAGACTTTAAGCATTCAATATCAAAGCGAACATTCATCCGTAAATTACACGCCAAATGATTGTCCTCCTCCCCCGGTCTCTTAGGTATGTTCACAGAAGTGCAGTGCCACCCCCCCCCCGCCAGATCGGCCCCACCAGATCAGCCCCGCCAGATCAGCCCCGCCAGCTCAACCCCCGCCAGATCAGCCCCGCTAGCTCAGCCCCGCCAGCTCAGCCCCGCCAGCTCAGCCCCGCCAGCTCAGCCCCGCCAGATCAGCACAGTGATGATAGACCCACCTGCGCATTACACTGTTCTTTTTTTTTTTTTTTTTTTTTAAACAAAACTTTGTTGAGATGTCACATCTCATAAAACTTCAATTACCGGCCGCAGTGGATTGTCTCACAATATGTTGTGCTGAAAAAAAGTAGTGTACGCAGCACTTTTATCACCGCACATCACCACAACACAGTGGTGTGAACCGGGCAGATAGGGAGACATTTTACTTTGTCATTCGGACTGCGCAGTCCCACCGCATGTGGTGTGAATTCACCCTTGCACAATCTTTTTTTTTTTTAACGCAAATAAAGTATCTTTGTACTCCTATTGCCCCTATTGACTCATTCTTCAAAGGTGACGTTCCCTTAGTCCACGAGCAGCCTTCCGGCATACCGGCACGATTCCCAGGCTACAAGACCTTGCAGTCTGGATCACGGCCAGTAGGGGGCAGACTTTGAGTCATCAGAAGTGTCAGCTGGCTCCTTAAAGTGGAGGTTCACCCGGAAATGAAAATTTTTAACATTAGATTCATGCTCGTTTTGTCTAGGGGAATCGGGTAGTTTTTTTTTAAATCAAAGCCGTACTTACCGTTTTAGAGATAGATCTTCTCCGCCGCTTCCGGGTATGGGCTGCGGGACTGGGCGTTCCTATTTGATTGATAGTCTTCCGACAGACTTCTGACGGTCGCATCTATCGCGTCACGATTTTCCGAAAGTAGCCGAACTTTGGTGCGCAGGCGCCCGTATAGAGCCGCACCGACGTTCGGCTTCTTTCGGCTACTCGTGACGCGATGTATGCGACCGTCGGAAGCCTGTCAATCAAATAGGAACGCCCAGTCCCGAAGACCATACCCGGAAGCGGCGGAGAAGATCGCTCTCTTAAACGGTAAGTACTGCTTCGTTTTTAAAAAAACTACCCGATTCCCCTTGACAAAATGAGCCTCAATCTAATGTTAAAAAAAAAAATTTGGATGAACTCCCGCTTTAATAGGGGAAATGGCAGTGCAGAAGATCAGAAGCCCTGCTAAATATTGGGTGCCTAAGAGACAATGCTGAACTTTATGGCTTGCTAATTATGTACTTCTTAAAGCGGGGTTCCAACCACAATTAGCATTTTGTTAATCGTATGTCCTTTCATCCTGCGTTTTTATAATATAAATCCGGTCACTTACTATTTTACAATCCGCCGCCGCTCCGCATAGTTATTAAAAAAACATAGTTTATAAAACTATGTCCACACCGTTGTCATTTTGCTTGAGGGCATTGTGAAGCCCACAAGCACTTACTTCCTGGAAGTCTTGGATGGGGAGTGATAATTGGGTAGTGCACTGCATCCTGGGAAATTATGACACACATTTCCCAGGAGCATTAGAGGGAGATGATGTCAGAATCCTAGGTGATTCCAAAGGCAGATTTCGTGGGACCGCATAGCAACAGGCATTTCCAGATGAGTAAAAAAAATTTTTTTTTTTTAGGTCTAATGAGCACAATAATGAAAAAAAAAATTTGGGACGGAAACTCCACTTTAACCACTTGGGATCCGCGATATGGACGAAAGACGTCCACAGCGCGGCTCTCAAGTGCCAAGTGGACGACTTTGGACGTCCTATTGTTGTCATTCCCCATGCGCGCCGCTGGGGGCACGCAGCGGGGAAACAACGTGCCCGGCGCATCGCTCGGGAGCCGATGCGTGTGCCTGGCGGCCGTGATGTCCGCCAGACACCCGCGATCATCGGTGACACAGCAGGGACGTGGAGCTGTGTGTGTAAACACAGAGCTCCATGTGCTATCAGGGAGAGAGGAGACCGATCTGTGTCCCTTTACATAGGGACACAGCATCGGTCACCTCCCCCAGTCAGTCCCCTCCCCCCACACAGTAAGAACACACCCAGGGAATACATTTAACCCCTTCCTCACCCCCTAGTGTTAACCCCTTCACTGCCAGTCACATTTATACAGTAATTAGTGCATTTTTATAGCACTGATCGCTGTATAAATGTGAATGGTCCCAAAATTGTGTCAAAAGTGTCCGATACGTCTGCCGCAATATCGCAGGCCTGACCAAAAAAAAAAAATAAAAACGCAGATTGCCGCCATTACTAGTAAAAAAAAAAAAAAAAAAAATCATAAATCTATCCCCTATTTTGTAGGCGCTATAACTTTTGCGCAAACCAATCAATATATGCTTATTGCGATTTTTTTTAACAAAAATATGTAGAAGAATATGTATCGCCCAAAACCGAGGGAAATTTTATTTATTTTTTTTAAATTGGGATATTATAACAAAAAGAAAAAATATTGTGTTTTTTTTTCAACATTTTCCGTTTTTTTTATGTTTATAGCGCAAAAAATAAAAATCGCAAAGGTGATCAAATACCACCAAAAGAAAGCTCTATTTGTGGGGAAAAAATGATAAAAATTTAATTTGGTTACAGTGTTGTATGACCGCGCAATTGTCATTCAAAATGCGTCAGCGCTGAAAGCTGAAAATTGGTCTGGGCACGAAGGGGGTTTAAGTGCCCAGTAATAAAGTGGTTAAGCAGCTATAGTAATTGTAGCTGGTGACTTTTACTTATCCCAAAGGCGAGTGAAGTTCCACTTTAAGTCTCTTTTGCTTTTTTTAAGTAAAATATCACTTACAGCTATAATTCTGTTTGCCTCCTCCCCAAAAAAGTGACTGACGCCTGTGCCATTGTCATAATGGTGGTGTTCTCAGGAATACTTTGAAGAGAGAGAGCAAATATTTGATCTGTTGTTATTATTAGGCAAATCATCTGCCCGTGTGTTGATAGACAAAACTGTCTAATAAAAAGGTGCAATTTTACATCTTCACTGAATAATCACTGTATGGCTTTCTACGGGAATACTCAAATCAACACGCCAATGTCACACTAAAAATTGGTTGGATCTTTTTTTTTCTCTCATCTATTTATTGTACATGCAATTCTTTAAACATGTATAAGACCATCAATTAAATGTCACCCATGCATGCAACTGTGTAAGAGATAGGCTTAGTTACATGATGAAGGCACGAGATGGTCATCAACTCAAATAGTCACACAAATGCATAGAATGAGAGGAAAAGGGGGAAGGCAGTCTCTAGCCCCCCTTTTCCTCATGGGAAAGTGGCGGGAGGGCAGTTTTAAGTTCCTCCTGGTGAGCATGTCTCTCTCAGGGGGATTTGAGCGGGCTCACGGGTCTTGAGGGGACAATATTAGGTGGCCTCTTTTTGACCTGCAAAAGCCCGCTCAAAAAAATCAGGTTTAAACTAGTTCACAGGTGTCCTCTCTCTGGCCGCGTGTAGAGCCCGCGCAAAAGCGGGTTTAAACTGGCCAGATCTAGCCCGTTTTGGGGCTATAAAAAGAGGGTTCTGTAGCATGGAGCTCATTCGCCTCAGAGGACAGGAGCCGTGGTGTTCTCTCCCACCCCTCCCCTTCTTTTTTAACTTATGTTGCGGCTTGTTATTATGTGGTAAGGTCACCTTTGTGTTTATGCAGAGGGGGACAAGCTATTGGTTTTTGTTCATAATAATAAGTTAATAAAAGAATAAAAATATATATATATATTATATATATATACTTATGTGTTTTCATTGTTTGAGTGTTTATATTTATAGTGCTACATGAGGGCATTGTTTGAGTTTGAAATGGGTAATTTGTGTTTGCAGCCTGAGCCGTAGTGGCTAGGCTTGCTAAAGCTTATTTATATATTTAATTATATCTTTATTTATTGATTGCTTACCCACTATTTGTTTATTTATTTATATATTTATTTAAACCAATAATAAACAACTGCGGCCTTTAATATCCACCAAGTTGTCTGCTGTCTTTTTTCTATTTAGTAAGGTTTTAAAAATAATTTATTTAATATACCGTCTACTTTCCCATAGAGTATTTTTCTGAGACTTTTGTCAAAGCATATCGCAATCATGTGATTATAACTACTGGTATGACCATTATTGAGCAAACATTTGTAGAAATTACAGATTTTTTTTACCAATAAAAAAAACGGCCATCTCCTGTTGTGTCTATGAGCAAAAGTATCAACACTTCTACATTATCTCTTGCACAGTAGCATATACTTTATCATCAAGGATGAGAATGTACAAAAATGGCAACAAAACAAAGTGTCCTGAATACTGAAGACCTTATGTTCTAAAGCAGGGGTCTCAAACTGGCGGTCCTCCAGCTGTTGCAAAACTAAAAAAAGTCCCATCATGCCTCTGCCTGTGGGTGTCATGCTTGTAACTGTCAGTGCCTCATGGGACTTGTAGTTTTGCAACAGCTGGCGGGCCTCCAGTTTGAGACCCATGTTCTAAAGTTTTGAAAGTTGGGGTTATCTGAGCTTGTTTTGTGGGAATTGGATTTCTGGATGCTGGGTATGTCAGATCATGATATTAGGCCCCGTACACACGAGAGGATCCATCCACTGAAAAATCTCAGCGGATCGGTTTCAGCGGATAGATCCCCTGGTGTGTACGTTCCAGCGGATATTTCCGATTTCCAGCAGATAAAAATTTGTAGACATGCTTACAAATCTATCCGCTGGAATCGGCACCAGCGGATCGATCCGGTGGTCTGTACTGACTCACCGGATGGATCCGTCCGAACCCATCCCTCGCATGTGTCGTAATGATTCGACGCATGCATGGATATCCTTATATGACAGCGTCGCGCACGTCGCCGCGTCATCATCGCGGCGACGGCGCGACACGTCACCGCGATGGGAATTCGGCGTCGATTTCGATCCGATGGTGTGTACACTCCATCGGATTAAAATCCACAGAGGATTTATCCACGGATACGGTCCGGCGGACCGTATCCGCGGATCAATCCTATCGTGTGTACCAGGCCTTAGAGTTGTAAGGTTCAGATAATGGGGATGTCAGGTTCTGGTGTTGGGAATGTCAGATTTGGATGCTGGGATGATGCTTGGATCTGGGTTTATCCGCATTTTGGCAAAGTCAAATGCAGATGTGCAGGGTCTGTGTCCCCTGGATTTTGGGGTTGCATGATCTTGTTGTTGGAGATGTCAAATCCAGATGCTGGGGATTTGGGTTCCTTTAAGATAGAAATGTCACATCCTGATGCTGGGGTTCTGGGTACCCTGTATGTTGGGAGTGTTAGATCCCAAAGCTCAGGGTATGGGTTTCCTGGATGTTGGACATGCAACATCCTGAAAAATCACAATTCTGGTCAAATGGGTCTCCTGGAGCAAATTAGATCCTATGTTAGGGATCTGGGTCCCCTGTATGTTGGGGATGTTAGATTCTGATGCTGGGGATCTGGGTCCCCTGTATGTTGGGGATGTTAGATTCTAATGCTGGGGATCTGGGTCCCCCATATGTTGGGGATGTTAGATGCTGGTGATCTGTGTCCCATGCATGTTGGGGATGTTAGATTCTAATGCTGGTGATCTTGGTCCCCTATATGTTGGGGATGTTCGATTCTGATGCTGGTGATCTGGGTCCCCTGTATTTTGGGGATGTTAGATTCTAATGCTGGGAATCTTGGTCCCCTGCATACTGGGGGTGTTATATTATGATACTGGTGATCTGGGTCACCTGCATGTTGGGGATGTTAGATTCCGATGCTGGGGATATGGGTCCCCTGTGTGTTTGGGATGTCAGGTCCTGATGTTGATATGGGTCTTCTGGATGTTGGGGATGTTAGATTCTGATGCTGGGGATCTGGGTCCCCTATAGGAATGTTAGATTCTAATGTTGGGGATCTTGGTACCCCATATGTTGGGGATGTTAGATTCTGATGCTAAGGATCTTAGTCCCCTGCATATTGGGGTGTTATATTATGATGCTGGGGATCTGGGTCCCCTGTATGTTGGGGATATTCGATTCTGATGCTGGGGATCTGGGTCACCTGCATGTTGGGGATGTTAGATTCCGATTTTGGGGATATGGGTCCCCTGTGTGTTTTGGGATGTCAGGTCCTGATGTTGTGGATATGGGTCTCCTGGAGAGTGGACATATTATGTCCTGATATTGGGATTATGGGTCCCCTGCATGTTGGGGATGTTAGATTCTGATAATAGGGATCTGGGTCCCCTCCATAAATTCACTGAAAAACATAATTCTCTCCACAAAAGTAACCAACAATTGTGAGATCATCAAAATGGTGCCGTTCTCATTAATACTTTGAAAAAGGTGCGCATCTATTTGATCTGTTGTTATTAAGTACCGTAAATAATCTGTCCATGTGTTGATGGACAAAACACTAAAAAGGTCCAAATTTTACACTTCCTCTGAATAATCACAGCATGGCTTTCTACAGGAACTCGCAACGTCACATTAAAAATGGTTGGATTTTTTTTCATACTGCACATGTGCAATTTTTATGTCTATAAGATCATCAATTCAATGTTCCCAATCAAATGCATACAACTTTATAAAGGACAGGCCTTTTATTAGTGATGCTGGTTACACAAAGGAATGAGAAGGTCGTAAATTTAAATTTTCACACACGTCTATAATGGACAGTTTTTCTTGAGCCTACTGATTGTAACTGCCGGTGATCTGACGATCTGGATCCGGCTATCAAGATGGTTCCTGTAAGGACTGCGCAGGCGCAATATTTGCCGACGGAAATCTCCGAACCTCGGCCGGCATCCAGGGCGACGTGGAATTTGAGGAAAGTGGCCAGTCGGCCTCACGTCCTCGCTTCGCTCGGACGGCTCGCTCCGCTCGGACGGCTCGCTCCGCTCGCATGGCCTCCTGGCTCTTTTTTTAACATCCTCCAATCCACAGGGATGTTAAGGAATGAGCCTGGATACCGGCCGAGGTTCGGAGATTTCCGTCAGCAAGGATTGCGCCTGGGCAGTCCTTACAGCAGTGGTTCTCAACCTGGGGGTCCAATGACGATTTGCCAGGGGTCCCCAAATCCTGGGCTGTTCCTGAATCCCGCATCACTCCCCCAGCCTTTTCATGCTCACCCATCAGGGCTGTCCCTGGAGCCTGTGGCTGCCCAGCTGGGCTGTTTCTGAA
The DNA here is from genome assembly GCF_905171775.1 of Rana temporaria. NCBI lineage: Eukaryota > Metazoa > Chordata > Amphibia > Anura > Ranidae > Rana > Rana temporaria. Next base: position 42,633,560 of record NC_053495.1, read on the forward strand.
GCCCCCGGCCGCCCACTCAGCCGCTTCACAGCAGACCATTCAGCTCACAGCATAGGTGGGGGGGGCAGAGACTAGAGGTCAGCTGACTATTGAGGAATGTGAAGTGGGAGGGGTTGGAAGAGACCCTATCTCCTGATTTCGGCATAGGTGTCACTGCTACAAGACACCACAAAGTCAGAGACACAGTAAATAACACAACCTTTGATTAGAGTTGCCATTAAAAGTCCCCACTACAGTTCTCAGATGGGCAGCTAACCTTGATCAAGAGAACCTAAGTTGACTGATCAGAACTCCCCCCCAGCACTGCCACTCATCCCAACTCCCCAACCAAGGAGTAAGATGAGGAATAAATATAGAGAATACATGGAAGGGAGAGGAAAAGAGGGGTATGAACAAAGAAAAAGGGAGAGAAAGAATAAGAGAAAGAAAAAGAAAGATGGCTAAAGAGATGGGTGGGGAAAACAATTCAGATAGAGAGATAAAATGGAAAGAAAGGAGAACAAAGAGAAAGAGTGGCACATCCTAAAATGTACTATTAGGCCTCGTACACACGACCGAACATGTTTGCTGAAACTGGTCCGTGGACCAGTTTCCACGGACATGTTCGGTCGTCTGTACGGCCGACCGGACCGGATTCCCGGCTGAGCGGACAGGTTTCCTGCAGACAAATGTCTCTTAGCATGCTAAGAAACATGTCCGCTGGAAGCCTGTCCGTCGGACATGTTCGGTCGTCTGTATGACTCACCGGACATGTCCGCTCGGCCGAAAGCCCTCGCATGCGTCAAAGTGATTCGACGCATGCGTGGAAGCATTGACCTTCCAGGGTCGCGATCGTCGCGGCCACGTCACCGCGTATCCTGTCCGTGGGGAATTTGGTCTGATGGTGTGTACAGCCATCAGACCAAATGATCCCAGCGGACATGTCCGATAAAAAAGGTCCGCGGACCGTTTTCATCGGACAGGTCCCGTCGTGTGTACGAGGCCTAAGGGGTTTTAATACTGTACGAGTGGAAGGGACTCAGGGAGCGCTAAATATCAGTGGGTTAGGGGTGCAAATTACTTGTCTTTCCTTGGGTGCTGACAACCCACGCTACAATTTTTTTTTTTACTGTTAGGGGTCCCCACAACTTGGGAAACTTTATCAAGGGGTCACTGCATTAGAAAGGTTGAGAACCACTGCCTTACAGGAACCATCTCGATGGGGGAACCTTAACGACAAGTCACCGATATGACCACTCATTTTTATTGAGCGATCGTTTGTATAAATAATAGATCCTTCCTATAAAACTGCCATCTTATGCAGCTCCTATGAGCACTCTTCAAGGATTCTCTAAGAAAGTCCAAAAATGGCAAACAAAAGCGAGTGGGTTCAGTGACCTCTAGACCAGAGTGTCTGTATAATTATATTACAAGCACTTCCCCCCACTGTTTGAGAGTGATACAGACAGGTTGCATATCCTTTAATCCCATGGTACAAACAAAAGCTGCCCCCCCTCCCCCTCACGGTAGGGTTGCCACCTCATCCCTTTAAAAACCGAACACATATGAATTACACAGGTTCTGTGGCGGATGAAGGTGGTAATTAAACTCACTGGCTGACTTATCTGCATTAAATTCGCCTCAGAACCTGTGTAATTCATATGTGTTTAGGTTTAAAGGGATGAGGTGGCAACTTTACCTCACGGTAACCTGTACACGATATCAAACCAGCGAACGTGAACGTTACACGTTAAATCCATCACGCCTCTATTTCACATACCAAGGAACACTGACACATCACAGTAGAGATGTATGTGTAATTCATATGTGTTTAGGTTTAAAGGGATGAGGTGGCAACTTTACCTCACGGTAACCTATACACGATATCAAACCAGCGAACGTGAACGTTACACGTTAAATCCATCACGCCTCTATTTCACATACCAAGGAACACTGACACATCACAGTAGAGATGTAATATCCGCGACAGCAAAAAAAAATAAAAAGACAGAACAAAGCTAAACATTGTGTGCAAATTATAACTCTCCCTTCCAAAGAATAACGTTTCACAAAGCATAAGCCAAGCGGCGGAAACGCAAAGTCCTTCTAGCAATAACACATCTGTATATATGTTTCTTATGTATAGTGGATTATGTGTTCTCCATCATATTCCATTAACCCTTGCATCCAATCATTGGCCTTCTCCATGGACATAAAACAAACGCAGATATGTGGAGAAAGGAAACGGTGCTTTAGCATGCGAAATGGAACGCAATTAACATGATGAACTGGCAAGATAATCTACGGAACAATACAACGCACGACGGCTTGGCTGGGGGGTTAATTCCTTTCTAGAAATCAGAGAATGATCACGTGTGGATCTGTATCGCAGTGTTAACGTAGTTCTGGAAATAAATCAAATGCAATTACGGATTGGCTGTGCTAGGTGAATGGATTATAATAGGACGGGCAGATCAGATTGGGGGTCCGGCGAGAAAATAAACACAGCACAGATATGTAGACTGTATATATAAACTCTACATATGGTGGAGGGAGGGATCATTTTATATGGACGTCAACAATGGGGTCCATCAGGGCAATACCCATCTTGTAGTTGAGAATGAAATCAGTTGGTAGTTTAGACTGATGCCGCGTACACACGACCGTTTTTCGGATTCTAAAAAATTACGTTTTTTTTTTTTATGTCATTGTGTGTGGGCTTCAGAGCATTTTTCACGATCTAAAAAATGACCATTAAAAATTTCGAACATGCTCGATTTTTTCACTACGTTTTTAACGTTGTCATTGTAAAAAATGGTCGTGTGTGGGCTTTAACGACGTGAAAAAAACGTGCATGCTCAGAAGCAAGTTATGAGACGGGAGCGCTCGTTCTGGTAAAACTACTGTTCATAATGGAGCAAGCACATTCATCACGCAGTAACAGACTGAAAAGCGCAAATCGTCTTTTACTAACACAAAATCAGCTAAAGCAGCCCAAAGGGTGGCGCCATCCGCATGAAACTTCCCCTTTATAGTGCCGTCGTACGTGTTGTACGTCACCACGCTTTGCTAGAGCATTTTTTTTTCACACGATCGTGTGTAGGCAAGGACGTTTTAACGACGTTGTTTTTTCTAGACCGTTAAAAACGTAATTTTTTAGAACCCGAAAAACGGTCGTGTGTACGCGGCATGAAGGTCAGGATGGGAGTCAATCGCTGTCATTAAAATTGATTAGAGTAGGTTTCACTTCTACAGAAAGTGGAATCTTCTTACAATCCACAGTATGGATGGGTGAATGAATAAGTGTCTGGTAGTGCAGTATACGGATGCTACAAGGTTCGCTACTGGATGAAAACAGGAAAGTTAGGGCCCTTTCACACTGGGGCGGGAGGTGCGTCGGCAGATAAGCGCCGTTCGTTTTAGTGGCGCTTAACCGCCAATTTCGCGTTATAGCCACTGATTTTATTTGGGCAGGAGCGGTATACACACCGCTCCTTCACCGCTCCAAAGATGCGGCTAGCAGGACTTTTTTTACCGTCCTGCTAGCGCACCGCTCCAGTGTGAAAGCCCTCGGGGCTTTTACACTGGAGACACAGTTAGGGTCGGTTTTCAGGCGCTATTTTTAGCGCAATAGCGCCTACCTGTGAAAAGGGTTTTATGGACCAAGGTAGAGTAATAGAAGTAGTTGGACGATGAAGTGTGATACTGGAATGGGGTTAGGATCCAGACTAATGCCGCGTACACACGATACACCGCCGAGAAACCCGACGGGAAAACCGAGGACCGGCTTGGTCCTTTTTCCCTGTGTACACACGGCCGGATTTCCCGACAGGTTTTCTCTTGGTCGAGAAAACCAGCCGTGTGTAGGCTCCCTAGCAGTGTTTCCCTATGGGAAAACTGCAGAGAAAAAAAACGCAGCGGTTCGCGACAAGAAAATTTAGAACATGTTCTAAAATGTTCCCGTTGTGATTCTCGTCGGTTTTCTCGTCGGGGAAAACTGCTGGAGAGCCTACACACGCCCGGTCTTCTCGTCCAAGAGAAAACATGACAGTTTTCCCCCGACGAGAAAACTGATTGTGTGTACGCAGCATTAGGACCGAAACAACAAATCGATTAATCGACAACTAATCGATTATGAAATTAATCGATTACCATTTTCATAATCGATTAATCGGCCAGTAACATAATGGGGTTAAAAAAAAAAAATTAGCCCCTTAGACCCGGTTCACACTGGGGCCACTCGTCAGGCGACACAGCCGCCTGACAAGTCGCGTCCCATTGTAGTCAATAGAACCATTCTAATAGGAGCGACGCAAGTCGCTCCGACTTAGAAAAAGGTTCTTGTACGACTTCGGGGGCGACTCGGGGTGATTTGCATTGACTTCTATACAGAAGTCATTTTGCAAGTCGCCTTAGAAGTCGTCTTCAGGTCGCCTGGCCGAGTCGCCCCCAAAGTCGTGACGCCCCAGTGTGAACTGGCTCTTATAGTACAAAAAGAGCAAATTGCTACTGTAAATATTACTTTCACTGTCCCACAGTAAAAAAATAACCCCTTACAGTAGTGATTATTTGCTCTTTTTGTACTAATTTTAGTTTCTTTAACATTATGTTACTAAACATCTCAGGCCATGGTCACACCTATGTGGGGGCTTTTTTTGGTGCTTTTTGTAGAAACAAACTACAGTTCATTTACATGTTTCCTATGGGACACGTTCACATCCATGATTTTTTTTCAGCTGCTGCGTATTTGGAAAGGGTAAGGACTTTTTCTTTTTTTTTTTTTTAACACAAAACAGTGCTATTTTGTTTTTTTGCTTCAATATACTTCAATGGAGAAGCTGCAGAAAAGCATGTAGTGCGTTCTTGCGGCAATTTGTGTTTTTTTTTTTAAATCTGCCCAACAACAAATTGGCCAAAATGTAAAAATGCAAAAATGTATTTTCTTTAAGGTTATTAACCGATTAATCAAAACAATAATCGGCCAACTAATCTATTATGAAAATAATCGTTAGTTGCAGCCCTAGATACAGTACAGAAACTATTTCAGAAGAAATTTGGAACCCATTTTCAGGATCACACTCAATCATTGGTTTAATCTTTCATTAGGAAAATCTTAGAAAGGCATGAGTTAAATATAATAGCCATTGCTCCCCAGACATCTGAATGTTAGGAGTTCCTAGATAGATATATACGGTAGATAGATAGATAGATAGATAGATAGATAGATAGATAGATACATACAGTACATACAGTAGATAGATAGAGTAGATAGATAGATACAGTAGATAGATAGATACAGTTAGAAAGATAGATAGATAGATAGATAGATAGATAGATAGATAGATAGATAGATAGATAGATAGATAGATAGATAGATACGGGAGATACGGGAGATACAGTAGATAGATAGATAGATAGATACATACATACAGTACATACAGTAGATAGATAGAGTAGATAGATAGATACAGTAGATAGATAGATACAGTTAGAAAGATAGATAGATAGATAGATAGATAGATAGATAGATAGATAGATAGATAGATAGATAGATAGTCAAGTGTGACCACCATGCCCTGGAATGATGTGCGTGTCTTTCTCTAATTAATCTTTGTAATGCCAGCATGTCAATATACAAAACACAGGGTACATCTAAACACAGGGTACATCTAAACACAGGGTATATCTAAACACAGGGTGCATCTAAACACAGGGTGCATCTAAACACAGGGTGCATCTAAACACAGGGTGCATCTAAACACAGGGTACATCTAAACACAGGGTACATCTAAACACAGGGTACATCTAAACACAGGGTATATCTAAACACAGGGTGCATCTAAACACAGGGTGCATCTAAACACAGGGTATATCTAAACACAGGGTACATCTAAACACAGGGTACATCTAAACACAGGGTACATCTAAACACAGGGTACATCTGCATGGATTGTAGTGCCATCTGGACACGTTGCTGATGTTTTTATATCAGGCATGTGGTCAAATGAAGGTAGCAGCACATGGTGACTACTCTTGCCACAAACATCTACGTGTATCTTTGGGTTCCAGAAATAGAATATGTGCATAGTGTTACTGGAAAGGTTATCTGACTGTGTGTGTGTGCAAAGATCAGATCATGGATGATCGATTTATTTTCAGATCACAGGGTTAAGAGATGTCTACCTACAATATCTAGCTGAAATGTGGATGTGCGGGGAGGTTGAGACGACTCGGTAGAGCTTAATAGCTGTTTATGTGTAAAGCTGACAGTAGAAAAGATCAGCTGATGTGAAGATAAGTCGGACCCTGTCTTCTATCATATCACCATGTATGAGTATCCCAAGTGCAGTGAAGAAGATATAATGCTGGAGGATGTTGATTTAGAATGGAGATTTGGAGGGTTGAGGGTCCATTTGTGGCATAGCTGATGAGGCATCTGTATACATTGATCCCAGATACGCAGTAAGATGGGGTCCTCAGATTCTGATACTGGGGATACATGGAGGATCTCAGGTCCTGATGTTGGGGATTAAAGGGCCTGGATATTGGGGTTTTCAGGTACTGAATGCTGGGGAACTTGGAGTTTGATTATTAGGATCACAGATCGAAAATACTGAAGATCTTAGGATCTAATATTGGGATTCTAAGGTTCTGAAAGTTGGATCCTGATTTTTCGGCATTGGGATTTCTGGATTCTGAGGATGTCAGGTCATGATATTAGGGTTGTAAGGACCTGATAATGGTGTTCTCAAAGTATGATGCTGGGAACTTGGTACTCTGGATGTTGGGAATGCTAGATCCTGTTATTGGGGCTCTGGGTCCCCAGGATGTTTGGGATGCTAGGTTCCCGATATTGGGAATCTGAGTTTCCTGGATGTCGGGGATGCTAGGTTCCTGATATTGGGGATATAGGTCCCCTGGATGTTGAAGATGCTAGTTTCCTGATATTGGAAACCTGAGTTCCCTGGATTTTGGAGATGCTAGGTACTTGATATTGGGAATCTGGGTCTCCTGAATATTTGGGATGCTAGGTTCCTAATACTGGGGATCTGAGTTCCCTGAATGTTAAGGATGCTAGGTCCTGATATTGGGAATATGGGTCCCCTGGATATTTGGGATCTGGGTCTCCTGAATATTGGGGATGCTAGGTCCTGATATTGGGAATATGGGTCCCCTGGATGTTGGGAATGCTGGGTTTCTGGATATTTGGGATCTGGGTCCCCTGGATGTTGGGGATGCTAGGTTCCTAAAAATTGGGTTCTGGGTCCCATGGATGTTGTAGATGTCAGATTCTGATGTTGGGGATGCTAGGTCCTGTGCATTTGGGAATTTGAGTCTCCTGTATGTTGCGGATGATAGATCTAATGCTGGGAATCTTGGTTTCCTGAATGTTTGGGATGCCATGTTGGGGATGATAGATTCTAATGTTGGGGATGACAGGTGCCAATGTTGGAGATCTGGGTCCCCTGTATGTGGGAATGTCAGATTCTGATGCTGGACCTGATAAGTTTTCTATGTTGGGAATGCCAGGTCCTATATGTTAGGTATGAGTCCTATATGTTGGGGCTCTGAGTCCCCTGGATGTAGGGGATGCTATGTGTTAGATATTGGGGATGCCAGGTCCTGTATGTTGGGTATGATAAGTCCTGTAGGTTGGGTATGATAGATAAGTCCTGTATTTTAGGGCTCTGGGTCCCCTGGATACTGGAGTGGCTATGTCCTGGATGTTGGAGATGCTATGTCCTGGTGCTGGGGCTTTGGGTCTCCTGGATGTCGGGAATTCTATGTCCTCTATGTTAGGATGGTGGGTCCTGAAGCTGGGGGTCCTCTATGTTGGGGGTGTTGGGTCCTGATGCTGGGGTTCTGGGTCCCCGGGTTGTCATGTTGTGATGTTGGGGCTCTGGGGCTCCTCTATGTTGGGGGTGTTGGGTCCTGATGCTGGGGTTCTGGGTCCCCGAGCTGTCATGTTGTGATGTTGGGGCTCTGGGGCTCCTCTATGTTGGGGGTGTTGGGTCCTGATGCTGGGGTTCTGGGTCCCCGGGTTGTCATGTTGTGATGTTGGGGCTCTGGGTCCCCAGGATACTGGAGTGGCTATGTCCTGGATGTTGGGGATGCTATGTCCTGGTGCTGGGGCTTTGGGTCTCCTGGATGTCGGGAATTCTATGTCCTCTATGTTAGGGATGGTGGGTCCTGAAGCTGGGGCTCCTCTATGTTGGAGATGATGGGTCCTGATGCTGGGGTTCTGGGTCCCCGGGTTGTGATGTTGGGGCTCTGGGGCTCCTCTATGTTGGGGGTGTTGGGTCCTGATGCTGGGGTTCTGGTTGTCATGTTGTGATGTTGGGGCTCTGGGTCTTCTCTATGATGGGTCCTGATGCTGGGGTTCTGGGTCCCCAAGCTGTCATGTTGTGATGTTGGGGCTCTGGGTCTCCTCTATGTTGGAGATGATGGGTCCTGATGCTGGGTCCCCGAGCTGTCATGTTGTGATGTTGGGGCTCTGGGTCTCCTCTATGTTGGGGGTGTTGGGTCCTGATGCTCGGGTTCTGGGTCCCCGGGTTGTCATGTTGTGATGTTGGGGCTCTGGGTCTCCTCTATGTTGGGGGTGTTGGGTCCTGATGCTGGGGCTCCTCTATGTTGGAGATGATGGGTCCTGATGCTGGGGTTCTGGGTCCCCGGGTTGTGATGTTGGGGCTCTGGGGCTCCTCTATGTTGGAGATGATGGGTCCTGATGTTGGGGTTCTGGGTCCCCGGGTTGTGATGTTGGGGCTCTGGGGCTCCTCTATGTTGGAGATGATGGGTCCTGATGTTGGGGCTCTGGGTCTCCTCTATGATGGGTCCTGATGCTGGGTCCCCGAGCTGTCATGTAGTGATGCTGGGGTTGTCAGCCCGGATGATGCCGATGTCACCATTGATGTCAGGGTGTCACACAGAGGACGGTTGTGGTCACACATCAGCGTGTCTTACCTCCGGCCAGCTCCCCCGGCTCGTCCATCCTTGCCCCCTCCAGAGAAAGCCGAGATCCCTGCACCGATCCGAGCGCTCTCTCCCGTCCGGCCCCCCTACCCGCCCCCCATGTCACTGAGGCACCGGGCGATCCCTGGCAGCTCCGGCCGGCATCTCCTTCACATCCGGGCGACCGCGGTTCTCATGGCAACCGCTCCAGTCTCCTGTCACTGCGCACTGGAGGAGAAGGGGTTAACCTGCCCGGGGGGGCGGGGCTGGGATTAACTCCCGCTGGAGTGGAGAGGGTTTAGGAATGGAAGTGACGCCACTGGCTAAGGAGAAGGTGGGCGGGGATTTGGGGGAGAGCTGGGCGGCGTATGGGAGAGCAGAACACGCTTGCTGGGAGGAGCCGAGGACTCTTCATTGACGGCCCCGGGCGCCGTGTCCGCTGTCATCGGAGGGCAGTGATGTGCGATGTGACAGTGCGGGGCCGTCGTGTGTTGTAGGATGTGCGGTGTACACGGTGCTGGGAGGAGATCGCCATGAATATCATGCTAGAGATGTATTTCAGTGTCCGTCCATTGGACAGGATGACATTCCCGGTGGTAGCACATCACTGCATAACATGAACGAAGTCTGGAGCAGCTGTGCACTGTAACCAATCGACTTCTAGCTTTCACTTGTTCAGTTAAGCTTTGAAAATAAATGCTAGAAGCTGACTGGTTGCTTCCCACAGCTGTTCCAGATTCTGGCTGCACCAGTCTAATGGCCCATACACACGATCTGAAAATCGGACGACAGATCTTCCGCCTTTTTTTGCTTAATAGTCGCAAGTAGAAACTGAATAGGTTACTAAAGTCACGAAAATTCTCGTACGACAGAAAAAAAATCGGAAGTGATGTCATGTGTTGTAATCAGTTTTGCCAACCTATCAGATTGAAATTTACTGGCACGACACCCGAAATTTACTGGCGCAGCCAAGTTTTTATTGGCATTTCACAAAAGTTACTGAATTACATTTTTAGGTGCAAATTTCAGTATTTAATGTGATTTAATGTAGATATTAAGGTCAAAAAACATATTTTTGTTATTTTCGATATAATAAGGGCAAATTATTTAGTCAAATCCCCCTCTGCCACCAACTCTCCCTGCCTTCACCCCCCTCTGCTGTGCCACAATCTCCCCCTGCCTCCAATCTCCCGCAGGACCCCTGCCTCCATCGTCCCCTGCCTCCAATCCCCACCCTCTGCAGTGCCACCGCAGCCTCCATCACCCCCTGCCTCCAATCCCCACCCTCTGCGATGCCACCATCCCCCTCTGCGGTGCCACCAACACCCCCTGCCTCCATCCCCCTCTGCAGTGCCACCGCAGCCTCCATCACCCCCTGCCTCCAATCACCCCCTGCTTCCATCGTCCCCTGCCTCCATCCCCCTCTGCGGTGCCACCAACACCCCCTGACTCCAATCACCCCCTGCCACTAACACCCTCTGCCTCCATCCCCCTCTGCAGTGCCACCGCAGCCACCATCACCCCCTGCCTCCAATCTCCATACGCAGTTCCAAGCCGAACCAATCTCTGCTATTTTTACTGGCACATTTCCGCAACCACTGGCATTTACGAACGAGGGGAAAAAGTGCCCGTTTTTATGAACTGTCCGTAAAAATACGGACGGTTGGCAACACTGGTTGTAATGTATTTGTATTGTATTTTCAGACGACAACTATACTGACTAAACTAAAATCGTACGTTCTGGTATCATACGAGGAAAATTTCCATGCTTGTCTGTACCTGATGCTTATACAGTTGGGGGGGGATCTGGGTCCCCCCTTCCAGATTCTAATAAGCCCCCCGCCTACAGACCCCGACAACCAATGGCCAGGGTTGTCGGGAAGAGGCTCTTGTCCCCATCAACATGGGGACAAAGTGCTTTGGGGGGGGGACCCCAAAGAACCCTCTACATGTTGAGGGCATGTGGCCTGGTATGGTTCAGGGGGGGGGGGGCGCTTGCTTGTCCACCCCATCCTGATCTCCAGGTTACATGCTCAGATAAGGGTCTGGTATTGATTTTTTTTAAATTCCCCCTATTTTAAGTTCCCCTTAACCGCTTACAACATTTTACATCGACAGAATGGCATGGCTGGGTAAATGGGCGTACAGGTACGTCCCCTTTAATTTGCCGCCATGTGGTTGTGCGTGCGCCGCGAGCTCCGTGACCGTGGGACCCGTGGACTCGATGTCCGCCGGTGTCCTACGATCGGGTTACAGAGCTGAAGAACGGGGAGATGTTAGTGTAAACACAACATCTCCCCGTTCTTCCTACTGACATGTCACTGATCGTCTGTTCTCTGTCATCGGGAACAGCGATCAGTGACGTGTCACTCGTAGCCACACCCCCTAACAGTTAGAATCACTCCCTAGGACACACTTAACCCCTTCAGCACCCCCTACAAGTTAATGGAAAGTAGCAAAGGACGGATGGACGGCCGCACACCAAAGAACTCTTGAGTTGTCTTTATTAAAGGAACATGAGCAAACACCGCAAATACACAGCAGAAATCAAAAACAGCCGACGCGTTTCACACTTAGTTAGTGCTTATTCATGGCCCCTACAAGTTAACCCCTTCACTGCCAGTGTCATTTTTACAGTAATCAGTGCATTTTTACAGCACTGATCGCTGTAAAAATGACAATGGTCCCAAAATGGTGTCAAAAGTGTCCGATGTGTCCACCATGTCGCAGTGACTGTAAAAATCGCTGATCGCCGCCATTACTAGTAAAAAAATATTAATAAAAATGCCATAAAACTATCCAATATTTTGTAGACGCTATACATTTTGCACAAACCAATCAATAAACGCTGATTGCGATTTTACCAAAAATATGTAAAAGAATACGTATCGGAAAACTGAGGAAAAAATATATTTTTTTTATACATTTTTTGGGGATATTTATTATAGCAAAAAGTAAAAAAGAAATTGTCGCTCTATTTTTGTCTATAGCGCAAAAACGAAAAACCGCAGAGGTGATCAAATACCACCAAAAGAAAGCTCTATTTGTGGGGGGAAAAAAAATGGCAACTTTGTTTGGGAGCCACATCGCACGACCGCGCAATTGTCAGTTAAAGTGCCGCAGTGCCGAATCGCAAAAAGTGGCCCGGTCATTGACCAGCAAAAATGGTCCAGGGCTGAAGTGGTTAAAGAAATATAAAATTTGTATTGTTTCACTTTACACATTTTTAAAATCACTGCTCCTGAAAAAACGTTTTTTTGCATTGATGCGTGTCCCCTGGGGCAGGACCCGGGTCCTCAGACACTTTCTATGGCAATACCTTGCATATATGTGTTTAAAATGAGCACTTTAGATTGTTCATGTTCGTGTCCCATAGACTTTAATTGGGTTTACATGTTCGCTAGAACTTTTTGCCTGTTTGCGTGTTCTAGTGCGAACCGAGTCGGGGGTTGTTTGGCCCATCCCTAATGTCCAGGTATTAAGGGATGAAGGGCCATGTGACAGCACCAGTACTTGCCCAGTGGTCCAGTACTGTCACACGGGGGGGGGGGGGGGTTGGGAAGAGGCCTCTACTTAAAGGGGTTGTAAAGTTAGTTTTTTTTTTTTTCTAAATTGGTTCCTTTAAGCTAGTGCATTGTTGGTTTACTTACCTTTTCCTTCGATTTCCCTTCTAAGGGCCAGATCCACAAAGGAGTTACGCTGGCGTATCTATTGATACGCCGCGTAACTTCTAGTTTGCTCCGGCGTATCTTTGTTTTGTATCCACAAAACAAGATACGCCTGAAGCTGGGCTAGATCCGACTGGCGTACGTACGACTTGGTGCATGTTTACGCTGGCCGCTAGGTGGCGTTTCCGTCGATTTCCGCGTCAAGTATTCAAATTAGCTAGATACGGCGATCCACGAATGTACGTCCGGCCGGCGCATTTTTTTATGTCATTTCCGTAAGGCTTTTTTCGGCGTATAGTTACCCCTGCTATATGAGGCGTATCCTATGTTAAGTATGGACATCGTTTCCCGCGGCGAATTTTGAAAATTTTGCGTCGTTTGCGTAAGTCGTTCGCGAATAGGGCTTTGCGTAGAATGACGTTCACGTCGTAAGCATTGGCTTGTTGCGGGTTAATTTTGAGCATGCGCACTGGGATACCCCCACGGACGGCGCATGTGCCGTTAAAAAAAACATCATTAACGTTGGGTCAAGTAAAATTAACATAAAACACGCCCACATCTTTAACATTTGAATTCTGCGCCCTTACGCCGGCAGATTTACGCTACGCCGCCGTAACTTTAGAGGCAAGTGCTTTGTGAATACAGCACTTGCCTCTTAAAGTTGCGGCGGCGTAGCGTTAATACGATACGCTACGCCGGACTAAAATTACGATCCGCTACGTGGATCTGGCCCTAAATGTTTTTTTCTTTGTTTTCTGAATTTCTCACTTCCTGTTCCTCCTCAGTAAGCTGTTCAGTAAGCTGTTCTGGCTGACTAACCACCACTCAGGTGATGGGGGCAAGTTTACTGAGGAGGAACAGGAAGTGAGAAATTCAGACAAAGAAAAAAAAACATTTAGAAGGGAAATGGAAGGAAAAGGTAAGTGAACCAACAATGCACTAGCTTAAAGGAACCTATTTAGAAAATAAAAAATGAACCTTTACAACCCCTTTTTTAATGTAAATGCCAACTAGAACATCTTGTGAGTTACATAAGGCTCTTTCTTTGCTCCTAGTGGCAAAATGAGGCGCCAGGGAAGAAAGGGAACAGTAATATGTGCAGCTGGGAGGGGGATTGCAGTAACTCCACATCACTTTATTTGCACACTCTAAAAACAGTGTCATTCACACCACCTTCCCACTCTCCTTCATTATTTATACATACAGAATAGTTCTGCTGCAGCAATGGTGAATCTAAGTGCGTGTCGCACATGTATTTCACACTGCTAAATGCCCCATTCAATAAATAGAATATTAAATAAAAGCAGATCAAAATTATATTTAGTGAGAAAAACAAGAAAATTTTGGGATTTTGTTCACTCGCTTGGCTTCACAGCCCCCTTTCCTGTCACATATTATAAAAATGTGCTCCGAAGAGCGGGGGATGTGGAGAAGGACCAGATATCAGACTGGTATAAGCAGACATGAGGGGAAATTATGTCTCCTGTGCTTTTATTGGAAGGGATAGGGATAGGGTTGCCACCTTTTCTTCAAGACAAATCCGAACACTTTAGCGGCGAGCAGTAACTTTTTTTTTGTAGGATACAAAACAAATGAAAAACAAAATGCAGTACAAATAGTCCCATTGCTGATATTTTCCTTCACTTCCTGTCCCATAGCCAAACAGGAAGTGAGAGGAAATCCCTGCAAATTTAGGGAATTCCCTGGGGAATCACCAGAACTAATGGCCTCATTGGAAGATTTATTTTCTGGGGACAACCCAAAATTTAAGATTTCTTTTTCTTTCACTTTCAATGACAATTGTAAATAGGACAAATAGAGCGGGTGAATCTCCTTAACTTGGGGAACAGACAGCAATAAAAACCTGATAGACACTCTAATCCCTCGCCACTCTATCCAAAACTAAAAAAAAAGTTTTGTCTTTAGTTATACTTTAAGATCTAATGGCACTACTGAACACCTGCAAAGGGGCTGTGTGTTTTTGTGCATTGCAGGAATGCACACAATTTTGCGCACATTCCTGCAACACAAAAATGTCCACCTAGGGCAGTGGTAATGAATTCAAATTTAAGGAGGTCCAAACTGCGCTCTAATATAAAATAAAAATAGTCCAATCACATCAATATTTCAAGTGCAAGAAAAACACCTTACATCTGGTGTCCCTATCAGAGTGCCCCCTTACATCTGGTGTGCCAATCAGTGTCCCCCTATACATCTGGTGTGCCCATCAGAGTGCCCCCCCTAGACATCTGGTGTGCCCATCAGAGTGCCCCCCTATACATCTGGTGTGCCCATCAGTGCCCCCTATACATCTGGTGTCCTCATCAGAGTGCCCCCTATACATCTGGTGTCCCCATCAGAGTGCCCCCTATACATCTGGTGTCCTCATCAGAGTGCCCCCCTATACATCTGGTGTGCCAATCAGAGTGCCTCCCTATACATCTGGTGTCCCAATCAGTGTCCCCCCTATACATCTGGTGTCCCCCCTTACATCTGGTGTCCCAATCAGTGTCCCCCTATACATCTGGTGTGCCCATCAGAGTGCCCCCCCTATACATCTGGTGTGCCCATCAGAGTGCCCCCCTATACATCTGGTGTGCCCATCAGTGCCCCCTATACATCTGGTGTCCTCATCAGAGTGCCCCCCTATACATCTGGTGTCCCCATCAGAGTGCCCCCTATACATCTGGTGTCCTCATCAGAGTGCCCCCCTATACATCTGGTGTCCCAATCAGAGTGCCCCCCTATACATCTGGTGTCCCAATCAGAGTGCCCCCTTATACATCTGATGTCCCCATCAGAGTGCCCCCTATACATCAGATGTTCCTCCACACATTACAACCCCCCCCCCCCCCCCCCCTTACATCAGATGCCTCCAGGTCTCCCTCTGCACATCAGAGTTGCCCCCCCTTTCCATCTATACTCACAGATAACAAACTGCAGAGAAAGCAGCCTCCTCCTTCCCCTCTCCAATCTCCAGACAGTCTTCACTCCCCAGAAGTGGCGTGCTGAGACTCAGGTGAATTCTGAATACTGTCCATGATACTTTTTATATTTGCACTAACATACAATTTTCGAGGACACCTTCTTCAAGGTCCAAGCAGTATTTATTCACAGTTTTAGCAGAATGTTAGGAAAAGACAATCTCTCTTGTCTTTTCTTAACATTTTGTTAACACTTTGTGAATTTACTATAGCACCCTCTAGTGCAGGGGTCAGCAACCTTTTTCCACTTAAAGCGGTGGTTCACCCTCCATAGCAACATTTTAGCATAAAATTAGGCATAGTAGCGCGAGCTACAGTATGCCTGTCTTGATTTTTTTTAGCCCGGTACTCACAGTGCAATCGTACATTGAAGATTCCGACTCCCCGCGGGGAATGGGCGTTCCTATCCAGACGGAGGATGATTGACGGCCGGCTCTGGCACGTCACGCTCCCCGAAGACAGCCGGAGTAGGTCTCGGCTCTTCACGGCGCTATACGGCGCCTGCGCACAGACTATGCGCAGGCGCCGTGAAGAGCCAAGCCTATTTCGGCTATTTCCGGAGAAGCGTGACGTGCCAGAGCCGGCCGTCAATCATCCTCCGTCTGGATAGGAACGCCAATTCCCCCGCGGGGAGTCGGTATCTTCAATGTACGATTGCACTGTGAGTACCGGGCTAAAAAAATCAAGACAGGCATACTGTAGCTCGCGCTACTATGCCTAATTTTATGCTAGAAGAAAAAAAAATGTTTTTTTGTTTATAGGGTGAACCCCCGCTTTAAGGGCCGGATTCAATGTATGTGAATGCATGGAGGGCCACATTCACCTCCTAATTAATTAAAGATAATCTGGACCCCTTTACATTACACAGCCCCCACACTTCTGGACCCCTTTACATTACACAGCCCCCACACTTCTGGGCCCCTTTACATTACACAGCCCCCACACTTCTAGGCCCCTTTACATTACACAGCCCCGCACTTCTGGACCCATTTACATTACACAGCCCGCGCACCTCTGGACCCCTTTACATTACGCAGCCCCCACACTTCTGGACCCCTTTACATTACACAGCCCCCACACTTCTGGACCCCTTTACATTACACAGCCCCCACACTTCTGGGCCCCTTTACATTACACAGCCTCGCACTTCTGGACTCATTTACATTACACAGCCCCGCACCTCTGGACCCCTTTACATTACACAGCCCCCACACTTCTGGACCCCTTTACATTACATAGTGCCCACACTTCTCGGCCCCTTTACATTACACAGCCCCACCCTTCTGGGCCCCTTTACATTACACAGCCCCCACACTTCTGGACCTCTTTACATTACACAGCCCCCACACTTCTGGACCTATTTACATTACACAGCCCCCACACTTCTGGACCTCTTTACATTACACAGCCCCCACACTTCTGGACCCATTTACAAGAGTCCCCATTCACAGCTGTGTGTTTCTCAACCACGCATTTTGGAAAAAAGTACAGGTGCTGTTTTTGGTAAGACAATGAGCATTTTTGGACCAATAGACTTAAATGGACGCACTTGCAAAACACATAAAAAACACCTGAAAATGCCTAATGTAGGGTTAAGTTTGCATAAGTAGAAAATAATTTATGCCATAAAAAAAACTGTCAATAGGTTAAATATGTTAAATAGTGGATTTATACTGTATATAGTTATTCAATGTATTTTAATTCTTCAAAAATATTTTTTGTCTCCTTTTTATATATAGGGTTCTGACATACAGTATACTTTGTTTATAGTCTTTATGAGGAGCTAAAACAAAACCACGAAATGCATTGAATAGGAATCATTCATCCCTCCATCCATTTTTGCTTTTGGCCATCATGTCTTGTGTATGGTAACAGCCTATATATATCTTGTGATATTTGTTGGTGTTTGGTTTGGACCTGAATTCTTTTATCTTTCCAGTCTTTAATCACTTAAGGTCCACCTTATACTATAGCAGTTTTACTGCCACAGGACGGCATCACGTATATACACTGCTCAATTTTTTTTAAGGAAGACTTTTTAATCAGAGTATAGCATCAAGTCATTTAAACTCCTGGGATATTGATCAGGTCAGTTAAGCAGCAGAAGGGGTTGTTAATTTCATTAACACCAAAGCAGCTGCAACTGATTAACAACAGGTGCACTAGATGGGCAACAATGAGCAGACCTCCAAAACAGGAATATTTGTTCAGGTGGAGGCCACTGACATTTGTTTTCCCTACTCATCTTTACTGACTGTTTTTCACTAGTTTTGTATTTGGCTAGGGTCAGCGTCACTACTGGTAGCACAGGGTGATACCTGGACCCTATGGGTTGCACAGGTAGTCCAACTCCTCCAGGATGGCACATCAATATGTGCCATTGCCAGAAGGTTTGCTCTGTCGCCCAGCACAGTCTTAAAGAGGAAGTAAACCCTCTCTCTAAAAACAAAACACCCTGCAAGACAAAGGCATAATGAGCTAGTATGCATAGCATAATAGCTCATTATGATTTACTTACCTGAGATCGAACCCCCCACAGCGGTCCTCGTTCCCCTCCTCCGTCGCTGCCATCTCTCCCGGAGTGACTTCCGGGTACCGCAGCTCCGGCCAGTCACAGCGTGATCGCCGTTGGAAACGGCACGCTCGGTCTTTTCTGCAAATATCTCCTAAACCTTTTGGGCCAGATTCACGTACCTGGGCGCATCTTTGTGCGGACGTAGCGTATCCTATTTACGCTACGCCGCCTCAACTTAGGCAAGTGCAGTATTCACAAAGCACTTGCTCCGTAAGTTGCGGCGGCGTAGCGTAAATTGGCCGGCGTAAGCCTGCCTAATTCAAAGTAGGCTGGTAGGGGGCATGTTGTATGGAAATGAATCGCGACCCCGCGCAAATGACGCGCCTAACGAACGGCGCATGCGCGCGCATGCTCAGTATCACGTCGAATTTTCTCCCTAAGTTACGCCGACTCAATGCTTAGTCGACGTGAACGTAACCTACGCCCATCCCCATTCACGTACAACTTACAGAAACAACGCAAAATACGACGCCGTTCCGACGTTTTCCGACGTCCATACCTTAACATGACTTACCCCTGCTTTATGAGGGGTAAAGTTATGCCGGACTGACGCCTTACGTAAACGGCGTAGCTAAATCCGACAGGCGCAAGTACGTTTCTGAATCGGCGTATCTACCTCATTTGCATATTCGACGCGGAAATATACGGAAGCGCCCCTAGCGGCCAGCGTAAATATGCACAAAAGATACAACGACGTAGGAGACTTTCGGCAGTCGTATCTTGGCCAAATTCAAGCGCAACTGATTCTAAGAATCAGTCGCATAGATACGACGGCGCTCATTCGGACATACGATGGCGTATCTGGAGATACGCCGTCGTATGTCCTTTCTGAATCCGGGCCCTGAAGTTTGGGAGATATTTATTGCACCTTCAGGTCTTAATCTAGGCTTACCTGTAGGTATAAGTGGTCTGTAAGGGTTTATAACCACTTTTAAGAGTTTTAAAAATTGCCAGACTTTTTTTGTTTATAGCACAAAAAAAATGCAGGAGGTGATCAAATACCACCAAAAGTAAAGCTCTATTTGTGGGGAAAAAAATTGTTTGGGTACAGCGGTGCATGACCACGCAATTGTCAGTTAAAGTAACCCAGTGCCGTATCGCAAAAAATGACCTGGTCATGAAGGGGGGTAAATTCCTCCGGAGGTCAAGTGGTTAAATACTTCAAGTCACTGACCTAAAACAATTCTCTATCTGCATATTTTTTCTAAGTAAGGTAATCAAATTATCGAAGCTGGTGCATCAAGGTAACAATAAAAATAGTGAAAAGGAACAAGAGAGGAAAAAGGAATGTACCGGTGGACTTTAAAGGGGTTGTAAGGGTTAAAAAAATTGAGTGGCCCCAATCCTCGTCTTCTGGGGTCCCTCAGCGGCTGTATCGGCTCCTCCCCGCAAGATCTAACCCCCTTCTGGGAAGTGCTCTCCCAAGGGGGTTAGCTTGCGGGCGCGCTCCCGTGTGAGACAGTGTTGGCCATAGTCGTCAAGTGTATCACTCGGCCCCCCGTCATTGATATGATTGACAGCAGCTGGAGCCACTGGCTGCGCTGCTATTAATCTCCAATGAAGAGCCTGAGGGAAAGCATCGCGGGATTGTGCCCACAGAGTTTCTTGGCTCAGGTAAGTAAAACGGGCGGCCTGGGGGGCCCGAGAGTGCAAGGTGTTTTTCACCTTAATGCATAGGTTGCATTAAGGTGAAAAAACACAAAGCTTTACAACCCCTTTAAGGCTTTATGACCACTGGACATTAAATTAATGTTACTGCAAAGCTACTGGTGTTTGATTTTTTTTAAATGTTTTTGCAATAGCGTTTATCAGCGTTTTTTTAGCCTTTATCAGCGTTTTTCCACATCAGCAGATTTTGCCGAGCCGCGCTATTGAGCGTTTGGCCCTTTTCACACACATACATTTTTCCTATGGATAAAAAAACAATATAAAAAAAACGATCGTCTGTGTGGAAGTCCATCGGTCAAAAATCCACGCATGCTCAGAATCAAGTCTACGCATGCTCGGAAGCATTGAACTTAATTTTTCTCAGCACGTCGTAGTGTTTTATGTCACCACGTTTGGACACGGTCGGATTTTTGACCGATGTTGTGTAGGCAAGACTGATGAAAGTCAGCTTCATCGGATATGCAACGAAAAAATCCATCGGATTAGATTCCATCAGATATCCGATCGTGTGTACAGGGCTTAAGTCTACTGTATTTTAAACTAGTTAGCTGCCTGTCTTTCTTGAATCAAGTGTTTTTTTTAGGATCTCCCCCTCACTCCCACCTGTCAAACTGTCCAGGATTTCCCCATTACATACTTTTCCTGTTGTCTTTCTTCCATAATTACCCTTGATAATATGCAGAGGTGTCATGTGCGGGATGATGTTTTGTAGAGAGCGATCCTAATTAAACGACACTGCCAGTTCTCCAACATTTCTTGGTAGAGAATCAGAAAACTTTATTACTCTGTTCATGAAAACTGTCAACATAAGTGCTGGGTAACCAGCAGCTGCTGTGGAGCTACTAGCCCCTTCATGCCTTGTTAGGAAGTAGCTAACAAAAACTGTAGGCTGTATTTGGAGGTTGAGTCTCCTAAGCAGTGGAGACCAATGACAGAAGAATACTGGGGCATTCAGAGACTGAGAAAGGTACAGGAGCTAGATCAGGAACTAGTGATCAGAGGAAACAAGATAATATAGAATAATACAGGAGGCAGACCTATTAGTCTACCAAAAAATGATTTTATGATTGATCGCTTCCAATAGAAATAATCAATCTATACTCGATAAAATATTTAAATTACAGTATCTTACAGAAGTGAGTACACCTGTCAGAGAACCAACCGTGGAAGAACTGGCAGACCTGTCTTGCACGGACCTACGAGCACAGTGCGCATGCCCGCGCATACGAGCGCAAGGCGCATGCGCGCGCATACGGGCAACAACACCATAAATACATTGTTCTTTACTGCGCACGCAATGGGGGCGGGACTCCTGGCGTCAGTGCCCTATTTAAAGCTTGTTGCAGCAGTCACCAACTGCTGCATGATCTTCAGCCCTTATTGTGATCCTGAATCCTTGTTCCTGTTCTCCTTGTATTCCTGTTGACGACCCGGCTTGCTTGACCAGACTTCTCCGTGTATGACCCCTGGTTTGTTTCTCTGCTTATCCTTGTCCTGTTCCTGTCTGCTGGATCCAGTGTATGACCTCGGCTTGCCTTCTGACCTGTTCCAGTCACTTCCTGCTTCCTGTGTATGACTACCGGCTCCGCTCCTGACTCCGCCCCTGGGTTTCCTGCCAGTCCACCTCACCTACTACTTCCGTGGTACCCCTGCCTGACTGCGTATCCTGGTCTACAGCTGATCTCTAACATCTACTCAGCAAGTCGCAGCTGGCAACACCTGCATCTCTGGGCATAGCTCCCCGTGTCACCTCCAGGGGGCGTTCTGCACTTAGTCGCAAGGGAAGCCCTCTCAGCACTTCGGCCTCTGGTAAGGTACGTGACAGCACCCCTCACATTTTTGTAAATATTTTATTATATCTTTTCATGTGATAACAAAAGATGGTCCCCAATGTTCGTTCGACTCAAACATGGGGTATTCCTTTGTTCTTAGAACAAACATATGGGGTGCTTTCGGCAAGTACACCTGACGCAGAGCACCCCATAATTCACTGCGAGAGCACAGTGCATTGACGACTGCTCATTGGCCAAAGCATGCACCTGACCTGCATGCTTTGGCCAATCACAGCAGGGTGCCTTTGGCCAATCATGGTTTAGGGGCTAAGTCCACGGCCGACACTATATAAGGCTGCTGTTTATGCGGCGGCCGTATATAGTGAATGAAGGGAGATTAGGCAGGTAGTTAGTGTAGTGTGCAGTCAGTGTAGTATATAATAGAGTTCAAAGTATATAGTGTCGTTTGTGTAATTATATATATTATATAATAGGGCGGTTACTGATTAAAATTAAAAAATTAATGATTAATCGAGTAATTAATCATTAATTTCCGCAGCCCTATATATATTTTTTTTTTTTGTTTGTTTTTTAAATAGATTGATAACAAACATGGAATCCACTTTCCTGTGTTGCATATTAGCAACATATATTAATGATAGTAGCCGATTCGTCAGTAAAACAGGATGCCTCCAAAGCTCAAATAAGTTAATAAGTGGAACAAGATAATGTCCCAAAGAAGAGCTATACGAAGGATCAACCAGGATCAACCACGGAATATCAAATTTAGAAAAATCGTTTTATTGAAATTACAAGCGTAAAATAGAACACAATAACAAAAATGACAACACACATGCAGGGAACCAGCTATGAGGGGAATGAAGCTGCTAGCAAAAATAAAGGGGCGGTGCCTGCTCTTGATCCTGAATAATCAAAAATCGCCAATTACATATGCTGTATGTCCGGGTGCTTGTATGGTTATAGTGTTGAGGTATTGCCTCAGCTAGTAGATCAAACATATAGAACTAAGCTAGAAGTCCGTAGCCTAAGTTAGAGAGTGGGTCTGTCAGCAAGTACTGGATTTAAAAGGCTGCCGGTGTACCAGTGGTAAAATGTCTAGGTAAGCAAAGGACAATTGAGCCGAATATAGAAGAATAAACTGGCTGTTGGCATACTATGTATGCATGCATAAACTACACAGTTCCTTGTCCCGGTATAGTGTGTCCAGACAGTGCTGGATAATCAGGTAAATCCACTGGGAATATACAGGATGATGAGGGGGAAAAGTAAACGGGTGTTATGAATATAAGTTGCCCAGAGGCTCTCACCACTCTGAGATCATGGCTGCAGAGGCTGAGGAAAAATGGCTACGGAGGCCGTAGTAATAGGCACCCATTCCCCTCAAAGTTCAGCCTGTAAAAATGCGCTGGTATCCACTGATGGAGAAACGCTGGTGTAGTTCGTCAGCATGTGGAAGTCTAGTGAATAGCGTCCATTCACTGCGCATCCAATTGGATGAGAGGTAAGATGGCTACGGAGGTCCACAGGTTGATGTGAAGCAAGCTTGTCCAGTCATGAACAGTCCAGTCTGGACACACTATACTGTTCACAAATGCGAACTTTGGCTTACCTTTATCTGTCCCTTGGGGCACTATGCCTCCCACTGATACAAGACACTATTCTGCCAACTGGCACCAACATTGGGGTACCATTTCTCTCACTGACACCAACAAGGGGCTACTATTTTTCTCAGTGATACCAACAATTGGGGCCCTATCCCTCCCCCTAATACCAAATGTGGCAATGTTTACGCTCATTGATGCTGAGGAAATTTCCACTCCTGCTGGCCACAGTCTGGCCCCCCTAAAGTCTGAAGAACAAAAAACGGGCCCTTTGTTTAGTTTGGAGACGCCTGATATATACCATGGGACTTAGTAATAATAGCATGCACCAAATTCTAGAGACAAAGTTATTCTAAACTCTATTGGTAATTATATTCCTTTTTTAGATACCTAATTGACTGTATAACACACAGTCAATCAAGAACTCCCAAATTCTGATAGTGAACAAGGATGATAATTTTTTAATAGTTTTTAATCCACAGTATGTCAGGTTTGTATTACAGTAATATTCCTATGCATAATAACTCTTTTGTGAAGGAATGATAGAGTGACATCTATGCTGCAGTACAACTCCACTCTCGATGTCAAGCCAGGAAAAGTGAAGGTGAGGAGGGCCCTATGTGATCCTCAGACCATAAGCCGAGCACCAGTGGCTGTATGGATCAGGTGCAACCATCTAGAGCAGTGGTTCTCAACCTGGGGGTCGAATGACGATTTGCCAGGGGTCACCGAATGCTGGGCTGTTTCTGAAGCCTGCACCGCTCTCCCAGCCTTTTTGCAGCTGCCCAGCAGGGCTGTCCCTGGGGCCTGCGGAAGCCCAGCTGGGCTGTTCCTGGAGCCCGTGGCCACCCTCTAAGCCTCTTTGCAGCCGCCCATTCAGTTCACGGCATGGGTGGGGGGCAGAGACTAGAGGTCAGCTGACTGGTGAGGAATGTGAAGTGGGAGAGGCTGGAGGAGACCCTATCTCCTGATTTTGGCATAGGTGTCACTGCTATGAGACACCACATAGTCGGAGACACAGTGAGTAACACTACCCGTGATTAAAGTTGCCATTAAAAGTCCCCACTACAGTTCTCAGATTAGCAGACAACCTTGATCAAGAGCAACTAAGTTGGCTGATCAGAACTCCCCCCAGCACTGCCACTCATCCCAACTCTGTGCCAGCAATGCCACTAATCCCCCCTCCCCCCACCAAGGAGTAAAAAAAGGAATAAAAATAGAGAATACATGGAAGGGAGAGGAAAAGAGGGGGAGGAACAAAGAAAAAGGGGGAGAAAGAATAAGAGACAGAACAAGAAAGACGGCCAGAGCGAGGGATGGGGGGGGGAAAAGCAAGAAATTAGGATAGAGAGGGTTTCAATACTGTATGAGTGGAAGGGACTCAGGGAGCGCTAAATGTCCGTGGGCTGGGGGGCGCAAATTACTTGTCTTGCCTTGGGTGCTGACAACCCACGCTCCGAAAATTATTTTACTGTTAGGGGTCCCCATAACTTGGGAAACTTTATCCAGGGGTCACGGCACTAGAAAGGTTGAGAACCACTGATCTAGAGTTAGCAACATTAACTCTTTGCAACATGGTACCTCTGTGCCATAAATGGCCGCCTCCATTGGCTTTTCATGTGTGCATGGGTCATAGGAGGCCTCTGTGTGCTCAACAGGTACCTGAAGAAACCTCGCTTCGCTTCCCAACTCTATATTAAAGGTGCAAGTGGTGCTTCAGCCAAGGCGAATGAAATTCCTGGAGTAGTAAAACACCCTGCCACCTTTGCTCCTGTAATAGAACATTTACCACATAATAATTCATAATAATAATAATGGTACTTTTTTGGCAGGTTTGCTAAAAAATGCCTCATGCACTTTGGGCTTGCCTACATTATTGTTATAATCGTCCTTTAAGAAACGAACTGTGACTAATTAGCACTCCGGTCACCTTTGGCTGTTCTGCTTTACCCATCTATTCCTGAGTGTCTCCAGTGTAGTTAAAATGTGGGCCAGGATTTAACTTCAAAGAAAGCAAGAATTGGAGCGTTTGAGCCTTAAATGAAAATCCCCCCAAGCTGTGGTGCTGCAGAGTATTCAGCGCAGTCCCAGTGACGAGCGCTGCTCCCACACACACAAGATTAATCTATTTTGGTGCATAGAGAAATGTTAGTTCTGCGAAACAAGAAGATTGCACTGCTTCTGAATTTTTATCTTTCAGTAGAACGATTGCAACATTGCGTTCCTTTACCCTGTAGCTGTGATTTCATGTATAGGAATACACTTCCTATGCTTCTTCTCGCTGCGTTGGGTGATGTAAGGCTCTTGCTGCTGTGTGATCTGCCCTGATTCAAAGTAATGTAAGGAAGTAGACATGGTACAGACATTGGGCCAGATCCACAGACGAAGTACGCTGGCGTATCTACTGATACGCCGGCGTACTTTCAAATTTCCTGCGTCGTATCTTTAGTTTGAATCCTCAAACCAAGATACGACGGCATCTGGGTAAGATCCGACTGGCGTACGGCTTCGTACGCCTTCGGATCTTAGATGCAATACTTCGGCGCCTGCTGGGTGGAGTTTGCGTCGTTTTCCGCGTCGGGTATGCAAATTAGCGATTTACGACGATCCACGAACGTACGCGCGGCCGTCGCATTTTCTAACGTCGTCTGTAGTCTGCTTTTTCCAGCGTATAGTTAAAGCTGGTATTTTGCGGCGTATAGATAGACTTGCCATGTTAAGTATGGCCGTCGTTCCCGCGTCGAAATTTGAATTTTTTTTATTTTTTGCGTAAGTCGTCCGTGAATAGGGATGGACGTAACTCACGTTTAAGTTAAAAAAATGATGTCCTAGCGATGTCATTTAGCGCAATGCACGGCGGGAAATTTCGGGACGACGCATGCGCAGTTCATTCGGCGCGGGGACGCGCTTCATTTAAATGAAACCCACCCCCAACCCGCCCAATTTGAAATCCGCCACCAGAAATACACTACGCCGCCGTAACTTGCGGCGCGAACTCGCTGAGGATTCGAATATACGCCAGGTAAGGTACGGCGGCGTAGTGTATCTCTGATACGCTGCGCCGATCTAAATGTATGTGGGGGTCAGTGCAACGAGCAAGGGTAAACCCCAACCAAGGTCACAGAAATAGACATTAATCCACAGCAGATAGGGATTGTACCATCAGCCTTTTTTCTAGTTTTACCTCCACTTTCATGTTACAGCAGTATTTCTTAAGGCCGATAAACACAATCCGACATTTGAACAACAACGGTCCGACAGCCCTGTTTTATCCGACCGTGTGTATGCTCCATCGGACAATTGTTTTCGGTTTTTCAACGGACAAATGGTCACTGTGCATGCTCTCAAACGATAATCCGATCGTGTGTACACAAGTCCAAAGATCAGACAACATTAGCAGAAGTTGCCCAAAGGGTGGCGGTAAAGATCTCCAAAACCACGTTATTTGGTGAAAGTTGGCTGAAAATGTTCTGCCGTGTGTATGCATACCAAATTCACGGTCAACGCCCATTTGGACCAAAATGCACGTAAAAGTTTGATGGAAGTCCGATCGTGTGTATGAGGCTTAAATATGACTGGACACCAGAGTTTGACCACCCTGTCCATTGCCTTCTGTAAAATAACAGGCCTAGTCAGACACACATCCTCTAGTGCAGAGGTCTCCAAACTTTCTAAATAAAAGCAAGGAAAAGCGATACCGGAGGTGGGTAAAACGCTGCACACCCCAGATTGTTGTAGAAAGAAAAAAGAAAATTTACCCCGTGGGGATTTGTGTTGCAGCAAAAAATAATAAATGTTGTTAGATTAATACAAAGGTTTTATTAGTGTTTTATACGTCTCACAGAGAACATATCTATTATATTTAAACCAAAAAATAACAGTAATCACAATAAAAACATGTACACAATGTAACAGTATATTAATTAGACCGTAAGGGCAAACCAAAAAGAGCATGGCAATCTTATTGAAATACAAACATGATACGCATGATAAATAATGAAATCTGATGCGTTTCGACCTTGTAGAGGGCGGTCATCTTCAGGGGGTGAAGTGGAGATGCTCTAAAACTAAATATGTTGTATAGGTGAGGTTGTTAAAAAACAAGAACACTCTCAGCAAAATGAAGGGCCAGTTTACTGTCCTTCAGAATATAGAGGGGCCAGACTGACTGATAGCAGCCAGAATAAAATATGCCCCAGTGTCAGTGAGAGCAAACAATGACTCAGACCTGGTGGTCAGTCAGGCCGCGTACACACGATCGATCCAAACCGATGAGAATGGTCCGACGGGCCATTTCCATCGGTTCACCGCTGAAGTGGCCTGACGGTCTGAAGTGCGTACATACCATCGTTCCAAAAACCGATCCGGTCAGAACGCGGTGACGTAAAACACACAACGTGCTGAAAAAAAACGAAGTTCGATGCTTCCAAGCATGCGTCGACTTGATTCTGAGCATGCGCAGGTTTTGAACCAATGGTTTTCGGTACTAACCATCGGTTTGACCGATGGGCCATACACATGGTCAGTTTGGACCGATGAAACTGAACTTCGGTCCATTCTCATCGGTTTGGAACGACCATGTGTACGCGGCCTCAGAGTAAAATAAATAATTGTACTCCATCATTAGTGTTATTGAAAGGAATAGTTCCCCGTCATTGGCGTAAGTGGAGGGAATAGTGGCCCATTGTTGGTATCAGTGGGAGGAACAGTGTTCCATTATTTAAATCAATGGGAAGAAGAATGTTACATCATTGGGTGTCAGTGGGAGGAATTACGTCCCATGGTTGGTGTCAGTCAGTGGAAGGAATGGTGGCTCATTATCACTAATGTCAATAGGAGGAGCAGGGACCCAAGGGCCAGATAAATGCAGGCAAAGGGTTACATCTGCCCCACAGGCTGCAGTTTGGAGACCACTCAGTGGATATTGTCAGCCTATTATTTTTAATTGTATATGCAAATATTAAAACAATACAAACAAAATCACGTAAACCAAACAGACACTACATAACAAAAAAACAAAAAAGAGACAAACACTCCACCACCCCCCACCCACACCCTATAAAAAAATAGAACATAAAAAATAAAAAAAACCTTAATGCTTTGAAGTACTGAGGGTGGTCACAAAATACATACTCCTGGCAAGTATATTTGTGAATAGCAACCCTGCCTAAACTCCAGGGTGCTACACATTATATTAATATATATATATATATATATAAACATACATACACACACACACACACAGTATACAATGCCCGCCCTGCTAAGGAAGTTGTCAAACGCAACGCGTCCGGGGGTCAGGAGCCTTACTACACGTCGCTCGCTGCTGTCCTAAAGAACTCTGTGATGCCATGATTTTCGAATGCCTTATTGAACCGGCTAATGTGTGAGTAGCCTGTGAATGTTTTTACTGAATTAAAGCAATTGAACCCAGCGGAAGCTCTTAGATATTGTCTTTTTCCCTGCATGTTCCGGTCCATGTGTTTGCCTGTCATTATGAGGAATTGAAACATCACTTTGCTCCCTGGTTTTCTCTGCTGAATTTTACATGCTCATTTGACCATCTGGTAATACAGTGGTCTATTGCTGAGGTGAGAGTTCCCATCTTTATCGGTGGAGGGATCACGTTTTAAGTTTGGTGTGCCTAATATCACGTGGTGAAGATTCCTAAGAATTGGATTGCTGGATCTTTTATTTCTTTTGGACTTATTGTGGATCATTTCACTTTATTAATATTGTTTTGCGCTGCACTGCTCTCTACTTATTTACAGTATACAATGCATCTGGAAAGTATTCACAGTGCTTCACTTTTTCCACATTTTGGTATGTTACAGCCTTATTCCAAAATGGATTAAATTCATTATTTTGCTCAAAGGTTGACAATCAATACCCCATAATGTACTGTGTTCACCCGTTACAGGAGATCAACAAGTGCACCACCCTAAGGTAACTCGAGATCTTAAAGTACCCCATCTGTTTTTAGTACACTAGTCATTTATATGTGACTCCACACTGGGTCAAATATTGCACTGGGTCAAATATTGGGGTTAAGCAGGCCTGCTGGGACTGTGGTGCTAGGGTAAAGAAACTGACAAACTAAAACAAGGACATTTCTCGACCCTCCTCCTGCTTGGACCCATATAGCTCAAGTTAACTGAGGTTATCAGACACTTTGTTAAAGTAACATCAGGGGTCAAGTCCTGGGGGAAAAAGTGTGGGAACTCCCACCCAATATCCACTCCCCCACCAAAAAAAAAAAATGATACGCTTATATGCATAATTACTAAATCGCATGTTTTTTTTTTTAAGCAAGTTCTTTCTAAATCCCGCGATAACTCGCGCCAGACCTCCGCAATGTCTCCTGGGAACAAAGACAAAAGCGGCATCGAGGAGACATTGCGGCATCGAGGAAGTGACAGAATACTACACGATGAATCCATATACAGGATAAGTAAAAATGGTGATCAGCGCTACAATTTAAACAAAAAACAACTAAACTATAAAATAACAGTGCAAACCTAACATATAATGAGCCGTGTAGTCATCGGATTGGCTACAGCAGCAGGTCACCCTAAAGGTGATAAAGCCAATCTACTGCAAGACCAAATTATACAGTGACAATAGCCTCTATGAGGGAAAAAGTCCAGTGAAAAACAAGAAAAAAATTGATTGAAAAGGAGAGAATGATCAATGTTAGGACGGGTGCAATATGGAGTGTACAACTACACAAGTCACTGAGCATTACTCGTTAAACTCAATGGGAAAAGATGGGGAATGGGTCTTCTGTGTCAGGTGAATACATCCAGCAGCAGTCTCACATTGCCCTTACCTTCATCCAGTAGTCAATTCACATAGAGGGCAAATGCTGTCTTCTCCTGCAGGTTCAGCGTCACCGGTCCCCCGTTCCAAATACACTCCACCGATATCCTGGTAGGATGGATGGTCCTCGGGTGCAATATCCTCCGATCCGTGAGTGTAAGCAGGTAGGGCCCAGTGGGAAGGAAAGGTGCCAAAAAATAGTGAAGCACGTCCAAGTAAAGGATAAAACTTGTTTATTCCATACAGTTGCGGTACAGTGCAGTTTGAACTAGCCGCCCAGCACAGAATGCGGCGTGTGACTAGCCGGCTACAGTCTGCTGGCCTCCGGTTGGTTGCCTGTATCACGCGGTTCCTTGTCCTACGGCGTTGCGTCACCGTCTCGTGACTTCATTAGGGACTTCCATATACAGGAAGCGGCCAGTAACATAAAGGATTACTAAGGTTCGCCTGCCCCTGACAGTGACTCGAGCTGGGCATCGCCGCTTAGTGAAGGATTGGCTCGGGTGGCTCGGCTGCTTTAGTCCTGCAAAGGGAACTGCGTTCCTGCTGTGAAAAAAGTGCAAGAACTCCGTTCCCATGCGTTCCCGCAGGACTTGGGCCCTGAGTAACATCACATTTCTGACTCATTAGCCTCCTGTGTTTACCTCTGCTCTCTGGGTTATTTTACTTAAAGGAGTCCCCTGAAAGCAGACCGATTTAATTGGGCTGAATGAAAAAAAAAACGGACAGATCGCCATACCAACACAAGCAATGTTGGTGCAGCGATCTCCCCAGCTGTGCTAGTGTCCCCCTGCTAGAACATACTGATCAGCACTCACAGGACAGACGAACAAGTTGGACTTACGAGCGAGCTCCCTGTGACCTGCCGATATGGTTTCGGCTATCAAGATGGTTTCTGTAAGGACTGCGCAGGACTCCGAACCTCGGCCGGCATCCAGGGCGACGTGGAATTTGAGGAAAGTGGCCAGTCGGTCTCACGTCCTCGCTTCGCTCGGACGGCTCACTCTGCTCGCCTCGGCCTCCTGGCTCTTTTTTTAACATCCTCCAATCCACGGAGATGTTAAGGAATGAGCATGGATGCCGGGCGAGGTTCAGAGATTTCCGTCGGCAAGGATTGCGCCTGCGCAGTCCTTACAGGAACCATCTCGATAGGGGAACCTTAACGACAAGTCACCGGAACGAAACTGGTATTTAAGTAGGGGACTTACTATACTATAATTTTCTGTTGGGTGCTGGAGTTGCTCTTTAAATAAGCCTGAATTCAGTTTGTGAAATATCTCTTTTGCCAGTAATTCAATTAGTTTCCATTTCGATCTCATGAGCATTTAGTGTTCTGTTTAAGTGAAACTGCAAAGCAGTCTGAAGAATCTGCACCCCAGCAATATGGTTGGATTGTAAAAATTCTTAATGTATTCAAGTAGTTATACAGCCACCTATAGTGTGGAGCTACTGAATAGTCATGAGCCATACCGAGGAGCACTAGTTCCTCAATTTTCTTGGCATCCAAGAGAATTATATTCCCAGTATATTAAAAAAAAAAAAGGAAAAGAAGAAAGATTTTCATGCACTGAGCCAATTTTATGGCACAGTTTTAAAAAAAGATAAGAATGTTCTTCGCTTTAGGCAAACCATTGTATGAAAATCACTGGTGGATTATAAAAGAGGCAATCCAGGCAGCAGACATTGCCCAGGACCTGAAGGGGACCTAGACATTTTTCACTTGAATTACTGCTTCAAATATCTCCTGACCCCATTTTTTTCTTCTGAAACTCTGTTATTGAGAGACCTACACAAGAGCTCCGAGGTCTGCCCAGCTGTTGCCACCAATACCAGGGGTCACTCTCTCTCTTATTTATTTTACTGTTTTGCACTGTACAAAATATCAGGACTGAAACCCTGCTGCTGTAAAATGATAGCAGAGACTCCCAATACAGCAGCTCGTAGAGAGGACATCTAAAGCAGGGAAAGATAAAGCAGCTGGATCTTACTGCTAGAGTCTCCAAGAAGATATGACACCAGTAGGTGATCTGATCTTACAGCATCCACCCATAAGTAAAACATTAGGTATGGGTGGACTAATTCTTTGACCTCTTGATAACAAGCGTACGTATATACAGGGCCGTCTTTAACCACTTCCATATCAGGCACTTACGCACCTTCCCGCCCAAGCCAATTTTCAGCTTTCAGCACTGTCGCACTTTGAATGACAATTGCGCGGTCATGCTACACTGTACCCAAACAAAATTGGCGTCCTTTTTTCCCCATAAATAGAGCTTTCTTTTGGTGGTATTTGATCACCTCTGCAATTTTTTTTGTTTGCGCAACAACTAAAAAAAGACTGGCAATTTTGAAAAAGTACTGACGGGCACAGATGAGGTAGCACTGATTGGCGGCGCTGGTATGCGGCACTGATGGGCACACAGGCGGCACTGATGGGCACTCATGGGCGGCACTGATGGGCACTCATGGGCGGCACTAATGGGCACTCATGGGCGGCACTAATGGGCACTCATGGGCGGCACTGGGCACTCATAGGCGGCACAGATGGGCACTCATGGGCGGCACTGATGGATACTTATGGGTGGCACAGATGGGCACTGATAGGTGGGCACTGGGCATGGATGGGCACTGTGGGGTGGCACTGATGGACACTGTGGGGTGGCACTGATGGACACTGTGGGTGGCACTGATGGACACTGTGGGGTGGCACTGATGGACACTGTGGGGCGGCACTGATTTACCCATGTTGCCAGTCAGTGCCCATTTGTGGGCACTGATTGGCATCTTTTTTATTTTTTAATGCTTTGTTTTTTTTTTTTTACATACTTTTTTTTTGTTTGCCCTTCCCTGGTGGTCCAGTGTGGCGATCCGAGGGGGGGCTGCGCTGATAAACAATCAGCGCAAATCCCCCCTGTCAGGAGAGCCGCCGATCGGCTCTCCTCTACTCGCGTCTGTCAGACGCGAGTGAGGAAGAGCCATCAACGGCTCTTCCTGTTTACATCGTGATCAGCCGTGGTTGGACACGGCTGATCATGTGGTAAAGAGTCTCCGTGAGAGACTCTTTACCTTGATCGGTGTTGCAGGGTGTGCGCAGCGGCTCAGAATCCTGAGGACGTCATATGACGTCCAGTCAGGATTCTACAACCACTTTGCCGACGTCAATATGTCATTGGCGGGCGGCAAGTGGTTAAGGAAGGGCTAAAGGGGCAGCTGGCTGGGCCCTGTCATTGTTGTGGGGCCCAAAGCCGCTGCCTCATACTTGCCAACTACCCCAGTTTAAATCCCCTTGTCCCTTGAAGTTTTAGCCCTGTGCTGTGTCCTGATATCTCAGTGCGAAGTGCTGCTACTAATTCTGCCCAGCTCTGCCCTATTGTTGTACAGATGACTCACCTGCAGACCCTGGGGGTTATTTATGAAAGGCAAATCCTCTTTGCAATACAAGTGCACTGAAAGCTAAAAACTAAAAAACAGCATTTTAGCTTGTACATGATTGGATGATAAAATCAGTAGAGCTTCCCCTCATTTCAGATCTTCCCCTCAGATCTACAGTGACTGCACTTCCAAGTGCACTTTCAGTGCACTTTCAGGTGCACTTGCAGTGCACTTGTAGTGCAAAGTGGCTTTGCCTTTCGTAAATAACCCCCCCTGTGTTTACATGTAAATAACCGTCATTCATATGTAAATAATGGGAACATTCATATGTATATCATGCCCCTCTGCAGTGAGGAGATGATGTGTGCTGTAACCGCTAGCAACCAATCAGTGAGCAGTATTGCTGTACAGTAATCTCTAGCAACCAATTAACAAGAAGAAATCATGTGCCGTAACCTCTAGCAACTAATCAGTGAGCCATAATGTATGCTGTAACCTCTAGCAACCAGTCAGTAAGTGGTAATGATATGCTGTAACCTCTGGCAACCAATCGCAATCACTGCCTGATCTGATACAGTAAACTGATTTTAAGTCTAACTGATATTTATTGTATGTCTCAGTCTCTCAGAGCAGGTGGAGGACAAAATTGCATGGGGAAGCAAGACAATTTTTGGCCACGGTCCAATCAACATTAAAGATGACTCTGTGTATATAAATGCCCGGTTAGCAAGTGGTTATTACAAGATCATGGCTGCAGCTGCACACATGTTCGTAGTACAGTTTTTTCAGCAGGCAATCGCCGTTTTATAAAAGTGATCCAGGCGGCATGCTGTGAAGACCCCCCCCACACACACCAACACCGCCTTAGGGTTAGGTGGTTCCTGGGCTCTCCAGGGCAACTTCTCACAGAGGAGATGGGGGAACGGATGTTCCTCTATCTCCTCTGTGACAAATTAACCCAGAAGCGGTAATGACTTTATCAATACCAGTTTCAGGGCTGTCACAGCTAGGTTAAGGCTAAAATGTATAGATGACTGGAGTGTACCTTTCAGTATTACATGGAGGCAACGCATGGTCATATGTAGATTTTACTATAGCCATCTTGTAAAGACAATCCACATTGATGATGCATGGACGGTCCTTTCTCGCATTCATTTGGCCTCTAGGACCTACATATATAATTTGTAGCGCTACCCCTTCAGGAGCCGCTGGTTAGATTGGGACGGCATGTTATGTTACCTTTGTGATGTGTCTAGGGATGATGCTGATGATGCAATAATGGAATGTCCAAACAGCAGGGTGTCGTTTTCTGTGCTTTTATTTCTCGCCCAACATGGCAAACAGTTAACTCGAGGTAGATAGAGATAGGTTGGTGAAATGAGAATTTTCAGATTCAGGCCTATGGATAACGGAAGCAGTCCTGCCTCCAATGGGACTTTAACTCACGTCGCCACTCCAGCCGGAGTGGGTATAGTGTACCTGGACAGGCCTCTCACACCGACCTGGCAGCTAGGGTATCACTCGGAACCTTTGAGAAGGAAAACAAGTCTCTGCCACCGACTTGGCTCTATGGAATTAGAATTAGGAGTGGAACCTCTGCCACAGGCCCTCTATTCAGGAACTTAGATAATAGAGCGAATCCTCTCAGCGAATATAATTTGCCTGAATCTCCCTCAGGTAGACTTCTTGGTTTTTGGGTCACCGACTGACAAGTTGCAGCATACAACTTCTCAGTGTCCGGTCAGGGCCGGATTCCAGACAAGGCCAACAAGGCCAGGCCTCGGGGCGGCAGTGGGTGCAGGGGCGGCACTGCGGCTGAGAGGAGAGGACACTTTCACTTTCATATTGGAAGTTCCCCCCTGTAATGCGGATGGTGAGAGGAGAAAAAACAGAGGAAAGAGAAGGTGAGATAGTTCTTGGCAGCAGCAACCTCCCTACTGGTTCTCAATGTCATTTTGTCATTTTCTCGGCAGCAGCACCCCCCCCCCCCAATGCTCAATGTCATTTTTGGCAGCAACACCCCCCCCCCCCGCTTCTCAGTGTCCTGCCGAAAAATGTCCCCCCGTACTGCGCAGGCGGGGGCAGCATTGAAGGACCCAGCCTTGGGGCGGCAAAGAGATTAATTCCGTGCCTGTGTCCGGTCACCCAGATCCCCGATGGATCGTCCAAGCCCTATTGGATCACCTGCCTCCGGGATTAACCTCAGACCGACTCCGCACCGAACAGCACAACTCGCTTGGGATCTCCTTCATAGAATGTGGGGACCCAGTAAGTCACTGGGGCCCCTTTTGCGGCTTCAGTTGCTCTGGGCCATGAGGGCCCAGAACTGGGAACCCTAAAGGTGGGTGCCGCACCCGGGAACCAGGAACGGGCGAAAACGAACTCACAAAATGACCCAAGAAATACCCTCCCCAGCATGCCCCGCGAGGGAAACTCTCCTCTGATTGGCTGCTGGAGAAAGGCGTCTCTGCCTGGCCTCCTCTGGCACCACCTGCTATCCAAAGATGGAAATGTATCTTCGGAACACAGAATGAACCCACAGGACAGCCCAGCCTGGCAGAAACCCAATTTAAACAAATCAACATGGATGAGAGCAAAGTAACTCTCTCATCCCCCTCTAAATTTAAAGCGGTGGTTCACCCACAATAACAACATTCTAGCATTAAATTAAGCATAGTAGCGCGAGCTACAGTATGCCTTTATTTTTATTTTTTTGCCCCGTACTCACTGTGTAATCCTATAGTGAAGATTCCGACTCCCCGTGGGGAATGGGCGTTCCTATCCAGAGGGAAGATGATTGACGGCCGGTTATGGCACGTCACGCTCCCCGAAGATAGCCGGAGTAGGTCTCGGCTCTTCACGGCGCTATACGGCAAATGCGCACAGACTATGCGCAGGCGCCGTGAAGAGCCAAGTCCTATTTCGGCTATTTCCGGAGAAGCGTGACGTGCCAGAGCCAGCCGTCAATCATCTTCCCTCTGGATAGGAACGCCCATTCCCCGCGGGGAGTCGGAATCTTCACTATAGGATTACACAGTGAGTACGGGGCAAAAAAAATAAATAAAGGCATACTGTAGCTTGCGCTACTATGCTTAATTTAATGCTAGGAATTTTTTTTTTTTTTATAGGGTGAACCCCCTCTTTAACATAGCACCTGTACTGAAAGTACACAGGCGCTACATTTAACAAGTGTGGAGGTTTCTTACCTACTTACATTTAAACCGCCCATCATTTTCTAAAATTTTTCATTTTATCCTTGGAAAGTCTGCTTCTTGAAGCTGCAGTACACTGCATATTCTGCCTTTTTCCGTTTCACACAAATCCCTGCAGCTGGCAGAAAGTAAAGGCTTCAGGCTAAAATCATCATGCATATTGGATGACTAACGCAATTATGTCCTATGGTTTCACTAATAAGATCTCAGGGAAGACAGGTGCTTTGATATAATCCCTACTGTAAAAAAAAACAGAACAATTGCCATGTAAATCCTAGTTTTAATTTACACTAGTAATTGAGAAAAGATGGTGAATTAACCCTTCTAAATGCTCTAAAGTAGAAAACAGAGCCCCCTGTAGACATCTACAAGCACAGAATAGAGTTATTTGTAACATACAGAAAATGAAAAAGGGAATTATAGCTAACATTTTTTTCACATTGTTTTCAAGCAAAAACCAAGGTCAGAATCACAAAAATGGGTTGTGAAAATGCACATGGTGTTTTCATGCATTAGGGGTCCTTTCATGAGGGCCATGATGGGGTCCACTTAACAGATCTGTGAACAGATTGAGATGGATATCACTTTTTTAATATCTTTGCCCATTAAGTTTTTACTTCTGTATTTTGGTAGTGGATATTTAAGGACCCATGTTTCATCCGTGGTTGGTTGGCTCAAAATGTATTTGCGATCGTTTACTTCAGACTACCACTGATCCATGATGTTCAGGTCTGGAAAAATGGAAAAGGATGCAGTCCTTTTCCATTCTCTACCAGACCTGGATGGTAATCCAATGTAAATAAAGACAAGTCTGTTTACATCCACCTGCCTATATACTAACATGAGCTTACAATCAGGTCCATCTAAAAAATGTAAGTGGGCACTTTTTTTTTCAATGCACCATAACACAAAGATGGTTCACATCTGTGCACTGTGGTGTGCTGAAACAGAGATGCGTTGAGGTGTGATAGTAAGGTGCATCAGGGGGGGGCATTCAAAATATATTTGTTTTCAGTTTCTCTTTACCTCCTATTATTGTTTACAGAGTTCAGTAGCACAAGTTGAGATTTACACACATAGAAATTAATCATTCTCCTCACTTCCTTTCCATTGTAGACTTAATGGAGAATCAGTGTAGCTGAAAGAGAACCAGATTCCATTGTGCTCTCTTTAAAAAAGTGAAGCACATGGTCAGACATACCCAGAAATGCCTTGTATTTCAATTCACTCCCACAGCTGAATGAAGAGCCATTAATAGTGTTTCTAAAGACTCATGTTTTTTTACCTTACCTAAAAAACCTTCTGGGTGCAGTTTTGTCCCAGCCCCCCCACTTTATACTTACCCAGGGGAGGGCTGGCAGCCTTAGGCCTGGGGGGCAAGTCCAGTCAAGTGGCCCATAGAGCGTGGAAAAGAGATGGATCATGATCACAAGAGTCCACACAGAGGCCCCCCTTACATCAGAGTTCGCACAGAGGCCCCCCTTACATCAGAGTCCGCACAGAGGCCCCCCTTACATCAGAGTCCGCACAGAGGCCCCCCTTACATCAGAGTCCGCACAGAGGCCCCCCTTACATCAGAGTCCACACAGAGGCCCCCCTTACATCAGAGTCCACACAGAGGCCCCCCTTACATCAGAGTCCACACAGAGGCCCCCCTTACATCAGAGTCCACACAGAGGCCCCCCTTACATCAGAGTCCACACAGAGGCCCCCCTTACATCAGAGTCCACACAGAGGCCCCCCTTACATCAGAGTCCACACAGAGGCCCCCCTTACATCAGAGTCCACACAGAGGCCCCCCTTACATCAGAGTCCGCACAGAGGCCCCCCTTACATCAGAGTCCGCACAGAGGCCCCCCTTACATCAGAGTCTGCACAGAGACCCCACCTTAAATCAGAGTCCGCACAGAGCCTCCCCTTACATCCGAGTCCTCGTGTCTATGCAAAGAGAGAAGGGGATGTCAGCACTGGTGTGCGCTGAGGCTGAGCTATGTCTGAGACGAGACATAGCTCAGCTCTGCAGCCATCTACCTCGGAGCTGACACAGGCACGGCTGCACAGTGGGAGGTGAGCAGCGGCTGTGACCTGTGTTAACAGAGCTCCAGCAGGCATATTCCTGCTCTGCAAAAACAGCATTTGGTAGTGGCGGCCGGTGGTTGTGCATAGTGTCACCAGCCCGGGGGGAGATTTCCACCCTGCCCCCCCTGCCAGCCCTCCCCTGTACTTACCTGAGCCCCATCTTGACCCAGCGATATGCATGAAAGCAGCGGATCTCCCAGGTCTCTCTCTCCTTAGTTTTCTCAAACAGCAGTAGTGTCAATCACAGCCAAAGAGCCAATTTGGAAAGAACGGGGCCGAGCCGTGATCTGTGTGTGAATAGGCACACAGACCACAGCTAGGGAGCGAACCTCCTCAAGTGCCCCCATAGCAAGCGGCTTACTATTAGGGTGACTTGGCAGGGGGGAGGAGCCAGGACCGCCAGTGGGTGACCCAACTAGAAGAGTATCAGAACTGCTCTGTGAAAAACTATTGCACAGAGCAGGTAAGTATAACATTGTTTTCCAATTCTTTCTTTTAAATTCACTTTAAGTTCACAAACTTTTCTAAACAGTACAGTACTGCGCTCTTGCTGACTTTTATTTAATTTACAACCCCTTCACTAATAAATCAGTAGACTAAAGAAGTAATTACAATTATTTTTGAAAAAAATCACGTTTTACCATTACTGTAAGGGCTGAAATGATATCACCAAAGGGCAAGAGTTAAGTTCTACAGTGTTATATGTATGACATCCTCCTATTTGACAGCTCTGTACTGTGATAGTCTGTCTAGAAATGAAATGGATGAAGGTTATGGAGTTTAATAATGATGGAATTTGATAAAAAGCAAAAATTAATTGGACACTTCCGCAAAAAAAAAGAAAAAAGAAGAGTTTTATGTTACTGATTGTAATGATTCATCTCTATATTTCTGTCAATATTATGCAGTCTGAATGATAAAGCTGAGACTGTTCATTAACATTTAAACATGGCTCATTAATTGCAGTATAGCCCCTATTCTGTACTGAAGATGATTAATTTCTCAGATGCAATTAAAAGGACTTACATAGCAAAGGGAAATTGACTATCATGCTGATAAGAAATGTTTTCTTTTTATTTTAAAAGGAGACTGGCATAATGAGAGGTGATGGTGATATGGGATATGTGGAAATGTACTGTGGTGCGGGGGATAAAAATACAAGGTAAGGAATTTCCTTTTAATCTGGAATCCATGGGGAAGTTGGAATGCCCATAAATAAATGGCAGGGGTGTGAAAAAATAAAAGAACAGGTATCTGTGTTTTTTGCCAGATTGCAAGCATGTGTAGCAGGTCTTGCAAAAAGATTGGTAGGCCAGTAGTGAAATTATATTTCCAACACCCTTTGTCCAACTGTCTGGTGACTCCCCTCTTCTTACAATAGTGAATAGGGATGAGCTTTGAGTTCGAGTCGAACCCATGTTCGTCTCGAACAATGGATGTTCGACCTTTTTCGCCGAATTTCGGCCCATAAATCACTGCGGCATCGCAGTGCCTTGCTGGCTGATGATTGGCCAAGCATGCACTATGACCCGCATACTTTGGCCAATCACAGCGCAAAAAAAAACAGGGTGGCTTTGGCCAATTATGTCTCAGGGAGTTTAGTACACGTCCCACACTATATAAGGCCGCCTGCGTGGCGGCCTTGTGTAGTGTGTTGCGGCGGTGGTTAAAGACAGACAGAGAGAGAGAGAGACAGTGTCATTTATTTTGAGTTAGATAAAACAGGCAGGCAGGCGAGTCAGTTAGCTTCAGTTACATTGTGTAGAGGATATATATGCATCCCAGGCGTCGCTTTAACAGACAATTGCGCGGTCGTGCGACGTGGCTTCCAAACAAAATTGCCGTCCTTTTTTCCCCACAAATAGAGCTTTCTTTTGGTGGTATTTGATCACCTCTGCGGTTTTTATTTTTTGCGCTATAAACAAAAATAGAGCGACAATTTTAAAAAAAATGCAATATTTTTTACTTTTTGCTATAATAAATATCCCCCAAAAACATATATACAATTTTTTTTCCCTCAGTTTAGGCAGATACGTATTCTTCTACCTATTTTTGGTAGTTTTATTGCATTTTTATTAATTCTTTTTTTTTTACTACTATTGGCGGCGATTTTTTTCGTGACTGCGACATTATGGTGAACACGGTGATAGCACGGATCTGATGGTATCAGACCGGCAATATGGATTACGCGTTAGAGGCGTACCTCCTTCATCAGAGACTTGGTGGTCCGTAACTACCTATGGACCACCAAGCCTCTAACGCGTAAGCCATATTACCGGTCTGATACCATCAGATCCGTGCTGTCACCGTGTTCGTTTGGCGATGCTGTGTACCAGTTTTATTGTCTGACAAGCGCTGTCCATAACTCCTTTTGTGAGTATGACTATTGTTTTAATTTATTAAATAAAATCCTTTTAAACGGTAATACACTAGGTGGGTGGGCCCGTCATTTTGTGCAGGGACAGTTCTAAACACGGGAAACACGTGCCAATTCACAGGCATACTATAGACACCCAGCAGGTACGATATTTAAAGGAATATTTCACCTTTTTCTTCACTTTAAGCATCATTAAAATCACTGCTCCCGAAAAAAAATTCAGTTTTTAAAACTTTTTTTTGCATTGATACATGTCCACTGGGGCAGAACCCGGGTCCCCAGACCCTTTTTAGGACAATAACTTGCATATTAGCCTTTAAAATGAGCACTTTTGATTTTGAACATTCGAGTCCTATAGACTTTAACGAGGTTCTAAAGTTTGCGTGAACTTTCGGTCCGTTCGCAGGTTTTGGTGTGAACCGAACCAGGGGGTGTTCGGCTCATCCCGAATAGTGAATCGGCTAGCCTTAGTATCACATTAAAGAGGAGAGGTCGTAGCCAGGGCTGTGCTGAGTTAGGTGCTTCCTCATTTTGGCACATTGGCCTGCAGCAGGCACAGCATCGTGCCTTCAGGAGCCTCGTTAACGGCCATGATCGTAGCAACATAATGCAGACGGAGGCTAGGACAAAATAATCTGCCCATTCTGCATCAGTACACCATTACCAGCTGTCACCCTACTCTGATAGCAGAGTTGTTCTTGATATAAAAACAGGGGAATGTCACCTCACCAGCACACCAAGGATCTCCAGAACGAGCCCGAAACTTTATTCAGTGATCACATCATTACAGCAGAAAGCAAAGTTTCAGAGCCATGCAGGACCCCTTCATCGGGTATGTGGCCATGTCTGATGAAGGGGGTCCTGTGTGTCTCCGAATTGTTGCTATCTGTTGTAACAATGTGATTGCTGAATAAAGCTTTGGACCCATTCTGGAGATACTTGGTGTGCTGGTTAAATTCTCTTGCTCTGATTCCAGCCGATGGTCGCTTCAGCGCTCACTTATATGCACAGCCATTTCTACAGGAACGTGTGTGTTGGGAACAGTGCGTTGGGTTGCGTAGGTGAACTGTAAGTAACCATTGGGTTCTTGGTATAAGAACCCATAGTAGGTGAACTGTAAGTAACCGTTGGGTTCTTGGTATAAGAACCCATAGTAGGTGAACTGTAAGTAACCAATACACTGTAGCATCAACAAAATAATTTTATTTTTAATGGCCTTCTAATGCACGTAGACCAAGCACTATAACATACAGCACATGTATTTTGGCCTACTGTGCACAGTGTGGTAAAAAAAAAGGTGGAACCCAGAGAGCTAATTCAGGATGAATGAACTGTACTTATACTTTGTACATTATTGAGCGTAAAAACTTGTACTATTGCCTCAAAGGGGTTGTAAAGGTTTGTTTTTTATTTTCTAAATAGGTTCCTTTAAGCTAATGCATTTTTGGTTCACTTACCTTTTCCTTTGATTTCTGATGTTTTTTTTCTTTGTCTAAATTTCTCACTTCCTGTTTCTCCACAGTAAACTTGCCCCCATCATCCGAGATGTTCTGGCTGGGGGTTAGTCAGCTAGAACAGCTTACTGAGGAGGAACAGGAAGTGAGAAATTCAGACAAAGAAAAAAGAAATTTTAGAAGGGAAATCGAAGGAAAAGGTAAGTGAACCAACAATGCACTAACTTAAAGGAACCTATTTAGAAAAAAAAAAAAAACCTTTACAACCCCTTTAATGCAATGTACGTTGGCGAGTGTAATAACCTGTGTAACGTGTGCCTTAATGCACTGCAACAGTGTGAATCTGGCCTTGAGCCAGTTAAAACAAAAATCAGAGTCAACAGCTGATCCTAGTGTAAGGCGTAATGGGTATCTGCCCCCCCCCCCCCCCCCCCTCATTGGGTAAAGTTCTGCTTTAGGAGTTGATACAGACAAAGGTAAATTCATTTTTTTCTTTGCAGTTATATCATTAATATGCCGAAGGATTTTAAAGTGAGCTGTAATGAAAGCTGAGGACCACACATCCTGCCTATTTATTATTATATGTTATAGGATGTGAGATTGAAAAGTGTGATCAACACCTGAAGGTAGAATGGTGATATCCATGCTGCTAAGGCACTAAAAATACAAACGTGTAACAAAGAAAAACTGCTGTCTTAAGATGCGCAGTGCCTTGAAAAGCACAATGTACACTACACAATCATTTATTTTAACTGCTTAATGTTGGACTATCTATTGCTTGCTGGGGCATCTGCATTGCAATCTTTCCCTCTTTTGGGGGTTAGGT
This sequence comes from Rana temporaria, assembly GCF_905171775.1. Taxonomy (NCBI): domain Eukaryota; kingdom Metazoa; phylum Chordata; class Amphibia; order Anura; family Ranidae; genus Rana; species Rana temporaria. The sequence continues at coordinate 42,676,916 of NC_053495.1, forward strand.
TAGCTCTTTATAAAGTTTACTTTGAATTGGAACAAACAAACATCTAAATCAGGGGTCTCAAACTCAAATTACCTGAGGGCCACAAGACAAGTTTTCATATGCCATGGGGGGCCGCATGCAAACTTTCAAACTTCAAAAACTACAGTATTGGTGTCAGCGAACACATTATTAACCCCCAGCACTGGTGTCAGCGAGCGCATTATTACCACCAGCACTGGTGTAAGTCAGGGTTTGACAAATTTGCTTGGAATCTAGGAGCCAGCTAAAAAAGTTAGGAGCCAGAAAACGCACCCCGTCCCGACGAGCTTGCGCGCAGAAGCGAACACATACGCGAGCAGCGCCGGCATATGTAAACGGTGTTCAAACCACACATATGAGGTATCGCCGCGATTGGTAGAGCGAGAGCAATAATTCTAGCCCTAGACCTCCTCTGTAACTTAAAACATGCAACCAGTAGATTTTTTTAAACGTGGCCTATGAAGATTTTAAAGGGTAAAAAAGTTTGTCGGCATTCCACGAGCGGACGCAATTTTGAAGCTTGACATGTTGGGTATGAATTTACTCGGCGTAACATTATCTTTCATAATATTAAAAAAAATGGGGATAACTTTACTGTTGTCTTATTTTTTAATTAAAAAAAGTGTAATTTTTTCCCCAAAAAAGTGCGCTTGTAAGACCGCTGCGCAAATACGGCGTGACAGAAAGTATTGCAACGATCGCCATTTTATTCTCTAGGGTGTTAGGATAAAAAATATATATAATGTTTGGGGGTTCTAATTAGAGGGAAGAAGATGGCAGTGAAAATAGTGTAAAATGACATTAGAATTGCGGTTTAACTTGTAATGCTTAACTTGTAATACCAACGGCCACCACCAGATGGCGCCAGCTCACATCTGGTGGTAATGACTTGTAATACCAATGGCTCACCACCAGATGGCTCCCCCCACTTCCGCCCTGCCTGTGGGCCATTTATAACTGGTCCGCGTGCCGCAAATGGCCCGCGGGCCGGTACTTTGAGACCACTGATCTAAATACAAAGTAGAGATGTGTTTACTGTTTAAACCTCCAAGATATTTTTTATTCTGGTCAGCCAGTCTTGTTATTTACTGCCCTTTGGTAAATGAAAAGGAGATTGCAGAGCATTAAACCAACCAGTCTGCCCTGTGCAGATGCAAATACTACTACAAAGCAACTTGTAAAACTCATATACAATAAACCGGCAAATACAGTAAAGCCTCGTACACATGGTCAGGAATCCCGTCAGGAAAAAAAACGTTGGTTTTCCTGACGTGATTCCTGGCAAGCTTGTCTTGCAAAGCCGTGCATACAGACGGCCATTCAAAAAAAACGCCGTTCTATTGAATTGCAAGAACGCGATGACGTCATCGACTACGACGAGCCGGCGCTCGTCACATTCGATACTGTCGCCGCCATCTTGCTACACCCCACAATAAACTTGCATGCTACTGCACGTGTCGAACTCTTAACGAGCATGCACGGGTTTACCTGGGACAGGTAAGCATACAGACGACCGTTTTTCTCAGCAGGAAACACTCTGCCGGGAAACCCGACGAGAAAATAGAGAGCAGGGTTCTCTATTTTCCCGTCGGGATTCTCGGCTGTTTTCCTGATGGGAAAACTGCTAGGGAGCATACACATGGCCGGGATTCCCAGCCAAATGCTCTCCTGGCAGTTTTCCTGACAGGAAAACCGGTTGTGTGTACGAGGCTTAACACTCTAATGTTCTTCAAGTTCACTTCCAGAGTGAAAGGAACGTGAGTTTGGGACAAGGTGCAGTTCTTATGCACAGAAGCCGCCATGGAGCATGCGATCCTAAAGGTCCTAAGAAACTGGTTTGATTTACAACTTTAACCCCTTAACTAACTTAACAGCTTATTGTTGTGGGTGGCAGTAAACTAGTATTTCCGTTAGAAATCCAGCACCTCAACTCAGAGTTCCCAGGGCTCCAACCCACTGCCAGATGACAGGTGAGGCCTAGGGGTTCCTGCTTCTAGTGCCCACCCGAATCTCATGGAAACTAGACACAGGCTGTCCCAAGGTAGCATCTGGAGCCCATGACAGAGAACACATTGGTCCTATGCTGGGCTCCCCCCTGTTCTAGCTGCAAGGGGCGGTCACGTGACCACTCCATTTACACAGGAAGGAAAGAGACTTTTGTCACCTTGTCTATCAGGGAAAAGTAGCAGTGACCTTATAAAGCATCATGGAAATTTGGATGTACGCTTAGCGCACACCATATCTCCTGTGCTAATAAGCACACATTTAATCTAATGATATAATGCATCTTACTTATCACTCTATTTCCCGTATATCCCCAAGTAAACAGACATCACCAGAGCTTACGTTCTCAGTTCCATCAGCATGGCTGCCCCAGTGACCAGTGTGCCTGGCTGTTTATTCATAAATCACAAACGCATCGACAAACAGGAAGTGATGGCTCCAGCAGCCAATCACTTCCTCCATGGGAAATGACATCACAGGAAATCCTTCCAACAGGATGAGTTAATACAAACAACCAATGAATAATAGCTAAAGGAGTCTTATGGGCGTGTCTGAGCAGAGACAGGGTGCATGCATGTTTTTTCTGTCCCCTGTACCTGGAAGCTAAACAGAAGAAGCCGCATGGCTTTCAAACATGGACTCCGTCTCTGACCATAACAACGCAAAGACTCCCGTATTTCCACTGATAGGAATCTTTATTCTGTGTTGTTCCAGAGAACAAAGCATACCCGGATTTTACTACAGTTCCTTATGGATGGGATCTGCAGGTGCACACTACGAGTTTCGACATGTGCTGATCAGACACAGCAGAGACAAGAGCGTACATCCGCCTATAACCGATAATGTCCTTGCAGAGCAAACAAATCCCCTCAGATGATCGTCTGTGCAAAGGGGCCCTTTCGCTGGCGGACATACCCCACTCAGCAAACACCTCTCTCCCATCCCAGGAAGTTTTCCACTACCAGACGGAACTCAACCAGCGCCAGTCTGCCCCAGTCAGCTCTTTAGAGCGGGCTGCGGGCGTACTAACACTGGGCGACACTATGACAATACATATTAAATGCATCTTCATAAAATTTCCACAACAATAGAGACTTGTCAAACCCATGATACCTTGTCAGCATTCTCTCTTTGCTCCTGCCTTCACCACACCCAACGCTAAAATCGTAAGTTTTAGCTGGTGTGGGATGCTAAGGTGAGTGATGATGTCATTGCCTTGGTCATGCGACAGTGCTCTGGCCTAATAATTGTCTGCTAGGCCTGGGCACTGTGAGGAGGCCACATAGACAGAAGCACTGGGTACTGTCACCTGTTGCAGCAGAAGCAAAGAGAGAGCTCTGGCAAGGCAAGTATACTGTAACTGACCCCAGGGACACTAAAATAGACAGTGCTGAATGGGCAAGGTGTCTCTTGAAGCACTGAATAAGGTAACCAAGGTAATATTAGGGTTGAATATATTTATTATTTTCTGATAGAACATTATATGAATAAAATATACAGACTGTACATTAGTAGGTAATTCGATTTTGCAAAAATACCCAGGAACATCAAAAAGACATGCAGCAGTAATAGTTGACAGTACTTATGAACTTACTTTTTATACACCGCTCAAAAATATTACAGGAACAATTTTAAAACACAACAGATCTTAATGGGGACAAATATTAAGGATATCTATACTGATATGGATTGGGTCATTTGTTGGGAACGGAAGGATGCCACATCGTTTGATGGAAATGAAAATTATCCACCTACAGAGGGCTGAATTCAAAGACACCCCAAAAATCAAAGTGAAAAAATGATGCAGCAGGCTAGTCAAGTTTGCTGAAATTCCATTGCAGCAACTCAAAATAGAACTCAGTAGTTTGTATGGCTCCAATGTGCTCGTATGCATGCCTAACAACGTCAGGACATGCTCCTAATGAGACGACGGATGGTGTCCTGTCCTGAGGTATTCCCTCCCAGATCTGGACCTGAGCTCCTGAACAGACTGAGAAACATAATGTCCCAGAGGTGTTCTATTGGATTTAGGTCAGGTGAGTGTGGGGGCCATTCAATTGTATCAATTCCTTCATTCTCTAGGAACTGGCTGCATCCTCTCGCAACATGAAGGGGGGCATTGTCCTGCACCAGGAGGAACTCAGGACCCACTGCACCAGCAAAGGGTCTGACAATGGGTCCAAGGATTTCATCCTGATACCTAATAGGAGTCAGGGGGCCATTTTCTAGCCTGTAGAGGTCTGTGCATCCATCCATGGATATGCGTTCATTACTGACCCACCACCATACCGGTCATGTTAAAAAATGTTACAGGCAGCATAACGTTCTTCAAAGCTTCTCCAGAGTCTTTAATGTCTGTCACATATGCTCAGGGTGAACCGGCTCTCATCTGTGAAAAGCACAGGGGGCACCAGTGGCAGACCTGACATTTCTGGAATTCAATAGCAAATGCCAGTCAAGCTCCATGGTGCCGGGCAGTGAGCACAGAGCACACTAGAGGGCGTCGGGCCCTCAGGCCACCCCCATGAAGTCTGTTTCTGATTGTTTGGCCAGAGACATTCACACCAGTGGCCTGCTGGAGGTCATTTTGTAGGGCTCTGGCAGTGCTCATCCTGTTCCTCCTTGCACAAAGGAGAAGATACCAGTCCCACTGATGGGTTAAGGACCTTCTACGGCTCTGTCCAGCTCTTCTAGTGTAACTGCCTGTCTCCTGCAATCTCCTCCATGCTCTTGGGACTGGGAGACACAGCAAACCTTCGGGCAATGGCACGTATTGATGTGTCATCCTGGAGGAATTGGACTGCCTATGCAACCTTTATAGGGTCCAGGTATCGCTTTGTGTTACCAGTAGTGACACTGACCCTAGCTAAATGCAAAACTAGTAGAAAAAAAGAGTAGGGAACAAAAGGCAGTGGCCTCCACCTGTAAAACCATTCCTGTTTTGGATGTTGTCTCATTGTTGCCCATCTAGTGCACCTGTTGTTAATTTCATTAACACCAAAGCAGCTGAAACTGATTAACAACCCCCTCTGTATACACCCCTCCCCCTCTGCTACTTAACTGACCAGATCAATACCACAGGAGTTTAATTGACTTGATGCTATACTCTGATTAAAAAGTGTTCCTTTAATTTTTTTGTGTAGTAAGTGTACTATCCCCATCCAATCACAAAATATAAGGTCAATTTTCTAGAGGGGTCATAAGCCTGTAAATGTGTACAATCTGAGGCTTTTTTTTGCAAAAAAAATGAAGTAGAAAAAATAGGATAAGAGGGAAATAGAGAAAAAGAGGGGGGTAGAAAAAAATGAAAAGAAGACAAGGACGGGATCGGAGTCAACACCATAAAAGGATAAAAGATAGTTTTGTGCAACACTGGATAAATGGTTTTGAGCAACTCCAGAGGGCTCAAATGTATGGGGGAGGGGAAGTAGGCATGGGTATATGGTGTGTATGATAGTGTAAAGTTGCTGTGTAAAGTTGCCTCTGGAGAGGCCGCACAGGTGCAGTGTCATCAGCAATCAGCTTTCCCTCTCTGGGAGAAGCTGGGACTAATTCCCCACTGTGGGCGGGGTCTAGCAGGCCTTCAAAGGCGGCGGGATGCTGTGCGGAGCAGTATCATAATCAGCAGCACCAAGACGGCTCACTGGTGAGCGGAGGGCAGCATTATTTTAATTTCAGTTCCTGACTGTACCTGACTGTGTCCCCTGGAGTGACTTTCTTCAAACAGCCCCTTTCCCACTGCTGTGTAAAGTTGCCTCTGGAGAGGCCGCACAGGTGCAGTGTCATCAGCAATCAGCTTTCCCTCTCTGGGAGAAGCTGGGACTAATTCCCCACTGTGGGCGGGGTCTAGCAGGCCTTCAAAGGCGGCGGGACGCTGTGCGGAGCGCAGCGGGCGCCGGCGGCGCGCCGGAGGCGCGCAAGAGGGAAGCCCGTCTGTGCCCGTCCGGGGTGGGTCAGGTGGGTTCCCCCCCCCCTTTTTTTGAGTTGGGCACAAATTTTACCATGCAGCAGTCGAGGTGAGCCTTTGATTGTGATTCTTGGTAGCAGTTGCTTTTATAGACATAGTACGGCTAATTATAACAGCTTAGTCTTCCTGGTAAGAGTTTTAGTATTTTTTAAATTTATTTATAATGGAAACTGGTGGTAGGCCGGACGTTATGGTATCGACCATCCATTATAGTCCTCAAAGTCAGAGCAGAACTGTGTACTCTTCTGTCCAATTAAAAACCTTTAATATGGAAGGACATGTTCCCGTTAGAACCTTGATGAAATTGAATAAATATAATTTGCTTGATTTTAATTTTAATCTTAGAGCTGAGAAAATCTTGTCAGTACCAAAAGTTGCTAATGCAGATACTTTGATAGATGAAAAAACCCCAACCCATAAACAAATTAATTCTACAATAAAAGGAGGACTTCTTAATGCGCGGTCTGTGGTAAAAAACGCGACAGCCATTTATGACACCTTATTAGAGTATGATTTAGATTACCTGCTAATCACGGAAACCTGGTTCTCTCCTGCTTCCCCGCCCAGACTGGACGAATTGGTCCCGCCTGGGTATAAGCTACTATCTTGTGACCGTAGCTCGGGGAGAGGTGGAGGAACTGCCTGCATATACAAGGCTAAGTTGAAAATTATAAAAACTTGCACGCAGGATTCTTATGCGTCTATGGAGACACTTTTCCTGCAGTGCAACTTGAGCCCTGAAGTAACCATAGGAATGGCAGTGATTTATCATCCTCCTAATGCTAAAGCTAGGTTTGGCGAGGAGATGTGCGAACTCCTAACGACTCAATCCCTGCGATATGCCCAATCTATAGTCTTGGGAGATTTCAATTGCTGGGCTGACGATGTAAATAATTCGGAAGCCCAGCAGTTGATTGCATTTGCAAACTCCATTGGCTATAGCCAAGATGTCATAGGGGCTACTCATAAAGCGGGCCACACCCTGGACTGGCTTTTCCAGTCAGGATGTATAGAGAAAGTATATCCCCCGAAAGAGATTATATGGAGTGATCACAAATTAATATTATTTGATCACAGCCATAAATTTCGCAAAAAGTTACCTCATGTTCCTAATAGGAACAGTATTCCAAAAATTTTTCGAGAAATCTCACTAAAATATATGTTAAGGCTTTTAGTAACCACTTCCTGTTGAATATTGATAAGGCATCGTTTGAGTCCACTAAAGTCGCAGCTGAGAAAATTAATTTTTTCAATACGGCTATTACAAAAGCGCTCGACTACTTAGCCCCCCTAAAGAGAAATCATTGCATTAGGCAAGCAAATAATAATCCCCTCTGGTTTACCCAGGTGACCCGAAGTTTAAAATTGAAGTGCAGAGCAGCGGAGAAAGCGTGGAGAAAAAATCCGGTGCCCGCCTCCAAGGAGGTATATACCGCAGCCCTGAGGAACTATAAACTAGGGATACAAACTGCCAAAAAGCAGTTTTTCTCTGAAAAAATTGCTAATGCTAAAAATGCAGCAGCTGAACTCTTTAGAGTTGCGAAAAATCTAGCTAATCCAGCATGTAGACAGCCGGAAGAAGAAGCTTCACCAGAGTTTTGTAATATTTTATCAAATTATTTTAATGAAAAGATAGAAATTATTAGGAATAATATCAAAGTAGTAGATATTGAGGAATATTGTCCCATCTATGAAGGTACAAGATTCTCTAGTTTTGTGGACGTCTCTACTTTAGATATTCTGAATATCCTCAAGTCTCTTAGAGCCTCGTCCTCATCATTTGATCCTTGCATTGCGCAACTAGTGAAGGACGCCGCAGAGACATTAGCCCCCTTTATTGCCGACATTGTAAATACTTCCTTCTCCACTGGAACAGTGCCGGGTATTCTGAAGCGGGCGGTGATTATTCCCCTGCTGAAGAAAGCTAACCTGGCACGCTCCGTGTTGAGCAATAATCGTCCCATTTCAACTCTACCATTTCTGGCAAAAATCATGGAACGAGCCGCAGTGTGGCAAATTCAGCCCCATCTCGAGTCCAATTCCATTCTCGATGATTTTCAATCTGGATTCCGACCAGGAAGAGGTCCTGAAACCGCCTTGACCAAAGTCCAGGATGATCTACTCTGGGCCCTGGACAGAAATGAGGCTTCGGCCTTGGTATTGCTGGATCTGTCGGCAGCATTCGATACCATCGATCATTCTAGACTGCTTGATCGATTAGGGACTGTGGCAGGCATTGATGGTATAGCATTGGCATGGATGACCTCATTTCTGCTGGACAGGGTTCAGAGAGTAAGGCTGGGACTGCACTGCTCTTCTGATAGTCCCCTGTTCTGTGGAGTCCCTCAAGGGTCGGCGTTATCGCCGCTCCTGTTCAACATCTATCTGAGGCCTCTGCTATATATCATCCGCCGCCACAACCTATCTTTTCATGTCTACGCTGACGACACCCAGTTCTACATTCCTCTGCCCAGGGATGGGGGGGCACAGATAACTCTGGCCACCTGCCTGGAGGAAATTCAAGCCTGGATGGGGGCCAATTATCTTATGCTCAATGGCTCCAAGACTGAGTGCATGGTTTTATGCAATCAGCCATGGTCGGGCGGTTTCCCTACCTGGCCGGACTCGTTTTCATCGGTCCCAGTGCCAGTCACCCAGGTCAGGGATTTGGGAATCATCTTGGACGAGAGATTGACGCTACGACCACAGGTAAACCAGGTGGTGAGTTCTTGTCACTTCCACTTGAAACTCCTGAGGTCGACTTTTCGCTTTATTGAAGAATCGCATAAGATCTCCATGGTCAATGCCATTATTGGAAGTCGATTAGATTATTGTAATGCTTTGTACCTGGGTTTACCTAATAACATCATGCACAAATTACAGCTTATTCAGAATGCCGCTGCGAGGCTACTCACGGGTGTTGGTCGTCGTGACCACATCACGCCATCGCTGAGAGCCCTGCATTGGCTACCCGTGAAGGAACGGGTTCTGTTTAAGACTGGATGCATGGTGCACAGGGCTACCCATGGCAAGGGGCCAGTGTACCTGCAGGAAAAATTCACCAAGTATGTGCCCAACCGTACCTTAAGGTCGGCTAATTTGGAAACTTTGGTGATTCCTAAATTTCGTAAGAAAAAATGCGGAGGGAGGACGAGTGCGGTCCAGGGAGCACAGTTTTGGAACTCCCTGCCTCTAAAATTAAGGCTTGAGAATGATCTTTTTAAGTTCAGGAAGCTTTTAAAAACTGAGCTTTTCAGTCTAGCCTATGGAATTACATAGGTTTTTATAGTTCTTTGATCTGCTACCATTTTAAATTTGATCTGTTCTGCTGCCTGTGTGTGTTTTTTTGGTTGTTGCTGTATTGTTGTTCTCGGCGCATTGAGGCCTACGGGTAACTGACTGCGTTTTGTACTTTTTTTGTACTTTTAAGAATTTTAATAAATAAATAAATAAATAGTCGTCAGGTCTGAGACATATGCATTCTGCACTTCAGGGCCTTCGATGACAACATCTAAATGGTTTATTGGGTGACCATTCTTTCAAAACCTGTGCTGTAAGATCATATGCGGAATCTCTGAGTAGATTTGCAGAGGAGCCAGAATATTGTTACAATGGAACCTGCGGTTTGCTAGTGTTGTCTCGCAAAACTAGCAGGATTCAAGCTTCTGCGGTGTGCAGTACCGCATTTGGCCAGAGGTCCGGGGGCACCGATGTCACTCTGAGCTCGTAATCCAAGGTTCCACTGTACTGTTATTACCTTGGGTTATATAGTCATTAAATTGCTGAATGCATAGTACCATTTACAGAAGTTCAGGGCCTTGCAATTCAATGTCTGTAAAGTGCCAACAATCTAATATCTTGATTGCATTCACCCACATTTCAGCAAAAGCTATTTCACCTACTAGCACTAGCATGTATTTGCATTTTTAGAGAAAAACCAGAGCATATGTAGTGAACTAAAATATACCAATTTCATGCAGTGTCCCAGGTTTCAGGGCTGGACTGAGGGATTGACAGAATGGGCAACGGCCTTGGGTGTTTCAGCAGGAGGTTGCAAAAGTGGCAGCACTTGCGACCTAAGCTGCTTAAGTAGTTAACAGATTATGGGGGCTCACTTTGGCCTTTTCGCCTTGGGCTGGACCAAGGGGTAGGCAGAGGGATGTGACTACCTTGGGTGCTTCAGCAGGAGGAAAGAGAGCAAATGGCAAGACCTGCAACCTTTTCTACCTAAATAATTCACAACTTATGGGAAGTACTTTGGCCTTTTCACCTAATGCCTAGTACACATGGGGCCGGTGTCTGGAGACATCGACCAGTTCAATAAAAAACAGCCTACATTTGGCCTGTATATATGTCAGCTGGTCCAACAGAAGCCGACCATTTGCCTGGCTTCTGTTGGACTAGCATGCTGGAAAACCAGCAGCCGACCAGCTCCTGTTCAGATGAATGAAGTGTTCTGGCGGGGGGCCATCTCTCTGTCGGTACACAACAGCTCAGCGAGGGAGATCGCTGTACTAACGTTGGACTATTATAGCTAGATTCACAAAGAGTTAAGCCGGCGTATCAGTAGATACACCGGCGTAACTCTGAATCTAAGCCGTCGTACATTTAAGTGTATTCTCAAATTGAGATACACTTAAAGCGGTTGTAGACCGCATAAACTTTTTTCAAACCTGCAAGGCAAAAGGCATAATCAGCTAGTATGCACCGCATACTGGCTGATTATGAAATACTTACCTTGGAACGAGCTGAAGAACACTTACCTGGTCCACGCCGAGCGAGATGTCATCTTGCTCCGGCGTGTCTTCCAGGTATCGCCGCTCCAGCGCTGTGATTGGCTGGAGCAGCGATGACGTCACTCCCGCGCGTGCGCGCGGGAGATTTAAATTCGGCAAGGTCCGTCGGCTGCCGGTCCTTTCGCCGTGGATCCCCCCTGCACATGCGCCGCTTCAATCAGCGGCGCATTGCGAGGGGAATATCTCCTAAACCGTACAGGTTTAGGAGATATTCTTTATACCTACAGGTAAGGCTTACCTGTAGGTAAAAGTGAAAAAAGTGGGTTTACAACCACTTTAAATGTAGCTAAGATACGACTGCCTGCGCCGTCATATCTTAGCTGTCTAGTTCCGCTGCCCGCTTGGGGCGTGAACGCCGATTTATGCCTAGAATGCGTAAATCAGCAAATTACGCCTATTCACGAACGTACGCTTGCCCGTCGCAGTAAAGATACGCCGTTTACGTAAGGCATTTTCAGGCGTAAAGTTAGTCGAACAAAAAGCTGGCCTAGCCAATGTTAAGTATGGACGTCGTTCCCGCGTTGAATTTTGAAAATGTTACGTCGTTTGCGTAAGTCGTCCATGAATGGGGCTGGATGTAATTTTCGTTCACGTCGAAACCAATAAGTCCTTGCGGCGTACTTTGGAGCAATGCACACTGGGATATGTCCACGGACGGCGCATCAAAACGTCAATCACATCGGGTCATGGTTTATTTACATAAAACACGCCCACCTCTTCACAATTTGAATTAGACGCGCTTACGCCGGCCCATTTACGATACGCCGCCGTAACTTAGGAGGCAAGTGCTTTGTGAATACAGCACTTGCCTCTCTGACTTACAGCGGCGTGGCGTAAATACGATACGCTATGCCGGCTAAAACATACGCCGCCTTACGTGAATCCAGCTATTAGTGTGTACCAGGCTTTAGGCTGGACAGAGGAGTGGACAGAAAAGACGGCTACCTTGGGTGCTCCAGCAGGAGGGGATGCAAAAAAAAGCAGGACTTGCAACCTTTTCTGCTTTAGTAGTTCACAGCCAATGGGAGGCGCATGTCTGCCTTTTTGACTTGGGTGCTAAAGATTCCTGTTTAGGAACTACATTGTCAGCACTGAACCCAAGATCCCGAGTGGCAAGTGCCTACTACTACTACTACATTTTGCTACCCGCAAATACCACTTTGTCCATGCGATATAGTTAAACATCTATCAATATATTACTCACATTTGTTTCTGTTATCTCTTAATATACTATACATTGTTGTTTATACTTTTTTGTTTCATAATGTAATCATAGAATATTTTCAGGATGTTTTGCTACTCTGTTCAAATATTGTTATCATTGATCTGTTGTTCTTGACTTGAAAAATAAATCAGGCTTATTTAATAAAGTATAAAGAAATGGGCAAAGTTCAGTCACCCACAGCAACCAGCTGGAAATTATATTTAATTGTTACGACTTTTCAGAAATAAATTAAAAGTGAAATCTGATTTGTTATTTTGCTTGTTCTCATTGCTCTTTAAACATCTTTATTCAGGAAAATCTTTTGTAATGTATATGGCCTGTCTGTGAATTATTTCTTGTTATAGCAAATTGAAAAATGTAATGGTGGCACAATGTGCCAACATTTCAAACTCGAGTCTAGACCAAACACTCTATTATGTTCCCATGGGACATAAAGGCTACTTTCACACTGGGGCGTCGGTGGCAAAGTGCCGCTTTACCATCGTGCCCATTGATTTCACCGCTCCTACAGCGCCTCAAAGATCTGCTTGCAGGACTTTTTTGGGCATCCTGCAAGGGCACTCAGGCTTTAACACTGGAGTAAGAGGAGAGTCTCTTTACAGGCGCTATTTTTAAGGGCTTTCACACTGGAGTGGTGTGCTGGCACTGGACGGTAAAAAAAATCCTGCTAGCCGCATCTTTGAGGCACTGTAGGAGCGGTGATCACACCGCTCCTAAAGCGTCTCTGCCCAATCAAATCAATGGGCATTGCCGCCAAAGCGACTGCAAAGCGCCTCAGCAGCAGTGCTTTGCAGGCGCTTTTAACCCTTTATTCAGCCGCTAGCGGGGGTTAAAAGCGCCCTGCTAGCGCCCGAGAAGCGCTGCAAAAACAACGGTAAAGCGTCGCTAAAATCAGCAGCATTTTACCGCCGATGGCGTGATGCCTCTGTGTGAAAGTAGCCTAAGGGCTTGTTCACACTTGACTAAATTTCAAATGCTCAACAAGCGCTCCTATAGTGTTTTATGGCATTAGTATCCTTTCACACTGAGGTGCTTTTTAGGTGCTTTCACGCAAAAAAAAAGCGCCTGATTAGGTCACAAAAACCTATTTCCATTTAAAACAATAAATGCTTTCACACTGGGGCAGTGCGCTGGCAGGGCGGTGAAAAATTGCCCCTCTCAGTTGAAATGAATGGAAAGCTCTTCAAGAGCGCTCAGTGTTTTGCTGGCAGTTTAGAAGTGCCTTAGTGTGAAAGGGGTCTTAGGACGCGTTAAAACTGCTCCACAAAAGCCTATTCCATTAAGCCCCTTTCACACTGAGGTGCTTTACAGGCACTTTCACGCTAAAAAAAAGCGCCTGAAAAGTTTACAAAAACCTATTTCTATTAAAATCAATGAATGCTTTCACACTGGGGCAGTGCACTAGCAGGGTGGTGAAAGAATGCCCTTCTCCATTGAAATTAATGGAAAGCTCTTCAAAAGCACCTGAAAAGCACTTCAAAAGTGCTCAGTGTTTTACTGGCAGTTTAGAAGCGCCTCAGTGTGAAAGGGGCCTAAATGAACTAATCTTAACGCCCTGCAACTGCCCCACAACTGCCTGCCAGAGCATTTGCGAGGCATTACCACAGACTTGAATGGGAGGGATTGAAAGGCTTTAAGCGCCTCCTGATTCGACATGAGGCTTCAATTTTGACGCGACGCAACGCTAACGCCTAGTGTGAACAGCACTATATGCTGTCTAGTAGACATGTGCACACTGAAATATTTTGTTTCGGATTTTCGTTTTCGTCTGAAAAATTTATTTATTTTGTTACTCCCGAAATTTGTTTTTATTTATTTTGTTTTTCGTTGGAAATTGCATTCGTCCAAAAATCCGAACGAATTAGGGTTGAATCTGTCATTAAAGGCTTATGGTGTCTGACTGTCTGTCGAATGTTCATAGAAGATTCGACGGAGCAGCGAAACAGTACGATGCTTCAATCATACTTTTCCGGTCGAATGTTCCGCCTACAAGCTATAGTAGAATTCTAATGTTGTATGACTAGTAATAATTATATTTATTAATTAATATTACTACTCAACCAACAATAGAATTTTTCTATAGCTTATGGGCAGAGCATTTGACCGGAAATGTATGATTGCGGCGTCGTACAGTTTAGCTGCTTCGTCGAATCTTCTTACAACTATCAACAGACACACTGGGCCAGATCCACAAAAACCTGACGTAACTTAAAAAATCCAATTTAAGTTACACTGGCTTAAAGTTTCTACCTAAGTGCCCGATCCACAAAGCACTTATCTAGAAAATTCAGGCTGTGTAACTAAAATTCCGCCGGCGCAAGGCGTTCCTATTCAAATGGGGCGAGTCCCATTTAAATGAGGCGCGCTCCCGCGCCGGCCGTACTGCGCATGCGCGTCGGCCGTACTGCGCATGCGCGAAGTTACGTTACGCCGAGTTTTGAGGATCGCGACGGCTTAAAGTTGCGTCGGGGAAAAAAAAAATGACAGCGGCATGCATTCCTGAGGGAGAACTCCATGCCAATTTTCAAAGAAAAAATCGGCATGGGTTCCCCCCCCAGGAGCATACCAGGTCCTTAGGTCTGGCATGGGTTGTAAGGAGACCCCCCCACGCCGAAAAATTGACGTAGGGGGTCCCCCTACAATCCATACCAGACCCGTATCCAAAGCACGGTACCCGGCCGGCCAGGAAGGGAGTGGGGACGAGCGAGCGCCCCCCCCCCCCTCCTGAGCCGTGCCAGGCCGCGTGCCCTCAACATGGGGGGGTTGGGTGCTCTGGGGCAGGGGGGCGCACTGCGGGCCCCCCCACCCCAGAGCACCCTGTCCCCATGTTGATGAGGACAGGACCTCTTCCCGACAACCCTTGCCATTGGTTGTCGGGGTCTGCGGGCGGAGGCTTATCGGAATCTGGGAGTCCCCTTTAATAAGGGGGCCCCCAGATACCGGCCCCCCACCCTAAGTGAATGGATATGGGGTACATCGTACCCCTATCCATTCACCTGGAGGCAAAAAGTAAAAGTTAATAAACACACAACACAAGGCTTTTTAAAATAGTTTATTATTCTGCTCCGGACGCCCCCCCTGTCTTCGTTATTAGCTCAATTACCAGGGGGGGCTTCTTCTTCCGCTCTCCGGGGGTCTTCCACTCTCCGGGGGTCTTCTCCGCTCTCCGGGGGTCTTCCGCTCTCCGGGGGGGCTTCTCCGCTCTCCGGGGGTCTTCCGCTCTCCGGGGGGGCTTCTCCGGACTCCGGGGGGGCTTCTCCGGACTCCGGGGGGCTTCTTCCATCTTCTCCCCTCTTCCGCTCTTGACTCGGCGAACCCCGGTTCTTCTGCAGCTCTCCGGTGCCTTCTTCTTCAGCGCTGGCTGCCTGCTATGTTTGTGTGTTAGCTCGATTTCAAACAGGCAGCCGGCGCGGTCTTCTGTGGCGTCAGGGTCTTCTGGTCTTCTCCCCTCTTCCGATGTTGCCTCGTCGCCTGTTGTCGCTGTAATGATGGAAGCGCGCCTTGCATCACATTTATATAGGCATCACCGTCCCATCATGCTCCGGTAGGTACCCACGTGGTGGGTGCACGTGGGTAGGCACCCACCACGTGGGTACCTGCCGGAGCATGATGGGACGGTGATGCCTATATAAATGTGATGCAAGGCGCGCTTCCATCATTACAGCGACAACAGGCGACGAGGCAACATCGGAAGAAAGGAAGAGAAGACCCTGACGCCACAGAAGACCGCGCCGGCTGCCTGTTTGAAATCGAGCTAACACACAAACATAGCAGGCAGCCAGCGCTGAAGAAGAAGGCACCGGAGAGCTGCAGAAGAACCGGGGTTCGCCGAGTCAAGAGCGGAAGAGGGGAGAAGATGGAAGAAGCCCCCCGGAGTCCGGAGAAGCCCCCCCGGAGTCCGGAGAAGCACCCCCGGAGAGTGGAAGAAGACCCCCGGAGAGCGGAAGAAGAAGCCCCCCCTGGTAATTGAGCTAATAACGAAGACAGGGGGGGCATCCGGAGCAGAATAATAAACTATTTTAAAAAGCCTTGTGTTGTGTGTTTATTAACTTTTACTTTTTGCCTCCAGGTGAATGGATAGGGGTACGATGTACCCCATATCCATTCACTTAGGGTGGGGGGCCGGTATCTGGGGGCCCCCTTATTAAAGGGGACTCCCAGATTCCGATAAGCCTCCGCCCGCAGACCCCGACAACCAATGGCAAGGGTTGTCGGGAAGAGGTCCTGTCCTCATCAACATGGGGACAGGGTGCTCTGGGGTGGGGGGGCCCGCAGTGCGCCCCCCTGCCCCAGAGCACCCAACCCCCCCATGTTGAGGGCACGCGGCCTGGCACGGCTCAGGAGGGGGGGGGGGGCGCTCGCTCGTCCCCACTCCCTTCCTGGCCGGCCGGGTAGCGTGCTTTGGATACGGGTCTGGTATGGATTGTAGGGGGACCCCCTACGTCAAATTTTCGGCGTAGGGGGGGTCCCCTTACAACCCATACCAGACCTAAGGGCCTGGTATGCTCCTGGGGGGGAACCCATGCCGGTTTTGTTTTTTACAAATTGACGTGGAGTTCTCCCTCGGGAAAGCATACCAAATGCCGTCGCTGCAATGGGCCTTTACAAGGTGTGACTAACTTTACACTTTGTAAAACGAGCCCTAATTTTACACTTGCAAAATAACACTTACGGCGCAAAAAAGAAGCTAGAAAGCTTTGTGGATCGCCTTAAGTGCTAATTTGCATACTAGCAACGGCATTTCGACTCGAAATGCCCCCAGCGGCGGATGCGGTACTGCATCCTAAAATTAGGCAGTGTAAATCAATTACACATGCCGGATCTTCTGTGTAACTTTGGAAAAAGCCTTTTGAGGATCGTTTCCAAAGTTACACACAGACTGAACAGCACTTAAGTCGGAGTATCTCTTTTGAGGATCTGGCCCCATAAGCCTTTAATGACAGATTCAAAAATTTTCGATACTTTATCGAAACTTCGTTGTTCATGTTGAAATGTCAAGTTAAAGCGGGAGTTCACCCATTTCTAAAAAAAAAATTTTTCTTCCCCTAGATTCCTGCTCGTTCGGTCTAGGGGAATCGGCTATTTGTATTAAAATATGATCAGTACTTACCCGTTTTCGAGCTGCATTTTCTTCCGTCGCTTCCGGGTATGGGTCTTCGGGAGTGGGCGTTCCTTCTTGATTGACATTCTTCCGAGAGGCTTCCGACGGTCGCATCCATCGTGTCACTCGTAGCCGAAAGAAGCCGAACGTCGGTGCGGCTCTATACTGCGCCTGCGCACCGACGTTCGGCTTCTTTCGGAAAATCGTGACGCGATGGATGCGACCGTCGGAAGCCTCTCGGAAGACTGTCACTCAAGAAGGAACGCCCATTCCCGAAGCCCATACCCGGAAGCGACGGAAGAAGATGCAGCTCGAAAACGGGTAAGTACTGCACATATTTTAATACAAATAGCCGATTCCCCTAGAGAAAACGAGCAGGAAGCTAAGGGGAAAAAGTGCCCTCTAAGGGTGAACCCCCGCTTTAATTCTAGCTATTTTACTTCTCCTCCTCGGTTACAATCAGCCAATAACATTCATCATCATCATTATTTTTATTTTACTTCCCCCACCCAATTCCAGCAGCGATCTTTTCTCTCTATAATGTTGGACTAATAGGGCCAGATCCACAGACAGACAGACAGACAGAGTACGCCGGCGTATCTAGTGATACGCCGGCGTACTTTCAAATTACCCGCGTCGTATCTTTGGTTTGAATCCTCAAACCAAGATACAACGGCATCTGGGTTAGATCCGACAGGTATACGTCCTCGTACGCCTTTCGGATCTAAGATGCAATACTTTGGCGTCCGCTGGGTGGCGTTCACGTCGTTTTTCGCGTCGGGTATGCAAATTAGCTATTTCCGATGATCCACGAACATATGCGCGGCCGTCGTATTCTCTTACGTCGTCTCTAGTCGGCTTTTTCCGGCGTATCGTTAAAGCTGGTATTTTGCGGCGTATAGATAGACTTGCCATGTTAAGTATGGCCGTCGTTCCCGCGTCGAAATTAGATTTTTTTTTTTGCGTAAGTCGTCCGTGAATCGGAGTTAAAGAAATGACGTTGTTGCGACGTCATTTAGCGCAATGCATGGCGGAAAATTTAGAAACGGAGCATGCGCAGTTCATTCGGCTTCATTCACGCCCCCTAATCGCCGTTTTGAATTCCGCCGCCAGAGATACACTACACCGCCGTAACTTACGGCGCAAATTCTTCGATTTAAAGCCAGGTAAGATACGGCGGCGTAGTGTATCTCTGATACGCTGCGCCGATCTATTTGTATGTGGATCTTGCCCATAGTTAAGGTTAGGCATATTCGACCAACGAAAACGAAAATAAAGCATTTGTTTATGTCGGATCTTTGGTTTTCATATTCTGTGCGTTCATTTTCGTTTGTTAAAAAGATAACGAAAATACCTGAGATTCGGACAAAAATGCATTCGGACGAAAACAAATGCACAGGTCTGTCTAGTGTATCTTGTGCGTAGGCATTTGAGGGACCTTTTTAATGCCTCTTAAACGCCTGCTTGTAATGCCAGTGTGATCAAAAGTAGATAAAAGACAAAAGTAGAAAAAAAGTAGAAGCAAAAAAAAAAAAAAAAGTAGAAAAAAAAAAGACAAAAGTAGTAAAACAAGAGTAGGTATCATAGACCAACTAGCCTACGGTCATAATTTGCTGGCCTAATTGTGACCCAGGGTTCCCAAACCCAGTGGAATTTGGAAATTTTGTCTGTCAGTCTCGCTGTTAGCTTTTTCAGTGATAAAAGTCACGTGAAGTCTATTTTTAACTGCCGTTAATGTGAGGGAGTCATTTAGCCTAGCATGAACTATGGATTGTTTGGTAGCCGTGAGGACATACAGTAGGTCATCAGTTTAAAAGGGTTGTAAAGGTTTGTTTTTTATTTTCTAAATAGGTTCCTTTAAAGGGGTTGTAAAGACAAAAATATTTTCCTCTTAAATTAAAGTCTGACAGTAGCTGATAAAGTAAAAAGTAATTTAGTGTTCCTTTAAGTTAGTGCATTGTTGTTTCACTTACCTTTTCCTTCGATTTCCCTTCTAAATGTTTTTTTTCTTTGTCTGAATTTCTCACTTCCTGTTTCTCCTCAGTAAACTTCACACAATCATCCGAGCAGTGTTTAGTCAGCCAGAACAGCATACTGAACAGCTTACTGAGGAGGAACAGGAAGTGAGAAATTCTGACAAAGGAAACAAAGAAAACAAATATTTAGAAGGGAAATCGAAGGTTACTTTTTACTTTATCAGCTACTGTCAGACTTTAATTTAAGAGGAAAATATTTTTGTCTTTACAACACAGTTTTTGACAATTCCTTTATTAAAAAAAACAAACAATGTCCCCTGATGTAGATTTATCAATGATCACGTCGCCTGCTGCCCCGCTGGACAAAGAGAGAGAAAAAAAAGTTCTCCCCGTGACGAAGCCAACTGCCTGCTCCTCCTTCTGACAGTTCTTAAACAGGTAAGGGGCCACCCCGCGACATCACCTGGTGGCACCACCCCCTGTGACATAATCAACCGGTGCATGCTGGGCTGCTGAAGTCTATTACATGCAAATCGCAATCTGCTGCGGGAAAAAAATTCCCAGACCCTTTCCAAAAAACACAGTACCGCAAAACGCACAGATGTGAACTACATCCATGGGAAACCATGTTAAATGGACTGTAGTGCGTTTGTGCAAAAAGCACCAAAAAGCACATAGGTGTGAATGTAGGGTAAAACTCAACTTCAGCCCAAAAATATTCTATTTTGTTTTGGATAGAGTAGGGAAGGGCTGGAGCCTCTGTCAGTGTTCTGCTGTCAATATTACAGAAGGTAAATTTCCCTTTGTTTCCTGACCTGGCATAACTCTACACTTGCCCTTGTAGGGTGGTAAAAACACATAGGCCCGGATTCACATACATCGGCGCATATTTATGCCGCCGTAGCGTATCTCTTTTCCGCAGCGCACAGAGGCAAGCACTGGATTCACAAAGCACTCGCTCCCACTCGCCGTTAAAGATACGCTGGGTTTCCTCGGCGTAAGCCAGCATATGTGTAAGTGGGCGTGAGCCATGCTAATGAGGCGTGACCCCATGCAAATGATGGGCCAAGCGTCATAGAAGTACTGAAAATGAATGACGCATGCGCCATCCCGTGGCCACATCCCAGTGCGCATGCTCAGAATCACGTCGAAACAACTGCCTAAGATACGTCGAATCACTGCCTACGACGTGAACGTAACCTACGCCTAGTCATATTCACGTATAACGTAAACGACAAAAGATACGACGGCTTGTGTTCCCTGGTCCATACCTTTGCATGAGTTGCGCCTCCTAACTTTACGCCTGACGTACGACTTACGGAAACCGCGTATATTATGCGCCGGGCGCAACTACGTTCGTGAATTGGCGTATCTCCCTCATTTGCATATGTGCATAGAAAATCAATGGGAGCTGCAAATGCGCCCAGCGTAAATATGCGCCCACGATACGACGGCGTAGGAAAGTTACATCGGTCGGATGAAGCCTATTTTCAGGCGTATCTCAGTTTATGGGAACGGCGCATAGATACGACGGCGCATACTTACACTTACGCGGCGTATCTAGAGATACGTTGGCGTAAGTGCTTTGTGAATCCGGGCCATAGGTGAGCCGTGTATTTTACCACCCATAACTGCTCTCCATTACGCTGGAAGGGCAGCAGACATAGTATCAAACGGATCCCTCCGTGAACAGGGCCTCAAAAGTATAATTTTCCTTCGGATATGCACAAGTAGTGAGGCAAGACGTGGATAATTGTACATTTCGTCTGTTGACATGAAATTCGGTCTTCACGGCTCCAAGCATGGACCACTTAACGCTTTCCAGGCAGGCAAGGTGTGATCTATATATAACTGCACTTTATTCACATTCCGGCCCTGTATCTCCAAGACAATGAAACAGGTTGGGACTTTGGAAAGTTTTTTATTTATAGAGCAGTAAGGGTGAGGGGAATAATTCCAGAACACTCCACAGATCCTTTCAGCCTTTACAGCTGCTTGGAGACCCTGGTGCTCATATGTGATCGCAAACATTCTCGGCTTTCGGTAATTGGGTTTTAAGTGTCTCACAAAGCCACAAAAGTGTACAAGGATCCATTGTCTCCTGACCATCAGCAATGATAAGCATAGCATTAGAGGTTTAGGAGGGATGCAATGGTTCCTTATACATGCAGCATGGTGACCTACTTTGCTCTCAGCCTTGTGCCTTTGTCTCCTCAGTGATATGAAAATGTTACACACAACAGACAAGAGATGGTGTCACTTTGCAGTAAATTCAGCTGTCAAAAGACGTTCCATCTGAGGCTGCTGTCTTGGGCACAAGCCTATGGGGTTCAGGTCCTGAATGGAGTATATTTTGCTTGTTTTTGTGCATCTGAGAAGAATAACTTCACTCACTTTCTGTATTTCATTTGCACAACATGAAGCCAGCAAGATAAAATATGTAAATCAGATCAATAAAATCTTATCAAACCTTTAACATGTCAATGTAACTTTAAGGCCTTATTTTCACGGGCGACGGTAAAAATAGACAAAAAGAAAAAAGCTGAATAAATTGACCTGTGAAGCACTATCTAAACCAGGGGTGGCCAACCAGTGGCCCGCGGAGCCCTCTGATGTGGCCCGCGACCTCCTGCTCTGGACTGGTGGGTTGGCAAGCCCAGATCGCAGGTTGCCGACCCGCCATACCGCAGCATCAGTGTTGTGAATGAAGCTGGTGGTAGAGGAAGAACGCAGCTGCGGAGCAGAGCCCCATAAGCTGATGCGTGCTCTACAGCGCCAGCTTTTGCCACAAGCGAAGTCTATGGCAAAGTTCAGCTAACCCGTAGGATAGACACAGGTGAACTACGCTTCACCCGCGGTGTGGGTAAACCGCAGCACTTCAGTGTGAAAGCAGTCTTACACCCTTTTCACACGATCAGCCCGACCAAATGGGACCCTCAATTCACCTCTATAGAGCGACAGATATCAGTTTACGCCGCCTACCTCCAATCCAAACAGAAGGGAATTTGTCCCCTTCCATCTGGGTGCATCAGAGGGCCTATAGAGTAGCCATGACCTGTCATCCGCCCGCTCCGCTCATTGTGGCCCGCGACT
Organism: Rana temporaria; assembly: GCF_905171775.1. Taxonomy (NCBI): domain Eukaryota; kingdom Metazoa; phylum Chordata; class Amphibia; order Anura; family Ranidae; genus Rana; species Rana temporaria. The sequence continues at coordinate 42,699,096 of NC_053495.1, forward strand.
GGTTACCAAGTTGCTTAAGGCCCCTTTCAGACTGGGGCGGGAGCTGTGGTGGTGGTATAACGCTGCTAAAAATAGCGGTGCTATACCGCCGGAATTGCCGCAGGTATCAGCCGCTAGCGGTGCGGTATTAACCCCCGCTAGCGGCCGATAAAGAGTTAATACCGCCCGCAATGTGCCTCTATAGAGGCGCATTGCGGGCGGTATTGCCGCGGTTTCCCATTGTTTTCAATGGGAAGGAGCGGTGAAGGAGCGGTATACATGCTGCTCCTCTCACCGCTCCAAAGATGCTGCTGACAGGAGATTTTTTTGTCTCCCGCCAGCGCATCGCCTCAGTGTGAAAGCCCTCGGGCTTTCACATTGAGTCTGCAGTGAAGGAGTTTTTCAGGCGCGATAGCAGCGCTATTTTTAGCGCTGTACCGCCTGAAAAACTCCTCAATGTGAAAGGGGCCTAAGTCTTACGCCCTTTTCACACGATCAGCCCGACCAAATGGGACCCTCAATTCACCTCTATAGAGCGACAGATGTCAGTTTACGCCGCCTACCTCCAATCCAAACAGAAGGGAATTTGTCCCCTTCCATCTGGGTGCATCAGAGGGCCTATAGAGTAGCCATGACCTGTCATCCGCCCGCTCCGCTCATTGTGGCCCACGACTGGTTACCAAGTTGCTTAAGTGGCCCTCGCTCTTCAAAAGGTTGGGCACCCCTGATCTAAACCAAGTGCTAGCAGCTACACCTTGAAAACATTTTTTGAATGAAATCCAGTAAAGTAATGTAGCTTGTAGTTGTAGGTAACCTCAATAATGGTGTCACAAAGTTGTTATGGATAAAGCAAAAATTAAAGTGAACCAAATATGCCAATACAATGAATAATAAAAAATTAGACGAATGCCATAAAGGAATCCATGTAAAGACAAATATAAAAAGGGCCTCAGTTGTTATAAATACAAAAGTGATGATGACGACTATTAAGTCCTTAGGTCGGTGAAAACCAGAAGTGGTAGTTTGTGAGAAAATATATCTAAAACTCATCCACGGTGACGTATGGTCCAAACACCCCAAAGGAAGTGAAAACAGGAAAGTGCCTCCACCTTAAGCACGCACTGCCGCTTACCAGATAGATATGATCCCTTATTACAGGGTATCAGGGAGCGCCTATGGCTTATAACCCAGCTTGGGGTCTGAGTGCCTTGCAACGAACCTCTCAGCCTCTGCAGTGATTATCCTCATACGAATATACATCAATGGGTCCCCATAAAAAAACAAAAGGCTTGCATAGTATAAAACCTTTTTAAATGTAATAAGTTTAAAAGACAAATGGACACTTACGATAAAGTAGAAAAAAACAGCATTAAGAAAATTCTAGCCGGCCGACTCTCAATAGCAGCCGGGACTTGCGTAAACTTGTGTAAACGTGGTGACGTCAGCACGCCGCTTCTACCTACCCGTTTCGTCACTCAAAGGACGTCGTCTTGGGGCACGACGGTAAATATAGGCAGCAACCTAAAGTGGATCTTCCCCATTCCATTGACTTGGCTCCTCTGCATCCCACCATTGCACAGTGTGTGTATGTATGTATATATATATATATATATATATATATATATATATATATTTATTTATTTTTTCTCAGAAAATAGGTACAGGAACTCAACCACGACACCCCCAAAACCAACCTCCCCCACACACCCTCCAAACCACATCAAATAATGGGTGTGGTCAAATTTCACTAACTGTGCAAGGGTCTTAAAGAGGCATTAAATACCAGGAGTGCATTAATTTCAGAGTGCAGAGTTCCAGGGGTGCGCTACACACAGTGCAAAGTTCAGGGGTGCACTACACACAGAGTGCAGAGTTCCGCATGTGCTTACCTCTGCATCCCCCATCCGCAATGCACATCTCACTTTCACCCCTCTTCAGCTCTGACCTCTGCATGCAACCCCCCTTCCAGGAACTGCCCCCATCTTCTCTCTCCCTCCTCGAAAACTCCACTATTTTCCACATGTCTTACTTGTGTTGCTGTATTAAACTGAAGCACCCTGTTGGAGATGATACAGTGGGGTAGTTGGGATCTTCTTTTCACCTGCATCTTCCTTGTCCACTCAGCAGATCATATCTGTGGGAGCCATTGATAGACCAGCTGTCCCTTGTAAACACAGAAGCCAGACTTTAATGTTTACAAGTAATAGTGGTGAGCAGGGAGCAGAGGGCCTGAGCCAGAGGTGGTGGAACTGAGTTCCAGCTGAAAAAAAAGCCCTGTATAATATATATATATATATATATATATATATATATATATATATATATATATATATATATATATATATATATATATATATATATATATATATATACACACACACACACACATGTATATATTTTTTATTATTAAGTTTCTGCCCATTCCCTCATTCTTTATCATTCGCCTAGGCCAGTGGTCTCCAAACTGCAGCCCAGGGACCAGATTGTTATTATTATTACTATACAGGACTTATATACGTCAAAAGTTTGTGCTGCGCTTTACAACATGAGGGTAGACAGTACAGTTACAATACAAATCAATACAGGAGGGATCGGAGGGCCTTGCTCTTTAGAGCTTACAATCTAGAAGATGCAGCCCTTTGCTTGCTTTTATGAAGGGAACAATTCCTCCCAGTGACACCAATGATGGTGCACAGTTCCTCACAATAACATCAACAATGGGGCCCAAAGACACCAATGATAGGGCATAATTCCTCCCAATGACACCAATGATGGGGTACAATTCCTCCCACTGACACCACTGATGGGGGATTGTTTACTCCCATTGATGCTGGGACATTTTGTACTCCCGATGGCCACAGTCCAGCCCACCTAAAGTCTGAAGGACAGCAAACCGCCCCATAGTTTAGGAAGTTTGGAGACCCCTTGCCTAGGACAATTACGGCAGTGCCCCTGGCACGTCCTGGGATAGGTGACCTGATCATCCCACAAGGCACCAGAAGCCCTGCACGTCACCCCATTCACTAACAGAGGAGGAGGTCAGGCCAAGCAGCGTTGCATTGGTAGGCTGGGCCAGAACCCAGAAGAGCTGGCGCAGCCTCCCGATGACGTCACAGATGAATATGGTGGCGCAGGACTCTGCGGCAGCTGCAGAGAAGAGGATCCCAGCAGGACAACACTGGATCCTCTGTGTGGGTATCTGAAGAGTGGCACGGTCAGCATCAGGTAAGCGGGGAGCACAAAAAAAAAAATGTTAGTACGCAATGTCATGGTTGCTGCAAACAAATTACACCACAGGTCTCATGCAGCCAGTACTGCCATCAAACACAACCTATTCAAGTTCCACGTCACAACCATGTTTATAGCCTTGCAGTCACTCCTGCATGGCTGTCAAATGTATGAAGATAACAAATCTTCAGCCTTTTCAACCACTTTAAAATGCCACCCCTGGATGCAAGCTGTCTGTGTCCAGTCCAGGGTCAGTAAGAGGCTTTGTTCACATGTAATGGCTTAGATGAGTGATTACTTGTGAACAGTGGCAGCGTCGGCCATTGCTTGATGCTGGCCAGGCCTTTCTCACACTCTGTGTGCGTGCAGCGTTTAGCTCCGCCACCAAGTATCTACTATCTACCAGTTCTCACCAGCGGCCATCCCTGGCTGTCCATGTGAATTTAGCCTTAAAGTGTTACTAAACCCAGGACCCTGCATTCACTATAACTGCTCTCCCGCAGTACACAGAACATGAAAACGCAATTATTATAGTAAATATAAACTGCTAAATACTTTTTCGGTCTGGTTAAAACTTGTAAAAGGGGTTTTCATTCTCCCCTGATTGTTCTATGAGACTGGAGGACCCCTGGCCCTCTGTCTGGACAGTGCTGATTGGCCCTGTGCTGAAAGAGGAGGGATGATCACATGCACCCTCCCAAGAAAAAAAAGAAAAGTCTCTAGCAATACACACCAAACTGAGCATGTGCAGAGTGCCCCCAAAGCTCTGTTCTATCAGGAGATGGATTGAGTACTGTGGAGGAAGGGGTGGATCAGAGAAGCCAGGATCAAACAGCCTTTTTACACAATGTGGAGGATTAACCCCTTAGGTTCCACAGTGAGTATAACCAGCATGCTTTACTGCATATACAGACTGATTTTACTGTTGTGGGTTTAGTAACACTTTAAGCCCCAATTGCAGTAAAATGTCAGGGGAGAAGCTCAGGCAGGTTAATGTGAAAAAATGTGAAGATACCGCGCTGTCTAAGTGGATATTGGATATATAAATGCAAGCAGCTTAAAATGTGAGATACCCACAAACAAACTAGTACAATGGAAAAATAGCTGTGCAACTAATGTGAATACTATAGTAGTGTTAATACAAAGTAAAATAACATTTAAATAGAACAAATCTTTCGCCCATACATGAAATATTACATTACTGGTGAGAAATAATAAATCAAACGTGTGAGAGTCTATTGTTCAAACAACAAAATATGCATCTGATGGTAATTTGATAGTAGAAAAAATCCTTTTCCCATTCAAGCAGATAGTGACATTAAAAAATGCAAGAACCTCAGAAAAGTGCATGAATAGACAGGACACCTCCACCTCTCAATCACACTGTCCCTTACCAGAAGGGAAGATCCCAACTAGAGATCTTCTGACAGCAGATGGCTTACTCCCCAGCCAGGGGGTTGCGTGGCAGGATATCCAAGAGCCAAAACTTCTACCACAGTGGACCGGTAATCAGTGTTGATTGAAACCATGGAGAAGAAAAAGGCTACATAGTGTGAACCCATATAACAATTTATTAAAAAGAGTAAAATCACACTTACAAGAATGTAGATAAAATTTGCTTGTGAAATTATAGCCGGCCGGCTAGCACAACCCGTTCACTCCGGGACACAGTATGCGGTTTCTAGACGTCAGCACGCCGCCACCCTACGCCGTTTCGTCTCATAAGACTTTGTCCTACTATCAAATTACCATCAGATGCATATTCTGTTGTTTGAACAATAGACTCTCACATGTTTGATTTATTATTTCTCACCAGTAATGTAATATTTCATGTATGGGCGAAAGATTTGTTCTATTTAAATGTTATTTTACTTTGTATTAACACTACTATAGTATTCACATTAGTTGCACAGCTATTTTTCCATTGTACTAGGTTAATGTGAAAACATTCTGTCAATTACTTTTATTGCAGATGTTATCTGAGTAGAGCATTTGTAGTTTTTTTGAACAGTAAAGATTTATTTAACTTTATTTTTGACATGACAGTGTCTCCTAATTCTAGAATCTGAATATTTAGCCCATGACGGATGAATGGAGTGGCAGGGTAAAGAAAGAAAATTAAATGTGAGCAACAGAGGTGCATAATATTTCCTTTAATGGGCAAAGTACAGGGCCTGGTCTGGTTGTCTGGTAGGGGTGTGTAGATCACAAGACGTCCTGAACAGAATTACAGATCCTTTGGCAGGTAAGGCAGATCACATACATGAATTTCAACTGTGTATTTCCTGTTTTCTTGGAGTTCAGCTTAATAAACCTTCCTAATTATCTTGGAGAATTTACAGTGAAAACCAATAGTTTCTGGATCAGAAGGATGCCCGGGGGAATCGCTTAAAGAGTAAAATAAGTAAAATTTCAGATGTACATCATTTAAACCATTTTTAATGAGCTCCCGGGAGTTTTAACACTCTTTTTTAACCATTTGTGTATCGAATTTAAGCTGTGCCAGTTCTGCCACTTGATCACATAATCAGTTATCTTTGAAAGAACTGATGAAAGAATCATTAAATGGTGAACATCTCCTATCTCCTTCTGGCTGGCAGTCTATCTCCTGTCTGCCTGCTAATTGGCAACACACATAGGATTATGTATCACAGAACAACATATGGCCGTGCACAGCGTATAGCTGTCTATAGACGTGATCAACACAGAAATAAAAAAAACTTCCCTAAACACTGTTTGCAACTAAACAAACACAATGTTATTTCAGCAAAAACAACCACCACTTAGTCTTGACCTCAATCAGATAGAACAGCGTTGGGATGAATTAGAGCAGGGGTCTCCAAACTTTTCAAACAAAGGGCCAGTTTATTGTCTTTTAGACTTAAGAAGGGCCGGATTGTGACCAGCAAGGGCAATAAATGTCATGGGCCCAGCATCAGTGAAAATAAATATGGCCCTAGGGTTGTTGGTCAATGGGAGGAGGAGTAGTATGCCATCATTGGTAATGGTGGCAGATATAGTGCCCCATTGTTGGTGTCAGTGAGAGGAATATTGCCTCATATCAGTGGGAGGAATAGTGCCGCATAAAGGCTAGAAAAGGGCCACATCTGGTCCTCAGGCCGCAGTTTGGAGACCCCTGAATTAGAGCAGAGACTGCAAGCCAAGCTTTCTCATCCCACATCACTGCCTAACCTCACAAATGTGCTTCTGGAAGAACGGTCAAACATTCCTATAGACACACTCCTAAACCTTGTGGACAACCTTCCCAGAAGAGTTGAAGCTGTTATAGCTGTAAAGGGTGGGCCAACTCCATATTGAACCCTACGGACTTAGACTGGGGTGCCATTAAAGTTCATGTGCGTGTAAAGGCATGGGATCCCAATACTTTTGGCAATATAGTGTATTTGTAGAAAAAAAAAAAAACATTATACACACACAACAAATGAAACACATAAGATGAATTGCTCAAAGATAAAAAATGCCTCTTAGCTAAAATATATGTACTGAAATTTGCCTGATATCAGTCACCAAAGCATGTGTAAAAATGACCCCCAGTCTCACACTGCTCAGCTCCAACTCATCTGCCTCAAGGCTGTATTTTTATCTTTTTTTTTTTTTAATCTGCTTTTCTTTTGTTAATTGAAAACTGTTGTGAGAACAGTTGCAACGGATCTTAGATACTGTGTATGCACAGGACAAATGAGGTTCAATATAGATATACAGTATGTAAAGTTATTCACTTTGGGACCAAAAACACGTTTGCAATATACAGTCTGGGATTGAGTAAGTTTAAGGCCTCATGCACACTGGACGTTAAAATAAAAACAAATAAAAAACGCCAGTAGACTTCAGACACTTGCATATCTGCAGAATTCAAAGTTGAAAATGTCTTAGATCTGATCTGATGTAACATACAGAGGTGGTTTTTCTTCTTTAGCTGAATAATTGTCCTGGCAACTACTAACTTCAAGGGGTTGTAAAGGGTAAAAAAAAAAAATCCCAAAATAGCTTCCTTTACCCTAGTGCAGTCCGATTTTGCTTTTAAATGTCCTTATTTCTTCTGAGAAATCCTCACTTCCTGTTCTTCTGTCTGTAACTCCACACAGTAATGCAAGGCTTTCTCCCTGGTGTGGAGTGTCGTGCTCACCCCTACCCCCCTCAAGGGAGGGGGCGAGCACGACACTCCACACCAGGGAGAAAGCCTTGCATTACTGTGTGGAGTTAGGCCTCGTACACACGATAGGTTAAACAGAGGACAACGATCTGATGGACCGTTTTCATCGGTCAAAACCGATCGTGTGTGGGCCCCATAGGTTATTTAACCATTGGTTAAAAAAAAGCCAACTTGCTTTAAATTTAACCGATGGATTCCTAACCGATAGGTCAAAACCGATCGGTAGTAGGCACAACCATCGGTTAAAAATCCACGCATGCTCAGAATCAAGTCGACGCATGCTTGGAAGCATTGAACTTCGTTTTTTCAGCACATTGTGTTTTACGTCACCGCGTTCTGACACAATCGTTTTTTTAACCGATGGTGTGTAGGCGCGACGGACCATCAGTCAGCTTCATCGGTTAACCGATGAAAGCGGTCTATCAGACCGTTTCTCATCGGATGGACTGATCGTGTGTACGCGGCTTAACAGACAGACGAACAGGAAGTGAGGATTTCTCAGAAGAAATAAGGACATTTAAAGGCAAAATCGAAGGATGAGGTAAGAGAAGGAGGACTGCACTAAGGTAAAGGAAGCTATTTAGGAAAAAAAAAATTTACCTTTACAACCCCTTTCAGATGACAAAAGAGAAAAAGTTGAGTGTTGTTAAGTTTGGAGACTAATGCCTAGTGTACACAATCAGAAAATTGGACGAAAAATACAGTTTTTGAACCGATCGTACGATAATCTGATCATTGGTACATACTGTAGCTTTCGAGAGCCAGATGATAACAGTTTATCCAAAATTACCCAAAGGGAAAAACAGGAAAAATTTTCTGTTACGATACCAGATTGTGCAATTTTCGTTTAATCAGTACAGTACTGTATTTGTCCATAAAAAAAACAGAAAAGGAAGATCGCGCATGCTTGGAAACAAAAGAATACTATACAATACAACACATTACATCACTGCCAAAGTTGTATTCTGTCGTACGAGAATTTCCGTAAGTTTAGTAACCTCTCAATATGAGACCAGCATGCAAAAAAAAAAAAAAAAAAAAACGTTAGGCCATTCATTTGGACATTGTCTTCTGATCCACCTGTTTGGAGAAGTTTGATTTAAAATGTTCCTACAGGTATAGTAAAGTTTGGTGGGGCTTTTGACTCATAAGGTATGGAAATGTGTAATGTAATATGTTGCAAAAAAAAAGTTTGGTGGGGGCAACCGTCTTGTTGAAACCACATTTTATTTCATTTTAACAAAGGAATGTAATCTAACAGAGACAAGAGAAAACAGTAACATACAAAGCTAAGTTTCCCATTACATTACTATAAAAAAAAAATACCAATTTATCTGTCTCCAAATATCCCGCCAACACCATAATATGAGGATCAGTTTGAAAATGGCCTTTAGCCATCCAGTTTGGTTGTTTTAAGACCAGTAGTGTGCATTGTGCTGGTGGTGACGCTGCCACTGAGATGAAATGAGGCAAAAGTGATTCTCACTGATGGAAGAACCACTCACAATATTCCACATGCCTGTCTGCTTCATCACTATGCAGGTCCTGAACCAGCTGCACTTTAAAGCTGGGTTCAAACCATCGCCGGATCCATCGCACAGCAGGGGTGTGTTTTTCCAGCAAATCGCACCGGACCTGCTGCGGAGATATGTGAACCAGCGCCATAGAGAGCCAGTCACATTCCCCTGCTTTGCGAATTGGATACGGGAAGGCCGCATCCAATTTGCATAGGTGTGAACCCTGCCTAAAAAAAAAAATGATAATTTCTTATCATTTGATGCCTATGGCGCCAAACCATTGGGACACCCTGTATATGCTAAAAAGTGATACAAGCTCACTCCTCTCTAAATAACAGCAGGAACGCAGAATACCAGTTTTAGAAATCACCACTGCAGAAGCAAGACATGACAAGCATAACAATATTGAATATCAGATTCTGGTTAGATCAATGGAATATTCAGTTGGTAGCTACTTCTGCTCTTATATGAATGGGATAGGCGCAAGGCGGGAGATGCAGAGGGAGGCGTTAAGAGGCCACTATCACCATAATCCCGAAAGAGGGCAAAGATAGCACACTTAGCTCTAGCTATAGACCGATTTCACTATTAAATTGTGATATTAAGATATTTGCTAAAATACTGGCGGGGAGGATGAAAACAATTATGAATGATTTGATACATGCTGATCAGGTCAGTTTTATCCCAGGAAGGGAGAGGAGGGATAACGGAATCAGAACTCTCCTAGCTTTACAGAAAATTAAAGATAACGGGGCCCCAGGTCTACTCCTGTCAGTTAACTCTGAAAAAGCATTTGACAGGGTAGACTGGGGTTTCAAGCATAGCACCTTAGAAGCAATAGGAGTAGGTCCAAGAATGACTACCTGGATAAAGGCATTATGTAACCGACCCATGGCAAGAGTAAAAGTTAATAGGACCCTCTCTGGATCATTTGAAATGTATAATGGCACAAGACAGGGGTGTCCCCTATACCCACTGCTGTTCATGTTGGCGCTGGAACCTCTATTAAGGGTAAAAAGGCGGAACACGGACATAAGGGGGATAAAGTTAAATTAGCGGCCTACGTGGACGAAATCTTATTTTTTATAACCAGTCCCAGAATACCCCCTTCCAAACCTCATGAGATCTTTAAAAGAATACGGAGAGGTATCCAATTTTAAAATTAATCCGACTAAGTCTGAAGTATTAAGCATGAATACAACAAAAATAGACCGAAAACACCTATCAAATAGATAACAACAACTATAGAGACTCTATATAAAGAAAATGTTGTGCCTTTATTAAATGATATTAAGGCAGAACTTAATAAATTGGCTCCAGGCCAACTATCATGGGGCGGAAGAATAAACATTTTTAAAATGGTACTCCTACCCAAAATTATGTACAAAATGCATACGCTCCCGATTTAACTACCACAGGTCTACTTTAAAACTTTTCAAACGATGTTGTTAAAATGCATTTGGCGAGGGAAAAAAAGCATGTATTAGTTGGACAACATTAACAAAGAAAAAAGGCACAAGGGGGGTTGGGAGCACCAGACATTAGAAACTACTACAATGCGATTATCCTCACACCAATAATAGAATGGGTTAAAAACAATAAAGAAAAGAGATGGGTAAATATGGAATATCAAATTAGTAAAGCCACACTGGGGAAGATAATATGTATTCCAGCACAATACAGAGAACTTAGTAGGGACACACATAGTATCACATGGAATGCAAAAAAACGGATACAAATTATTTCACCGGGTATAGATAACATTTTTGGAAAATGGATTATGCACAATTGAAAGATGTAATGACATTGGATAGACCAGGGCTCAAAATTTCAAGTCCTGAGCTACTAGCCAGGCCTCAAGAGTTACTCGCCACCAGTTGCCCCACCTAATTCATACACTGCCCTGCGCCTAATTGCACCCGTAAACACGCCCTCGTAGATTATCTCATGGAATGACAATGTTTTATGCAGAATCAAGTTACAAAATTAAATATTTACCAACAACAACTTTAACAAAATGTGACAGGGCACTGGGGGCAGACCAGAGGGACAGGGCACTGGGGGAAGACCAGAGGAACAGGGCACTGGGGGCAGACCAGAGGGACAGGGCACTGGGGGCAGACCAGAGGGACAGGGCACTAGAACTGGGTCTCTTCCCCATTCTCTTGCTGTCTCCTCTGCAACTCCCATCCATCCTATCTCTCTCTCCCATTCATCAGGAGCCTGTGTGTGCGGCTCCACGCTTGCATGTCCCCACTTCCCCCTTTTATTCAGGCTGGCAGAGAGGAGAGGAGCTGCAGCACAGCGGGAGGGAGTACAATCCAGCGCTGAGATCCACACAACTGCACAGCCATTGACACCATAGCACAGCGCACACTGACAGCGCACAGCACACATTGAGACCAGTCTGTTCACAGTGCTCAGGCTAAACTGTTGGACACTTACATAGAGCACAAGGAGAAGAAAACTGCACAAACTAGAAGGCTGCCGCTCTCATGTCAGGGCAACTTTCAGTGAGCGCTGCACCGGAGTGGTAATTTTTGCAATCCTCCACCTTACTCATTACTTTCTGCTCTCCATCTACATTGGTCAGGGCCCGGGGGAGGGGGGCAGGCTCAGAGAGGTCATACTGTTAGGTCCCATGGCTTAATGAGAATTGTAAGGAGAGCACCTGTGTACTGCTCTGCCTGTGCGAGGCTCACCAGACTACTTTTCCCGAGCATGCACCTTTCCTCTTCGGCCGCCAATCTCATCGGGACTCTAAGTGTAGGCACAGATTGGAGGGAGATTGGTCATGCAGCCCTGTCATCACTCGCCCCCAGCTTAAATCCACTCGCCAAATGCTAGTAGGCGAGTGGAAATTTTGAGGGCTGGGATAGACTGAGTACATACCAGGAATTAAAAAAATAAAAGAGAATTGGTAGTGATTGATGAATGGTGGTATGCCCAGTTAAAACACTTCTTTGAGGCGATACCCCAGCCTATTAGATCGGCTGCGAATCTACAGCCTCTGAAGAAACTCTGTGGAGAAAAAGGAGGGAGGGGAGTAACTTCCAGGATCTATAAAATATTGAAGGATGTGAAAGGGCAGGACATACCGCCATACATTAGGAAGTGGGAGGAGGAACTGGGGGAACAGTTGAATGAAACAGAGATAAAGCAATTAATGAAGAGGGTACATTCCATGTCAGTAAATAGTAACATGACGGAGCTAAATTATAAGTGTCTAGTGCGTTGGTACATAACACCCGATAAGGCACATAAATGCCATAAGGAGACAGAATTTTGCGAGGGTGCTGGGAATTGGCACTACGGCACATATTTCGTGGACTTGCCCAAAAATAACAAAATACTGGCGTATGATTAGACATCTTATAATAGAAATAACCAACATCGAAGTCCCAGATGACCTGTGGGGATGCTTACATCATGGGATTAGAATCCCATCTAAGAGATACCTGAAAACATTGCTTCCACAGCTCTTAAATGCCGCAAAGAGTTTAATACCCAGACATTGGCAAGAAAGAGAAAGCCCTTTGGTGGGGGATCAGTGTAATAAAATAAATGAAATACAAAATCTAGAGTACTTAAGGTTCAGTGACATAGAGGGCTTAGAGGAGTACGAGGAGAAATGGAAGCGATGGGTAGACTACAAGCAGACAATGAAATTCGCAGAAATGATGGGAGCATAAGAAAGAATATTTCATGACTGACTCGATGCGAGAAAAAAAAATGGCCTAGGGGTTCTAGGACGGGAGGTTGGGGGGGGGGGGGAGGAAGGGTGTTTGGGTTTATGTTGTGTTTGACGTTTTTCAATTACCGTATTTATCGCGGTATAACGCGCTCCCGCGTATACCGCGCACCCCTAAAGTTGCCCCGAATCCTGTGGAAAAAAGTTTTTTTTGTACTTACAGTTTTGATGTCTTGCGCGGCGTCCATCGGCGGCCTCGTCGGGTCCGGCGTCTGTCTGCGGTTTCGGGTGTCCTCTTCGTCGGGTCCGGCGTCCTTCTGTGGCTTTGGGTGTCCTCTTCGTCGGGTCCGACGTCCGTCTGCGGCTTCGGGTGTCCTCTTCGTCGGGTCCGGCGTCCTTCTGCGGCGTCCTCCCCGCTCATTTCCCGCGCCGAGTTTGAATACTGCGCCGACATATACAGAGCGCAGTACACTCGTGTATTGTCGTCAATGCTCGGCTACCCGCACTGACGTCCTGTACGTCCAGGACGTCAGTGCGGGAGGAGCCAAAACTGCCCGACAATACACGAGTGTACTGCGCTCGGCATATGTCGGCGCAGTATTCAAACTCGGCGCGGGAAATGAGCGGGTATCGGCGTATACAGCGCACCCACGATTTTGCCCTGATTTTCAGGGCAAAAAAGTGCGCGGTATACGCCGATAAATACGTGTATGTATGTTTTAGATGAGAAGAGAAACTTGTTTAAAGTAAAGATGTCTTTCATGAAAAAAAAAATCAATAAAGAAATATATAAAAAAAAAAAATGGAAGTGGAATCACAACCCTAACATATTTGATCTCTCTCTTAAATAAGTGATATGAATATATATACATTTACAGTAAGCTAAACAGGACTCAAGTGTATGCCAAACAATATGGTCACGACACGGATCTATTAAATGATGATACATTGTACAAGTTGTTAAGACTTACAGTAAGCTAGCTATAAAAGTAAGTGCAAACAATTGTTCCATTTTATAAATCAGTTTAGGCTGCACAAGGCATACTGTAATTATGAACTGGGTACAGAAAGCTATGTAAGTAATCTAATATTTGAACCTAATACTAGAACACACACACGCAAGATATAATGTAGGATTTTTAAATATATATATATATATATATATATATATATATATATATATATATATATATAAAAACTATATGTGGTATTGCAAAATAAAAGTTATGATTGTATTATTATTATTATTATTATTATTATTCACGATTTATATAGCACCAACAGTTTACGCAGCGCGTTACAATGTAGAGGGGGGGCAGCACAATTACAGTACAGTTCAATACAGAAGGTACAGGAGGGTATTGGAGGTTGATTACATAAAAATAATATAGGGAATGGTGCACCTACAGCTTCACCTTCACTCAGGGCCCATTAAAACCTTAAAGTGGTTGTAAACACTTACATATACCCAGTGATGTGACTGGCCTCACATGATACAGAGATGAAATAAATCCTCCTACATATGCTGTACAGTTGAACCTCGGATTACGAGCATAATCTGTTCCAGGAGTATGCTCGTAATCCAAAGTACTCGCATATCAAAGCGAGTTTTCCCATTGAAGTCAATGGAAACTAAAATAATTAGTTCTGCATTGACTTCAATGGGATGCAATACCGAATGCGGCCAGAGGTGGGGGGCGCCAAAGAGTGCCAAAAACGTTAGAAAAGGCCCAAGGACACTTCGGCTCCTTTCCTGCGCCCCGTACCTCAGGCCAAATGAGGTACTGCAGGACAATATTCGGCTTTTCTTGGCTCCTGCGCCCCCTGTACGAGGTACTGCAGTCCTATTTTCGTCTCTGCTCGGCTTCTGCGCCCCCGTACCTCAGGCCAAATTAGGTACTGCAGGCCTATTTAGCTTGAATTCTGCTCATCTTGCGAGTCAACACTCGCAAACCGAGTCAGAATTAAAAAAAAAAAAATTTGCTCGCAAATCAAAACTCTCTTAAACCAAGTTACTCTTAAACCAAGGTTCCACTGTACATGTTTATGAAGCTTGTCTGAGCTGTCAGAAAACAGATCTCAGTAAAGAGAGATCTAAAAACTGATTGGAGGGAAGAAACCCCACCCCCCTCTCCACACAGCACACAAGAACAGAGTTGAGGCTGTCAATCAGCTGGAGATCACTCCGCTGTCACAGACAGCCGACAGAAATTATACTTAGCGCTCTTAATTGAGACAAGTATACACTATAGAGGTATATGCTTTGTTCATATTTTATGTCTGAGGCTTACAACCACTTTAATGGGCAACTGCATACAAAGTCATTCAAACATCAGGCAATCAGCAACAGTGGTGGTGCGTCCATTAGGGAACTAACGGAACCTGGTATCAGCAGATGAACATGAACACAGAAATGTGAAGTACATGCAACACTCAGTTGACTAGTCCCTGAGTAATGGATAATATGGAGCTTCCCTTTAAAGTGTTATAAACCCAAGGCCCTGCATTTACTATATTTGGTCTCCCACAGTACACAGAACATGGAAATGCAATTATTTTAGTAAAAATAAACTGCTAAATACCTTTTCTCATCAGCAGTATATAACAGTCTTGTGACTTCTATCAGTGTCGGGTTAAAGCTTGTAGGAAAAGTTTTTATTCTTCTCTGTCTTATGAGCCTGCATGACTCATGACCCTCTGTCTGGTCAGTGCCGATTGGCCCTGTGCTGATCACATGCACCCCCCTCCCCAAAAAAACTAGCAATATAAAGCAAACTAAGCATGTACAGTGTGCCTTCGAGGGCTCTGTATTATCAGCAGATGGATTGGGGACTGTAAAAGAAGGGGAGGATTGGAGAAGACAGGATCAAACATCCTTTTTACACAATGCAGAGGATTAACCGCTTAGGTTCCGCAGTGAGTATAACAAACATGTTTTACTGCATATACAGACTGATTTTACTATTGTGGGTTTAGTAACACTTTAACTTCCCACGGAGTACTGATATTTACATGCTACAAATAAGTAATACTCTGAAAGCCCATAGGAGAGGAGCAAAGACACTACATGTATTTTTACTAATCCAAGCTATGGGACTCACAAGACAGTAAAAATATAGGAAAAACATACAAAGAAATAAACAAAATATCCAGAGGAACAGCTTACATCCAATGCAAAAAAACAAGCTAACCGTAAGATGACGGCTTCTATTTAAATAAAAGGAGACGGCATCACGAGCTTATTAAAGATTCTCCTTGATGTTGTCTTGAGTTTTCACTTTGAAAATACGCTGCCATTTTCACAGGTTGACAGCCACGTTCATCTCTATCTACATAGAAATTCTTTTGAAATGCAAACAGAAAAAAAACAGGGAAGATCCACTCGAAGTGACACAACTGGCATTCTACTTCCAAAATAAGGAGTAATTAAGACTTAACGCAAATCAGATGACACAATGTGAAACGGTATATTGTGACACCCAAAACTATACAAATAAATAAAATCCAGTTTAACCCAAAACTAGTCTTTGATTTTTGGGTGAGCACTGCTATGTTAAATCACATCCTCCTCATCCGTGATAGACGAAACACTGAACACTGATACAATGCTGGGATCGGTGTTCCGTCTATCACGAACGAGGAGGAGGCGGGGCTTTGTTACAATGGACGGCCACTGACTGCAACATGACACAGCGGGAGATCAAGGGTAAATGAGTGAGAGCACAGTGAGGCTGCAGACGGACATAGTGAGGCACATTGAGGCTGAAAATGGTCACAGTGAGGCTGCAGATGGGCACAGTGAGGCTGCAGATGGGCACAGAGAGGCTGCAAATGGGCACAGAGAGGCTGCAAATGGGCACAGAGAGGCACAGTGAGCCTGGAAATGGGCATAGTGAGACTGCAGATGGGCACAGTGAGACTGCAGATGGGCACAGTGAGACTGCAGATGGGCACAGTGAGGCTGCAGATGGACACAGTGAGGCTGCAGATTGGCACAGTGAGGCTGCAGATTGGCACAGTGAGGCTGCAGATGGGCACAGTGAGGCTGCAGATGGACACAGTGAGGCTGCAGATGGACACAGTGAGGCTGCAGATTGGCACAGTGAGGCTGCAGATTGGCACAGTGAGGCTGCAGATGGGCACAGTGAGGCTGAAAATTGGCACAGTCAGGCTGCAAATGGCCAAGTGAGGCTACAAATGGGCATTGTTGATCCTCTTTTCCACTTACAGTAGCTGCTGCATTTCCCACCCTAGGCTTATACTCGAGTCAATAAGTCTTCCCAGATTCATGTGGTAAAATTAGGTGCCTCGGCTTATATTCGGATCGGCTTATAATCGAGTATATACGGTATCTTTCTTTTTAAGGTCCAAAGTGGACATGGCAGCACCTCCAGAAAAATTCAATGTGGAAGAACATAGGACCATAATCAAGTTCCTGTTTCTCCAAGGGAAAGGTGCGAAGCAGATCGGTGATGAAATGTCACAAACTTTAGGTGACAGGGGCCCTTCATATGCAACTGTTGGGTTGTCAATTTTAAAACTGCCCATTTCGGTGTTGAAAGTGAGAAACCCAGTGGAAGACCTGTTTCTGTCTCTATGCCTGCAAATGTGAAAGCCATTCATGTTCATGGAGGACCACCGAATATCAGCTAAAAGTATTGCAACATATCTGGGAATATCACGAGAGAGAGTTGGTGCCATTATCCACAAAGACTTGGGAATGAGAGACCTTGCAGCAAAGTGGATCCCAAAACTTTTGACTTTTGCCAGCACAGGAACAAGCCTTCCACTAGGTTTCTCATTTTCAACATCGAAATGGCCAGTTTTAAAATTGACAACCCAACGTTTACCTGTTACATATGAAGGGCCACTGTCACCCAAAGTTTGTGACATTTCATCATGGATCTGCTTTGCACATTTCCCTTTCCCATATGGTCCTATGCGCTTCCACAGTGAATTTTTCTGGAGGTGCTGCCATGTTCATTTTGGACCTGAAAAAGAAAGATAAGTTTAAATCATAGGTAGTTGATTTTTGCACCTTTGAATAAAGACAGATTGGCCAGTACACCCTGCAATTTACAGCTTCTTAGATCATATTTTTCTGGGTAAGGCTCAATACTTATCAGCACTCCCACGTAGTAAAAGACCTGCATCAATTACCCATGGCTATAGATAAAGGAGACCATAAAAATCCCAAAAACTGCTCTCAACCAGAGCAACGGCGGATCCAGGGGGGGGGGCAACAGGGCAATGCCCCCCCCCCCCCCCGAGACAATCATGTCACATTGGCTTTTAAAAACTGCTTTGCGGTGCCTGCAGCTACTGCTGCAGAGTCTCTCACTTTCTCTCTCTCATCACCAGGGCCGGACTGGCCCAGTCCGGTAGGCTGCCTGTCTTGAGGCTGCTTTGAGTTGCAGCGCTCCCAGTCGAGGCAATGCCATGGTGAGTGCCATGCACAGTGGGGCTTCATTCATATACACAAGTGGGGCTACATTAATATACAAAGTGGGGCTGCATTAATATACAAAGTGGGACTGAATTCATAGACAAAAGTGGGACTGAATTCATAGACAAAAGTGGGACTGCATTAATATACAAAAGTGGGGCTGCATTAATATACAAAAGTGGGGCTGCATTAATATACAAAAGTGGGGCTGCATTAATACACAAAAGTGGGACTGCATTCATAGACAAAAGTGGGACTGCATTTATATACAAAAGTGGGACTGCATTTATATACAAAAGTGGGACTGAATTTATATACAAAAGTGGGGCTGCATTATTATACAAAAGTGGGGCTGCATTCATTTCCAAAAGTGGGGCTGCATTCATATACAAAAGTGTGGCTGCATTTATATACAAAAGTGGGACTGCATTTATATACAAAAGTGGGACTGCATTCATATACAAAAGTGAGGCTTCATTTATATACAAAAGTGGGACTGCATTTATATACAAAAGTGGGGCTGAATTTATTTACAAAATTGGGAGTGCATTTATATACAAAAGTGGGACTACATTTATATACAAAAGTGGGGCTGCATTCATATATACAGTGGGGCTGCATTCATATTTACAGTGAGGCTGCAATGATGGGCACTGATGAGGCTGCATTGATCTCTTGTACCATGTCTTCAGTCTCTGACCATCTCTTGTACCATGACCATCCCTTGTACCACGTCTGCAGTCTCTGACCATGCCTTGTACCATGTCTGCAGTCTCTGACCATCTCTTGTACCATGTCTGCAGTCTCTGACCATCCCTTGTACCATGTCTGCAGTCTCTGACCATCTCTTGTACCATGTCTGCAGTCTCTGACCATCTCTTGTACCATGTCTGCAGTCTCTGATCATCTCTTGAACCATGTCTGAAGTCTTTGACCATCTCTTGTTCACCTCTCACTGATTTCTTAGCGGTACTGCAACATTGCAGCGGACACATCGGACACCTAATTGAGTTCTGTAAGCAACACCTTATTTTCTGGCAGTGCCCCTCCCTAGACTAGACTCTGGATCCGCCCTTGAACCAGAGCGTAGTGCAGTGTTACTGCACCCCAATGCCGCGTACACACGATCGGACATTCCAACATCAAAACCGTGGATTTTTTTCCGACGGATGTTTGTTCAAACTTGTCTTTAATACACACGGTCACACAAATGCTGTCGGAAATTCAGATCGCCAAGAACGTGGTTGACGTACAATACTACGACGAGCCAAGAAAAATGAAGTTCAATGATTCCGAAATTCCGGAATTGGCTACAGACGATTGGAATTTCCGACAAGAACTTTTGTTGTCGGAAAAATTTCTAACCAGCTCTCAAACATTTGTTGTCGGAAATTCCGACAGCAAATGTCTGATGGAGCATACGCATGTTCGGATTTTCCGACAACAAGCTCACATCCAGGGGTCAAGTCCTGGGGAAAAAAGTGTGGGAACTCCCACCAAAAAAAAAAAAGTGATACGCTCATATGCATAATTACTACTGTTGTTGTTTTTTCGATTCACTGTACCTTAGTACAGCAAGTTCTTTCTAAATCCCGCGATAACTCGCGGCAGACCTCCGCAATTTCTCCTGGGAACAATGACAAAAGCTCCCAGGAGACATTGTGTCATCGAGGAAGTGACAGAATACCCGCATACTACCCGATAAATCCATATACAGGAAGCGGGCAGTAACATAAAGGATTACTAAGGTTCGCCTGCCCCTGACAATGACTCGAGCTGGGCATCGCCGCTTAGTGAAGGATTGGCTCGGGCGGCTCGGCTGCTCTCAGCTGCTCTAGTCCTGCAAAGGGAACCGAGTTCCTGCTGTGAAAAAAGTGCAGAAACTCCGTTCCCACGCGTTCCCGCAGGACTTGAGCCCTGCTCACATCGAACATTTGTTGTCGGAAAGTCTGACTGTGTGTACGCGGCATAAATGTGTTTATTTTTTTCTCACTGAAACTTTAAAGTGGTTGTAAAGGCTACAGTTTTTTTCTAACTCTAATGCATTCTCTGCATAAGGCAAAAAGCCTTTTAGATGCAGCCCCAGCCCCTGTAAATACTTACCTGAGCCCAATCTCAATCCAGCAGTGGCACTGCTCTCTCTCTCTCTCCTCACTTGCTCCTGATGCCATCAAACAAATTCAATTACGAGGGAGCGGAGGGGCGTTTCTGAGCGCACTGTGTGTGTCAGTAGATGCACACAGTGAGGCTTGGGAGTGATCCCACACAAGCACTCTCCTGGCAAGCTTGCTGGGGGGGTACACATAGGCAGGAGGAGCCAGAAGCGTCAGCAGGGGACCCCAGAAGAGTAGGATTGGGGCTGCTTTGTGCAAAACCATTACACAAAGCAGGTATGTATAACATGTTTGTTATTTAAATATTTTTTTTTTTTTAAAGTGGAGCACCACCCAAAAGAGGAAGCTCTGCTACCAGGTTTTGACAAGTACCCGCTCCCACTTCCGGCTTGGATCGCTGCAGCATACTGAGCTGGAAGTTCAGCCCTCCCCTCCTTCCCCACAGCCTTCTCCAACACATCACAGGTCACAGAAGGCTTTGGACCATTCACAAGGTGCAGCAGGAAACAGGCTTCACTTCCTGTTTCCCGTACTAGAGATGCTGGTGCCTGCACCCGAAGCAGATTGAAGAATCAGCTTGGGTGAGGACATTGCGGGTTCCCTGGAGAGATAAGTGTCCTTATATTAAAAGTCAGCAGCTACAGTATTTGTTATTATTAAATTACAGTGAATATTCCCTAAAACATATTGATAAATCCCCCGTCGTTACAGAAATCAGTGCAAACACTTACCTGATATCCTCTCGGCAATCTTGTGGCCGCTTCCATCATAGCTGTGGGCATGTGAAGCCCAGTTCCTGTGTCTTCCTGGGCTTTCAGTGAGAGGTGCATGCTGGGTAACCAGCATGCACCTCTAGATCTCGTGCATGCACAGTAGAACGGTGCTCGTAGATTTTCCAGCAGAGTAAAGCGCACAGACTCCTGTCAAATGATGACACTCATTTCCCAGGAGGCCACTCGGCTTAGGAAGGGCAGAAGACCCACCGTGGTCCAGGAACAGATTAGCAAATCTGCCTAGTAACAGCAATTTACAGGCAAGACAATTTTATTTATTTTTTTGACAAAATGTTTATTTTTAGATTACAGGGAAGTTATTAACCACTTGCCGACCTCCTCATGTACATATACGTCAGCAGAATGGCACGGACAGGCACATGCACGTACCTATACGTCCTCTGCTTGACGCGGGTGGGGGGTCCGATCGGGACCCCCCCGGTACATGCGGCGGTCGGCAAGCCTCGGGGAGCGATCCGGGACGACGGCGCGGCTATTCGTTTATAGCCGCTCCGTCGCGATCGCTCCCCGGAGCTGAAGAACGGGGAGAGCCGTGTGTAAACGCGGCTTCCCCGTGCTTCACTATGGCGGCGCATCGATCGAGTGATCCCTTTTATTAGGGAGACTCGATCGATGATGTCAGTCCTACAGCCACACACCCCTACAGTTGTAAACACACACACACTGAACCCTAAATGTTACAGCGCCCCCTGTGTTTAACTCCCAAACTGCAACTGTCATTTTCACAATAAAGAATGCAATTTAAATGCATTTTTTGCTGTGAAAATTACAATTGTCCCAAAAATGTGTCAAAATTGTCTGAAGTGTCCGCCATAATGTCGCAGTCACGAAAAAAATCGCTGATCGCCGCCATTAGTAGTAAAAAAAATAAAAAAAATAAAAATGCAATAAAACTATCCCCTATTTTGTAAACGCTATAAATTTTGCGCAAACCAACCGATAAACGATTATTGCGATTTTTTTTACCAAAAATAGGTAGAAGAATACGTATCGGCCTAAACTGAGGAAAACATTTTTTTTTATATATGTTTTTGGGGGATATTTATTATAGCAAAAAATAAAAAATATTGCATTTTTTTCAAAATTGTCGCTCTATTTTTGTTTATAGCGCAAAAAATAAAAACCGCAGAGGTGATCAAATACCACCAAAAGAAAGCTCTATTTGTGGGGAAAAAAGGACGCCAATTTTGTTTGGGAGCCACGTCGCACGACCGCGCAATTGTCTGTTAAAGCGACGCAGTCCCGAACTGTAAAAACCCCTTGGCAGCATATTGGTCCGGGGCTTAAGTGGTTAAAATGAAGTTTAATTTTATGGTGGACCTCTGCTTTAATATCACTACAAATATGTAATTTGGTTATGCCACCATGAACTCTACTAAGTCATGTAAAATGTGGATTTTAACGTCCAGTTTCATAAACATGGTGCAGACAGGAAGAGATGAGCGCATATTTTGTTAATACAGTTTAGCCGCTTTTCTAAAGCAAGCAGTTAAAAGTGTTAATTAGATATATTTAGCAGTTTCAACAGTTCTTCACGATATCCTGTTTTTTTTTAATTAGGCTAGTGTTCTTCTTTAAGCCAATTATTGGTTATCCATCTGCTAACGATAATGGCATATTTTCTCCGGTAAATATAAGCATCAATGTGCTGGAACACCAGCTGGTCAGGTAAAATATATAGTACAAGATGACCACAGACAGGAAGAAGTCTCTCTGGGAATGACGCATGTAGAGACATCTGCGATTCTTCGAAAGCCATGAGACCCACCTAAGTGTACTGTATGACTTAAACTGGCCAAACACTTCAAATATCCTCCTTCAGCCCCATGGGCCCTATTCATGTTAAGCAGCATGAATACAGTAACATCAGCTGCCGGCTAGAATTTTATGCGGGCTGCTGAATACTTGATTAAATGCAAGTAATGTTGGATGAAAATTTTTAGACTGGCTCCTTTGATAAAAGTTGATTAAAATCTACTTTTTGTAGAGGAAGACGGTGTTGACAGGGAGATGGCCGACAGGCCCACACCACGTGAATTACAGCTTGAATTTCATCCCTCTACTCCATTAGAAGAAGATACAATTAGCCATATTGTGTAGCCTCTGGAGTGATTTGGGCAAAATTGAATTTGCTACAAAATGAATATTTGTTTCCTTTGAGAAATTTAGCAAAACTATAAAATTTTATTTCATATTTTTCGTGTACTGTTTAACCACTTGCCTACTGTGCACATACACCCCCTTCCTGCCCAGACGAAATTTTAGCTTCCGGCACTGCGTCGCTTTAACTGACAATTGCGCGGTCGTGCGACGTGGCTCCCAAACAAAATTGACGACCTTTGTTTCCCACAAATAGAGATTTCTTTTGGTGGTATTTGATCGCCTGTGCGGTTTTTATTTTTTGGCCTATAAACAAAAAAAGAGTGTAAATTTTGAAAAAAAAACACAATATTTTTTACTTTTTGCTATAATAAATATCCCATTTCTTTTTTTTATTATTTTTTATCTCAGTTTAGGCCGATACGTATTCCTCTACATATTTTTGGTAAAAAAAAAAAATCACAATAACCGTATAGTGACTGGTTTGCGCAAAAGTTATATTGCCTACAAAATAGGGAACATAATTATGATTTTTTTATTATTATTTTTTTTACTAGGAATGGCGACGATCTGCAATTTTTTTCGGGACTGCAACATTATAGCGGACACATCAGACACTTTTGACACATTTTTGGGACCATTCACATTTATACAGTGAACAGTGCTATAAATATGCATTGATTACGGTACAAATGTGACTGGCAGGGAAGGGGTTAACCACTAGGGGGCGGGGAAGGGGTTAAATGTGTAACCTAGTCAGTGTTCTAACTGTAGAGGGAGGGGGGGGGTGACTGGGGGAGGTGACCGATGCTGTGTCCCTATGTACAAGGGACACAGCATCGGTCTCCTCTCCCTGACAGGACGTGGATCTCTGTGTTTACACACAGAGATCCACGATCCTGCTGAGTTACTGGGCAATCGCGGGGGCCCGGCGGCCATCGCAGCCTCCGGATACGCGCATTGTGTTCCCAGTAACGCGACGGGTGCGCATGCCGCCGGCGGCGCACGCGCACCCCCTAGCGGCTTTAAATGACAGGACGTCATATGATGTCCTGTCAGAACAATAGGGGATTCCGCCTTCCGTCCTTGACGGCGGGCGGGGGTTAAGTGGTTAAAAAAAAAAATACATGGGTAAATGTAGCGCTCCTCCCAAGACTTCCTTCTCTCTAAGCTCCCTCGTCACCTCCTCCCATGCTCACCTCCAGGACTTCTCCAGAACCTCTCCCTGAAGTTCCTCTGAACTCCCCACCTCAATATGTCCACTAATCTCCTGCCTTGTCCACCTTGAAAACAAATTTATTCAGAGAAACCTACTGTGTCTCCACCTAAAAGTTGTACATCGACCACCTCTGTCAGTTCATCCCCCACAGCTTTTAGCTTTTGTACTACCCCCCCCCCCTCCGTTTTTGATTGTAAGCTCCATGACCAGGCAGGGCTGGGCTAAAAATTTGGCCTTGGACTTCATCTAGACCACTTTAATTTTAATTTTGCAAACACGCACAAAAACAGTATATAAGCTATACACAATTGTGCAAAAAACACATAGGTAAAAACCTTCCACTATAAGTAAAAAAGCACAGGTCAATGCACTATGGGTACGCAGGGACTTGGGTATCTGTGGTTTCACTGAAAAAAAAAAGCCCCTGCATCGGTGGTTTCACTGGAAGGACAAATGTCCTTCTGTCCGTGTTGTCAATGAAAGAAAAAAAATTGTCCCTGCATCCATCATATGTAACGTGCACCTGTAAATTTAAGGAGGTGGGGTGGTAGGAAGCTGGCAATGGGGATGAAGATGACAGGGGGCAGAGTGGTAGGAAGCTGACAGGGGGGTGAAGCCGACAGGGGGGGTGAAGCTGACAGGGGGGGTGAAGATAACAGACAAAATCTGTAGAGAATAGCTATTAGGACATCTTTAAAGGTAGTCTGTTGGGGTTGAAATATGGGACTTGCCATCCTGGCTTACCTTTAGGAACTCTGTTGTCAGTCACCATCCCTATAATTTGGGCAGAACAGTTCCCTTCAAAAGTAAAGGTTGTGTGCTTTCTTCTCCAGAGCCCTGTGCTTTCTTCTTTCTCTCCTTTTTAAATGCTGTAGCCTCGTTTGGACTCTTCAGCAATCACACACCGTGTGGGACAGTCCAAACAGCCAGGGATTGCGCAGGCTCCTCTGATCTGTTGTGGGTGGGACTGGGGCCTGGAGGAGGGGATGACGTCATGTTGAGGTGGGCGGAGTGCCAAGCCTGCGCTCAGCACCTCATTGGCTGGGATGGCACCTGTCCTGGGCACACAGTGCCAGCGAGGCTGCAGTGATTGGCGGGGTCTGGGGGGCGGCGGCAACTCACCACCAATCTGAATGGTGCACTGAGACAGCGCTGCTTGGAGAGACCGTGGGGCCTGCACACTGAACCTGGAGGCTGAGCAGATTATGCTTAGGTGTGCCGCACACACAGTGAATGACACTCCAGGTCGTCAGAGTCACTCCGCACAATTTCAGCAGAGCCGTGCTGGCCGCTCAGCCTGGCAAACTGATCCGGGCAGGGCTGTAGCCTCCCGGCTAGGCTAGGCAGCAGTGCGCCCTAAGAAACAGTCTGTCACTGGAACCGGCCCACCGGGAAACTCCCGGTAGTCCCGATAGCCAGTACATGCCTGTGAGCAGGGCCCTGCTAGTCCTTCTATACTAAACTGTATTATCCCTTTATATTGTAAAGCACTGCACAAACTGTTGGTGCTATATAAATCCCAATTAATAACAATAATCTATGCATCTATGCAAAGGTTACATAACAGGTGTTGGATGTAGAAAAGTATAGCCTAGGAACTAGAAAAACAGTTGGAGGGGGTTTAAAGGTTGTACTTTAGCCTTTTCGTCTTGTGCGCTAAAATACCTTGTCCTGACGCAAAGTGTGCAGTTAGTTTAAGTTCAAAACTGTTTCCCTTAAGGTCACGTATATTCACAACCTGTGAAAACAATGGCTAATGAGCACTAGATATGCTATTACAAAATGTAAACAGAATTTGCATAAGACTGTTGTGACACATAATCAAAGTTGAAGGATATACATTATAGCGCGTTACATCCATTAATGTGCAGCCATTCTCTCTAACAATTCTGCCCAACAAAGGACACATCTAAAGGTTGAATACTGAAATAGATAGGAAGGAAAGAATGAAAGCACTGCTGTCTATTCTTTGAAAATGTAATTGCTCTAATGAATTTCGATCTTATTATAGTGTTTGCTTGAAGTCAGACTTAATAGGATGTGGAAAGCAAGACTAGAATTGTAATAGAATTATAGGATTGCCCATTTAAAGCAGTGGTTCTCAACCTTTCTAGTGTCGTAACCCCTTGATAACATTTCACAAACTGTGGGGACCCCTAACAGTAAAATTATTTTCGTAGCGTGGAACCCGTACTACAGTGGTGTCTCGCAGCAGTGACACCTATGCTGAAATCAGGAGATAGGGTCTCCTTCAGCCCCTCCCACTTCACTTTCCTCACCAGTCAGCTGACTTCTAGTCTCTGCCCCCCAGCCATGCCGTGAACTGAATGGGCGGCTGCAAAGAGGCTGAGTGGGCGGCTGCGGGCTCCAGGAACAGCCCAGCTGGGCGGCCGAGAAAAGGCTGCGAGAGCGGTGTGGGCTTCAGAAACAGGCCAATATTTGGTGACCCCTGGCAAATCATCATTCGACCCCCAAGGGGGTCCCCAAGGGGGTCCCCACCCCCAGGTTGAGAACCACTGATTTAAAGGGTTAGCCCGTCCAAAATGGATATTTCCCTTGGAGGTAATCATTGGTGGACTGAACCATTCACCAGCTATTTTATACTCATCAGCAGTAAGATCTGGGCAGAAAATCTAGAGTTCCCAGCTCTTATATAGCGCCAACATAGGCGTGCGCAAGAGGTGTGCCTGGGCACACCCTAATCCTGGGGTTGGCAACCTGTCAATGGTGGGCAGGTGACAGGTAAACCGCAACACTTCCTTGCCGACCCTCAGAACCTGGCCAGGAGAGGTGGTGGGGGGGGGGGGGCGAAATTTAGTGGAACCGATCTGTATTTTAATCCTGCAGCAGCTGAAAGTAGGCTTCTCATTCTCTCCCCTTTGTCACCATTCAGCTGCCACAAAATATAGGGGATCGGTACTAATATATGCCACCCCTCCTTTCCCTGTTACTCTTCTTTTTGTTGGCTGGGTCCCCCATGTGCTCTCTTGCTCCCCCTTCATCCCATTGTTTCAGGATGGAGAGCGGGGAAGAGGCCGGTAAATATGTCAAATGCATATGTGTTGGAGCTTTGGGGTGCACACCCTATTGCAATAGGCTGCGCACACCTATGAGTGCCGACACTTTACATATTGTTTTACATACTCTACATTCATATCAGCCCATGTTCTCAAGAAGCTTACAGTCTATGGTCGGTATCTCACATACCTGTACATACATATTGGGACCAGCATAGTAAGGAGCCAATTACCCAAACTGTCTTTGGGACTGGAAAAAACTGCAGTACCCAGATAAATCACACCTATATACATTTTTTCCTGGCTGCCTCAAGTTCCAAAACTAGGGATGAGCTTCGTATTCGAGTCAAACTCATCGTATGTTCGATCGTTCGTCGAAATACGAACAAAACGGGTCGTTCGCACCAAATTCGAGTTACGTTTCACAGACCATAATTCACTGCGGCATCGCTGGCTGATGATTGGCCAAGCATCCACTATGACCCACATGCTTGGCCAATCACAGCTTGCAAAAAACGGAGAGCCATAATTGGCCAAAGCTTTGGCCAATTATGGCTCAGGGGGTTTAGTACACGCCCCACACTATAAAAGGCCGCCTGCAGGTCGGCCTTGTGTAGTGTGTTGCGGTGGTTAAGAGAGGACAGAGAGAGTGTCATTTTTTTCAGGTAGATAGAGCAGGCAGGCAGGCAGGTTAGTCAGTTAAAGTTACAGCGTGTAGAGGATATATATACATCCCAGGTGTTGTACATATATTTATACACTGTATAGTTTAGCTAGATCAGTTCTTCCTAATTTACTGGCAGGCAGGTGATTGTGCTAGCTGCAGTATTCTTATGTGTTTTTTTGCCTGTGTCCTCTGAAGTTTGCACCTAAAGCTACTTGGTGTGTACTGCACGTGTGCTCTGTAGTTTGCACCTAAAGATTCAGGAGCAGTGATTTTAATGATGCTTAAATTTAAAAAAAAAAGAAAGGAAATTCTACTTGAATCATCTGCCCTTACAAAACATAGCCACGACTAGAAATGCTAGGCGTGGGTTTTTCAAAGTGATTTCTCTGCAAAAAAACATGGATGTGTGAGTTTGCTTTAAATATTAAAAGTGAATTAAATAGTGTTTTTGGTTTGTGGTGGTCAGATGCAATGTAGTTCTGCTTTTACCACTTCATAGCCTGTGTATTGTCAAATGACGTCCGCAGATGGGATATCCCATCCTGGGGGGGGGCATCATATGACGTCCTCCGTGGAGGGCGGACGCGCCGCATCACTGAGGAGCCGATGCGTGTGCACCCGCGATCGCTCCTGACAGAGCAGGAACGTGTAAACACACAAATTCACGTTCTGTCAAGGGAGAGGAGACAGATCACTTGTTCCTAGTATATAGGAACACCGATCAATCTCCTCCCTCAGTCAGTCCCATCCCCTCACAGTTAGAACACACAGTGAGAGAACACAGTTAGCCCCTTGATCACCCCCTAGTGTTAACCCCTTCCCTGCCAGTGACCTTTATACAGTAATCAGTGGCTATTTATAGCACTGATCGCTAAATAAATGTCACTGGTTTCAAAAAAGTGTCAAATGTGTCCGATCTGTCCGCCGCAATGTCGCAGTCCTGATAAAAATCAAAAAGAAAGCTCTATTTGTAGGCCATACATTTTGTTTGGGTATAGCGTTGCACGACCGCGCAATTGTCAGTTAAAGCGACGCAGTGCCGTATCGCAAAAAATGGCCAGGTCAGGAAGAGGGTAAGTTCTTCCAGGGCTGAAGTGGTTAATGTGCCTGATCTGTATACTTTTTTTCAGTTCACTGAAGTTACGTTTATGTCATGATCATACTACAGAATGTCATAGGACCATCAGATTCATCAACAATTATTGGTAACCTTATTCAGGTTCCTTGCTTTACAAGACACAGTTAACACCTTTAATCAGCCACAATGTAATCTGTGTTTATCGGTAATTAAAGGGATGATTTATGAAAATTTAAAGCGATTCTGTCACTATATTAAAAGATAAAAAAAAAAGAATCAGTGCTGAGTAGAGTTTGGGTCTTTCAGATTTGCCCCCCCCCCCCCCCCAAGAATTATTTTCTTTGCAAGGAACACTTTGGGCCAGATTCAGATAGATCAGCTGATATTTAGATCCGCGTAATCTATCTGATTTAAGATCCGCCGCCGCAAGTTTTAGAGGCAAGTGAGTAATTCACACAACACTTACCTCCAAACTTGCGGCGGCGGATCGTAATTCTTCCGGCGGAATTCAAATTCTGCGGCTAGGGGGAGGGGAATATTCAAATCAGGCGCGTCCCCTCGCCGATTGAATAGCGCATGCGCCGTCCGGAAATTTTCCCAGCGTGCATTGCTCATTGCTTTAGACGATTATGTAAATGACGTCCATCCGTATTCGCGAACGACTTACGCAAACGACGTAAAAAATTAAAATTTAGTCGCGGGAACAACGGCCATACTTAACATTGGCTGCGCCTCATAGAAGCAGGGGTAACTATGCACCGGGAAAACCCTTACGTAAACGTCGTAAAAACACTGCGTCGGGCCCGCGTACGTTCGTGAATTGGCGTATCTCGCTGATTTACATATTCTCTGCGTAAATCAGCGAGAACGCCCCAGCGGCCATTTTTAGAGTTGAAAATATGTTTATTAGAATTTTAACAAGTTATACATGAACAGCATAAGGTGTCACAGTCAGGGTACAGTCATGAATACGTAGTGGTGGAGAGTCAGCCCAATGGCTATCGCCCACAGCAGGACTCCCACCAGCATATAACTCAACAGGAACAATTATGACAAGAACCCGAAACAAAAAATTGTGAGCGGCCAAAATGGCCTCTTGGTAGGTGACAACATTGTAACCAGAGTCTCCAGGAAGGAAACAATAAAATCAACAGAAAAAAAAAAAAAAAAATGACACATAGGACAAAAAAGAACCAAGCAGCGGCCATTTTTAAATTGCAGTTAAGATCCGACGGTGTAACACAATTTTCTCACCTACCCCCGTTTCATTGTATCATGGTACGCTCCTTAGCTGCATGTAGGGCTTGGCGGCTGTCAGGTTCGAGCTGATGTGGCTGTCAGGTACCATCACGGTGTACCAGGCTTGTCTGCCTCTTCCTGTTGACAGGCTTTGAAGTCAGAATTAGGAATACTTTTGGATTACGGCTCTCCGGCACATAGTCATCATTAAATGTAATTTCCACTTTCAGGTGCAGCTATGATTTCTGCAAATCCACCACAAGTCACCTGGGTCTCTTTAACCCTTTCCACATAGGGGACAAAATAATTTCCTGTTCAAGCTATGTCAACTTCCCTGTATTCATGGATAATATAGACACACAAAAAATGGTCAACAAACAAAAAAAGTATTATGTACCTAACTAAACAGAAAAGCAGCCTTTGTAATCTGCAGTTTCTTCTATAGCCGAGGATTTATGTTGACAAAGTAAAGCCAAACAAATTACAGAGGTTCGCTATTTAAGCTCCGTAAAGAGACAATGGGGGGCCATTGTCACTGTCAGCCCCTCCAAGGCAGCGACCCACTCCACTGTGTCAAAAGAGGCCTTAAATCAGGGCTCAAGTCCTGGGGAAAAAAGTGTGGGAACTCCCACCCAAGATCCACTCCCCCACCAAAAAAAAATAAAAAATGATATGCTCATATGCATAATTACTAAACCACATGTTTTTTTTTCTTCGATCCACTGTACCTTAGTAATCCTTTATGTTACTGGCCGCTTCCTGTATATGATTTCATCAGGTAGTATATTCGGGTATATTCCATCACTTCCTCGAATGCTGCAATCAGGGGCGGACTGACCATTGAGTCACTCGGGCACTGCCCGAGGGCCCCATGTCACTAGGGGGCCCCATCAAGGTTGCCAGGCTCAGTAAAACCAGGGACAGTATGTAAAAATCTATGTTTTTTTTACATCTGTCCCTGATATGTCCGAAACCGACATGCTTCTGATGTGAAAATCCCAAGATTTTAGCTGCCCCGCCTCTGCACTGCCTCCTGGCGTGGTGACCATCTGTAAGCCCAGGGGACCAATAGTCTTCTATTGCCCGGGGGCCCCATGAGTTGTCAGTCCGCCCCTGGCTGCAATGTCTCCTGGGAGCTTTTGTCATTGTTCCCAGGAGATATTGCGGAGGTCTGCTGCGAGTTCTCGCAGGATTTAGAAAGAAGCAATGTCTCCTGGGAACAATGACAAAAGCTCCCAGGAGACATTGCGGCATCGAGGAAGTGACGGAATACCCGCACACTACCTGATGAATCCATATAAAGGAAGCGGCCAGTAACATAAAGGATTACTAAGGTTCGCCTGCCCCTGACAGTGACTCGAGCTGGGCATCGCCGCTTAGTGAAGGATTGGCTCGGGCGGCTCGGCTGCTCTAGTCCTGCAAAGGGAACTGAGTTCCTGCTGTAAAAAAAATGCAGGAACTCCGTTCCCACGCGTTCCTGCAGGACTTGAGACCTGCCTTAAATGTTATAGTGTTAAAAGTCAAGCAGGATGTCAAGAACTCAAATTTTAAGATAATTATGTAACAAACTCAAGCAAATTGAGTAAAGCCTTCTAAAATTGCATAGGCTTTGTTCACACTTGCAGCTGGGAGGCTGTAAAATCAGGCTGCTCAGGGCTGCATACATGCCATGGCCTTGAAGCACAAAGGCTGTGCTTCTTGGCCGCAGCAAAAATGAAACAGCATTGTCACATTTGTACAGTGTTACTGCCGCTGAGTCAGGGCCATCTTTTCCATTGGGCACGCTGGGAAGTTGCCCGGGGGCCCCGCTTGCCTGGGGGGCCCCACCGGCTGCCCAGCAACCCCAGTAAAAAATTGTGGAGAGTGACGGGTTAGAACTGCCCATGCCCAGTTTGCGGAAATTACAGAGAAGATCCGGTCCTCCACGAGTGCGGGGGGTTGCTGATGTAAGGAAGGTGGTCTCTGGTCACCAGAGTGCCCCCTACATCAGAGTTCCCCTTTACATCAGAGTCTGCAGGATTCCCCCTTACAATGCAAGGGGGAACTCAGTCTGCGGACCCTGATGTAAATGGGAAAGAAAAAGCAGTGGACTCTGATATAATGTGGTCTCTGGTCACCAGAGCCCCCCTCAACATCATAGTTCCCCCCTTAGATCATGATCTGCAGCGTTCCCCTTTACATAAGAGTTCCCTTTCACTGTAAGGGGGAATCCTGCAGACTCTGATCTAAAAGGAAACTCTGTGCTGGCTGGGTTATAGTAACCTGACCTTCATGTCAATGAAGACATTTTTTTTTTTTTTTTTTTAACTTAAACACATTGCTAATAGCACTAGCTATATGTTTATAGTTTAAATACTGACATTTGCATTGTTCGGCACTGAAAACTGCGATTTTAGGTATTTTTTTTGCAGTGGCAGTAAAAAATGTGGTTCTGCCAGTAAATTTTATGGTTTTTGTCAGTAAATTCTTGTGCGTGATTGTGTAGACAGGGCCCCAGTGCACTGTATTGCCCGGGGGCCTATAATGCTCTTAAGATGACACTGCGCTGAGTGTGACCAAGGCAAATCTATAGAGCCACAGCGGTAGGGTGACCACATTTCCAAACTATCATTCAGGGACACCCCGTCCCCCTCACCTTCCCCAAAAAAAGATGAGGGCGGGACGGGGGAAATATAGTCTCGGGGGTTTATGGGGAATTTGGCAGTGGGTTATTTGTCAGCTGAATGTGCCACTTGCCATCAGATGCAGTGCCGCTTGCCACCCATAGTACTGCTGTCACTCCCTTTGCATGAGCCCCGTGCATTACAGGAAAGGAGTGGAGTTGCTATCTGGAGAGTGAAGATCACACCAGTCCCTGCTGCTTGCCGCTAGGTGCGGGAGAAGGAGGAGGTGCCGAGGTGGGTGGGGATAGTAGTGCTGCACTAGGCAAAGGCCTCGCTCCCGGCCTCACTGTTTGAGAGTAAATTGTCACTGGTTGCAAGACGCCAGGCAACGCTAGCCCTAGCAACCAGTTCCGGAAATGTAGTTACTAGTTAGTAGGGGGTAACTGTGTCCTCTATTTCATTCCGGGACATTGTATTGTCCCGGAATGAAGGTGCCCGGGACCAGGGACAGACATGTCAATTGCGGGACAGTCCCGGGCAATCCGGGACACGTGGGCACCCTACACAGCGGTGTGATGCGACATTAACCACTTCAGCCCGGACCATATTGCTGGTCAATGACCGGGCCACTTTTTGCGATTCGGCACTGACAATTGCGTGGTCGTGCGACGTGGCTCCCAAACAAAATTGGCGTCCTTTTTTTCCCACAAATAGAGCTTTCTTTTGGTGGTATTTGATCGCCTCTGTGGTTTTTAGTTTTTGCGCTATAAACAAAGATAGAGCGACAATTTTGAAAAAAATGAATATTTTTTACTTTTTGCTGTAATAAATATCCCCCAAAAATATATATAAAAAATCAATTTTTTCCCTCAGTTTAGGCCGATACGTATTCTTCTACATATTTTTCGTATAAAAAAAAATCGCAAT
Organism: Rana temporaria; assembly: GCF_905171775.1. NCBI lineage: Eukaryota > Metazoa > Chordata > Amphibia > Anura > Ranidae > Rana > Rana temporaria. The sequence goes on from NC_053495.1 coordinate 42,732,889, forward strand.
AAGCATTTATTGATTGGTTTGTGCAAAAGTTATAGCGTTTACAAAATAAGGGATAGTTTTATGGCATTTTTATTAATATTTTTTTTTTACTAGTAATGGGGGCGATCAGCAATTTTTATCGGTATGGCGACCTTATGGCGGACACTTTTGACACATTTTTGGGACCATTGGCATTTTTATAGCGATCAGTGCTATAAAAATGCACTAGGGGGCGAGGAAGGGGTTAATTATGTTCCCTGGGTGTGTTTTAAATGAAGGAGGGGTGGGACTGACTAGGGGAAATGACTGGTCGCTTTTCATACGTTGTATGAACAGACAATCAGGCATTTCTCCCCCTGACAGGACCGTTTCTCGCTCTGTAACGAGCAATCGCAGGTGCCCGGCGGTGAACGCGCCCGCCGGGCACACGCTTTTGGACCAGGGGGGCGCATGCACGCCCCTATTGGCTGATTTGTGAGATGACGTAATATTACGTGATCTCGCGCACCCGATCCGACCTGCCGGCGTAAAACTGTGGCGACTGGTCGGCAAGCGGTTAACAGGGTTATATCAGGAGGCAACATATCGCTTTCTTACAGCCTGTCAAAGCCATCGTGGATCGAAGCAAGTCAGATTTATGGCGCGTACACACGATTGGAAATTCCGACAAGAAAACCATTGATTTTTTTTCCGACGGAATTTTGGCTCAAAATTGTCTTGCATACACACGGTCACACCAAATTCCGTGCAACACTACAACAAACCGAGAAAAATTAAGTTCAATGATTCCGAGCATGCGTCAAATTAATTCCGAGCATGCATGTTTTTTTGCGCGTCGGAATTGCGTACAGATGATCGGAATTTCCGACAAGAACTTTTCCCAAACCAGCTCTCAAATTTTTCTGGGCGGAAATTCCGACAGAAAAATTCCGATGGAGCATACACAAGGTCGGAATTTCCGACCAAAAGCTCACATCGGACTTTTCTTGTCGGAATTTCCGATCGTGTGTACGCGGCATAAGCCTAAGATCTGATGGGTACCTTAAAGAGGAAGTAAACCCTCTCTAAAAAATAAATAAAAATAAAACACCCTGCAAGACAAAGGCATAATGAGCTAGTATGCATAGCATACCTTTTAGGTTTGGGAGATATTTGATGCACATACAGGTAAGCCTTAGAGCCCTTTCACACGGGGCGGATCAGTAATGATCCGCCTCCGTGTGTCCGTAAAGCTCAGCGGGGATCCTCCGTAAAATCCCCGCTGAGCCGTCAACTGACAGGGCGGTCCCCGCACACTGTGCAGGGACCGCCCTGTCTTTTCTCCGCTCTCCCCTATGGGGGGATCAGATGAACACGGACCGTATGTCCGTGTTCACCTGATCCGATCCGCCAGACGGAAGAAAAATAGGATTTTCTTCCGTCTGAAAAATCTGAGCTTTGCGGAGGCGGGTGATTACGGGTGTCAGTGGATGGTCATTCTCTGACACCCGCAATCACATAGGGACCAATGTATGTCCCGTTTTCATCCGCAACGGATGGATGAAAATGCGGACATACGGTCCGCACATGTGAAAGGGCCTTAATCTATGCTTACCTGTAGGTTAAAGTGGTTGTAATGGGTTGAGGCCGGGTTCACACTGGTCCGACAAATGCTCCGACATTAGGAGCTCATGTCACTGGGATTGGTCAAAGGACAAGTCAGACTATCACAAAGTCGGATCAAAGTAGTCTCCTGTTCATGAAAGTCGGATGGATGTCGGACCAATGTAGGACCAATGTAGGACTGATGTCACAGAGCAAAGTAGGATGAAAGTTGTATGACTGTTGTCGTGCTAGTGTGAACCCGGCCTTACAACCACTTTGAGGCTGGGTTCACACTGATACTACACGACAGTCATATGACTACTTTCATCCTACTTTGCTCTGTGACATCAGTCCTACATCGGTCCTACATTGGTCCGACATCCATCCGACTTTCATGAACAGGATACTACTTTGATCCGACTTTGTGATAGTCTGACTTGTCCTTTACCAATCAAAACAATCCCAGTGTGGGATAAATTCCTTTTACTCGGATGCCACAAGTCGGATGGTAAGGACAAGGATCCTACTTTGATCCGACTTCAATGATATTCAATGGGCTGAAGTAGGATCAAAGTCGGACCAAAGTAGTGCAGGAACTTTTTTCAAAGTCGGACCAGTTAAGACGGTGCATTGCCACGAAATGAGATTTGCCATCGGATGAGATGGTCCGCCTCCATCACATCCTATTGGCTCACTCCTGTCACGTGACATATTTAAACGTCAAGTATCGACGCGAACATCAGTCTCAGCTAGGCTATCATAGGGAGAGGATCTCCTCTCCCTGTGATAGCTGAAGCTGCACGGAGCTGGTGCACGGAGCTATTTGCGTAGTGCTGCGCCTGCGCACTACTACTTTAACTGCACCCGATGCTCTACTTTCTGTTCCCCGTTCCCTGAGCCTTAACGGGGGACGGGGAGTAGAGCTGCGGGCGCGGGGTGTAGTTAGCGCTGGCGGGAGGCACGCTGACAGCGCTATCGGGCATTGGGATCCCGATAGCGCTGTGGATCTATCGCGCTCGCGGGGAGGCATGGCAGCGCTATCGGGCAGAGGGATCCCGATATCGCTGTAGATCCCGAAGTGACATTGTATTGAAGGAGAACATTTATTAGCCTGACATTGTAATAAAGGAGAACATTTATTAGCCTAGTAAATGTATGAGCTTCTGTGGCCCGATTCCGCTCTCGGAATCGGGCCACAGAGGCCATGTGAGCTCCGTGCACCAGCTCCGTGCAGCTTCAGCTATCACAGGGGGAGGAGATCCTCTCCCTATGATAGCCTAGCTGAGACTGATGTTCGCGTCGATACTTGACGTTTAAATATGTCACGTGACAGGAGTGAGCCAATAGGATGTGATGGAGGCGGACCATCTCATCCGATGGCAAATCTCATTTCGTGGCAATGCACCGGCTCTGATAGGGAAACATTGATTTTCATATGTCATGTGACATGAGCTCCTAATGTCGGAACGTTTGTCGGACCAGTGTGAACCCAGCCTCAGGCCGGGTTCACACTGATACTACACGACAGTCATACTACTTTCATCCTACTTTGCTCTGCGACATCGATCCTACATTGATCCGACATCCATCCGACTTGAATGAACAGGATACTACTTTGATCCAACTTTGTGATAGTCTGACTTGTCCTTTGACCAATCAAAACAATCCCAGAGTGAGATAATTTTACTGCTGCTGTTATCATCATGAGGCGCTTATTGGTCACGCAGACATACGCACCTTCCGGTTGAGCTGGTTGTCGGCTGTGGAACGCACTCCGGCTTACACGGCGCAGGAGACCGGTCCTTTATCTGACAAACGCGCAGCAGCCTCAGTGTCGGGTTCTTGGGCACCGGACAAAGTAAGGGGCCACTTGGCTATCTTTGTTTTACTTTGCTCAATAAATCAGTGTTACACTATTTGCGGCTTCTATTTCCTTTATATGCTGTGACATCTGCTATCTGGTTTGGATCTGGCTGATTGCGGTCGATTGGATTCCTCTGAGTCTGCATTGGTTTACCTTGTGTAAACAAAGCGCATACGACCTCTTTTTAATTAAAGGGTCATATAGAGTTGGTAAGGAGCCATCTTATTACTTGTCACGTCGGGTGGATTATTTGTGTTTACTGGTGAAGGCTTCACTTTGAACATTTATTTCATCACGCAACTCAATCATCAAGATTCTTTATATAATTGAAATTTTTCTATGGCACATTTTTTTGTATTATTTTCACTCATATTGAATTATGCATGGACTTATTTTTTATTTGGACTGACACTATCTGAGCACAATATTGTTTAATATATGTACTATTATTTGTGTATGACACATTTATATTCAGTTCTATTCTAATTGTAGTTCACTCAGCGCCCCCTACCCTCACCCATCACCAGTTATCATCATGTCGGATGTCAAATGTTGAATGGTTAGGGCAAGGATCAGTGGCGGCTGGTGCTCAAAATTTTTGGGGGGGCGCAAACAAAAAAAATAAAAAAAATTGCAGCCTCACTGTGCCCATCAAATGCAGCCACTGTGCCATTAATTGTCACCACTGTGCCATGCCATCAAACGCAGCCACTGTGCCATCAATGTGACTAGGGACAGGCAAGATGCATTTCATGCTTGGGATTCTGTCTTGCAGGAAGAACGTCCCCCCCCCCCCCCCCCAAAAAAAATCATCCAAGTCAGTTATGGATTATTTTTACAAAATTGAATTGGCCTAGCTTGGATCAATGTAAGCGTGTATATACCAAACTAGTGAGATCCCCTGATCTCTCCTTGATTGAGAAAGTGCAAAGCATTGTCCGAAAGGCACCTGAGCTGAGCGGGTGACCCCCTGTGTTCACAATGCAGCAGGGCACAGCACGGCGGGACCCAGAAGCTAGTGGCTAGTGGAGCTAGTGAAGCTAGTGGAGATCACTTTATTAGCGGTGCCTACTACAAGGATTTCCCATTTCCACCAGGATCCCACAGGTATGGTATATACATACAGTACTTACATTTGTCCACTGGAATTCATCATTAGGGTAAAAAGATCACATACAGTATCTCACAAAAGTGAGTACACCCCTCACATTTTTGTACATATTTTATGATATCTTTTCATGTGACAACACTGAAGAAGTGACACTTTGCTACAATGTAAAGTAGTGAGTGTACAGCTTGTAAAACAGTGTAAGTTTGCTGTCTCCTCAAAATAACTCAACACACAGCCATTAATGTCTAAACCGCTGGCAACAAAAGTGAGTACACCCTAAGGCCCCATACACACGGGAGTATTTATCCACGGATACGGTCCATTGAAATCCGCGCCGAAATCCTCTGGCGATGACGTGTCGCGCGACGCTGTCATATAAGGAATTCCACGCATGCGTTGAATCATTGCGACGCATGCGGGGGATCCCTTCGGACGGATGGATTCGGTGAGTCTGTACAGACCAGCGGATCCATCCGTTGGGATGGATTCCAGCAGATGGATTTGTTCTGCATGTCAGCGAATATCCGATCTGCTGGAATCCATCCCAGGGGAGATATATCCGCGGATAAAGATCCGCTGGCGTGTACACACCATAGGATCTATCCGCTGAAACCCATTTGCTGGGATTTATCTGCGGATGGATTCTATGGTGTGTATGGGGCCTTAGTGTAAATGTCCAAATTGGGCCCAATTAGCCATTTTCCCTCCCCGTCGTCATGTGACTCGTTAGTGTTACAAGGTCTCAGGTGTGAATGGGAAGCAGGTGTGTTAAATTTGGTTTTATCGCTCTCACTCTCTCATACTGGTCACTGGAAGTTCAACATGGCACCTCATGGCAAAGAACTCTGAGGAACTTAAAAATTGTTGCTCTACATAAAGATGGCCTAGGCTATAAGAAGATTGCCAAGACCCTGAAACAGAGCTGCAGCATGGTGACCAAGACCATACAGCGGTTTAACAGGACAGGTTCCACTCAGAACAGGACGCATTTGGTTGACCAAGGAAGTTGAGTGCACATGCTCAGCATCTTATCCAGAGGTTGGGCCAGATTCACAGTGCAAGTACGCTGGCGTATCTACTGATACACCAGCGTACTTTCAAATTTGCCGCGTCGTATCTTTAGTTTGAATCCTCAAACCAAGATACAACGGCATCTGGCTTCGATCCGACAGGCTTACGGCTTCGTACGCCTTTGGATCGTAGGTGCAATACTTCGGCGCCTGCTGGGTGGAGTTTGCGTCGTTTTCTGCGTCGGGTATGCAAATTTGCTTTTTCCGGCGATCCACGAAGGTACGCGCGGCCATCGCATTCTCTTACGTCGTCGCTAGTCGGCTTTTCCCGGCGTATAGTTAAAGCTGCTATTATGTGGCGTATAGATAGACTTGCCATGTTAAAGTATGGCCGTCGTTCCCACGTCAAATTTAAAAAATGTTTTTTGCGTAAGTCGTCTGTGAATAGGAAAGGACGTAACTTACGTCGAAGTTCAAAACATGACGTCGGTGCGACGTCATTTCGCGCAAAGCACGGCGGGAAATTTCAAAACGGAGCAAGCGCAGTACGTTCGGCGCGGGAACGCGCCTAATTTAAATGATCCACGCCCCCTACCCGGATCATTTGAATTAGGCGGGCTTGCGCCGGAGGGATTTACGCTACGCCGCCGCAACTTTACAGGCAAGTGCTTTGTGAATCAAGCACTTGCCCGTAAAACTTGCGGCGGCTTAACGTAAATGCGATACGTTACGCCGCCGCAGATCTACCTGAATCTGGCCCGTTGTCTTTGGGAAATAAACGCATGAGTGCTGCCAGCACTGCTGAAGAGGATGAAAGGGTAGGGGGGTCAGCCTGTCAGTGCTCAGACCATAGGCCGCACACTGCATCAAATTGATCTGCATGGCTGTTGTCCCAGAAGGAGGACTCTTCTAAAGGTGATGCACAAGGAAGCCCGCAAACAGTTTTCTGAAGACAAGCAGACTAAGGACATGGGTTACTGGAACCATGTCCTGTGGTCTGATGAGATAAACCTATTTGGTTCAGATGGTGTCAAGCGTGTGTGGCAGCAACCAGGTGAGGAGTACAAAGACAAGTGTGTCTTGCTTACAGCAGGGGCGGACTGACAACTCATGGGGCCCCCGGGCAATAGAAGATTATGGGGCCCCTGGGCTTACAGATGGCCACCACGCCAGGAGGCAGTGCAGAGGTGGGGCAGCTAAAATCTCGGGATTTTCACATCAAAAGCATGTCGGTTTCTGACTTATCAGGGACAGATGTAAAAAAAACATCGATTTTTACATACTGTCCCTGGTTTTACTGAGCCTGGCAACCCTGATGGGGCCCCCTAGTGGCATGGGGCCCTCGGGCAGTGCCCGAGTGACTCAATGGACAGTCCGCCCCTGGCTTACAGTCAAGCACAGTGGTGGGAGTGTCATGGTCTGGGACTGCATGAGTGCTGTCGGCACTGGGGAGCTACAGATCATTGAGGGAACCATGAATGACAACATGTACTGTGACATACTGAAGCAGACCCGACCCTACTGCCCAGCCCTTGTCCCGGCCCTGTCTGCACATCTTTCTTACCGGTGCATCAAACACATAATCAATACAATTGCTCTACATTCTTGGATGAATACATTAAACAAAACAAATACTATATTATTGCCATTGCACTGTAATTTAGAATCCAGTTTGTATAACACTCTATATATCAGCGTAAGCCTCTAATAAATAATCTGAAAGATTAGAATTTATCTTATAAAACATATAATTACACAGAGAACAAACTATTTCCATTTATAATAATTGAATTTTAATAACTTGACATTAAAATCTATTGCATCCTATGAATACTTTTCATTTCCTCTATGACAGTACAGGCATGCAGTGCTGCCGGTCCCTTTTTCTGGCTATGAATGTTCAATAGCTTTTCTTCTAAGGGGTAAATCATTCTTTAGCAAAGAAAACTGCACATCATAAAATTATAATTTTAGCTTGCAACTTACCTTAATTCACCAGACATGTTCCAAAATATAAGCCCAGCATCGCGAGCCCCACTTAGATGCACTATTCCGGCAAAGTCTGCTGGAAATGATTGCAGCTCTTCGTCATAATCACCAAAGGAAACCGCACACCGACTCTGAAGGATATAGGATATTGGATCACCTGTCTGCACCAGATCATTGCTTCTAAAAGACATCCAATCAATAATTCATTCTTCTACTGTTCTCCGTCAACAGAAGAGTAACTTAGGACCTGTTCTAAGCCTTCCTTTTTTCTACCCTTGGATTCTGAATTAAGTCTGGGAACATTTTAAACTGCAAGAGGCACAGCTAGGAACTGTATGCCTAATGCATTTAAAGATATATCGATCCTTCTGCTCGGGGCTTATGAAAAAGTGACGAAATGTTAAAAAGCAACTCTATACAAATAATCATATACCGTATTTGCCGGCGTATAAGGCAACTGGGCGTATAAGACGACCCCCTAATTTTCCAGCTAAAATGTTGGTTTTGGGATATACTCGCCGTATAAGACGGCCCCTTCCCCCCCTCACTGTGCCATTGCCTCACCTCACTGTGCCATTGCCTCACCTCACCTCACTGTGCCATTGCCTCACCTCACCTCACTGTGCCATTGCCTCATCTCACTGTGCCATTGCCTCACTGTGCCATTTCGCTCACCTCACTGTGCCATTTCGCTCACCTCACTGTGCCATTGCCTCACCTCACTGTGCCATTGCCTCACCTCACTGTGCCATTGTCTCACCTCATCTCACTGTGCCATTTCGCTTACCTCACTGTGTCATTGCCTCACCTCACTGTGCCATTGCCCCACCTCACCTCACTGTGCCATTGCCTCACCTCACTGTGCCATTGCCTCACCTCACTGTGTCATTGCCTCACCTCACTGTGCCATTGCCCCACCTCACCTCACTGTGCCATTGCCTCACCTCACTGTGCCATTGCCCCACCTCACCTCACTGTGCCATTGCCCCACCTCATCTCACTGTGCCATTGCCTCACTGTGCATTTCGCTCACCTCACTGTGCCATTGCCTCACCTCACTGTGCCATTGCCTCACCTCATCTTTCTGTGCCATTGCCCCACCTCAACCCACTGTGCCATTGCCCCACCTCATCTCACTGTGCCATTTCGCTCACCTCACTGTGTCATTGCCTCACCTCACTGTGCCATTGCCCCACCTCACCTCACTGTGCCATTGCCCCACCTCAACCCACTGTGCCATTGCCCCACCTCATCTCACTGTGCCATTGCCTCACTGTGCATTTCGCTCCCCTCACTGTGCCATTGCCTCACCTCACTGTGCCATTGCCTCACCTCATCTCACTGTGCCATTGCCTCACTGTGCATTTCGCTCACCTCACTGTGCCATTGCCTCACCTCACTGTGCCATTGCCTCACCTCATCTCACTGTGCCATTGCCTCACTGTGCATTTCGCTCACCTCACTGTGCCATTGCCTCACCTCACTGTGCCATTGCCCCACCTCACCTCACTGTGCCATTGCCTCACCTCACTGTGCCATTGCCTCACCTCATCTCACTGTGCCATTGCCTCACTGTGCATTTCGCTCACCTCACTGTGCCATTGCCTCACCTCATCTCACTGTGCTATTGCCTCACTGTGCATTTCGCTCACCTCACTGTGCCATTGCCTCACCTCACTGTGCCATTGCCTCACCTCACTGTGCCATTGCCTCACCTCATCTCACTGTGCCATTGCCTCACTGTGCCATTTCGCTCACCTCACTGTGCCATTGCCTCACCTCACTGTGCCATTGCCCCACCTCACTGTGCCATTGCCCCACCTTACCTCACTGTGCCATTGCCTCACCTCACTGTGCCATTGCCTCACCTCACTGTGCCATTGCCTCACCTCACCTCACTGTGCCATTGCCTCACCTCACTGTGTCATTGCCTCACCTCACCTCACTGTGCCATTGCCTCACCTCACTGTGTCATTGCCTCACCTCACCTCACTGTGCCATTGCCTCACCTCACTGTGTCATTGCCTCACCTCACCTCACTGTACCATTGCCTCACTGTGCCATTGCCTCACCTCAATTCACCGATCTTCATTCCTTTATTCCTGGCAGAGTGAGTCAGACTGCGGGCGTTCATTTTTTAAAAGCCGCGCCTCCTCCTCGTGGTGTTCTGTGATAGGCAGAACACTCTGTTTCCCAAAGGAGCCCGTGTTCAGTTGTCCGCCTATCATGGACGTCCTCTTGTTCGAGGACGAGACGATGTCCGTGATAGGCGGAACACTAAACACAGGCTCTTATGGGAAACTGAGTGTTCCGCCTATCACGGAACACCACGAGGAGGAGGCGCGGCTTTTAATAAATGGACGCCCGCAGTCTGCATCCTGCGTATAAGACGACCCCCGATTTTTGAGCCATATTTTTAAGTGTAAAAGGTCATCTTATACGCCGGCAAATACGATACACTCACCGGCCACTTTATTAGGTACACCTGTTCAATTAATTGGTAACACAAATTGATAATCAGCCAATCATATGGCAACAACTCATGTTGCATTTAGGCATCTAGATGTGGTGAAGACAACTTTCTGACGTTCAAACAGTGCCTCAGAATGGGGAAGAATGGGGATTTAGGTGACTTTGAATGTGGCATGGTTGTTGGTGCCTGACGGGCTGGTGTGAGTATTTCAAAAACTGCTAATCTACTGGGATTTTCACACACAACCATCTCTAGGGTTTAGAGAGAATGGTCTGAAAAAGAAAAAATATCCAGTTAGAAACACAAATGAGGTCACACTTAACCCCTTCAGTGCCCTCTTGTGGTTAACTCCCAAACTGTGAAAATTGTCATTTTCACAGTAAACAATGCATTTTTTGCTGTGAAAATGACAATGGTCCCAAAAGTGTCCGCCATAATGTCGCAGTCACGAAAAAAATCGCAGCAAAAATCGTGGTGAAATTGCGCGACTTTCTGCCTAAAAAAGATATGCTCAGTTGTCATGGGGCCTTAGTGTGTCACAGTACATGTTGAACTTCCAGTGACCAGTATGACCAGTACTTCAAATTTAACACACCTGCTCCCCATTCACACCTGAGACCAGGGCCGATCCTAGGGTCACAGGCGTCTGGGTGCAGAAATATTTCTGGCGCCCCCTACATGGGCGTCATCGTTTTACTAACTCCTCCCCTTTACAAAGGTCTCTATGGCAACAACTCAACCACAGAGATGCTCCACCACGAAGTCTTCATTAACCTGGGATCCTAACATGATCTCTTAACATTAAACAAAATACAGGAAGAGAAGCAGAGTACTTTATTGGGACCTGGAGGGGGGCCTCTGTGATGGACACAGAGAGGGCTTCTGTTAGAGAGTCTGTTAGATGTTCAGCGCCCCCACCTCTGCAGGCGCCTGGGTGCAATGCACGCTGTGCACACTGCCTAGGATCGGCCCTGCCTGAGACCTTGTAACACTAACGAGTCACATGACACCAGGGAGGGAAAATGGCTAATTGGGTCCAATTTGGACATTTTCACTAAGGAGTGTACTCACTTTGTCAAATTCTTCAGTGTTGCCACATTAAAAGATATAATAAAATATTTACAAAAATGTGACATACAGGTATTTGCTCCCATTTCCAGCGAAATATCATTGCAGTATCCACAGCAATCTATGCCATGTCCAGCCCCTCCTCCGCTGTCTTCTGAGAGACACACAGGTCCCAGAAGACAGCAAGGACCAGTCAGAACGTGCAGCGCGTCTCGCGCCTGCGCAGTAGGGAACAAGGCTGTGAAGCCGCAAGGCATCACTTCCTGATTCGCTAAGGCCCCGTACACACGACCAAACATGTCCGCTGAAACTGGTCCGGGGACCAGTTTCAGCGGACATGTTCGGTCGTGTGTACGGCCGACCGGACAATTGTCCGGCGGATCGGACAAGTTTCCAGCGGACAAATGTTTCTTAGCATGCTAAGAAACATGTCCGCTGGAAGCCTGTCCGTCGGACATGTTCGGTCGTCTGTACGGACATGTCCGCTTGGCCGAAAGCCCTCGCATGCGTCGAAGTGATTTGACGCATGCGTGGAAGCATTGACCTTCCAGGGCCACGCACGTCGCTGCGTAATCGTCGCGGCGATGGCGCGGCCACGTCACCGCGTATCGTGTCCAACCATCAGACAGAAATCCGGCAGCGGACTGTCCGATGAAAACGGTGCGGCGGACCGCTTTCATCGGACAGTCCGTCCGTGTGTACGAGGCCTAAGATGCGGGTGCCTCCATCTGGGAGCCGAGGGACGGGGCGGCTTCGGGCGAGGACATCGCAAGCGCCGCGGACAGGTAAGTGTCCTTATTTTTTTTTTTTTTTTTTTTTTTTTTTTTCTCACCTGAAGTACGGTTTTATTCTATTCATATTTTCCAATGTCACTTTTTTTTTTTTTTTCAAAAGTTTTATTTATAAACAGAGGAGCTGGTCCCGGTCGGACCACATCATTTACAGGCATTTCAACATAGTCAGTGGAGTCAACATACAATCAAAGGCAGGCCGTAAAACATAAGGCGTAGTGGTTTCACATTTGGCATCTATCACTAGCAAGTCTCGGTGGGGCTCACGCAAGTGTCCTTATTTTAAAAGTCAGCAGCTGCAGAATTTTTTTCAGGCGCTTTATGGAGATTCACTCTCTCTATTTGTCCTGTTTACCATTATCATTGAAAGTGAAAGTAAAGAAAATCCCACATTTTGGTTTGTCACCAGAACAATAATAGTGGGGAAATCTTCTAATTGGGACGTTAGTTCCTATTTCTCTCACTTCCTGTTTTACCTATGGGGCAGGAAGTGAAGGGAAATCTCCCCAGTGGAACACAGGTGGCAAAAAAAGGTTATATCCCTTACTTTATCCAAATGAAAAAAAAAAAGTTTTGCCTTTAGTTCTACTTTTGTTCTCTTTAGTGGGAAACAATGTTCTGCATTGAAGGGACCATCAGTGTGGTCTCCATAGTGGAAGTCTGTGACAGCCGCACAGGGCAGATCTCCCACAGCGAGCGGGCGGAACCCTCCTTCCCGCGGAACTATATGCGGCAGCGGAGGAAGGTTTAGCATGGTGCACCAGCCGGAGTGTCGATGCAAGATGGAGTCGCGGTGTAAAGTGGAGCATGAGATGAGTTTGGCGGCTCTGCGCCGCTCGGACCCGTACATCAGCGGCATTGTGGATGTCACCGGACAGGTGGCCCTGTACATCTTCAGTGCTAAGGCCAATGAGTGGGTGAGTGAGCCCGGAGAGAGGAGGAGCCAGGAGGTGTCTCCTGTGCTAGATCTGTTTACATGGGGGACCCCACAGATGGTCGGGACAATACCGGGCACACAATGTATTGGTGAGGTGACAGCAGAGGCGTGTGTAGCTGTCCTCCCTATGGTGGCCTTATAGTTACAAAGAGAACCTGTCACCACTCCACTGCAGGTCATAACCCAGGAACATCACTTCCAGAGCTCCCTTCTCACACTCAGAACATTCTAGAAAATGTGACTTCTCCAGCACAGCCCTCTCCCTTCTTTTCTGTCACAGCCCTCCACCCCTTAGAGTGCCTACCACCCCCCTGGGGTCACATCGTTGCCTGTACACGTCGCAGGTAGAGCAGCCCCTTCGCTTCAAAGTTTACAAGTCCCCAACTTTTTTGGGGGGGGAGGGGATTGCAGCGCACTGAATCACATGGTGCTGCGGCGCTGTGCATGAAAAGTGAACATGCTGGGGGGTGGCCATTAACCCTGTTACACCACTTGTATCTACAGGTACGTTTAATACTAAAGCTTACCTGTAGGTACTGGAAATATCGCCTAAACCTGCATGGTTTAGGAGATATTTACCATATACGTTTGCGCCGACGTCATCGCTCGTGGCGTTCCTTCTTCAGCAGCGTGCCGTGACGTCATTGCGGCTTTGGCCAATCGCAGCGCCCGGAAATAATGACGTCGCCGGTCACAGTAGTGTGCGGGTCTGCTGCCACAGCTTTGATGTAAGGTGAGTATTTCATAATGATCTAGTATGCAATGCATATTCGCTTATTATGTCTTTATCTTACAGGGTTTGTGTTTTTTTGTTGTTGTTTTTGGGTTTACAACCACTTTAAATGGCACCCCCAATGCGTCTGCTACAGTGCAGGGTCAATAACGTGATTTTTGCATGCGTTTCCCCACCCCCAGAGATGTGACCCTAGGCACGCTATCTGTGCTGGCCCAGCTCCTCTGCCTTAGCATAGGGAAAAATGATAGAGCAGGGGTCTCCAAACTTTCTAAACAAAGGGCCAGTTTATTGTGCTTCAAACTTTAGGGGGGTGAACCTGAGTAGAAAATGTTTTGACATCAATGGGAGTAAACAATGTCACATCTTTGGTATTGGGCAAACTATTATTGCCCCATCGTTGGTGTCAGTGGGAGGGGGGATAGTGCCCCATTGTTGGTGGAAGGGGGGGGGAATAGTGCTCCATAGTTGGTGTCAGTGAGAGGGGGGAATAGTGCCCCATAGTTGGTGTCAGTAGGAGGGGGGGGGGAATAGTGCCCCATAGTTGGTGTCAGTGGGAGGGGGGCATAGTGCCCCAAGGACCGGAAAAAGACAAGCAAAGGGCTGCCGTTTGGAGACCAATGTTCTAAAGTGCCTATCCACGTTTAGGATTTGGTTTGGCTCGTCACTACAACCACACCACACCACACCATACATAAAACTAAACATTTTTTCCATGGGACTTTAAAGTGCTAGTGAAGACTTGTTATTGATTTAAACCTACAGGTAAGCCTATAATAAGGCACAGTAAATATCCCCTAAATGTACACCGTATTTAGGAGCTCGGTAAGGTCACCAATAGACTGCGTGCCGTCCGTAGCGAAAGCTGTGCCTCCGGTGGACAGGTCAGTGACATCATCGCAGCTCGGCCAAACAGCCGCAGCCTGTGAAGATGGGGAGTCCCAGGGGAGCCGTGTCAGCACTCTGCTGGAGGGATTTGTTTTCAAGTAAGTCTATCATAATATGCTAGTAGGCGATGCATATTATAATGCACATTATGCTCTTAACTTTGTAAGGAAATTTTTTTTTACGGTTTACTACCGCTCTAAATGGGGCATTACATTTAAAAAAAAATAACTATTATAATGCATAATTGATGAAGATCTTATACATTAATAGAAGAGTTAGTAAAAGAGCAAGCTGATTCATTACCAATATACAGTATATCGGTGTACACTCTGATACTAATTCATGTACATGTTCCACACGGCCAGTTTTCTAAAACATAACAATAGGTACATCCTATAACTTTCATGAATGCTGCTTCACTTCTTCAGGGGTAGATGCCCAATGTAAAATCTGTAAACAAAAGAACAATTTTTCACAAAATGTATTCAAGCACTCCCGAGAAAAGGGAAGGGGGGGGGGGAGGGGATGCAATATCTATTTATATGGATGTCCTTTAATAAAACAAAAATTACAAATCAACTTCATAATTGAACTAAAATTACCCCTTCAAATGGCACCCGCTACAAGGTGTCTGATCCAGGACAAATGTATGTAATGTGAAGGGAGGAACAGAGGACACCATCGTAAAGGGGGGGGGGGGGTGGGGAGAGGACTCTGCTGTTGTGGTGGGGGGGGGGTGTGTAATTAGAAGGGGGGATAAAGGAGACTCAAATCGCCCCCAGCCCTGTGGGGGTGATTTGAAGGTGGGGGAGGGAGGCAGAGGATACCGATGTGGGGGGGTGACATGGAAGAGGGTGTGATGTGATGCTATGCTGGGGAGGGGGAATGGAAGATCTGATAAAAGAATGGGATTGTGCTTTGAGTCCTCACACATGGGCTATACAGTTCTGAATAGTGGGTAGGAGCGGCTGCTGTTAAATTTTTGTTCTTAACAAGCTGATGATTGGTTGCTAGGACTGCCCTGTATCCTAGCCACCAGTCACCTGCTGGTTAACTTTAAAAGTTAATTGAAGCCCCCACCCGCCGTTCAGAACTGCGGCTGACTCCTAAATGGCGGTTCAGATAGGAGAGCAACACAGTCTAGATCCGGACCACAGTCCACCATTTTTTCACTAGCTTCCAGGTCTCATGCTGAGCAACTGCCTTGCTGATTAGTGAACACAGAAGGTTGGCCGCTTTGCACAGTGCCATTCGGAGATTGCTTTGCATTTCCTTTAATACCGTATATATTCAAATATAAGCCGAGGATCTAATTTTACCACAAAAAAAAAGGGAAAACATATTGACTCGAGTATAAGCCTAGGGTGAGAATGCAACAGCTACTATAAGCGGAAGAGAGGGTCAACAATGCCCATTTGCACGCCTCACTGTGCCCATTGCAGTCTTACTGTGCCCGAGTACCTGAATTCTTGTCAGGCGTCCATTTTTTAAAAGTCGCGGCTTCCTCCTGGCGTTCCGTGATAGGCATTTGGCACTGTGTTCTGCCTATCACGGAGGTCCTCTCATCCTTAGACTCGGTTTTAGCCTATCACGGACATTCTTTCATCCTCGGACAAGCGGACATCCGTGATTGGCGGAACACTGAACACAGTGTCTGCTGGGAGACTGTCCGAGGATCAGAGGACCTCTGTGATAGGCTGAACACAGTGTCAAATGCCTATCGCGGAATGCCAAGAGGAAGCCGCGACTTTAAAAAAAAAAAAATGGACGCCTGTCAAGAATTCAGGTACACTGACTCGAGTATAAGTTGAGGGGGCGTAATTTCAGCCTAAAAAAAAAAAGGGGGGGGGGCCTGAAAAACTTGGCTTATGCTCGGCTCGAGTATATACGGTATATGCAAATCATTCTCTGATTGGAAGAGATGGTGAGGCCAGGCTTTTTTCCCCCTTGTCCAACAAAAGAATGCTTTGCGATATTGCTAAGGCCCCTTTCACACTGGGGCAGGAGCCGCGGTGGCGGTTTAGCGCCGCTAAATATAGCGGCGATATACCGTCGGATTTGCAGCGGGATTCGACCGCTAGTAGTGTGGTATTAACCCCGGCTAGCGGTATTACCGCGGTTTCCCATTGTTTTAAATGGGAAGGAGCGGTATACATACTGCTCCTCTCACCGCTCCAAAGATGCTGCTTGCAGGAGATTTTTCTCTCTCCTGCCAGCGCATCGCCTCAGTGTGAAAGCCCTCCAGCTTTCACATTGAAGTTGCTGGGCAGGAGTTTTTCAGGCGGTATAGCAGAGCTATTTTTAGCGCTATACCGTCTGAAAAACTCCTCAGTGTGAAAGGGGTCTAAGTATTTGGGGTATAATTTTTGCCACAAACCATTGCAGCTGTGCTGTTTATACAGTTGCACCCTTGCATTTGCACCTAATGGATGTGGCAAAACTGTGGCTCACCTCTTTTTACCACCCCTGACCACAAGTGCAAACAAGTCCTTAGGCCTGGTTCACACCTATGCATTTTTTTCTGTGCGTTTTCAGTTTTGCAGAAACCCCCTACAGTCCATTTAACATGGTTTGCTATGGATGTAGTTCACATCTGTGCATTTTATGGAAAGGGCCCGGGACTTTTTCTGGTTTTTGGGTTCCAAAGTCTTCAATGGATCAAAAGCGTGTATTAAAAAATGAAAAATGCACCTGCAACCATGTGCAAGATAAAATGCTGTTTTATTCTCCTTGCATGTCCCCCTCGGATCTACAGCAAGTGCACTTGTAGTGCAATTTGGATTTGCCTTCAGTAAATAACCTTTTGTGTTATTGGCATGCAGATACAAAGGCTGCTTCAGAGTTCTCCTTTAAGACACATTTTACATCTTTTAGATGGAATTTCTATGTATGCATCAGAGGATAGCAAGTGTCTTACTATTTACAAAGTCTGCCTAGGACGGTGTTTGCGGATGGTGTGTAAATGGAACTGAATTTTTTGAGGCTCAGCAGCTTTACGTTTGGGGTACTAAAGCTGGGACTACTCCAGCCAAAAAGTGTTTTTTGTTCTGTAAAGGAGCAGAAACAGGAATGCAGACAGCAAAAAAAAAAGCAAAAAACACTTGTAGTTTTAACCCTTCCCTGTTCTTATAAAAAAAAAAAGTGTTTGTATCCCACTTTCAGAGACTTTCTATTCCTTCCTGTCCCAACAGGGGGTGAAGGGAATCTTTCCAACTGGGACATCAGTAAAAACCTGACAGAGGTTATAACCCTTCCCAGCTCTATCCAAAATAAATTGTTTTGGTTGGAGTTGGGCTTTAAGGCCCTATGTACATTGGGTGATTAGCTCTGGGGCTCCAGTGTTTAGCTGCAGATGGAGGGCTCAGGTTCACTATTCAGCCACACTGCTGGCAACTTATTAAACTCTCAGGCTGCATTCACACCGGAGCGTTTTTAGCTCATAAAACGCCATAAAAACGCACAACAAGCAAAATCCCATTAATTTCAATGGCACCTATTCGCATCTGAGTGTTTTGTCACCTGAAGCAAAAGGCCTTAAGCGCAGAAAAGATTACAGGCGTTTTTCTGCTTTTTACATTGGGGACCTGCACAAAATCGCAGTAAAAATGTGCGACTTTGAAACGCTGGATGGGGGAATTACCGCTCCTGGTGGTTCCGCTTATGTGATCAATCTCCTCCCAGGAAAGCAAAAGAAAGTGCTGACAATGCACGAGGCAATCAATAAGACAGGAAAATTTATGGACAGCTGCTTCCCAAAAAAACCTTTTTGAGGTTGTCTTTATTTAAAAAAAAAAGATGAAACCGCACTGCAAAATCACAGCAGCAGAACAAGGGAAAACAGCTGACGCGTTTCACACTATTGGCTAGTGCTTAATCATAGCTATGATTAAGCACTAGCCAATAGTGCGAAACGTGTCAGTGTGTTTTCTTGTTCTGCTGTGATTTTGTGCGTTTTAAAAAAAAAAAAAAAAACAACAACCTCAAATGTTTTTTTTGGAGTGCGGCTGTCCATACATTTTCCTGTCTTATTGTTTGAAACGCTGAAGTGTGAATGCAGCCTGAGAGCCGGTTCACACTGGGGCGACAAGTCGCGTCCCATTCTATGCAGTAGAACCGTTCTAATAGGAGCGAAGCAAGTCGCTCCGACTTAGAAAAAGGTTCTTGTACGACTTCAGGGGCGACTTGCATTGACTTCTATACAGAAGTCATTTTGCTAATCGCCTCTGAAGTCGTCTTCAGAGTCGCCCCCGAAGTCGTGCCACCGCAGTGTGAATCGGCTCCAAGAGACTGAAAGGTGCACCTAGCAGTTTAAACGTTTAGGGCAATTTGTGCCCACGGATGAATGCATGGTACTTATGCAGTCTGTGTTTGGTGTTCTCTACAACAGAGTAGCATTGTGTGGCAGAGGAGGTAAGTATTCATTATTTTCTTTATTGCGAGAATGTGCTTTGATTAAACTGTTTTGTTATACAAACGGGTCTTTAGGTCCACAGGTTAAGATTAACGTAGTAAAAATATATTTTCTTTTAAACAGGAGAAGACCGACATAGAAGGGACCTTATTTGTTTATACAAGGTGCGTATGATTACATGGAAAGTTGGTGCTAAAAATGTGTAAGTGCTGGCCACGCACTGTTTGTTTTATTTTTCTGAACAGTTTACATTTTGACAAACCACTGGAGTCTACACTAGTGGCTTTCCGAATACCACTGTTCAGCCAACATTCTTCGATTGAAGAATGTCGGGTGGGAGAGGGCTCTCAGGGGAACTCGCCAAGCGAATGTCAGCTGGTTCATCAGGAACTGGCCTTTGCCACTCCACGTCTTGCCAGCTTTATCCTACTACAGAAGACTGATGAAAGCGTAGGATAGGACTACACTGGTGATTGAATGTTTGTTATTGAGAGATTTAAAGCTATTTGAAGTACAATGTGATAGAGATCCTTAGATGCACATTGTATTAAGGCATAAATGTACATTTTGTGGGAAAGTACATCTCCTTTTTGCCCTCCCAACTTGCAGAACCCATCCTCCCTCTTCCCATTGGTTTTCTTAACTCCATTCCCCAGGTTGTTTGCTGCAGTGTTGGGAACCTACAGCTATTTTCTATTACCTGCATATTCGTACCCCATAGGCTTCCATGTGGACATCTCCCGAGGCAGGGACTCCTATAGGATTCTGTAGAGATCCATTGTTCAGCCTCCAGCTGTAATATTCTTTGCGGTGGCTGGAATAGTGGGATGCTGGTAAAAATGCAACTGGGGAAGCATGGTTTACTGTAGGATGTATATGCAAGTATCTGCATACAACTCTGGATACAGAAAGGTATAAGTGTCATAATAAGTATTTTGTGCATGCTTGCATAGTATGCCCAGAGCCCACCAAACACAGTGGGGGTTGATTTACTAAAACTGGAGAGTGCAAAATCTGGTGCAGCTCTGCAAAGAAACCAATTGGCTTCCAGGTTTTTTTTTTTGTCAAATTTTAATTGAACAAGCTGACGTTAAAAGCTGATTGGCTACCATGTGCAGCTTCACCAGATTTTGCACACTTTATTAAATCAACCCTACAGTGTTTTTGTTGCACTTTTACAACTTGTTGATTATCATCTGCTTAGCCCCACGTTAATATCACTATGCAGCAAATGAGAGGACTGCAAGAGCTAGGTAATTATCCCAATAGCAAGGAGGTTTAATACATCTCCAATATGGCTGTTCTTCCACTTAAAGGACTGCCACTTGTCGGGGTACTTTGTGTATCCTGAGGATGTCAGCACCAGCTTCTCTTTTAAAAAAGAAATGCCAACATAGCGCTAAAGTCTAGTGAATCTTAAAAAGAGCAAAAATGACAACACAAGAACAAAATTTTATAGAAAAGATTAGTTCTGTGCAGTAAACAACAATATATATATATTTATTTTTTTATTTATTTTTTTACTATCTGTGTGGTATGTAGTGAGCCGTGCTGCTCCGTCAACCAGCGGGAGAACTGACAACTGCAAAGATAAAATACCGGTAGATAAAATGCGCTGTCTGTCTTTTTTACTAGCTTCTCTTTTTTACCTGCCATTGGGTCCTTACCTGAAGACTTCTTCTTGTGTGCAACTTTATTACTTTGTATGTAGAGCAGTTCACAGATAAAATATTTTTTTGTAAACTGAACTGTTAACTGCTCCATATACCAAATTTTGGAGGTGTAAATAATATCCCCAAAAAAATTAAGTTGCCATTAAATACACTTTAAGCTACTACTATATACACAGTGCGCACCCTGACCATGTACAATGGTGTTGATTCACTAAAATTGGAGCGTGCATATTCTGGTGCAGCTGTGCATGGTAGCCAATCGGCTTCTAAATGTCAGCTTGTTTAATTAAGCTTTGACAAAAAAATTATCTGGAAGCTGATTGGTTTATACGCAGAGCTGCACCATATTTTGCACTCTACAGTTTTAGTAAATCTACCCCAATGTACAGCTGCATTTTTTTTCAGTCCACTCTTGGATGTCTGTAGGTTCTAAGACTTTGTTGCCCAATGCTGGCAGCTTGGTTCTAAAAGCTCCCATGTTGATATCATAATTTGTCCTTTTGCAAGCAGCTATAGAAAACACCCAAGTCCATTTATTCTTATTTCTTCTTTTTTAGATCAGCATCTCCGCACCATGGCTTTACGATAATGAACCGCCTTAACATGCACAATTTGGTGGAGCCTGTCAACAAAGATCTAGAATTTCAGCTTCATGAACCTTTCTTGCTGTACCGGAACTCCAGTTGTGAGTGTTCCTAATTGTGTAATGTAAATTTCTGCACTTGCTTTTTGATTTTGTACATGGTGAGAAAGTTATGTACGCATTTTTATGCACTAGGAGATGTCTGTGGCCCATGCTTATAGCTAGGTAGAGGGCTGGGCCCTTAGGAAACCCAGTAAAACTCAGCAAGCCTCCCAATAAACGTTAGTTAAAGGTAATATAGTCCATGGCTGCTTTTGTTTTTTGTTTTTTTCAGCATTGGCATATTTCATTAATTGTTGCACATAGTCCTGACCTCAACCTGATAGAACACCTTTGGGATAAATTGAAGCAGAGACTGCATGCCAGGCCTTCTTGTCCAACATCAGTGCCTGACCTCACAAATCCGTTTCTGGAAGAATGGTCAAACATTCCCATAGACACACTCCTAAACCTTGTGGACAGCCTTCCCAGAAGAGTTGAAGCTGTTATAGCTGCAAAGGGTGGGCCAACTCAATATTGAACCCTACAGACTAATGCCACGTACACACGATCCGAAAATCGGACGACAGATCGTCCGACTTTTTCCCTTTACTAGTCGCAAGTAGAAATTGAATAGGTTACTAAAGTCACGAAAATTCTCATACGACAGAAAAAAAAATCGGACGTGATGTCATGTGTTGTAATGTATTTGTGTTGTATTTTCGGCAACAACTGTACTGACCAAACGAAAATCGTACGAGAAAATTTTCGTGCATGTCCGATAAAATAATATCGGATGAACTCTCCTGATCGGCTCACGGAAGCCCTGTACTAACGATCCGATTATGGGACGATTTTTTCTCGGACGACATTTTTCGTACAATATTCGGATTGTGCGTACGTGGCATGAGGCTGGGATGCCATTAAACTTAATGTAAAGGCGGGCATCCCAATACTTTTGGCAATATAGTGTATATCTGGTGACTTTTCACGGTCTGCCACCTGTTGTTTCAACTGTTAAGGGGATGTGTGACTTTTTCTAATTTATTTTGAATTTGAATTGTCACAAGTAGAGGTCATTGTTGGGGTATCAATGACACATAAGAGGCCAGAAACTTTCTTTGCACAACATGCTACACCAATAACTTAACTATCACTTTTGGACGAAAGGTAGTTGAAGGATACTGAGCCCACCAAATAATACAAAGCGTTGTTTGACTTTAACCACTTTTTGAGATCAATAAGTTTAGCATTGTATTGATCTTTTAGCTGCAAATGAATGTACTGCTGTGAACTCTAAAGTAAATACTTTGACAACAAGGGGAGTAAAATGAGGACTCCAATCCATGTTTAATGCCTGCCACTGAACCCCTGCATGTAGGGTACTGACGTAGCCCTTATGGCCATGCACATTGGTCATAACGCCACTCTGTTCTGTCACTCTCCATGTTAACCTCCAACTTTGCTTTCCCTAAAATATCAAATTAAAAATCCAACAAGGAAAGTGACACCAACCTATCCCGGTGGCGGATCAAGGAACTCAAGTGCAGAAAAATTGAGCTGCATTTTTTTTTTAAATATATTTGCCTCACCTGTAGATATAAACACGTGCTATACTTTTTGTTATATGCCTCAAAAGGGAAAAAACAAAATCTGCAGCATGAGAACATATTGAATGAAATTGAATCCCTGAAGTATAAGCTTTTTCAGGTAGCATTTCAAGGTTAGGTAGTGCTTAACCGACTGTTGCTATAGAAGTCCATTTTATTTGTTACAAACAATAAGCTTTTTACGCATTTTGTGTAATGGAGCTCTTACCCTTTTGGCTTTGATTTAGAACATACTGTTTGAAGTGCATGGTGTTCTATCCTTGCGACAAATAAAGAAGTTTTTATTTTTTTTAATTTAGAGCTGTATGAGATGCACTGATCTACAGTCTGAGTACAAGGTGCTTGTTCCACGGACACAGATTTTTGTTGACATTCAGGGTTGACCGATGGATTTTTTTTTTACGCCTGCTGAGCTGTTTTAATTACTGTATGCTAATTAATCATGCTTACCTACAGTCATCAGTGAGGAATATAGAATGAAAGCTAGCTCAGCATCTTAATCAGATGGCATGATGACTGCTTGTCATAAAATTGCAGCTGCTTGTATTGTTCATCCTCAAGCCTGGTACAAACGATAAGATTATCAGACGAACGATCGTCCTGGTTTTTTTGCATGCTAGTCTCATATCGAAAATTTAATAGGTTACTAAAGTTAGGAAAAGCCTCGTATGACAGAATCAAAATTTAGAAGTCAACTCTTGTATTGTATTTTTAGATGAAAACTGTACTGATTAAACAAACATCGTAAGATTTGGTATCGTACGAGAAAAGTGTTCATGCTTGTCCTAGCGAATAATTTTGCAGGACCTTTTCTGATCAGCTCTCAAAAGCTATGTACTAATGATCAGATTATGGTTCGATCGCTTCCAAAGCAGTATTTTTCATACGATTTTCTGATCGTGTGTACTAGGCTTTAAAGTAAAACCTTGTTCTCATCATTGTCTGTGCCCCCTCTAGGAACATTCACTCTCACAGTCTCTGCTACGGAAAGTAAATAGAAAACTAAAATTGTTGAGTTGTCGCAGGCACAGGAGGTGAAATGTTTCCAACAGCTACACCTGTTCTGGTGACATCTGTCGTCATGCACACAGGACGTTATAAAAATGCCAGTAGCATTGGCTGTAGAATGGGCTTTGCAGCGTCTTTGCTGTAGTGGGTTTTTTTTTCTAGCAAAACTATAGTCCCACAAAAGCTTATGGCTCAAATGCTCATAAATGCTGAATAGCCACATGTTTTTTGACTTATTTATTTTTAAGCTTTTTTTTTCCCCAGAGTTGGCTGGAGAAAAATGCTCTAACAGTCTGTGTGTCCATGGACACATAGGATAACATGCTGGGGACATAAAACAAAACATGATAATCAAGCGCACTCCCTGTGGATGTCTGGAGATCACAACAAACAAATTTGGATTGGGAAGGGGACTAAGGATGAATGACAAGGAAAAGTAAAAATTGTCCCAAAAGACAGTGCTATAAAGGAAATATCATAGTCCATCAAATGTCCATAGCACTATATCACTATAGCCTTGCTTTAGATGGCTGCCAGCTGACAGATGAAGTGTAATCTGTATAAAAGCAAGAAAAGACAAAATGCAGCGCCTTCTAAGCGTAGCAAGCTTGTTTAATGGGAGTAAAATGTTCAAAAACTTATAAAAGGCCTACTTACAAACATCAGTAGGTACAGGCAGAAATATAGAGATCATCCGCATATGTATCCCGGGGACCGTTTCGATGTCCTGGCGCAGGCAGCGTGGGGATGTCACTCTCTGTGCAGCAGCGGCGGCAGGAACCGAGACGCTCTCGGAACCTACAGGCTGAGGTCAGGTATCCACTGCGGACTGCAGATGACGTCACTTCCGGGTGCGGGAGGTGCACGCGTTCGAAACTTTCGAGTCTCTTCCTCAGCCCAGCCTGAGGAAGAGACTTGCGAAACGGTCCCCGGGATACATATGCGGATGATCTCTATATTTCTGCCTGTACCTACTGATGTTTGTAAGTAGGCCTTTTATAAGTTTTTGAACATTTTACTCCCATTAAACAAGCTTGCTACGCTTAGAAGGCGCTGCATTTTGTCTTTTCTAACATGCTGGGGAGTTTACTAGCTACAGAAAAAAACGCCTGAAGGCAAAAACAGCAGCTGTAAAAATTTCCAGTGTGCATGAGTCCTAATGCCCGCGTATACACGACCGTTTTTAATGTCATGGAAAAAACTTTTTTTCGAAGTGATTCTTGTCAAGCCTGCCTTGCATACACACGATCGTGGAAAAAAAATGCTCGAGCAAAGCGCGATGACGTACAACGGCACTATAAAGGGGAAGTTCCATTCGGATGGCGCCACCCTTTGGGCTGCTTTTGCTGATTTCATGTTAGTAAAAGTTTTGAGAGACGATTCGCACTTTTCAGTCTTTGTGCTTTTCAGTCTGTTACAGCGTGACGAATGTGCTTTCTCCATTACAAACGCTAGTTTTACCAGAATGAGCGCTCCCCTCTCATAACTTCTCCATTTTTTTTTTTTTTTTTTTTTTTTCTCATCGCTTAAGCCTACACACGATCGTTTTTTCACGACGTGAAAAACGATGCGAAAAATTAGAGCATGTTCTAAATTTTTAATGGCCATTTTTCACGTCGAGAAACATGCTCTGCAGCCCACACACAATCGTTTTTAATGACAAAGTTAAAAAATTGCATTTTCCTCATCATGAAAAACAGTCGTGTGTGCGCGGCGTAAGATGTCCTCTTACTTGGGAGAGCTTCCTTCTTACTTTTTGTTGCATTTCTGGGGCAGGAAGTAATATCAGAACTCAAAACGGCAAAAGGAAAAAAAAAAAAAACCTGACAAGGTCCTTACAATTTCCTTCGTTATCCTAAATGAAAAAAAAACATTGACTTTTTTAAATAAATAAACAAAAAACGTATATAAAATGCATTTTATGTTTATATTCTAGCAAAATAATGACGCAAGAAAATATGTGCAGAAATGCATTCCATTTTCTTTAAACTCCCATAGCAGACTAGATTTTTTATTTTTTTCCCCCCCCCCACAAATTTTGCTGCTATCTGTTTTGTTAGTTTTTTAGTTTGTACTTTTTGTGCTTTAGCAACACAAAATTGCATCGTCGCCTTTGACTAATGAGCTCCATAATGGAAGCTGACATACCACTATTTCTTTCTACATGTGTATTGTTTATACCTTTTAATTACTTCAGCTGCATGGTGATGGATATGAAAACAAAATGAGCAACATTTAAATGTTCGCTTCCTCCCTGGCTGAGATTAACAGCAGTGGGGGCTACTGTCTCTGAGCCTATGAGGAGGGAGAGAACAGAGCGAGCCACTACTCTTGTGGACAGCATTGGATTCAGATGGGGCTCAATAAGGGGGAGCCGGACTGCACTCAGAATGTAACCTTAATGCAGAGAATACATTTAAGTAATAAAAATAGCTAAATTAGACCTATTTTTTTTTTTTGAAAGGGGAAACAATGAAAGAAAAAACAAACATGTCATACTTGCCTGTATGGGTTTTGCACAGAGATCCCCCCTAATTCTCCTCTTCTCGGGTCACCCGCCAACACTCTGGGTCTCTCCACCTTGCCAAGTGCCCCCCTAGCAACCTGCTCCCTCCCAAGCCAGCTCTGTGTCCATAAGACACAGAGAGCTTGACTCAGCCCTCCTCACTGGCTGTGATTGACATCAGTGGAAGCTAATAGCTACTGCTGCTCCATCTCAGCCAATGAGGAGGGGGACACCTGGAAGAGCCGCTTCTCTTGTGCGCATCGGACTGCGATTAGGCTTGGGTGGACTGAGGGGGAGCTGCACACTGGGTTTTGTACCTTTTTTTTTTTTTTTTTTTTTTTTTTTTTTTTTTTTTGCATAGAATGCTTGAAGGTGTAAAAAAAAAAAAAAAAAAAAAAAAAAAAAGAATTCAGCCTTTAGAACCACTTTAGGATACTGATCTGGGTCATGTACAGACTTCACCAGCCTCATACTCTTTTTCTCGTCGGCCAGCGATGAAGGCAGCTAGCATTTCAGAACTTGCTATGCAGTGGCAACCTGCCGTATGTGATCCCCAATAGTAAACCCCCACACCCCTTTTTTTTTGGCTGACTGTGATCTTCCATCATGTTCCTGGAATGGGCTCCAAGATGATAGGCGCTCCAGCAACATCCAAGTGGAACCTACATAGTCAAGTGTAGATATTTGCTAGCACACCACCGATCTTCAGATAAAATCCAAATCTATTTTTATTGCATTTTTTTTTTTTTTTTTTTTTTTTGGAAGAATGATCACATCAACAGGAAAGTGCAAAATTTTTATAGCCGTGCAGGACCCCTTCTGCATCCCTGCTGAAGGGGTCCTGCATTGCTCCAAAATGTTGCACTTTCTTCCTTTTGATGCGATCATTCTTCAATTAAACAAACATTTGGTCTTGAGGCTCGTTCATACACACTATAAGAAAATCGGGCGAACATTTTCGTCCAAAGAATTTTCATATAGCGTGTACACAACTTTCAACAGCCGATTCTGAATTTTCAAACAAAAATTCCTGAAGGGACCAACAGAACGAACAATTGTTGTTTTAATGTGTACCGTTTTCATACAAGAAAAATCACAAAAAGACTGCGCATAATCAGAGTCCATAAACATCAAAAAAGCCTTTTTTCCTACGGGAATATTTCCGTACAAATTTTATTTTATCGGTTCCGATTAGCTGTGAAACATCAAGGAAAATCAGACAAACGTTTGCACGATTTTCTTATAGTGTGTACCCCAATTTTAATCTGAAGATCTGTGGTGTGCTGGCAAAAATCGCCACTGTTGCTGACTGAGAAGATTTTCCTTTACTTTGTCAGGACAGGAAGTGATGGGAAATCTCCGCAAGAGGGGCAAAATCAAAATTACACTTGGAGAAGGGTTAGAACAGGGATCCTCAAACTACAGCCCTCCAGCTGTTGTAGAACTACACATCCCATGAGGGATTGTGACACACTGACATTCACAGACATGGCTAGGCATGATGGGAATTGTAGTTCCTGAACAACTGGAGGGCCGTAGTTTGAAGACCCATGGGTTAGAATTTCTGACAATATTTATATAGCTAACAATAATTGTCTCGGGCTATTCCATGTGCAGGCTGTCCCTCATATAATTACAGAAAATCAATAAAAGAGCAGTTCTAAAGAGAACTACTATGTAACAAAACATATATAAACATCATCTATAAAGGTTATCATATATGAAAAATTTGATTCCATTAAGAGTACTGGGACTCACAGCTGCCAACATCCCTCAATGTACTAAACACTGTGGGCCGGATTCAGAAAGATGAGCGCATCTTTTTGCCGGCGTAACGTATCTCCGATACGTTACGCCACTGTAACTTCAGAAAGAACTTGCGCCCTTAGTTGCGGCGTAACGTATGTGTTGTGGCGTAAGGCCGTCTAATTCAAATGGGGATATTGGGGGCGTGTTTTATTTAAATTTTACTTGACCCCGCGCTTTTGACGTTTTTTTTTTTTGAACGGTGCATGCGCCGTCCTTAAAATATCCCAGTGTGCATTGCTCCAAATTACGCCGCAAGGACGTATTTGATTCGACGTGAAAGTAAGTGACGTAAAGCCGTATTCGCGAACGACTTGCGCAAACGATGTAAGAATTTCAAAACTCGGCGCGGGAACGACAGCCATACTTAACATTAGCTACGCCTCATATAGCAGGGGTAACTATACGCTGAAAAAAGCCTAACGTAAACGACGTAAAAAAAAATCCGGCGGCGGCGGGACTTACCTTTCTGAATTGGCGTATCTATCTCATTTGCATATTCCTTGTGTAACTATACGGAAGCGCCACCTAGCGGCCAGCGTGATTATGCAGCCTAATATACGACAGGGTGTAAGACACTTACACCAGTCGGATCTTAGGGATATCTATGCGTAACTGATTCTCTGAATTGGGCTAATAGATACGACCGGCCGAACTCGGAGATATGACGGCGTATCTCTTTTCTGAATCCGGCCCTAAATTTTCGAGCTAGTGGAACTTTATAGGCAAGTATAAAGGCAAAATTTATTTTATTCCAAGTTAAAAAACATAAAAAATAATACTGTATAAGCACACACTTGCAAGCTCTGCTCTGTAATACTCTGTGCCATAATACAATGTTTAAAATGCTATATAGTAATTTATGGGAATTATTTTTATTAATTTATGAAAGCTCGGCAGTATAAAGGGGGATTGCGCTACATCTGATGACTAACATTTTGGCATTAAAAAAAAAGGGGGGGGGGGGTTCATTCAGGTCTTTTGTATACACATGTACGGTTATACTTTTCAAATAGCTTATTGAAGTTCACAGCATAATAAGCCTAAAAACGGCATGAACAGACCCATTTTTTTTTTTTTTCTGATCTGGAACTCCACCCACAAGAGCACCAATTCTGTCTGTTAAAGAGCTCTCATTGGTTTGCGGAAGGTTGAGAGATGTACGGTGGAACTTTAAATTGAGACTTCTATTCAGTGTGCACCTGGAATTAGGAGGACACTGTAAGATTTATTGTTGGTTTATAAATGAGCAAAATCCGTTTAGGTTTAAACACTTTAAAAAAAACATTTTGAATATTAGAAGTAGCCCGCTTTTCACTAAAAGCAGCCACACACCTGGATCCGATGGGAACACTGAAGATTACAGCTGTTATTTTATCTGATTAATATTTTGCCTGCCCCAGTTCATTCTATGCCTGCTCACCAACATGCTAATGTATCTGGCTCTTGAGGCACTTGTCCATCCACTGACACCAATGAAGGGGGCGCTATTCCTCCCTCCTGAGGCCAGCAATGGGGCATTGTTTACTCCCACTGACCACAGTCCGCCCCCCTGATGGACAGTAAACTGGCCCTTTGTTTAGAAAGTTGTAAGCCCCCTGCCCTAGCTAGATGATGCTGGTTGTCCTTCAGCCAGGAAATGAGAAGAGCTATCTGTTTGCTGCAGCTTTTAAGACCCCTTTCACACTGAAGCATTTTCTACAGCGTTTTAGCGTTAAAATAGCGCTCTTAAAACCCTCATAAAATGCTCTCCATGCATCTCAATGGACCCTTTCACACTGAGTTCTGTAAGCAGCATATTTGGAGCAGCTTTTGGGCGCTGAAAAAAACGC
Organism: Rana temporaria; assembly: GCF_905171775.1. Taxonomy (NCBI): domain Eukaryota; kingdom Metazoa; phylum Chordata; class Amphibia; order Anura; family Ranidae; genus Rana; species Rana temporaria. The sequence continues at coordinate 42,762,784 of NC_053495.1, forward strand.
TCCAAAAACGCCCCTCTCCATTGAAATGAATTGAAAGCGCTGTAAAAACGCTTTACCCTTTCACACTGAGGCACTGCAAAAACGCCCTAAAACTTTAGGGTCTTAGCACTGCTTTACCAGCACATTGTGATTGCAGATGAGGTTTCGCTCGAAAAACGCTTCAGTGTGAAAGGGGCCTTAAAGAGGAAGTAAACCCTCTGAAAGTTTTCCGAAAAAAAAAAAAAAAAAAAAACTGCCTAGCATACTAGCTCATTATGAATTACTTACCTGAGATCGAACCCCCGCATCGACCCTCGTTCCTCTCCTCCTCCGCCATGATACCCGGAGTGACTTCCTGGTATCGCCAGAGCAGCAGTGACGTCACTCCCACACATGGCGCGGGAGCTGTCGGACGGCACATTCCCATTCATTAACGGCATGCTCGGTGCGCCTGCGCTGTTGTCTACGACGCAGGCTTTTTACTGCAAATATCTCCTTAACCGTGTAGGTTAAGGAGATATTTCTTGCACCTGCAGGTAAGCCTTAATCTAGGCTTGCCTGTAGGGCCAAGCGGTCAATAAGGGTTTACAACCACTTTAATGCACATTGAGAGAAACTCACAGTATGCAGTGGAATTAGAGTAAGTAATTTCATTTTTAGTACAGGAGAAGAGTCTGTACAACTGGGCAAGACAGAAGGTAATGCTGGCGTTCAGCTTTAAGGTGCATCTCCCATTCCACGAGGGGTCTGTATTGCTCCTCTGTTGTGTGCTGAAGATGCCACAGGCGGTGTCAGGAACATATCACAAAGTCTCTTGATGTCTCAGCGTGACATGAGGAAAAGGGATTTTAAACACAGTTACTATGGCAGCTGAGCTTCAGGCAAACTAAACTGGGAGACGAATATCTAACAAGTGAACGGCGGTCTATTTTCATTTATGTGGAAACCTAGAGTCCCGCTTACAAATTTGTGGCGCATCACAAGCAATGTTTAATTCTATGCCAGAATGCCGGAGCAGTGTCCATGGAATTACTCCATTATATATGTAGATATGCTAAGAGAAGAAACGCAGCCATGCATTGTGGAATTCTCTTACTCTGCGCTGTTTATGCGGCTTTCTTTGTTTCCTGGCACATGTACATTGACTTTTGTATAATACATTTTGTGCACGGTTTTAGTGTATTGCCTATGGTTTTAATCTGTAGAAATTGTGTTGTAGTTTTATAGCATGGAATTAAATCATCTTGGCAATGTGGTTTATTAAAGCCAACCTTCACTCCCCAAAATATGTGAAAGTGTGGGGTGCATTTGTATTCGGCCCCCCTGAGTCACTTCACTGCAATTATAGCTGCAAGTCTTTTTGGGGATGTCTCTACCAGCTTTGCACATCTAGAGAGGGACATTTTTGCCCATTTTTTTCTTTACAAAATATCAAGCTCTGTGACTGACAGATTCTCAATTGGATTTAGACTGGACTTTGACTGGGCCATTCTAACACATGAGTATGCTTTTGCTCTAAACCAGGCATATGCAATTAGCGGACCTCCAGCTGTTGCCAAACTACAAGTCCCATCAGGCATAGTGAGACTGACAACATCAAGCATGACACCCAGAGGCAGAGGCATGATGGGACTTGTAGTTTGGCAACAGATGGAGGTCTGCTAATTTGCATATCCCTGCTCTAAAACCATTCCATTGTAGCTCTGACTGTATTTTCAGGGTCAATGTCCTGCTGAAAGGTGAACCTCTGCCCCAGTCGTAAGTCCTTTTGCAAACTGCAGGTTTTCTTTTAAGATTGCCCTGTATTTGGCTTCCCATCCACTCTGACCATCTTCCTTGCCCCTGCTGAAGAAAAGCATCCCCACAACATGATGCTGCCACCACCATGTTTCACAGTGGGGATGGTGTGTTCAGAGTGATGTGCAATGTTAGTTTTCCAGCCCACATAGCGTTTTGCTTTTAGACGGTTCAATTTTGGTCTCATCTGACCAGAGCACCTTCTTCCACATGTTTGCTGTGTCCCCCCCACATGGCTTCTCGCAAACTGGACGACTTATGGCTTTTTTCTTGCCACTCTTCCATAAAGGCCAGATTTGTTTAGTGCACAACTAATGGTTGTCTTGTGGACAGATTCTCCTATCTGAGCTGTGGATCTCTGCAACTCCTGCAGAGTTACCATGGGCCTCTTTGCTGCTTCTCTGATTTTAATACTCTCCTTGCCCACTGCCCTGCCCAGCCTATCAGTTTTAGGTGGAAGTCCATATCTTGGTAGGTTTGCAGTTGTGCCATACTCTTTCCATTTTCCGATGATGCATTGAACGGTGCTCTAAGAGATGTTTAAAGCTTGGGATGTGTTTTTTCTTTTTTTTTTTTTTTTTTTTTTTTTAGAACCTAACCCTGCTTTAAACTTCACAACTTTATTACTAACCTGTCCGGTGTGTTCCTTGACCTTCATAGTGCTGTTTTTGTTCACTAAGGTGAACAGCTGTACTGATATTGAGATTTAAATTCCACCAAGTAGACTGTATTTACTAATTGGGTGACTTCTGAAGGCAATTGGTTCCGCTAGATTTCAGTTAGGGGTATCGGAGTACCTGGGGACCTGCTTATTTGCTTTTTGTGGTGAATCCAGGTGGCCTACCTGTTATACACATCATTCTTATTCGCATTATATGACTTTTCTATAATCTGAGAGTTAACTAGCGTCTCTTTTTGATTGGGAAGCACTTTCTGAATAATTCATGGCATGAAATAACTTTTGTGAATCGTTCTTTATGAAACTTTTAGCAAGCTTTTGGAAAGCATTCCAGCTAGCGTTGAGCAGCTTTCTGTAAGCCTTTAAAGTATCCTTCAGCTCCTGTTTGGGAATGTTATGCACAGATTATAATGGCAGTGCTGATCGTCGCCTTTAAAGTGGAATTCCACCCCAAAGTGGAACTTCCACTTATCTTATTCCCCCACTTACGTCAGACCTCGCCGCGGCATCAGAAGTTTGGCCTCCACCTTCCCGTGCTGCCGGGCCAGTAAGAGAGCACAGCGTGCTTCGCGCATGCGCAGTAAGGTTCCGTCTTGCCGGGTTGCCTTAATGGCAATCGTGGCGGCAGCACCCGACAGCTGATGGAAACGGCTGGGGTGCCAACCTTGCTGGATTCCAAGACAGGTAAGTGTCTTAAAGTGGATGTAAACCCACTTTTTTTTTTTTTTTTTTTTTTTTTTTTTTTATGTCACAATGTAGAGAATAAGATTTCCTATCATCTGTGCCCAGTCTTGCCACACAGTTCATCCAGCTCTGAGCAATCCTCTTTATTGTTCAGGGAAATAAAACAGACTTCCAGATAAAAACCAAAGTCCTTGCTTGAGTGACAGGTTATTTACATATCTCGTGCACTGCTTGCAGACATACACAGCTTCTGTAAAAAGTGCTCAATTCACATCCCCTTCCCCTCTTCCCTCCAGCTCTATGTATATTCTGATGGCTGTTGCATTTTCTCATGGCACTGAACTGTGGCTCACCCCATATTTTGAAAACATTTAATCAAAACACAGGGGAGGGGATGTGAATTGTGCACTTTTTTTTTTAGAAGCAAGGACTTTGGTTTTTATCTGGAAGTCTGTTGTATTTCACTGAACAATAAAAGAGGATTGCTCAGAGCTGGATTAACTCTGTGTGGCAAGACTGGGCACAGATGATAGGAAATCTTGTATACTGTACATTGTGACTTAAAAAAAAAAAAAAGCATTTGGGTTTACATCCACTTTAATATTAAAAGTCAGCAGCTACAGTATGTGTAGGAGGAGGGGGGCGTAACTCTGCTTTAACCACTTGAGCCCCGGGTCATTGTAAAATGACAGCTTCACGGTGGCTCTGAAAATCCAACAGGACGTCTATTGACATCCTGGATTCCTCCGGCCACTGGGGGGCGCGCCCCCGAGATGCCGATGCGCGTGCCTGGCGGTCGCGATGTCCGTCAGGTACCCGCGATCGGTAATGACAGAGCAGGGACGTGGAGCTCTGTGTGTAAACACAGAGCTCCACGTCTTGTCAGGGGAGAGAGGAGACCGATCTGTGTCCCTTGTACATAGGGACACGGCATCGGTTACCTCCCCCAGTCACCCCCCACAGTTAGAACACAATACAGGTACACATTTAACCCCTTCCTCACACCCTGGTGTTAACCCCTTCAATGCCAGTCACATTTATACAGTAATTAGTGCATATTTATAGCACTGATCGCTGTATAAATGTGTCAAAAGTGTCCGATGTGTCCGCCATAATGTTGCAGTCCCAATAAAAAAAATCGCAGATCGCCGCCATTACTAGTAAAAATAATAATAATTCTGTCATATTTTGTAAGCGCTTATTGTGATTTTTTTTTTTTTTTTTTTTTTTTTTTTTACCAAAAATATGTAGAATACGTATCGACCTAAACTGAGAATTTTGTTTTTTGGAAAAAAAAATTGGGCTATTTTATTATAGCAACAAGTAAAAAATATTGAATTTTTTTTCAAAATTGTTGCTTTTTTTTGTTTTATAGCGCAAAAAATAAACGCAAATACCACCAAAAGAAAGCTCTATTTGTGGGGGAAAAAAAGGGCGTCAATTTTGTTTGGGAGCCACGTCGCTTGACCGCGCAGTTGTCAAAGCGACACAGTGCCGGAAGCTGAAATTTCACCTGGGCAGGAGGGGGGTATATGTGCCCGGTAAGCAAGTGGTTAAACAAGCTGCTAGCAGGGTTTCAACAAACTGCAAGTAGTGCTGAAGCCAGCTAGCAGCTTGTTTTTAAAGTGGCATATTTACAAACTGGACTTGAATGGTGCTTTTAAAAGCTTCAACAACACTTGCTCTTCAGTCTGCTCCTATACAAGCAAAAGACAGTGAAGCAGGCCTAATGGAGATGAGACAAGGGGAAGGTTGTAAGAAAGATAAGGGAAGAGGCCTAAGGTGGCAGCGATGCTCCTCCATAAATTCTGTACAGCCAGCGAGCATTGAAAGTAGCACTGAAAATGTGTAACTGGCAGGATCCCCATGTTAAAAAATAAAAAAGGGAAATGGTCCTGAGACAAAGAAAAAGAATGCAGCCACCACATCTGAGAACTGGCCAACTAGAATATTTTGTTTTATTTTGGTGGGGACAAATTAAAGCACTAGAAGTTTCAAGGGTTTGCCCCAACTCTCGAAATGCCACCTTTGCTGGACAGCTTGGCATGTTACAAGCCACGGAAAAGTAATAGGTCTACTGTTGGGATCAACAGGTTCTGAAACCTGGGGACTGGGATTTGGATAAAACAAAAAAATGCTGTTAATGCTAGTGACAGTGCATCATATGTCATTTTTTATTTTGCTCATAGTTCTACAGAGAATTTCTGTTATCATTTAAAATGGGTTTCCAGGGCTCTCCTACAAATGCTTTTCTCCTATTATTCCTTCCTCTGTCTTCATTAAATGCTTGTCAGCACGCGGCCAGGGAGATGGATTTCTGGCAGCTGCACAGGAGAAAACAGAACATGGAGAGCTGTGTTGTTTGGCTCTGGGAAATCTGGTGGAGGTAAAACACACATTTTTATTGGCTTTTGTTTCTTGTTTAATGTCCATTTTTGAAAAGCCCAAGGTTTTTTTTTTATTTTTTTATACTTTTAGATATATTTTGCTACTTGACACCCCTGTTGTATATTTTTCTATGTCCTGGCAAGGCACCATTTTCACCAGGAAAGAAAATTTTCACCTTCAATAAACAATTTTAGTTGGGTTGCAAAAATCCAAAAAGAATAGCCGTATTCAACAAGATTACCCATATTAATACAGAAATGGAAAAAGTGAATGTAGCATAGCTATACGCAGCAAGAGGAACCATATCAATAAAGACATTTGTTATTCCTCTTTCTGCCTATGGCTATACCATGTTGCTACTTTTTTGGATTTGATCGGCATTATGCCCTGTACACACACGATCTGATTATCCGACGAATGAACGTCCGTTTTTTTTTTTTTTTTGCATCCTAATCTCATACGACAGAATGCAAAATCAGAAGTGATGTCATGTGTTATGCATTTGTATTGTATCTTCGAACTACGGCTGTACTGATTAAATGAAAATTGTACGATCTAGCATCGTACGGAAAAAAAATTCTGTACTTGTCCGATTAGAATAATATTGGATGAACTGTCATGATCGGCTCTGTACGAACGACCTGATTATCGTACGATCGCTTTGAAAGCGGCATTTTTCGTACGTTTTTTGGATCGTGTGTACGGGGCTTTAGACCAGCTTGAGGCGTCTTTGACTGAACATAGACCCTCTAAGGAAGAATACAGCAGTGCCCTAAACCTCCATTTGCAGTCAATTTAGAAGCCATGTTTTTGGTGTGTGTGTGTGTGTGTGTGTGTGTGTGTGTGTGTGTGTGTGTGTGTGTGTGTGTGTGTGTGTGTGTGTGTGTGTGTGTGTGTGTGTTTTTATTATTATTATTTTTTTGGGGGGGGTCTCTTGCTTATTATTTTGATTATTGGGGTCTTCTACCTTTATTATACCTTGTCTAGGTTTAATTTTTGCGTATCTTTTTTGTATCCTTTTGCAAAAACAATAAAAATGTATATATAAATAAAAAAAAACATTAGCAGAAACCTCAAAGGCTTTTAATCCACATTTTCTAAATTTCCGGGTCTTAAAGTTACCTGTAACTGGGGCAAGTCACACATTTTGCAGTTTTGAAGGTTCCTTCCCCAACCCTCAGGGCCTCCGATGAGCTGCCCACTTCAGTGTGTTGAGAAGGTGAAATATTTGGGCTTGACCATATCACAGTCTGTCTCTGACTTTATTCCCCTAAATGTTACTCCAATACTGTATACCCTTAGGCTGGGTTCACACTTGGATCGGATGTGGTTCACAGCAGGGGTCCAGTGCGTCCCTGTTCTCCGTCTCAAAGTCTAATTGGGCACAAATTTTTGCCTGAATCTGGACCTGAAACAGAGCCCAAGATGCACTGGACTCCTGTGCTATCCGTGTTAACCGGCTTTGTGAAAAAAAAAATTGTTAATAAAAAGTCTGTAAACGAAACGCTGCTAAATTCGAGTTTAGCAGCGTTTACAGGCTGTTGTAGACATTTTGGCGTTTCAAATGAACATCAGTCCATTCCAAAAAATTATTCTAAACTCGACTGCCTAGAAATCACTATAAACGACCCTGTGAAAAAAATGCCCAACTGCTCCTAATCGTTTGTTTATCAGCAGTGTTTACCAGCCTTAGGCCTCATGTACACTGGGGGGGGGGGGGGGGGGGGATCTGAGCATGTAATTGTCCCAATGTTACTCTGTCTTCTATATTTTGGAATTTAGATGGCACCATGGTCTTGGCTACAATTGATACGATATGTTTTAACTACTTGCCGACCAGCCGCCGTATTATGGTTGGCTCCCCTGCCCAAATCGGCATAACTGTATGAAATGAGCATTAAGGGGTGAAGGGGAGCGCGCGCCCCCCCAACCACCCCCCCCCATGTAACGTAGAAACTGATGCACGTGACGGGCGGCCGCAATGTCTGCTCCTGAGAGAGACAGAATGGAGATCTGTCAATGTAAACAGAAATCTGTTCTGTCGGAGAGTACACAAATCTGTTGTTCCTACTGATTAGGAACAACGATCGGTCTCCTCCTTCAGACAGTCCCATCCCCCCACAGTTGAACACTCCCTAGGACACACACATTGAACGCCTTGCTCGCCCCTAGTGTTAACCCCCTTCCCTGCCAATGACGTTTATACAGTAATCGCTGGCTATTTTTAGCTCTGATCGCTGTATAAATGTCAATGGTCCCAAAAAAGTGTCACGTGTCTGATCTGTCCGCTGCAATGTCGCAGATATCCGCCATTACTATTAAAAAAAAAAATCCATAAATCTATCTCTATTTTGTAGACTGTAACTTTTTCGTAAACCTATCAATATACGTTTATTAAAAATATATATATATATATAATATGTGTATGTATGGTAAAAAAAATATATAAGAATGCATATCGTCTTAAACTGATGAAGAAATTAAATTTGTGGCATATTTATTATAGCAGAAAAATTTTGGTTTTATAGCGGAATTTTTTTTTTTCCAATTTTGTTTGTGACGCACGATGCGCAATTGTCAGTTAAAGCGACGCATTGCCGTATCGCAAAAAATTGCCTGTTTAGGAAGTGGGTAAATCCTTCTGGGGCTGAAGTGATTAAAGTATAGGATAATTTGATTCTATGTGGATTTCTATTGCTCTCTGAGGCCATGCTGGGAAGACACCCCTTGACTTCATGTTCTTGCAACTGCCTACCTTGACAGGGAAAGAGGGAATATTTTTGCAGCTGGACCACAGAGAAGAGTAAGGCTGGACAAAGGGTTCTATTCCTTCTCTGTTATCTACAACTTTTAAGCTCTGCATTTTTCTTTATATGTACGATACGATGTTGTGCATATCTGCACTGATTGCACGCTGCAAATTAGTGCTGACACATTTTTTTTTTGGTCTGTTGCTGTTGGAGACTTTTGGCCCCTTTCACAGGGGCGTTCCATTTTTCTTTACCCAAAACGGACATCGATGCATCTCTATGGAAAAATGGATGTAAACAGACAATCGTCCTTTTACATCCGCATCCATCAAATCCATTTTTTTTATAAACTGATCAAGACCGTATTTTTGTTCGGATGAAATATTGATGTGAACTGAATATATTTTTTCTTGTGAAAATGTGACTGAACTGATGAACCAAATGGAACGCCTGTGTGGAAGGACCCTATCCCTCTCTTCCTGTCACTATGGCAGTAAGCAAGGGGAAATCCTTCTGAGTGCTTGATGGCAAAAAACACCTAACGGGGGTTCTAATCCTACATGCTATCCGAAATAAAAACAAAGTTTTGGCTGGTCATACACTTGAACCATTAGTTGCTTTGCCTGATTAACAAGAGGAAGAGCAGCGCACGTTTTTCAGTGGCTTGTCTTGTGTCAGATACCTCTGTGCGTATTATTACTGTCAAGTCTGTGACATTGCATCCTTCTGCTGGAATTTCCACATGACTCGGTGCCAGCTGCACAGAAGGAGCCCTCTGATGTTGGCAGACAAATGCTGATTTGGGATCTAGTTCTGGGCTTAGCTAGTCAGCTTTTGGCATCTCTTATCTCGCCCTGCGCTGTGCTATCACTTTGAGTCATCTTCAGTTCTTCTGCAACCAGATTTGTGAAGCTGTATTTACGGAGAGGTGCTACTTGTCATGCGCTTTGATGCTTCTTACGTGAGCGTTTACTGTACAAATATTAGATTTTTATTTTGTAAAAACTACTGTTTTAGCCTGTTTTTGTTTTTTACAGTGATTTCTCCTGCATCATGATCATAAAGCTTAAATTAACAACATTGGGGATGGTGCTTACGGTGAATGAACAGTCTCCCAGGCAGCAGCTGTGTTTGTTTAAAATCTAAAGACCTCTGCCCCCAGATACCCCCTCGGTGGTTATCTGCCAGTGCTGGAGGGGTTAATATGAACAACTGCACCTGTCACGGGCACTGGTCAAGGGCCAACTATACAGACCTTGTACTCTGTTCATAGAAGTCAAACTATTGCTTCTCATAATGGGGGGGAAAAAAATCCTGAATAAGAGGTGGACCTTTTTTTATTCCATCCTACATTCATAGAGCAGCCATACCATTATGACCTCCCACCATTATCCATCAGAATGGACTTGTCCCTGAAGGTATGCTATGGTAGCTGATCGTTTAAGTCCTGTAAGTTGCAAGGTGGGTCCTCCCATGGATCAGACTTTTTTTAGCACATCCCATGGATGCTTGATTGGATTGTTGAGATATGGAGAATCTAGAGTCAACTCTTCAAACTTGTGTTCCTCAACCATTCTTGAATTCATCAGACCAGGCTTTCTTCTATTGCTCCGTGGTCCAGTTCTGATGCTCATGTGCCCAATGTATAGTGGATATAAAAAGTCTACCCATCCCTGTTTAAAATGTTAGATTTTTGTGATGGAAAAATCATTTCGGAACTTTTTCCACCTTTTCAATGTGACCTACAAACGTACAACTCGGTTTAAAAACAAACTGAAATCATTTAGGTGGAGGGAAAAAAATAAAATATGGTTGCATAAGTGTGCACACCCTTAAACTAATACGCCTTTTTTTTTTTACTACAGCACTTAGTCTTTTTGGCTGAGTCTATCAGCATGGCACATCTTGAGAGATAGAGATATATAATTTGCCCACTCTTCTTTGCAAAAACGCAATCTGTCAGATTGCGAGGGCATCTCCCGTGCACAGCACTCTTCAGATCACCCCACAGATCGGATTCAGGTCTGGGCCATTGCAAAACTTTAATCATCTTCTGCAGAAGCAATTCCTTAGATGATTTGGATGTATGCGTTGTGTCGTTGTCATGCTGAAAGATGAAGTTTCTCTTCATGTTCAGCTTTCTAGCAGAAGCCTGAAGGTTTTGTGCCAATATTTACTGGTATGTGGAACTGTTCATAATTCCCTCTAACTGGACTAAGGCCCCTGTTCCAGCGAAAGAAAAACAGCCCCAAAGCATGATGATTCCACCACCATGCTTCGATGTGTGTATGGTGTGCTTTTGGTAATGTGCAGTGTTTTTGCACCAAACTTATCTTTTGGAAATATGGCCACAAAGCTCAACCTTGGTTTCAGCTCACCATAACACATTTTCCCACATGCTTTTGGGAGAATTTAGATGTGTTTATACAAATTTGAGCCATGCTTGGATGTTTTTCTTCATAAGAAAAGGCTTTCGTCTTGCCACTCTACCCCATAGCCCAGACATATGAAGAATACGGGAGATTGTTGTCACATATATCACACAGCCAGTACTTTCCAGATATTCCTACAGCTCCTTTTAATGTTGCTGCAGGCGTCTTGGCAACCTCCCTGACCAGTTTTCTTATCGTCTTTTCATCAATTTTGGAAGGACGTCCAGCTCTTGGTAATGTCACTGTTGTGCCATATTTTCTCCACTTGATGATGACTGTCTTCACTGTGTTCCATGGTATATCTAGTGCCTTGGAAGTTCTTTTGTACCCTTCTCCTGTCTGATACCCTTTAGCAATGAGATCCCTCTGATGCTTTTGAGGCTCTCTGTGGACCATGGCCTTTGCTGTAGGATGCAACTAAAA